>NC_141674.1:63782500-64422489 GCF_028749965.1 Puma concolor | reverse complement strand
TGCAAGGCATTCACTGAATGTCTTTGGGATAAATGAATAAATTCCTCAAGTCTTACAGCATACGTATCTAGCACGATGGGTTTAGTTCTGGATGATATACTGAATATGTCAGCAGTTTCCCCTCTGTATCCTCTTTCTTACCAACTGATTTAAAATTCTAAAAAAGACCCAGGAGTTATCTTTCTGTGAATCTTTCAGAGTAACTAGCATAGTTGTGAGATCACAGTTGGTTCCTGATAATATCTCATTAAGTTGATTAGAAAAAAAAAAAGGATGTGAAGAAAATGATTTAGAGTAAAAATGGAGACAAGTAGTTTAAAATGATGGTAAGAATGTCCTATGTCTGCACATGTGTTTTGGTTAGCGTGGGGTGGGAAGGAGAGAAAAATTGGAGAAGATTAGAAATTATCTCAAGATCCTATAGTGAGAATTTCGTTTCTATTTCCTCCCTTTCACTGTCCTTATTTTTAGGATTCAAAGTGATCTTTGAGGTGATCCCCACTGTCACTGCACCCTTTCCTCTTAGTGCAGGCTGTCACATTGCTTGACAGTTGCATATTTCTATCTAGTTTATACAACTTGCAAATACCATCCTAAACATCATTCTGTCTTGAAAAAAACAAAAAAAAATGATGCTAGTGGTTTTGACTTTGTATCATCCCCTAGACTAATAATAGAGCTTTAAAACCCCTTCCACTAATTCACATTGGTGTCTGGAATACTTTTTTTCTGAACATTAGCACAGCAATGAATTAATTTCATCATGACTTTAATTAAGTTTTTTTAAAAAACCATAATCACAGATAATACAGTTAAGATGGCTAAAAAGAGTCAGTATCAAGCCAAAAACTACTCTATGATTAGGCAATATATCAGGACAACACCTTTTCTCACAATTCAAGTCAAATAAAAATGAGGAATAGAGAGTGAGGTGGCCGCTGAGACAAGGGAATCTTATACAGTCATGCCCCTTTTGCATTAGTGGAGAGGGCAGGGCTGGAGTGTGAGGCAAGCCAGAAACAGAGGTAGTGAAAAGTAGATTTGGTAGCAAGAGCAAGCATTGGATTTGCACGCATTTTTTTTCTTTTTCAAATGGCTTATTTTTAATGGCTCAGAAAATAGTGCAAACTCATCCACTTTGCATACATTCCTCTTATTCTTCTTGTCTAGTGAAGTAAGTATATATACACACACTATATATATATATATATATATATATATACACCCTACAGTTATGATACACCAAACTTTTAATTTGTTTTCTTTTTTTTTTTTTTGGCTTTTTAAACTTTTACTTTAATTATAGTTAGTTAACATACAGTGTTATATTAGTTTCAGGTGTATGATATAGTGATTCAACAATTCCATACAGCACCCGGTGTTCACCACGACAAGTACACTCAACAATAGCAAAAGCTTCATGAATTTGTGTGTCATCTTTGCTCAGGGGCTGTGCTAATCTTCTCTGTATCGTTCCAATTTTAGTATATATGCTGCTGAAGTGAGTACTTGCATGCATTTTTAATGATAGAACTGAGTGCAAATTCCACTTACTAAAACCTTGGGCAGCTTAAGCATCCTTAGTCTTGATTTCTTCATTCTTCATGTTTTATTAAATATTAACATGAAACTAAGACTAACGAGCAATATTTAGCACAGCACAAGATTTTAATAGGTTGCAGCAACTAGGCTCAATCTTGAAAAAAAATTTAATAGGGAAATATAAAATTCTACTCCCATGATTAAAAAAAAAAAATGACCCAATCATCAAACACACAAATATGGTAGTAATTACACACACACTCCTAAGTGGGAACTTATCAAAGAAAAAAGTGGGAACTTATCAAAGAAAAAAATACACCAGCTTTTAACTGTCACACACAAAAACTTTCCAAAGAAATGGCATATGAATTAAGGTGTTGGAGGACAAATTTAAATTCCCAGGAAAAGGCTTTTGGCAACAGACAGATTAAACCTTCTTATTACTCCAGAGGCCTATCTAGGTAGAAATATTAGAGAAGAAGACTTTAGGTCATTGGAAGACATGTCTAACTACCAGAACAGACAAGAATGAAATAGTCTATTCCTAAGGCTAGTGAACTCTTCATGCCTGAAGGTATTCAAGCAAAGCCTGAACTGAAGGTTGTATAGTATAATGGGCCATCACACATCCTGGAGACAGATTGCCTGGGTTGAAACCCCAGGTCTGCCTCTTTTACAAGCTGTGTCTTTTTGTCCCTCAGTGTAAGATGAATAAGAAAGCAATGCCTGCCTCACATCGTTGTTGGGAGGATTAAATAATTAACAAATGTAAGGCATACTAGTGCTATGTAAGCTTTAGACATTATTAATGATAGTATTTCTTGGAGGGATTATTGTGGAGGAATTCATGCTTTGGATGGGTTTGGTGAGGTAATCAATAATGGATCTGCCTCCTCTGAGTTCCCAAAACCTATGTTTCTATAATCCCTGACTTTAAGGGATTGAAATTGCCCATCGATTGAGCTGAAGCATCTTTGAAAAACAAAACAACAACAACAAAAACCCATGTTGCTCTAAAAAAGATCTCCAACATCCTTTCTAAAATAGTAATGAGTGACATATTTGAGCAGTTATTTATATAATTATTTTATGACTCCCAAAAGAAAGTAAGTGGCTCCCCTCAAACCTGCACCTTGGAGCCGCAGGGGTAAGAGGAAAGGAGAGGGGAGATAGGAATAAAACTTAAATTTATTTCAGAAGAAATCAGTCTATAAATGATTTTATAGTGTGAGGTATGTATAAAATGAAAGATGGCTGGTTTGGGCCATGGTGAATATGTTCATTTGCTGTGAAGAGTGAGCCTCATTAGGGGTCAGGATGGCAGCCCTAATGGGTGTCCATACCTTGAGGTAATGCAACAATTCCCTTTTGCAAATAGCTTATGCACTGTTCTCACCTACCTTCATCCTCCCTGTCTCCAGTTCAATTGTGTGCTAGTATCTGAGTGTTCCTTCTAAAATGCTGATTCACCCCCTCCTCACACTTCACAGGGGCTTCCCAAAAGACATGGCAATTCTCTTTCTAATGACTCATCATCAGCCATACTAAAATTCTGTTTTGACTGTTTTCAAGTAAGGCTGCTGACCACCCATGAGGCTTGTTAAAATGCAGCTAACTGGGCTCCACTCAGATGCCCTAAAATCAGTGTCTTTGCAGCTGGACCTGGAGGTTAAGAAACTCAACCCAACTATCTATCCACATCTGGTCTGGCTGCCATGACCGAGGGGGTCTTTTTTCATTCCATTTTAAATGGAATGATGTTTGGCAGCCTTCACATCTACCTCCCTATCAACAGCAGCAGCAGCAAGCCCTTAACAAAGCTCTGATTGAGGCAAATAGCCAAAGACAGCTTAGCCCTTCTCTCTGGCACTGTGTCTTCCAGCTGAACCGGAGATATAATTCACGGCAGCAAACCTGAAACTGCAACTCTTGACAGATTAATTCCATAACAAAAATCAATCATGGCACTTGTTGCCGGCATACATAATATTTTGAGTTTCCTGTCTAGCACCACTGAGAAGCAGACCTCCTTGACCTTGACTACATTAAACGAATGCGCTGATACGGTAATGTAATCAGCTGATCACTGCATGTGCCAGCATCCCAGGTCTGTATAACAGTGATCAGCATTGAGCTCTTGTTTCCTGTGGCGCCTCCTAACCCCACCAAGTTGCCATCCTTACTAGCAGAGTGTCTCTTCTAGCCAAAAATAGTAGTTGCAGCAACATCCTGAGAAGGTCTTATTTTTCGACTGTTCGCCTCAGGCAATATGTCACCTGATTTGCCTGCTAGCTTCTCCCTGAGCAAATATCAGCCAGCCAAAGTGTGGTGGGGTTGGGGGCAGGGGTGTGGAGCTCACACTGGAAAATCCCACTTTGACCACAGATAAAATACCCTCTTGTTCAGAAAACTTCTTGTTCACTCCTTGGGCCAAAGAGGCTAAGCAGGAAAGGAAACATGGATAGGCAGCTGGGGGAACACATCTCTTGTATAATGAGCAAATTGCAAAGGCTAGAGCCATGGGGGTGCCAGGTGGATGGAATGGAGAGAAGAAAAACACTTCTCCTTTTTAAGATTAGAGAAGTTGAGGGACTAGATTACAACTGACAATGTGAATTGCATTTGGTGGAAGAACCATCTGGAAAAGGGCTACTGACAATTCCATTGGATTGCCTAACATAGGATGGGTCAAGAATTAGGTGAAGACTTCCATGGTTGATCTCTCTTGAGAGACAAAGCTTCTAAGTAATGTAGAGTGAACTTCACTGGAAGTATCTTCCCAGAAACCAGAATCACTGTTGCTGATTTGCCCGATTTGGTTATTTCTCAGATAAAACAAGTGATATTTGGGCTGCTGAGGAAGGAGAGCTGATGTGGCCTCCATCAGCCAGCAACCAATACCAATACCAATAGAAAAGTCTTGTGTATCATGTCTAACCAGAAGCATCCTTGCATGAGTATTTCAAGTATTCAAAGATGGTTAGGAGGCATACCTAGATTTAGATACCTACGTGCCAAATGGAGAGGTTTCACTTTCAAGTCTCTCAATTTACCTTTTAATCAAATGATCCTGTGGCAAAAGGGAAGAGCTAATTAAGTATTTCATTATCTGACTGATATAACAAAGCACAAAGTGACAGTGGGGAAAAAAAAATCAGCATTGGGAAACATCTGTCTCACTCTAATGCTGAGAATGTCACAGCCTAGGACAGCATCTGCAGATGGAGGATTTTAAAAATTGAAATAGAGGAATCTTCAAATAGCATGTTATAGAAATACCTCCAGGGAATAAACTCCAGGTAAAATTTGCTCTTTAAACCTGTACATAGAATTTACTGTTCTTAGCAATGATAGTGTATCTGTACAAAGAAAATCATGTTCAAGTTGGCAGTGATTTAATGAATACAAGGAAATTATACTAGAATTTACTGTGTCTTGTCTCTCTCATGCTTAAAGCTTTCCAAAGTGTCTTACTAACAAGGAATTAAAATGCCAACAGACCAGGTATGGTGGGCAATGGTAAAATATCTGTTCTTATCCCAGTAGCTTACAAATTGCCTCTCCTTGGTTGCTGAAGAATGTTGATTGTGGATGTCACAGCTGTCCCTGCAATTCTTTGAACAGGAAGTGAGATCTGGGATTCTCCCTGGTTAGTGTAATTTAAGAGAGAACTCCATTTGTAGCCTCTTCTACTAATATTGGAGTGAACCAGTATGCATATAGGGCTATGCATTTATCCTGAAAATGTGCTGCCCAAAGTCAAATCACTCAAAAGTACCTAAGCAAATAGAAACCCACAGCTAAATTATTTCTAATGTATAGAAATGATAGATCACTAGCATAGAAATATAAAAAATACAGATTAGCAAAAGAAATAAAAACAATTTATAATCTCACTCCAAGAAGAGTTAATTGGCACAATGCCTGGTGCATAGTAGGTGCTTCAGAAATATTTGTTGGGGTGCCTGGGCAGCTCAGTTGGTTGAATGTTTGACTTCGGGTCAGGTCATGATCTCGCGGTCAGTGAGTTCAAGCCCCGCATCAGGCTTATGCTGATAGCTTAGAGCCCAGAGCCTACTTTGGATTCTGTCTCCCTCTCTCTCTGTCCCTCTCTTACTCATGCTCTGTTCTCTTTGTCTCTCAAAAATGAATAAATGGTAAAAAAAAAAAAAAGAAATATTTGTTAAATAAATATTTCCTATTTTTTTTAATGCAAATATATACATTCTTTAAATAAAAAATTGTATCATATTGTAGCTACTTTTATGAAACCTGATTGTAAAAACTTTAGCACTAGATTGTAAATAGCTTTCCAAGTCATTCAATATTCTAATAGTTTACCCGACTGTTTAGCATTATAATTTTGGGACAGATTTGGACTAAAAATTACACAGCATTTAGTAACATATTCTCATTCTTTCATCCATTCAATAAATATTTTTTGAGTACTTACTATGTGCAGGCCTCTATTCTGAACACTTGTATGCATCAGGGAACAGACAAAACTCTTGCCTTTCAAGGAACTTACATTGTATTTGAGGGAGACAGGTCACCAAATTGAGCATAATAACTAAGTGTTTGAAGATGGATATTCACAGAAGACAGTACAGTGGGATAAATAGTATCAGGAAAATAGAGGAAGAGTAGCAATTTTAAAAGATGAAATTTAAATAAAGTCTTAAAGAAGGAGAGGGATTTGGTTACAGGAATATTTTTTGAAGAAAGCGTTTCTGGCAGAGGAAACAGTCAAAGCAAAGGCCTTACAGTTGGAATCTAACTGGCATGTTCAGGGATCAGCAAGGTGGCCAGAGCAGGTACAGTGGAAAGAGAGCAGAGGACGTGGTTGGAAAAGCACAGAGGGAACAGGAGTTTTGGCATCTCCTCTAAGGGAAACTGGGAGACCTTGCAGTGTTTTGAGCAGAGAAATGACACAATAGGACTTCTATTTTTACAGGATCTGCCTGAGTGCTATGTCAAGAATAGAATGTACAGGAAAATGTGTGAGAGGCTACTGCAGTGAGGCAAGCAGCAGTGGTGATGGCTCAAACCAGAAAAGGACTGTGAAGGTGGTAAGAAGTTTACTTTTGGATAGATTTTGAAGGTAGTGCTAGTAGTGTTTACTAATGGGTGGGATGTGTGCAAGAGAAAGAGAAGTGTGAAAATTAACCCTAGGCATTTGGGCTGAGCAACTGGAAAGGTAGAGTTTCTTTGTATTAAGACAGGAAAACCGTGGGCGGGGCAGATTTCAGGATTCAGTTTGGGGTATGTGAAATTTGAGATGTTTATCAAACATTCAAGTGGAGATATTGAGGATGTAGTTGGATTTAAGAGTTTGGAATTCAGGAGGAGTTCAGGAAATATTAGTCCAAGCTGGAGATCAAGTTTGGGAGTCACGGACATAAAGATGGTTTTTAGGTCAATGGACGAGGTGAGATCACATAGGTGTAAGTGTAGGAAAAAGAGAGAGAGAGAGAGACAGAGACAGAGGCAGAGACAGAGAATCCAGAGGGCTGAGGCATTCCAACATTACCATGTCCACCATGAGAAGATGAAGACCTAGCAGAAAAGACTTAATGGGAATCCCTGGTGAGCTAGAAGGAAAACCATGTGTGTGGGGCGGGGGGGGGGGGGGGGGGGGGGGGTGGAGTCCAGGAAGTCATAAAGAAAATGCATTTAAAAAGAAAGGTAGGATTATGTCAACTGCTGCGAACAGGATCCCTGCTACTAGTCAAGATCTTTGTGTGAGGTAGGAAAAGTCACCCCCTCCAGGTGGTAAGACCAGTGGGGACTAAACTGACGTCCACCCATCCCCTTTTCCGGGAGCCAGGTACAGGTACAGCTGCACAACTGTATGTAGTATCCCTCACCAATGGTGGGAAAGATAAGGTCCAAGAATTAACCACTGAATTTAGCAACACGGATGCCACGGATGCCCTTGACAGGAGGGATTTTGGAGGAGTGGTGGTTATAAAACCATCAATGTTAAGGGTTTAAGAGAGAATGAGAGCAGACGAATTAGAGACAGTGAAAACAGATAGCTCTTTGGAGGAGACATGCTACAGAGAGGAGCAGAGAAGTCAGACAGTAGCCGGTGGGGGGTAGAGGGTCCGAGCAAAGGAAGGGACAGCGGTGTATTTGTGGGCTAACGGGACTGAGACACGGTATCATCCTCTTGCCTTGACCACTGCAGTGACTTTCTGTTTTCTTACATCCACTCTTGGATCCTGCAGTCTTTTCTCCAAATATCCCCTTGGTGTGATCCTCTTAGATCATAAATTCAATAATGTCATACTCTCTTCCCATCACACTTAAAATGAAATCCAGAGTCTCGACCATGACCTGCCTACCAAGATCCTGCCTGCTTAAGTCACCCCCATATTTCCTACCTCTTGTTCCCTCAAATATGCAGCTCCACCCGCGCTGGCCTGCTCTCCCCCCCCCCCCCCCCCACACACACACACACGGAGTCCTCCCAGCTCAGGCTCTGTACTTGCTGTCCCTTCCATCTGGAACTCTTGGCCAGGCCAGTTTGCACAGGCCTCGCTTCCACATCTCACCCAGATCTCCACCAAAACGTTGCTTCCCTAGTCCTTACCTGACACATTAGGGTCTCCCTATCACAAGCTGTTACTGTGCTGTTGGTCTTTCCATGGTGCTAATCACTATTTGACTTTGTGTAATTCCTTATTTCTGTTTGTCTTCCCCCAAATGTGCAAGATCTGTGAAGACAGAGATGTTGTCTTATTCACATGTTTACCCCCAGCCGTTACAGTAATGTCTGGCACATGGCAGACACTTAGTAAGTATACTTTACATACACGAATAATGGGAAAATTACCACAATTGCCATTATGAGCTCTTTTTTTAAAGTTTATTTAATTTTAATTTATTAAAGTTATTTATTTATTTTAAACAATTTTTTTTAATGTTTCGTTTTTAGAGAAAGAGACAGAGCATAAGTGTTGGGGGGTGGGGGGCAGGTGGAGCAGAGAGAGAGACACAGAATCTGAAGGAGGCCCCAGACCCCGAACTGTCAGCACAGAGTCCAACAGGGGCCTGGAACTCCCAAACGGCGAGATCATGACCTATGTTGATGGTGGATGCTTAACTGACTGAGCCACACAGGCACTCCTCTTTATTTATTTTGAGAGAGACAGAGAGCATGAGTGGGGTAGGGGCAGAGAGAGAGGGAGAGAGAGAATCCCAAGCAGGCTCTGTCCTGTCAGCGCACAACCTGACATAGGGCTCAAAGTCATGAACTGTGAGATCATGACCTGAGCGGAAACCATGAGCTGGACACCCAGACCCTATGAGCTCTTTAATGATTTTTAATATAGTGGCAATTAAAGGCCAATTAAGGGTCATTGGCCTTGACAGATGAGCAGAGAGGAGCTCCAGTGCACACCTTTCTTTTCAGCATATGCACGCATGTGCCCTGAAGATGGGCAAAGGTCTTGGTTCAACCTAATCGCGCTGTTTAGGACTGTAATGTAACGGAAAAAGGTTGGTAGGCCACAAAATCAGAGATGTCCTCTTTTGTAGTGGAGAGGACACTGGCTAAGCATCAGAATGCCCGGATTCCAGGCTCCACGCTGCCAGGTGTCCGTGCTGAGTGCTTTCTGCAAGTCACTTAATCTCTCTGTGCCTTTGGTCTCTAATTTTAAACTTGTGAGAAATAATACCGCATGTAGTTCTCTCACCTCATTGCTTGAGGGCCAAGTGAGATATCTGGGATAGTGCTAAACAAATGCGCATAGATATTTTCTCTGGATGAAAAGAAAGTGTTTGAAGTGAACTAGGCAGGGTGGGGGGAGAGAACGCAGAGTTCTGCTGCAGTGTAGGCACCATCTGGTTCTTTAAAATGTGTCCCTCAGGAAGAAAAATGAGCCTGTTGTTGAGGCTATGGTAAAGAATCATTCTGAAAGTGATATTTTCCAACTCTAATAAGTCTGTGATCAAACAATCAGTTTCTAGGGTAAAGGCCACTACTTTCCACTAACTGACCTGGAAGCATGTTCCATATATTTAATGTCAAGACTGTGCAAGCATAGCAGTTTCTGCCTGGAGAGAATGGAAAATAAAATCTGGTGGAAGAGACCAGACACTCCCATCTAGCTGGGAACTGGGAAAGAAACATGCCTCCAAAGACCTCCTGAGGTGCTGCCTGGCAAATGCCAGCCTGTCCCTGGAGTGACCAGAGGTAGTATTTAAAATGCAGTAACTGTGTACAGCATAGTTGCAAGAAAGGAGGAGCTGCCTGAAGGGATGTGCAAGCCAGGAATGGCGGGGGAGTCGGCATAGCTCGGGGCTCTCTTTACATTCCCTCTCCCTCCCCACAGCATTTTCTTCCTGCTCTCCTTACCTGCTCCAGTCCTCTCTTCCACCATCACCTTCCTCTGCTTACTCATGCTTCTTCCCTCAGTTACCTCAGTGTATGCATGACCCATGACCCTGAACCTGTATCATTCTATGTGCAGGGGCCCAGATAACTAAGATAGCCTCTTAGTTTCCCAGGTCCAAATATCTATGGAGAAACATTCTGAGTCTGGCCACATAAATCTAGGGCTCCTGGTCTCTCTATTTTGCACTGCCCTTGAGGGAGAAGCCCATCCTGGACTATAGCTGTGTGTGGCTGGAGTGACGTCACATGGTGCAGAATGGGGTTCTGCTCATTGGCAGAGACTGTGGGCATGGGCAGATTCCCTGAGCAAGGATTAGGAGGGACAGACATTTTAAGTGATACCTTGTATAGGTGAGGTCTGTGTGTGGGTCGCTCCCATAGTCTCTTCTAGAATTGGTATTTATTCAAAAAGTAAAAAAAAAAAAAAAAAAAAAATAGAAGGCTGTTAAAAGAGACAGGTTCAATAGGTTACCAAATCTCACACTTAAAATCTTTCTTCTTGTCTATCAGTCTAGAATATTTTATGTCAGTCTTATTCATTTTCAAGGCTAACAAACTGGTTTCTAATATGCCAAAAAAGGGGACTAGACACTAGTCCCATTAAATTGTAAGAGCTGTTTGACTATACACACTTTTATCATTGTAGGCTTGAGCTGCCCATGCCATGTAGCACAACTGGGGATCCCTTCCTCTGATACCCACCCACCCAGCTCTTAGTTCTCCAAGAGGCTCTTCCTGGTTCCTAGCAGTGAGAAATGGACATCACACTATGACCTCATATTCCCAGGAACACCCTTTTGGCTGTACAGACAACCAATGTTTGGCAAACATTCAATTCAAACGATGAAATCCTAAAACTTTTTCACCTGCCAGATTGAAAATAGAAGCTTCATTGGACAGATGGAGGAGATCAGGACTCCCTGCTCTGACCATCAATGCCCCTGATACCATCCTTCTATAAAAATGAATTTTTATGCCATTGTCATAGAGATGGAAACTGGGAATGCTCTCCTCTTGTCACTCAGCTACTGGCACTGCCTGAGTGTGCAACTGGCCCAGGGCTTGGACAAGTATGTGGCCTCTTAAGAGATTGTCTCAGAACAAGAGTGGGCTTGGAACTCTGTATCCCAGAATCTGAATTTCAGTGAAACTGTCACCCCCACAAACCATTAACAGCCAGAGAATTATCTTTTGGGATTGTCTTGAAGTGGGGGCTTCTAGGGCTTTCTTGATTATACCCTGTAACCAGCCACTTACCATTTATTTTAAAAAAAGCATGAGGACCTCTGGTTCTGCTCAGTTAGTGACACTGATTGTGAAAGGTTGTTATGACTCCCATTCAATCCTAGATTTCTGGACTTGTTCAGGGAGGCATTCACACAGATAGATTTCTAGCTGGCAGACAGCCTCTTTATGGTTGAGCAAGCCACCAGTGAAAGATGGAATTTCACACCTCACCCTGGCAGTTTGACTACCACTAATGGGTGTCTTAGAACACCTGAAAGTAGAGTCTTTAAATAATGTTCTTTCTGACCATAAAGTCCAGATGAGGATGAGGATGATGAGGATGATGATGATGATAGTATCAGTAAGCCCCATAAGATACCTGGGAGTGTTAAGTGACTTGGCTAGGGTCACATACATAGTAAATGGCCCCAGTTTTAGAAAGGTTTCTGTTATCATTAAGGATAAACATACAGGTGTTTAGAGTTCTACATGTGCATAGATGATTCACTCTCAATTTTTCCAGCCTAGTTTCATTTCTAACTTTCAAAAGGGGGAATATTGACTTGGATTCTAGATATTTAGGGGGCTAAAAAGGTTCCATCCACCTCTCTTTACATCCTGAACCACCTACAGGATGTGGCACTGTGGTATGGGGGGGGGGGGGTGGTGTTGGAAGACAGATTTAATAGCAGAAATTGCCCTTAGAGGGCTGACCTGTGCCTGTGTTTACTCTTCAGACAAGGGACACTGGCTAAGAAAGCACACATCTTTGCAGGAAGGATGGCTTTAGAGGTTCTGAGACTGGACTGTCATGTGCAGCTGGGCAGTCTAGTACTACAAAAGGCACCTGGCTTAAATCAAGTGTGGAAATATTAAATTACATGCCTAAGTCATAGGGCTGGTAAGTGACAGAACTCCAAAGACAATGCCTGAAAAACAGCAGACTATCAGTATATGGTTATTGAATGAATGACAGAATCCAAATCAAACTTTCCATTCCAAAGGCAATGTAGTTTCCCTTTGGACAGTCTGCTTCCGTCTTAAATGTCTTTTATTAATTAACATCGAGAATAAAGGGGATTCTTAATTTTACATGTTATCTCTGAAACAGAAACATCATGTTTCAATAGTAAATAATCACATCAGAGCAATGCTATTATGAAGATGGTAGGAACTTAGTCATTCTGACTATCCTCCTTGTCGACCTGGAATTTCCTTTGTGTTTGGCAGTGGAATAGCAAATGAGTCTAAAATTAGTTTCAATGAATATCAGAAGAAAAGAATCCCACTTGAGATGATTATGTTACTGTGAATATGATAGGCTGACTGAGATGTCAGTTACCCCTACTGAGAAGAGCAGTGTATCAGATGGAAATACACAATGACTCACACCTGAGTGGGACCATTCCTGAGATCCATCAGGTAAGCTAATTCAGGACTGCTTCATGTTTTAAAGGCCAGTTGAAAATGATCACTGTGGTATTGCCATAACACAACCTGTCACAGTTTAGAATGCAGCATACAGTTAAATAACCTATCCAAGGATGTTACCTTAATCCAGTAGCAGCATGAAAGAGCTTGTCCACTAGTAAGGCATGCCCATAGCATGGGTGGAGATGGCGCTTGGTGAGCACTCCACTTGGTATTTAACAGAGGAGAAAAGGCTTAATGAGGTCCTTTTTGGATTTAAAAATCTGAGAAGTGGTGCCTGGGTGGCTCAGCCAGTTAAGTGTCTGATTTTGCTCAGGTCATGATCTCACAGTTTGAGTTTGAACCCCGCATTGGGCTCTGTGCTGAGTCTGTTTTGGATCCTCCGTCTCCCTCTCCCTCTGCCCCTCTCCTGGGTGCATGTGAGTGCTCTTTCTCTCTCTCATTCTCTCTCTTTCTCAAAAATGAATATTTAAAAAATATCTGAGAAATTTTTCTCTCTCTACCTCTCTACCCCACCCCTTCTTCCTTTTCCCCCTCCTCTTTTCTTTCTTGAGCTCCCAGGATCAGTGAAATTTGTAAACTCCTAACTAGGTTAGTGAAGTGCTCTGTAATGCAATTCTTAGTGCTAGAAATGGAGCCATTGAGCCCAGTTGAAACCCTATAAAATAACTTACCTCCCTGGATTACTCCAGCGGTGATTTGTCTTCTCATCAGTTGATCTCACTCAACAACAGAGTGAATTTTATTTTTCTTTGAATGCAAGCAAATGCCTTGCTGCCTACTTGTCTTCTGACCTGTCTGTGGATATTGGGAACTGAGGTAGGGAAAATTGGCAGAAGGAATATGGAGGGGTAAGGGCAGAGGGTGCCAGAAACATGGCTGGAATCCATGTTTCTGCATTCCTAGCCAGAACGGACTAATTAAACCATTTAGGTATGCAAAGGGCAATCGCACCTCCAAGGTGACCTTGAGGGTGAGGGTGAGGGAAAGGCTCACTCCTGTTCCAGTTCTGTCTCACTGCATCTTCCTTTCATTATGGCATGACACAGCCATAGTAGGCAGCACGGGAGGGGGGCTGAAAACAAGTGATGCACCACCCAGGATAGGCTTGTATCCATAAAAGGACCCATCACAGAGACCCAGGGTCTGGCCTGGACTAGAAAGAGGAGATTTTCAAGTTCTTGGGCTCCAGCATCTCTCTTCTTCAAAATGGAGAAACTGATCATTTAAAATGCTAAATGATCTTCAAGGTCTTTCTAGCTCTGCACAAACTTATTGAATCCAAAGTATGATTTTAATTATTGTTCACCTAGTGCCCATCACTAGCACATCACCTCCAATTTTCCCTTGGATATATTTATTGACTTAAAGGTTTTCCTCCCCCTCAAGTTTTAGGAACTTAAAATAGAATTAGGATTGTCACATGTCACATTTGAATGGTGTCTCTGTCATACAAAAGCACTCTGTTCTCTCAGAGGAATAGGATGCAAAATAATTCCTTAATTAGTTTAGGGGTTGTGAATAGGGTGAACAGAGCTCGAGGATGAGAAGTGTTATAAAATTTTTTTTAGTTTAAGCAGAAAAAAATATTTCTGGGAAGAGACTTATTTCATCAGATTGTCACTTAACAGTTTAGTAAGATTTATAAAATGTTGACTCCAAAATGATGGTTCAATAGCCACGTTTGGGTGGTCTGTAGTAAGTGAACTTGGGGGCTGGGTAAAAACTAGATTCCCTTTGGAGCAAGGCAAAAATAGCCCAAGTAACCCCACAGCGTGTGGGTGACTCATTTCCAACCATATCTCACATTAACAGGTCATGTGGAAAAAGTGTCATCTTGGTTAAAGTCAGTTGCATAGTTTAAACAACAAATCCTGCAGCCCAGAGATCACCTGGGGGGCTTAGTTCGGTGACTAGAATACTGATCTAGAAAACCTTACAAGTCTGGAGAAAATTACCTGCAGCTGCCTGAAAAGCACGATGAATTTCAAGAAATATCATTTTTATTTTTAGAGTTTGGTGACTAACACCCTACTTAACCTTAAGATACTGATATTACAAGGAGCCATGGTGTGGTCCAGCATTGGCATATAGACAAAGCTGCTTTGTCAGAGATAGATTTATGTGAGGGCTATTGTGTTGTTATCATGATGATTATATGATTATGTTATCCTGATATTAAGATTGAAAAAATATGTATATGTAGGCGGGTAAGCAAATCAAGCTTTGTATTTTGATCTGAGAGAAACTGAAAGACATCTTCTAAGGCAAAGAATTCTCTAAGTTCCTTTTGTTTGAATGAATTGTCTGCCTCCTACACTTGTGTAGGCTATTTTGGGTGCCGATTAGAAGTTTAGGAAAACTTTTTAGTGACATGGTTTCTACTTGATAAGACTGACTTCTGCAATCATCTTTTTTTCCCCTTTGGTTTTTGCTTGTGAGACACATGCACAGCTTAGGTTTTACAAACTTGCAAAATTAAGTTTTGTCTGAAGCACAAGAAGGCATGCCACCTCCAGCTGGGAGTGAGCAGTTGGTTCTCTGGCCCTTGCTCAGCATGGCAGTACCAGTTTAGAACTCACATTTGGAGCCAGTGTCAAGCGAGTTCTTGGGTAGCATGGAGACCATTAAGTAAGGTATTAAAGCTGGAAATGACTTAGTTGAGGCTACACTTGGAACCTACAACCACAGCTTGGAGTTTTAGGCCATTAATATCTCTAGCTGCTTATTCCTCCTCTTCTTCTTCCTCCTGTAAATGAGCAACAGAAGACCAGGCAATACATCTACCGCGTGCATGGAATTCTCTGTTAATTTCCCCAGGTCCTTTGAAGACACCTCTTCTTTCCCTTGCTAGCTTTTCTTGGGTCTGATTTCCTAAGGAAATCAGAAAGAAGATTTGAATGTTTAGGGTCATTTCCAAGGACAGAAGATGTGAATATTCAGCAGGGTAAAGGAAACCAAAACAGAAAGAGTATAGACACCCAGGGAGACACTGGGAAAAAACAACAACAACAACAACAACAACAAAGTTAAACAGAGACTGGCTTGAGGCACAAGGAAGTGGAACATTAGTCATGAAAATGGAAAGAAATCTAACAGAATTCTTATTTGAGAGATGGTCTCCAGATGTACAGCCCATGTGTTTGGTGAAAAATGCATTGTATCATCATTACTCCCCAGAACTGGTATCAGAAACCTTTAGAGAATTAAACTCTGCTTTTACATAATTGCCATTATCTTAATCTTTTGTTGTTTTGGTGGTGGTAAAATATAAGTAATGTAAAATTTGACATTTTAATCATTCTTAAGATATAATTAAATTCAATGGCATTAATTACAATCACAATGTTTTATAACCATCACCACTGCCTATTTCCAAAACATTTTAACACTCTGGATAGAATCTCTGTAACCATTAAAGCAGTAAATCACCATCCTCCCCCTACCCTAGTTAGTCCTTGGTAACCTCTAATCTACTTTCTGTCTGTATGAATTTTTCTATTTTAGATATTTTATATAAGTGAAATTATACATCAGTCCTTTTGTGTCTGGCTTATTTCACGTGCCATAATGTTTTCAAGGTCATCTATATGGTAACATGTATCAGAATTTCTTTATTTTTTATGGACTAATAATATTCCACTGAATGTATATACCACATTTTGTTCATCCATTCATCTGTAATGAATACTTGAGTTGTTTCCATCTCTTGGCTCTTGTGAATAGCGCCACAATTACCTAGTCTTTTAAAACTTACAATAGCCATTTTTTGAAGAATGGTTCTTTCCTGCAAGGTTAATTCTTCAAGGGACAGTTTTCAAATAACTTTGCTGGGGAAAAGAATTTCCAGATCCATTCTGGCTGCTTAATATGGTGGGAGCCACATTCTTGATCTGAGTATCAAGTCTGCAGAATCACTTCTGAACTTGTTCTTGTTCCACAAGGTGAATTGAGGGTTATCAGAGAACATTACTGCCTTAGGGCCCCGAATGAACCTGGATGGTAAACAATGCTCAGCATCAAGTCCAAAAATAGAAGAGAGGTGAGATTTAAGAGAAGAGTGAGTGACTGAATTATCAGCTGAGAGAGTTAACAGGAGGAACTATGTGGTTTTAGAGCTAAGGAGAATGAGTCAGTCAGGGATTCATATAGAAGACAGACCCACTCTAAATACTTAAAGCAAGAAGGGATTGAAGATGGGGAATTTGTTGCTTCCAAAATTGTCAGAAGGATTGGTGGAGTGGGTATGAAGAGGGCACTAGAAGGTTCTCAAAACCATTCTTCACTGACCCCTAAGAGAGTTACCATCTGAAACCATCACTGGAACTAAGAATTCAAGAACATGCCTTTGTACCAGTGATATAGGGTTCTGGAACTGGAAATCATTGCAGTTGGTGCTGCTTCTGCCTCAACTATCCATGGCAATTGACTTGGGAAATGGATTCTGGATAATACCTGCAGAAATGTCTCACATTCTACAGCCTTGCTTGGCAGCAGAAGCGAAAAGGGTATCTATCTCACTTTCACCTAAGTTCAGTCTGCTCTTATCTTGGGAGCCTTTGCTTTCCAACATAGTAGAACAAACTTGGACAACACTGCAATTCTCCTTCCCTGAATTAGTCTGATGGGCATTAAAGACAATTAGGCTGAATCAAAGGTCATGCATTCCCTGATGTGATTTTCTTTTTTTTTTTTTTTTTAGGTAGGATCAAAATAGAGATAGATTGTCTAGGGCTATTCACTGAAATCTGAAGTTTGTTAGGAAATTGAAAATTAGAAAGAGATCTCATCACTTTGTAGATAATTTTTTTTTAATTACAAACTTACAGATGGTGATGAAAAATAACATTTCCATACTAATGAATTTAGATGAGTGTCTGGGTCTGTGCAAACAAAGAAGAACTCTATGACTTTAGAGAGAAGTTTCTCCTGGGGAAAAGGGTGGAGGCACCACTATGGGAGTCTAGGGCATCCCAAGCAGAGCTCAGCAACCTCTGGAATGAGCCTCCTAGTTTCCAAGGACAAGGTTCTAAGTTGGAGACTCAAAACACAGTTCTGCTGCTTTCTAACAGAATGAAATTGGTCGTATTTTCCACAAGTGTTAAATGGGCTTGAAAGCACCCATTCTACCTAATTTTCTTAAAAGATGTTGAAAAGACCAGGTGCAGTAACAGCTCTGACAGTATTATGTGAAAACAATTGAGAGCTATCCATATATAAGGTATTGTTTTTATCATTCTCTTGAGATTAATAAAGTGCCTTATACTGCAGGATGCTCTGTTTAGGTAGATTTTTTAAAAAATTGCCATTGAGTTAACTAATTAACTCAACACATATTCATTGTGTTATGTGTCAAGACATCATGCTGGGGCTGGGAAGACAGAGGTAGTTCTTGCCCGTAAAGAACTCCTAGTCCAAAAAGCTCATAAACAGCATGCCCACTAGATACATAAACAGATCATCTCACTGCCAAGTGGAAAGAGCAATAATTGAGGAATACACTGGGTACTGTGGGACACAGCAACAGATACCTCATGTGGCCAAGGAGAGCTAGGAAAGGCTTACTAGAGGAGGTGAGACAGAGAGAGAGGGACAGCATAGCATAAAGGTGCCCTTTGACACTGGTGTCCAACTTTTATTTTTTCTTTCAAGAAAGAAGTCTGTTCAGAGAGAAACAAAAATGTTTCTAGGTCACATTAAAAATGGTTTTGGGGTGCCTGAGTGGCTCAGTCTGGTAAGTGTCTGACCCTTGATTTTGGCTCAGGTCATGATCTCATAGTTCGTGGGATCCAGCCCCGCGTTGGGCTCTGGGCTGTTGGTGCAGAGGTTGCTTAGGACTCTCTCTCTCACTCTCTGCCCCTCCCCCGTGCATGCATGCGTGTGCTCTCTCTCAAAATAAATAAGTAAACATTAATTTAAAAATTGCTATATTGAAAAAATGATTTTAAACTAGGAAATGTAGTACAGTTGACCCTTGAACAACATGAGTTTGAACTGCATGGGTCCATTTATATATGGATTTTTTTTTTTTCAAAGTTTATTTATTTTTGGGACAGAGAGAGACAGAGCATGAACGGGGGAGGGGCAGAGAGAGAGGGAGACACAGAATCGGAAACAGGCTCCAGGCTCTGAGCCATCAGCCCAGAGCCTGACGCGGGGCTCAAACTCACAGACCGCAAGATCGTGACCTGGTTGAAGTCGGACGCTTAACCGACTGCGCCACCCAGGCGCCCCTATATGGATTTTTAAAAACAAATATAATACAGTACTGTAAATGTATTTTCTCTTCCTTATGATTTTAGTAACAATTTCTTTTCTCTAGCTTGCTTATTACAAGAATACAGTGTACAATACATATAACATGCAAAATATGTGTTAATTGACTGTTTATGTTCTCATTAAGTCTTCTTGTTAACAGTTGCCTATTAAGGGTTAAGTTTTGGGGGAGTCAAAATTTATACATGGATATTTAGCTGCACGGAGGGTCAGTGCCCCTAACCCTCACGTTGTTCAAGGGTCAACTGTATTTTGTGTCAAAGCAGATTTTGGTGTTTCTTCTGTTGCTGAAAGATTTTTGGTTTTGGATAAAATTTTAGAAACTACATTTACCATACTTTGCAGTATCTAATTGTAAGTAGCATCTCTGCAGAAATTTCATAGACATTGAGATCTGGTAGTGAGGTAGTGAGACTGAGCAATTAGGAGAGGGTGATGAACTGGCATCCAAATCCAGTCCCAACACATAGTAGAGGAAGCCATGGTAGAGAATTCCTAGGTATGAGGAAGTCAGGAAGAGGGGAGCTGACATTGGGTAGGTGTGAGCCTAAGTGGGTTGTAAAGTTTCTGAATCCCAGCAAGAAACGGATCGGGGATATATGCAAAATTCCATGTGAATTCTGAACTCGACTTCTCTATTCTATTTGTAAAATAGCAGTCTTGCTGCAACACTTCTGGGAAGCGTTATGTGGGGAGGAGGGGGGATACTTTTCTGAGCTGCCTTCCTTGAGGACCTCTGCTAGAGTATCACTGGTGGGTGAGTTTGGGAGAAGGAATAGGCAGGTATGATTTAGTACTTTATCTCTCTCTCTTGGGGAGCTGGCTGCCTTCAGAAAGTACACAATGTACTTTCCTCTGTTCCTGGATGTTCATTGTTTTGCAACGGCCCAATGGAGAGGTAAGAACTATTAGTGTTCAGCATGGCCTACACTTCTTTGGACTTTAATCTTTGAACTCCAATTTCTCCTTGGGAATTCCATAAGGGAAGATGACTGAAGTTCAAATATGTTGCAATCTTTTTGGTACTGGAGAGTCTTCAGGTTGTCATGTAATCTCATTGTAGAACCACTAATGAACTAAATCAGACATTACGACTGGACATGATTTAGGTGGGGAAACCAAATGGCAGAATGAATTTTCAGCTTTGAGTCTAGAATGAGCTTGTACTGTCCTGTCCTGTCCTGTTCTGACTGACTTGTGAGTCTTCTGGGGGCAAGATCTAAACTCCCTGCTAGTGCTTTGTAAAGGGTGACTTCTTCCCTCAAGAAAATAACCACACCCCTGATCAAATTGTTAGGTTAGGGAATATCTGGGGGAAGTTCATTTTTCCAGCTTCATGTTTCCATATGAAAAATCTCAGTTAATTGATGCATTTGGGGACACTGAGTTCACAATGTTCAGTTTCTTCCTCTCCCTGGGGTCTTTGGAGAGAATAGTTGACAGAAAGTATAAATTATGTTCTTCTTTGCTCTCCACCTCCAGGGGAAGCCTGTGGTTGTTCAGCACTTTCAGAGATTGTGGGTGGGTAAGTCTGTTTAAATCAGGACAAAGTATTACCAGGACCACTACCGGTAGTTCTGAATCACCAGTCTCCAATATCAGCTTTCATCATAATCTCCCTGACTTTTGTGTCTCTCTTTTTATTGATTCTAAACTTGGGTCTTGGGGCGCCTGGGTGGCGCAGTCGGTTAAGCGTCCGACTTCAGCCAGGTCACGATCTCGCGGTCCAGGAGTTCGAGCCCCGCGTCAGGCTCTGGGCTGGTGGCTCAGAGCCTGGAGCCTGTTTCCGATTCTGTGTCTCCCTCTCTCTCTGCCCCTCCTCCGTTCATGCTCTGTCTCTCTCTGTCCCCCAAAAAATAAATAAACGTTGAAAAAAAATTTTTTTTAAAAAATAAATAAATAAACTTGGGTCTTTTTTGTTTTTTTTGTTTTGTTTTGTTTTTGGTTCTGAACTTGGGTGAGGAGGGGAGAGGAATGTTAAGGAATAATCCTCTCAAACCCTTATAGGTGCCTGTTGAGAGGCTGTTCCCCATTCCTTGAGCCCATGCTGTCTCACATGCTGTCTCATGGTGTGTACCAAAGAGGGTGCCAATGTCACATCCTGAATGGTTGATTCTGCCAGTGATGCATCTCCCTAGTTCAGGCTGTGAGGTCATCAATTTGGGAAGGGCTTTTGCAAAGAAATTCCAGGGTTTCACATAACTCAGTGTCACCAGTGTCTCACATAAAGAAACACAACCTGGCAACCAAAATAATTTTGTATTTTCCAGGTTCTGTGATAGTCACATTACATAAATCATCTCATTTAATTCTCACCGTGAGTATTTTTGACCACATTTTTATAGATGAGGAAATGCACACACGTGTGCACACTCACATGCACATGCACACACACACACACACAAATAGAGAATGGCTGCACTGTACCAGGTATTCTGCTAGGTGCTAGGGCTAGAAGGTGAGTGAACAGTAGTTATTGCCTTCTGGTAATTAACAGTCAGGTGTGTGGAGGTGAGGGGAGGAATATAAATATCATAATATAATCACACACTGTAACTGGCATACAAGCTAACCAAGGACTGGGGGGCTAGGAAGGTTTCCCTGAGGAAGGTGCATTTCAGCTCAAACCCAGTACATTTGATAGCAAACATTTAAAACCCCAGTTAGTTGAGAACTGTTGAAATCGTGATTTTCAGGTTCCAACAGACCTGGATTCAAATCCTAGGTTCTTATTTTGTTTTGTTTTGTTTTTCACTATCTGTGTCAAACCGATCTAACTTTCAGTTTCACTTTTGTAGAGTGGTGATGGTGATGATGATGATGATAGTGACACAGTGACAGAGATCTCATTTGGTGAGGATTGAAAGCAATTATACAGGGATGCCTGGGTGGCTTAGTAGGTTTAGCATGCAACTCTTGATTTTGGCTCAGGTCATGATCTCATGGTTGACGAGTTCAAGTCCCCCATCAGGCTCTGTGCTGCCAGTGCAGAGCCTGCTTGGGATTCTCTCTGTCTCTCAAAACAAATAAGTAATACATTTCTTGGGTGCCTCGGTGGTTCAGTCAGTTGAGCTTCTGACTCTTGATTTTGGCTCAGATCATGATCTCACATTTGATGAGATCCAGCCCCTGTTGGGCTCTGAGCTGATTATCACAGAGCCTGCTTGGGATTCTCTCTCCCTCTCTCTCTGCCTCTCCTCCCACTTGCTCTCTCTCTTTTTCAAAAATAAATAAATAAACATTTAGAAAACAGTTAAATATGTAAACATTTAGCTCAGTGCCTGGCATATGGATTTTCTTTTCTGTTCCTCTTGCTTTTGTCCACTTTTTCCTTCATCTTAGTTGGGCAGTCTTAATTCTGATTCCCAAGAGGCTGACTGTTGATTTTAAAGTTCATTTCCTTTTGGAATGTCCCTTTTGCATGGGAAATTCATGCAAATAGGATTGGTAGAGGTATGTTCTCATACCCAAACTCCCTAAAGTGGATATGTAGATTAAGTGCGCACATTGCAAACCAAAGATCCATGCCTTATGAGAAAAAGCCCCTCACCATGAGCCAAAGATTAAAAACAAACAAACAAACAAACAAACAAACAAACAAACAAACAAACAGAATAGCTTATCTCTGACAGCATCCTTGCCAGGTGGCCAGTTTTTCTCAGCCCTGGTTCCCTGGGGTTTTACTTTCCTTAGGTAAGTTAGAGACCTCTGCTCATTGCCATTGGTTATGGACCTCTGTTCATTGCCTTTGGTTATGGTGCCTTTGGTTATGGTGCAGGTAGTGGCAACTTTGCTGAGCCTTGCTGCCCAGGACACAATTACTCCCAAATGCACTGGGATATTTTGTGTGAGAGAATGCCCTGTTACAAAACACACAGAGAAAAGCAAAACACTGCTTATTTAATTTGCATTGTTTTCCCATGAATCTAAAGAAACTCCCTTCTGCAAGGAGCGTGGAGGCAAAATGATTAAGACAAAACAGCCAGAATAGAATAAAATAAACCTAGTTGCTTACAAGAAAAAAGTGGGGCGAACTCATGGAAGCAGAAGCAGTCATAAAACACAATGTTATTTAAATAATACTATATCTCTCCTGCCTTATCATTCTGATTACATTCAACTAATCTACAAAATTGAAAGGTAATGAGCAGTATTTCCTTAAAGCACATTAAATAATAGTGTCAAAATGCAAATTTATTCATTAAGTATAGATGAGTGTGTTAAATATTCATGAATTGTTGTTCACAGTATATAATTAATCCCATGGTCTTTGTGTCCAAAGCATTGAGAAGATAAAGGGTTGCACCACCACTGTTATAAAATTATATCTTTCCCCCCAAATACTCCTCAGGGTAAAGGTCAGGCCCCTAGCAGATCCCAATCTGAAACTTCATTTTATCAATACATTGCATTGTATTTTAATAGGAACATGGTCATCTGATGACACAGATTTATTATTCCAACTCCTGCTGTTTGATAATCTAGGTGGGAAATAAATATTTCAGGCTTGAAGAAGATCTTGTTTGGCTTGAATACACCAGATCTGAGATTCTCTTTGTGTTTGGCCTCGGGCAAATGGAAGCATTTTATAAAAGTCCCCTTCTTAAACAGAAAATGTCATGTTTCTACCACCTTTTCTTCTTTTTTCTTTTTCTCTCTTTCTTTTCTTTCTTTTTCTTTCTTTCTTTCTTTCTTTCTTTCTTTCTTTCTTTCTTTCTCTTTTTCTCTTTCTTTCTTTCTTTCTTTCTTTCTTTCTTTCTTTCTTCCTTCCTTTTCTCTCTCTCTTCGCTCTCTTTCTTTCTTAGTTTCTAAGATTAGCCCTTTCAATGGGGGTGGAGCACCTTAATTTTATAATCTTTTGAGAATACAGCCCATTTTCTCTATGTGGCCCATCTTATCTAGGGCCATATGGAGTTTAAAAATCATTTCTCTCCCAAGATAGCTAACGTATCTTTGTAGGTTCTGGAAAGTTAAAATCATCCATTCGAAGTGTTTCTTATTTACTTTCTAAATTATTTGTATTACTGTTTATTTTGATTCACGAGTATTGTTGGTCTCTGGAGAAACTCATAAGTGCAAACAGCAAATGAAAAAAATCAGATTCATATGAAAAGTCAAAGAAACTATATGTTTTATTCCTCTTCATATCTAAGTTTATTAATAAACTTTGTAGTGTTTGGCAATTTTAAAGCTAGAAACCCGGTTCTTCCAATTCTGTGATTTATCAGTTATGAACTAGATATGCATGATGTCTTGTAAGTAAAACTACATAAACATATCTTTATGGCAGTGTATGGATTGGATTCTCGTTCTCAACTCTTTACCCTCTGTATGTTATAATTTACAGCTCTACCTTTTGCCATGTGATTTTTGCAATATATTCCCCAAGAGTAGCCAAAGTATATTTCTCTGCTCCATTGATGTGGGATTTAAGCCATATAACTTGTTTTGTCCAGTGAAATGTTGGCAGAAGTGAGAATGGGCCAGCTCAAAGCCAAGGCTTAAAGAGGTATCATGTGCTTATACTCTCATTTCTTTATGCTTTTGTCATTCACCACAAGAAAAACATGTCCCAGGGAGCTGCTAGTCCAAAAAGTATGAAAGGAAAAATGGATCTCTTTTCGGCTGGAGCCAAGACCAAGTTAGTTCCATACAAACTCTAGCATACCTGCCGATCTGTGAGGGTGAACACAAATGTTATAATAGACTACTGGGTTTTGGAAGGTGTGGTTTTTTTGTGGTAAGCATACACGGCATAAAATTTACCATTTTTACCATTTTTTAAAGTATAATACTGTGTCACTAAGTACATTCACATTGTTGGGCAACCATCACCACCAGCCATCTTCAGAACTTTTTCATATTCCCCATATAAAACTCCTTATCTGTGAAACACTTATTGCGCTTATCTTCCTTCTACCTGCCCTTAGCAACCACCATTTACTTCTTCTTTCTCTGAATTTGATTACTCTAAGAACCTATATAAGAGGGATCATACAATTTTTGTTCTTTTGCGGCTGGCTTATTTCACTTGGCATGTCTTCAAGGTTCATCCATGTTGCAGCTTGTGTCAAAATTCAGTTCCTTTTTGAGACAGAATAATATTTCATTGCATGTATATACCATATTTTGTTTATCCATTCATCCACCAATGGACAGTTGAGTTGCTTTTACCTTTTAGCTATTGTGAACAATGCTGTTATGAACATGGCTGTACAAACTTCTACTTAAGTCTCTCTCTTCTTTCTCTTCTTTGGAGTATATATCCAGAAATGCAGTTGCTGGATCATACTGAAATTGTATGATCAAGTTTTGAGGAATTTCCATACTACTTTCCATAGCTCTGGACCATTTTATATTCCCACAATTTTCCACATCACTTATCATGGTAGCTTCATTTGAATTTGTGACTCCTTGGAAACACAGAGATGTATAGGAACTTGGGACATTTAACTTTCCCATTTACTTTCCCAAGTCTCCAGATTTCATGTGTGACAATGGGCAACATGGAGTAGTGGAAAGTATATAAGATTTGTAGTCAGAGAATCCTGAGGTCAAATCATGTTTCTGTCTTGGTCTCTTGGAGACCTTGCATAAATATCTTAACTCTTCAAAGGCTCTGCTCTGTTATTTATAAAATGGAATTACTCATATTACAGTGTTACTGACTATACACACACACACACACACACACACACACACAAATATATATATAAAATGCCTAGATGAGTACTTGGCAAAAGGAAGCCCTTCTTTTTTTCTTCGAAAATTTTTTTTTTCAACATTTATTTATTTTTGGGACAGAGAGAGACAGAGCATGAACGGGGGAGGGGCAGAGAGAGAGGGAGACACAGAATCGGAAACAGGCTCCAGGCTCTGAGCCATCAGCCCAGAGCCTGATGTGGGGCTTGAACTCACGGACCGCGAGATCGTGACCTGGCTGAAGTCGGACGCTCAACTGACTGCGCCACCCAGGCGCCCCAGGAAGCCCTTCTATAAATGAGTTCCCTTCCCCTTCTGCTGCCCCAGACTATCAGTGTTTAATAAGGACAATAGCAGCAGCAGCAATGATAGCTTTCATCTTTTGAGTGTTTATTAAATGTTAAATACTGTTAACTACTTTACAATCACTATCTGGAGACTCATGATTTCCAGTACTGCTTGGAATAGTCTTCCTATGGATATCCATGTGGTAATCAATGTCGTTGCCTTCTTCAAATTTTTGCTTAAAAGTCATCTTCTCAATAAGACCTATCCTGACCACCCTGTCATTTGTGTTTTCTCTCTGTGTTTCACTTTGGATAGATTCTATTGCTTCAGATTCTGTTTGTACAGATTCTATGTCTTCAAGTTTACTAGTTTTTTCCTTTCTCATTTATCTGCTGTTAATTTTACCCTGTATCTTTTTAATCTCATACATTGCAATTTTCATGTCTAAAAATTTAATGAGTCTTTTACATATATTACATGTCTTTATTTAACTTTTTTGAGCATATTGAAATAATTATAATAATTTTTAATATCCTTGCCTGCTAATTCTAGTATTTGTGTCAATTCTGGACTGATTTTAGTTTATTAATTTTTCTTCATTTTTCCTACTTCTTTGCATGCTTAGTCATTTTTTATTGGATGCCAGATGTTGTAAATTTTACTTTTTTGGGAACTGGATATCTTTGTATTTTTATAAATAGTCTTGAGCTTTGTTTTGGAGCACAGTTAAATTGCTTAGAAGCAGTTTAATCTCTTCAACTTGTTCTTACAACTTGTTAGGTGAGACCAGAGCAGTATTAAGGCTAGGACTAATTATTCTTCCTACTCAGTCAAGAACTTTCTGAGAACTATACTCAGCACTCTATAAATGATGAGGTTTTCCAGACTTGCTGATAAGAATGGGTAATATTCCAGGCTCTGTGTGAACCCTGGCAACTGTTTCCCTCCAGTTCTTTTAGGTAGTGAATTACCTAACTTCAAATGTGTGTGCTGATACGCATCTGAAAACTCTAGGGGAACCTGCTGCAAATCGACAGAATTCTCTGTCCGTGTACTTGTCTCCTGTCTGGTACTCTGTCTCGCCAACTATTATCACCTCAGTCTCTCTAGAATCCCAGCCTTCTCCTCTTTACTCAGGGTAACCACCAGAATTCATTTGGGTTCCCCCTTCCTGAGAAATGGCCTGGAAACTCACGTAGTAAGCTGGGACAGTCATAAAGCACACCTCATTTGTTGCCCATTTCTCAGAAATTACTGTCCTTTGCTGCCTGGTGTTCAGTATCTCGAAAACATTTCACATATTTTATTTTCTTGGCAGATTCAAGAAGAAAGGTGAATTCAGCCTTTCCTTTTCTTAGTCAGAAGAAGAAGTCTTTGATTATTAAATTTTCTTATTAAAATATCTTTCATGTATATATCACAGGAAAAGTCAAAGGGCTTTAATTCACTTTTGTCATTAGTGGGAAAAGCTACTTTTGGTATGTGTAGTGGTCCATTCCATTTTTTTTATGACAAATTTAGGAATTTGGAACCAGACACCACATGAAAACCTGGAATTAAGCATCTTTTCTGTAAATAGCACACCATCAACAACAAAAGGTAAAGTAAGAATGATTTTGTTTTCCCTTGTGAGTGTTTGGAGGTGGAAAGGGCAGAAAAACATCTGGATGTAATTGGAATTACCAGAAAGCCGGACTACAGACACACAAGCTGAATTTCAGGACATCTTTTATCATCATCAGATTATTAATAAGACAAAATAATACACTGTGTAAAGCATTAGAATAGGATGGTGTCATTGTGAAGGACATCTCTTTGAGGTGTCATGATAGATGGAAATGAATAGTGACCACATTGATTCTTCTCTCTGGAGTTGTGAGACCATAGATGCCCAGCATGATAAACAAAAGGAGTCACTAAGCAGGGCTGCATTTGTGTGGTCTTCAATGGGGAAGCTGAGCTTAAGTTGCTTGATATAACATGGTAGAGGCTATAAAGTGGGCTGAGAGCTATGGTACCTGGAATTTCCTCACATAGTTGGATATGGAGGTAAAGGTGAAGAAGCATGGGGGAAGGCACACCTGTCTGCCTAAGTATCACTGGTGATCCAGGGACATTTCTAATATTTGAAAAGTGATACTGGATTATTTGCTTATCTTTAACTTGATGCCTCATCCCAAGTGTTTATATCTTCAGTTCTGTATTTATAACCCAAATTGAAACATATTGTCAACTATCTCCAAAATGAGTACCTTAATCTGAGCAATTCAATTTGGTGGTATCTCTTGGATATAATTGACTAGGTAGTGTTTTTGTTTTGATTTCTTTATACCATATATAAATGATTCACATATGGGAGTGTGGAAGGTAACAATAATAGTATTGGCAGAATGCTCATTAGACTCACTAGAGACCAAGTTCTTTATATGTATCAACTCATTTAATCATGTCAATAGCTACAGAAATTAAATATTTTAGCTTTGTATGTGAGGCTTCGGAGAGTAAGTAACTTGCCCAAAGTCATACACTTTGTGTAGTGAGATCTGAAATGCCTCAGATACCTCATCCAGCAATGTGGGTGTTCACTGGATTCCCCTGAGTTGTTGATGGTGTTAAATGAGATATGGTGTGACAAGTCCTTAGCTACAATGCCTACCACAAAGTAAGTATCCAATACATGATAGGTAAGTACTAGCTTCATTATCAGTAGTGTTCTGCTCAAGATCATGCACTTAGTAGGTTGGAATGAGGATTTGGAAACCACTTCTGATTCCAGAGCCTAAGTTGTTTTTTTTTTTTTAACATTTATTTATTTTTGAGAGAGAGAGAGATAGAGCATGAACGGGGTGGGTCAGAGAGAGAGGGAGACACAGAATCTGAAACAGGCTCCAGGCTCTGAGCTGTCAGCACAGAGCCCGATGCGAGGCTCGAACCCACGAATTGCAAGATCGTGACCTGAGCTGAAGTCGGACGCTTAGCCGACTGAGCCACCCAGGCGCCTCCAGAGCCCAAGTTTTTAACCACTGCTTTCCTGACTGAAATTTATTCATCTTGCCATATATTTTTAAAATATATATATTAGACAATTATTTTTGTTTACATATGATAACTCCAATCTTTTATTTCCCATAAGTTGCTTTCCATTGTCTATTTTCCCTGTTGATCCCTTCTACTACTTTGTCTAATAGATTTTTTACTTTTTAAAATATTTGGGTTTCTCATATAAAAAAAATAGAAATAATCTGACTCCGCATCACATTGTTTTCTTTGAAAGAGAGTTTTTTGTTGTTTGTTTTTTCGTTGTTTTGTTTGTTTTCCTGAAAGCAGTTAGGCTGGGGCCAAATCACTTTAATTCAACTTGAGATCAAGATGATTAGAATCCAGTTTCAGGTGGGCTGGTCTATTTCTTTTTCGGCTTTCATCTATGGAGAGGTCCTTTAAGGGTCTCAACTGAAAGTCTTAGGTGTTTACCATAGCTCCTACTTTTTTTTTTCTTAAGATATTTTTTAAATGTTTATTTATTTTTGAAGGAGTGAGAGACAGAGCACGAGCAGGGGAAGGGCAGAGAGAGAGGGAGACACAGAATCCAAAATGGACTCAAGGCTCTGAGCTGTCATCACAGAACCCAACACAGGGCTGAACTCATAAACTGTGAGATGATGATCTGAGCTGAAATCAGATGCTTAATTAACCGAATGAGTCACTCGGGCACCCCTATCTCCTTCTCTTTAGTAGGACTTGAACTTGAATTTTTTACTCCCAACTCCACAGACTACTGAAAAGTTTGCTTAGCTTCTCAGTGTCTCAGAGGCTGCCTACAAATCAACAAATATTTTGAAGGGAAAAGCAGACATAAATATCTGGCTTATGTCTTTATTTCCCTTCTTTAAGGGTCTTGGTTCCTTGCATCCTTGATGACTCCCCAGTGTTATCCAACAGATTTTTTTTTGGGGGGGGTTCATATTTTATCCAGTTTTCCCAGTTGGTCTTGGCAGTAAATGTTAGTCTTGTGCAAGTTAGTATGTCGTTGCTGGAATCAGAACCTCTTATGCTTTTTAAAGTGTAATATTTGATGTACATATTTTATCTTTACTACTAGGTGGTAAACTCCCAGAAGACAGGTCCATTTTTTATTTGTAACACCTTGCCCTACTTATAGTATGTACTCATATTGTCTGACCGAATTAATGCATTTTTTATTGGGAATCTCCCAATTTAAAAAATAATATTAAAGTCATTTTCTTCAGGAGTTAAAATTTCCCATAAAGATGCCATTAAGGAGTCATTGTGATAAATGAATACAGACTCTTAAAAGTGAGCCAAGTAAAGTACATCAAAGTTTTAAAATAATGTCAGAAAAGTCAGACACAGAAATTCTGAAAACCTTTAACTTCCTAGGATTTATTCATTTTATACGAAATAGGTGTTCTGCTAGTGACACTTTGATCCAACATCCTTGTATTGTCAGAGTTCAGAAGCCTTAAGGCTTCAAAGTGCTCCTCTGATTTTGATCCAAAACCATAATCAGGATTTGATCCATTGCAGACAAGAGATTTAATCTCTAGAGTCCAGTGGCAGCTATGGCACCAGAGGAACCATTAATGCACATACCAAAGGCCCAGTGAAGAGCAAACAACTGATAGACATGTTGCTAAAAATGTCCCCTTCCTTCTTCTCTTTCTTTGATTACTTGCCACAACCATATTTGTTTCTTTTTTGTAGTTTTTTTTGAATTATAGTTTTTGTTATTTATTTAAGAAATGTATTTAGTGTTTACCATGAGCTAAATTCCACATAAATATTAGGGCTGGGTAGATGCAGACAGGGATATAAAAAAATTAAATACAATACTTGACCTCCAAATGAAGAAACAGATTTGTGTGTGTGTGTGTGCGCGCACACGCGTGCGTGATGATGAAGAGAGTAGATACCCAGACAGGATGAAACCAGACCCAGCTTTTAAATTCCAGATTGAAAAAAACTTACTGTGGAAACTATGTTTATTGACTGGACAAATGGATTTCAAGGAAATTGTTAAAAGGTGGGTTCGGATTGCTACAGAAATGCTTAGATCTGAGGTGCTTGAAACTTAAGTCACAGGAAGATGGTAAGTTAGGTTCGCAGGATTTGGCAAAGGATATTTCAAAATAAAAGCAACTCTGAATTTTTGCCTATTTTTGTAAGTGTAAAGAGGGATTCTAAGATTCCAACAGACAAGAAAGTTTGGGAACTCACAGATCCTAAAACTAGAGTTTTCATTTAAGTCATACAGTCCAGGAAAATTTGGGCAGGGGAAGTCTCTGCAGGGAATGTGAGACTGGAATCAGGTTCAGAAGAGAGCTGTCTCCACTCACAGCTGATCAGTCAGAGTCCTGGAACCTGAGCCAGGAGAGTCAGACTGCTTTAGATTGAATGGTTTTAAACAAATTGAGCAGATTATATAGTGTGGTGGATCCATAGATGCAATGACTGATTTATCAGGATGGGCTCAATCAAATTCTTTGTTTTGCCAAAGAGGAATGATCCTGGACAACATTTGTCTTTCAACTCGTTAGTGAAATGCTTCTAACAATATTTTATAACTGGCCAAACTGAGGAATACAATATTTTGATAATTAAGAGCTAACATTGTGTTAATCTTTCTTTGTCCAACGTTTATTTATTAAATAGGTATGTGTTACTAGATACCTGGGGAATCATAAATAAAAGATATTGATTATTATTTAGAACAGTTTTGACTGCTACCGATGGAAAACCTTCAAATAACAGACCTCCCAGTATAGGGCTAGTATGTTGCTGATTTCCAGGTAATTTTTTCACCATCCATGTTGTCATAGTTCAAGTTCAGATTCATGTTCCCAGGACAAAGTAGAGGGGACAAAGGATAAGTGTCAGTTGTCTAGTTTTGAAAACTTCATCATTATTATTTTTGTTTACACACAAAAAATTGACTCTTTGTGAACAGTTTTGAGGTTTTTTTTAAATTTTTTTTAACGTTTATTTATTTTTGAGACAGAGAGAGACAGAGCATGAATGGGGGAGGGTCAGAGAGAGAGGGAGACACAGAATCCGAAACAGGCTCCAGGCTCTGAGCGGTCAGCACAGAGCCCGACGCGGGGCTCGAACTCACGGACCGCGAGATCATGACCTGAGCTGAAGTCGGACGCTCAACCAACTGAGCCACCCAGGCGCCCCCAGTTTTGAGTTTTAATATGTATATAAGTTTGTGTAACCACTCCCACAAATAGGACACAAAACAGCTCTATCAGCCCCCCAAATTCCTTCATGCTGCTCCTTTGTAGTTAACACACACCCCCTGACAAACTCAACCCTTGGGAACCACTGATTTATTCTCTATCCCTACACTTTTGCCTTTTAAAGAATGTCATGTAAACAGAATCATACGATAAGTAACTTTTTATTTGGTTTCTTTCACATAGCATAATGCACTTGAGATTCATTCATATTGTGTTCATATTTTTTTAAATTTCTGAGAATATTTCATGGTGTGGATGTACCACAATTAATCTGTTCACCTGTTGAAGGACATTTTGGCCATTTCAAGTTTGGGTGATTATGAATAATATTGATATAAATATTCATGTACAAGATTTTGTTCTGAACATAGAAGTAGGATTGCTGGGTCATTGGGCAAGTGTATATATGCTTAACATTATAAGAAACTCCCTGTTTCCAGTATGACTGTCCCATTTTACATTCTTTTCTATAATGCATGAGCATTCAGATTGCTACACATCTTCATCAGCATGTAATATTGTGATATTTTGTTGTCTTTGCTGCTTTGCTTTTTTTGTTTGCTTGTTTTTGTTTTTTAAGCCATCTTAATAGGTATGTATGTGGTGGTATTTAAATATGGTTTTAATTTGTATACCCTTAATGACTAACATTGCTGACCATTGTCTGAAGTATTTATTTCAATCTACATATTTTTATTGGTTAATGAAATGTGGTTAGTTATGTGGTTAATTTTATATGTCAACTTAGTTAGGCCGCAGTATCTATATATTTGGTCAAACACATCTGAATGTTGCTATGAAGATAATTTTAAGATGAGATTAACGTTAAAATCGGTAGACTTCGGGGGCGCCTGGGTGGCTCAGTCGGTTGAGCATCCGACTTCAGCTCAGTCACGATCTCATGGTTTGTGAGTTCGAGCCCCGCGTCAGGCTCTGGGCTGATGGCTCAGAGCCTGGAGCCTGCTTCCGATTCTGTGTCTCCCTCTCTCTCTGCTCCTCCCCCATTCATGCTCTGTCTCTCTCTGTCTCAAAAATAAACATAAAAAAAAAAATCAGTAGACTTTGAATAAAGCAGATTACTCTCCATAATGTGGGTGGGTCTCATCCAATTAGTCAAGGCCTTAGGAAAAAGGACTAACCTCCCCCCAGAATCCTAATTAACTGCCCAACTCTTTTGCCCATTTTTATATTGAATTGTTTTGTTTCTCATTATTGAGATTTGAGAACTTTTTTTTTTTAAGTTTATTTATTTTGAGAGAGAGTATGAGTTGGGTAGGGGCAGAGAGAGAGGGAGAGACAATTCCAAGTAGGCTCCACACTGATACATCAGAGCCCAACATGGGGCTCAAACTCACAGACTGTAAGATCATGACCTGAGCCAAAATGGAGAGTTGGCCACTTAACTGACCGATACCCAGGTGCTCTGAGATTTGAGAAGAATTTATATAGTCTTGCTATGGACTGAATGTTTTTGTCTGAAAATTCATATATTGAACCCCTAACGCAATGTGATGTATTAAGAGATGGGGCCTTTGGGAGGTAACCAGATTTAGATGAGATCATGATGGTAGGGCTTTTCTTTTTATGTTTGCTTGTTTATTTAATTAATTTAATATAATTTATTGTCAAGTTGACTAACATACAGTGTATAGAGTGTGCTCTTGGTTTTGGGGTAGATTCCCATGATTCATCACTTATGAGGGTGGGGGCTCTTCAGATGGGGTAAGTACCCTTATTAAGAAGAAACCATTGAGGGGGAGCACCTGGGTGGCTCAGTTGGTTAAGTGTCTGACTCTTGATTTGGGCTCAGGTCATGATCTCATGGTTTGTGAGATTCAGTCCCATGTTGGGCTCCATGTTGACAGCTCAGACTCTGCTTGGGATTCTCTTTCTCCCTCTCTCTCTGCCCCTCCCCAGCTTGTGCTCTCTTTCTCTCTCCCTCTCTCTCTCAAATTAAATAAGCATTAAAAAAGGAGGAGAAGGGGGGGAGAAACCATTGAGGGCATGCTCTCTCTTGCTCTCTCTCCCTCCATCACATGACCACACAGCAGGAAGATAGTCATCTGCAATCTAGGAGGAGGGCTCTCACCAAACACCAAATTGGCCAGCACCTTGCTCCTGGACTTCCCAGCCTTCAGAAATGTGAGAAATAAATGTGTGTTATTTAAGCCAATCTGTTTGTGGTTCTTTGTTATTGCAACCCAAGCTGACTAAGACAGTTTTATGTAAAAATCCTTTGTTAGATATGTGATATCCAAATATTTTTCCTGAGGGGTGCCTGGATGGCTCAGTCGGTTAAGTGTCCGACTTCAGCTCACGTCATGATCTCACGGTCCGTGAATTCTAGCCCCACGTCAGGCTCTGTGCTGACAGCTCAGAGCCTGGAGCCTGCTTCAGATTCTGTGTCTCCCTCTCTCTCTGCCCCTCCCCCGCTCATGCTCTGTCTCACTCTCAAAAATGAATAAATGTTAAAAAAAAAATTTCCCCTAGCTATAGCTCTTTTTTCCCCCAATTCCCTCAGGAGTGTTTTTCTCATATTAAACATTTTCAATTTTTATGAAGTCCAATTTTTCAATTTTTCATTTGTGGATTGTGCTTCTGGTGTCATATATGTAAGAATTCTTTGCTCAATCCAAGATCATATAGAGTTTCTTCTAAAAGTTTTATTGGTTAAAGTCTATGACCTATTTTGAATTTAACTTTTGCTTGAGGAATATCTAGGTTCTTTGTTTTGATTTGCTTAGTGATGTCCAATTGTTCCAGCACCATTGATTGAAATGACTATCCTTTCCTTATTAAATTGCCTTTGTACCTTGGACAAAATTCAATTGAAAATACTTATATGGGTTTATTTTTAGACTCTTAATTCTGTTCCATTGATCTATGTTTCTATCCTTTTACCACACTGTTCTCATTACTGTAGCGCTATAGTAAGTGTTAAAATTGGGTGGTTTGAGTCCTTCAACTCTGTTCTCATGTTTTCAAATTATTTAAGTTATTTTATTTCCTTTGCTTTTCCATAACATGTTAGAGTCAGCTCGTCTAGATCCACAAAAATATCCTGTTGAGATTTTTATTTATGTTTCTTTAACTATATAAATGTTGAAAGGGTAGTTTGGAACAAAGAGCAGCCAGTGCCTTGCTTACAAGAAAGACATCAGGAATGTGAGAGACCCATAAAGTATTGTCTCTACAAAATTTACGCCTAAATATTTCTTATTCATATAGCTATTATAAATTTATAAATGGAGTTTTTTAAGTTTCCAATTATTCATTGTCAATGTATCCCAATACAATTGGCTTTTGTATATTGATCACTTTTCCTGCAATTTTTCTAAAATCTCTAAGACTAGAATTTTTTTGTAGATTTGTTGGGATTTTCTATGTAAAAAATTCTGTCATCTAGGAATAGGGAGACTTTTGTGCCCATCATTTGCTTTTTATTTCTGTTTCTTGCCCTATCATGCTGAACAGAACTTCCAGTATAGTGACAAATACGAATGGTGAAAGCAGACATCCTTGCCTTGTTGCCAAGCATTGGCAGAAAGTCATTCAGTCTTTCACCATTCAGTATGATGTTAGGTTGTGGGCTTTTGTAGATGCCACTTTTCATACACAGATTTAAGGGACTCCTTTCCTCACCTCCTTACTCCCTGTGATTTCTCCCATAACTCTGGCTCTCAGAAGCACACTTTTCTGATGCTGTGTCCATAAATCCAGGCCTTAACCTCCCTGTTTTGGAATTTTGGGAGGCAATTTTTCTGTTCATGCATAATGCACTGTTCTAGGATTTAGGACACCTAGAGTGTAATCCAAGAGATACAAGGAGAAAAACAAGGAATCCACTGCTATATGGAATATTCTTCACATTTTTGTTTCTGTCTCCAGTCTGAATGCTAATATTTACTTTTCAAAGATCTCAGATAGTTCATTTATTTTTTTGACTAGGGATTTTTAGCTGTAAACAGTGAGGGATAGGATGTTCACTCCTTAAATGAAATCAGAAAACTATCAGCCATTTTGTAAGGTTGCAGCCTCAAGCTTACACAACACTCAGGCTTACACCTCATTGACCAAAACTTAATAATTTGACCATACTCACTGGCAAAGGTGCATGGCCAAATGGCCAGCCAAAACCTAGAGGCTCTGTCACCACAAAAAAAGAAAAAAAATGGAAAAATAAATATAGAAAACATCTAGCAGTTTCTGTACCCCTATTCTTTTGTTTTTATTTATTTTTGAGACAGAAAGAGACAGAGCATGAACAGGGGAGGGGCAGAGAGGGAGGGAGACACAGAATCCAAAGCAGGCTCCAGGCTCTGAGTTGTCAGCACAGAGCCAGATGCCGGGCTCGAACCCACGGACTGTGAGACCATGACCTGAGCTGAAGTCAGACGCTCAACCAACTGAGCCACCCAGGCGCCCCTGTGTACCCCTATTCTTACCTACAAAAATTTCAATGTCTAATAGGGGAGAACGGCATGCAAGCCATGAGTTACATTATTATGTTGTAAGTACTATAAGGAAGATTTGTCTTTGTGAGCATAGTTTCCACAATGGAGTCTCTGGAATCTAGGGCACTCTGAAGATAGTCATGTAGGTCCCAAATCATTGTCATATTTTGCAAAACTTCACAGAAGCCTTATGTTTATCTTTGATTAGTTTTCAAAAGTTAGCAAAGCATTAAATATCTTTCTCTCTGTCCACTCAATTAATAATTGTAGTTTTCTCATCGTGATTAGAAATTTAGAATAGATGTAAAATTTCTCAGTTATTAAAAATATAAAACAAATACTTTTCATGTAATAAGTGCAATATAGTAGATAGTATCTTTCAAAACATATTGTTGGTAGATTTTATTAGTCTAGATTCTTCTGACAGCAAATAAAATAGTAAAATTCAGGTTTTAGATGGTTTTTATGAAACAAAAAAGAAAAGGGGCATTTATTGCTCATATAATTGAGAAAAACATACTAGAATAAGCATTATTCATGATTTTTTGAGGGTTCAAAATATCACCAGCTAGCTTTTTGTCTCTTCACTTCTATGCAGCAGGGGCATTTTTCCAACTGAAGGGAAGATCGTTATTGGCCAAATAGGCTACCGGTCTACTTTCATAGCTATATCACTGGGAAGAGTCAATTCCTTTCTTCCAGAATCTATATTTCAATCACAGGAATGAGATCTGATTGACCTTTCTTGGGTAGATACCCATTCCAAACCAATTACCATGGGCAAGATGGTATGGTCCAAAGTTTGACCCATCATGGATTATAGGCTCACCCTTATGATCATGGTGTGGTTTCTAGATGAAGAAAGAAGACAAAGAAAAGAATGTGTGTTGGGAAAAGAAAATAACAGGTACCACGAATTAATCTAGAGTATAATAAGAGAACCAATATTACACCTGAGATTATTTACTTGTCTTTTAGTTGGCTATCTTATTTCTTATTCACCTCCATAGTTATATCATTCACCAACATTTTCCATTGAGAAAGATCATAATCAAAAAAGTTTCTGAAATTATTAGTTAGAATATATTCTAAATTTAACTTTCTTCTTTCTATCAAGGGTTCTGAATTGTCACTTTGTATCCCCAAGTCAAGAATATTTTCTGTCATTAGAGCCAGAGAGGAAATATCAACTTCATTTTAGCTATAGGTGGTATAGATCAGAAAGCTCTTTATTTTATTTTTTCTCTATTCCTTTGCCACATTCCAGCTGTGAGAGATAACCTAGCACCAGGCCTGAGTGTTAATTTGAAATATTATAGTTTCCCACTTAAAAAAAAGTTCCAGGGGCGCCTGGGTGGCGCAGTCGGTTAAGCGTCCGACTTCAGCCAGGTCACGATCTCGCGGTCCGTGAGTTCGAGCCCCGCGTCAGGCTCTGGGCTGATGGCTCGGAGCCTGGAGCCTGTTTCCGCTTCTGTGTCTCCCTCTCTTTCTGCCCCTCCCCCGTTCATGCTCTGTCTCTCTCTGTCCCAAAAATAAATAAAAAACGTTGAAAAAAAAATTAAAAAAAAAAAGTTCCAAACTGTTTTTACTTAAATTTTCAACTGTCACCTAATAAATATATATTAAATGAGTAAATTATAAATGATTACCCAATAAACATTGTTCATTCAGAATATCAAATACAAAAGTTTTTTGTCTTTTTGTGAGATCTTGTAATTTCTCCTCTATACACTTAATGTTTGTGATGCATGCTTCACCCTAATTTAAACTGCGATTTCAGCTTTTTTTTTCTTTTTCTTTTTTTCTAGCCTGTGGCTCATGCATTTCTGGAAACAGTATTCCTAACATCACATCAATTTTAAAAACTTGACTGCATTTCTCATGTTTCTGTCCTCCTTCCAGCATCTCAGAATCTATCCAGTGCCAATGTGTCTGGGATTCTCAGTTCCCAATGTATTTGTTCCAGTTTGGGAAGCCAAATAACAATGTATACTTAGAAACAGATTTTACTCCCTTAACTAACTCTTGATAATGACTGAATTAATATTCCTTAATTTAGACCTATGCACCCTGTTACGCTTTTTACTACCAGAACTCCATTCTAAATATGTAACGATCTTTTCTCCATTCTGTACATGTGTTAACACGATAACTTCTTAAAAGCTTTCCTCTTCTGTTTTTTTTTGTTTGTTTGTTTTTGTTTTTGTTGTTGTTGTTGTTTGGTAAAGGCAAATCCATGGGATTATTTTTGGCTGTATTCTTTCTTTCTTTTTAATGTTTATTTATTTTTGACAGAGAGAGAGACAGAACATGAGCGGGAGAGGGGCAGAGAGAGAAGGAGACACAGAATCTGAAGCAGGCTCCAGGCTCTGAGCTGTCAGCACAGAGCTGGACACGGGGCTCAAACTCACGAACTGTGAGATCATGACCTGAGCCGAAGCTGGACACTGAACCAACTGAGCAACCCAGGCTCCCTGATTCTTTCAGTTTTATACTAGATTTAGTACAACTTTCTGTATTTCGGTCATTTGATCCATGAACAATCCTGACATAGAAAAATATGGAAATTTTTGGCTAATCGATATCAAGATGAGAAATTGAGGCATCATCAATCTGCCCTTTCTTTTTTATACTAACTATGTAGAATTCACATATCTTCTCTCATGTTTATGTGTCACTTTCATGTAGAAGCTTTTTTTTTTTTTTTTTACCTCTTCTAGGTAGAGATGGAGAGGTAGATAGCTTGTGGGTACTCTGTAATGATCCTGACTATTGGTATTCATGGCTTTGGGAACTTGCTTCTAACCAATAGAATACCTCAACATTGAGGTGATGTCATGTCCATGATTAAATTAGAAGAGATTATAACTTTTGATAGCAGACTCTCTTTTTTGGCGGCTTTGATAAAGCAAGCTGCCATGTTGGTGAGCTGCCCTATAGAGAGGCCCACATGACAAGGGACTAAGAACAGCCTCCAGCTTACAGCCATCAAGCAACTGAATCTAGCCAACAACCACATGAACTTGGAAGTATATCCTTCCCCAGCTGAACGTTCAGAAGAGGTATATGTCGTAGTCAAGACTTGATTGCAGCTTTGTGAGAAACTCTAAAGAAGAGGTACCAGATAAGCCAAGCATATATTCCTGACTCACAGAAATTGTGATATAATAAATGTGTGTTGTTTGAAGTAATTGAGTTTGTGATAATTTGTAACACAGCAACAGATAATTAATACAGATGGTCTTTAGGCCTTTATAATATTCTATACATATTCTTATCATAGCACTTATCACATCCTATTCTCTATTATACGGATGACTCCCAAATTTGTATCTCTAGACTAGACCTTTCTCCTGAGCTTCATATGTAAAACTTCATTTCAATGTCCTATACATACCTCAAACTGATTATGTCTAGGATTCAATCTCTAATAGCTTCTTCTACTGTATTTCCTATCATAAATAGTGGTATTGATATCTGCTCAACTGTTGAAGTTAATTGGTGAATTATTCTTGATTTTCCTCTTTTCTCTGCAATCCTTTTAAAAAGCAAGTCAGGGGTGCCTGGGTGGCTCAGTCGGTTAAGCGGGCTGACTTTGGCTCAGGTCATGATCTCGAGTCTGTGAGTTCAAGCCCTGCGTCGGGCTCTGTCCTGGCAGCTCAGAGCCTGGAGCCTGCTTCAGATTCTGTGTCTTCCTCTCTCTGCCCTTCTGCTGCTCATGCTCTATCTCTCTCTGTCTCAAAAGTAAATAAAAAAACATTAAAAAACTTTTTTTTAAAAAAGCAAGTCAGATATCTGTCTTTGTTTAAAACCTTTCTATGTTTTCCATGGATTGCCCTTATAATAAAAATCCTTATGATAGCCTGTAAGACTTATTAAGTTGCTTATTTATCTCTAACCACCACTTTCCACTTCTCACCTTATTGTTTTTCTCAAGGCAGCCATAGTAAGTAAACATCTAGATTTTTGAACTTGTCGTGCTTCCTCTTTTCATGATTTTCTATATTATACTGTTCCCTGTCCATGCTTATCTACTTCATACGTCCTTTGCTCAATCTGCTTCCACTGATCCTCTGATCTCAGCTTAAATTCACTTTCACCAGGAAGCCTGCCTTGATAATTCCCTTGTCCAACCTGTCTGTGTAAGGATCTCCTCTGTCATCACCTCCAAATGACCTGTATTTTTTCCTTTCCCAGCACTATCCCATTGTTATACTGTAAACTTCATAAAGGCAGGGACTGTGTTGAATTTTTCCACCCAGTGAATCCCTTATGCCTGTTTTAATTTATATTTCCTGTTCACTGTGATGATCAGCATCTTTTCATGTGCTTATTCGCCATTTATGTATCTTCCTTTGTGAAGCATATGTTCAAATTGCCCATTTTAAATTGAGATGTTTATCTTATTGAGTTGTAAAAGTTCTTTATATCTTCAGGATACAAATCCTTTGTCAGCTATGCATATTACAAATATTTTCTTCTGTCTGTGGGTTGTATTTTCATTTCCTTAACAGTATCCTCCAAAACATTTTTAATTCATTAAATTCCTTCTTTATAGTATTTTTCTTTTAAAATGATTTTTGCTTTTTGTATCCTAGGGAATTTTTGTCTAATTCAAAGTGATGAAGATTTTATACTTTGTTTTGTTCTAGAATTTTTATTGTTCTTTTATACTTAGATCAATCATACATCTCAGGTCAATTTTTCTATATGTGAGGTAAGAGTTAAAATTATTATTATTATCTTTTTCCATATAGATACTCAGTTGTTTCAGCACCATATGTTGAAAAGACTATTCTTTTTCCATTGGATAACTTTGGCATCCTTATGAAAATCAATTGACCAAGCATATGTGGATCTCTTTCTGGACTCAATAACCATAGCTCATGAGATCATTGGGTAGCCTTTTCAACTTAATATATAATGTAGAAGAAGAACCTTTTGGAAGGAACATAAGATTTCAGCAGAGACTGAGAAGAGACAAGGAAGATAATAATCTTACAACTAGCTATCTCCTCTCTCTTTACTCATTCTCCACTCAGAATAACTCACCTACCACACAGGATTAGTCACTTCCAGGAAGACAGAAGTAGGTTATTCAGGTCACAAAAGCCACTTAACCACATAAGTGTGACTCCTCTATTAGATTTTCTTTGGAAGTTGTAGATAGCAAGTGAAAGTCAGGACAGGTGCATATTATGATTTTTACTTTCTCAGTGTGTTTCTTAGCCCTGCTTAAGTCTCCAGTTATATGCATATAGCTATCATTACATTAGAAAATTTTCATTTAAGCTCAGTAGATAAGTATAGATGAAACCATCATAAGAAAAAAAACCTAATCAGGGTAATTCACATTCATGGTAACTACTAAAGCGGAGAGTGAATGCATATCAAGAATAATAATACAAGACTAATTGATCTATACGGATAAAAGGGATAAAACGAATCCATATTTACACTTACATTGGTTCCACATCCTATGCTATTTTAACTCACAGCTTACTTTGAAATGTCTTTGAAAGGTATTGTTTGTTCAATGAATACATTTAAAAATAGTACCTTGGGGCGCCTGGGTGGCTCAGTCGGTTAAGAGGCCGACTTCGGCTCAGGTCACGATCTCACACTCCGTGAGTTCAAGCCCCGCGTCGGGCTCTGTGCTGACCGCTCAGAGCCTGGAGCCTGTTTCAGATTCTGTGTCTCCCTCTCTCTCTGACCCTCCCCCGTTCATGCTCTGTCTCTCTCTGTCTCAAAAATAAATAAACGTTAAAAAAAAAATTTTTTTTAAATAGTACCTTGACTGAACCCTGGGGTCCCCTAGCAGATTTCAGAGCAGATAGAAGAGTTTTTAGCATTTTGAATAACTCCTAAATTTTCAAGTAAACATTGCTCTTCTATAAGATACTTCTGTCAGGAAGCCTCATGTTGTGTTAGATGAAAGCATCTTTTTGTCTTGGTGGCTGTCTCCTGTATTAACCATTTCTATAAGGCATTGCTAATAGAAGTTCAAGATGCACTTCCTGAGATTCACTGTGTGTTGGGTCATCCTAAGAGTAAGAATCACCCTGTAGGTATATCTGAACATTACTTGCACATATAATGTAATGACAATTTTTATATTTGAATCATTTCCTTATACTTCTTTTACTTCCGTATCATATGCAACATTCTCATTTGCATCATTTTTGTGGCCATTAACTTGTTTTGGGTTATCTTGGTTATTTGGAATTTTGATTTATTCTTCTATTTTTTGGTAAACTTCATAAAGATAAGTACTACAGCCTACTCATCTCTGTATTCTCCAAAGCACTAATGAAGCACCATGCATTTGGTTATATTCAATGTATATTTGTGTAGTATTAATAAATACCAGGACTAATTCTATAGTTATATACTAATCATATTATGAAGCTTCCAGTCTACTTACATTGCCAGGAACACAATTAAGCTCATGGCCCATCCAATTCTCAATAATGAGAAGACAGGTTTGACAGTGTGGGATGATTAAAATGTTTAATGTTCAATTAGTCTTCTTGGATTAGGTCTAGTAAAGAAAAAGATAGGTAATTTAAAGTTATATTATAGAGAATATTATTTTACAAAAACCTTAAGAGGGCAATTTGAAAAGGGCATTGATTGCTCAAAACATAAAATATCCAAGGCACCATTTTTGAAACTACAAAGACCAGATAAAAGGATTATAAATATACTGAAAGTGAGTGATACAGACTAGAAACCTGAAAAATGTGGCAAAACTCGGTATGAAGAATTTATTTAATCTAGCAGAAATAGGAAAAGGTGGACAATATAAATGACTCTTAAATCTACAGTGACATCTATTATCATAAATTACCAACATGAGGAATGCCATGATATCAAAAGTAATTTTCTTGAGTCATTACATTTCAAAGACATAGCACAATAGCAAGTATATAAAAATATGAATGTGTGAAATGTGAACAATTTCCCCCACTGGGAAGCGAAGGAAGTTACAGGTCTTTGTGAAGCATTTCAAGAATGAAGTCAGCAATAAACAGTGGTAGAGTTGGGGTTGGGGGTTGTGGCGTGTACTTGTGGGCACCTACCAGCAAAGTTTAGGAACATGAATTTGGGGACATTTGCCATTATTAGAAATAACTTGTTTTAAGAGATGGTATGTGAATATGCTGCTGCTAAGGCAAGGAGCCCCCATAGCACAACCATTTTAGGCTAATTTTTTTAAGAGCGCTCATGTCAAATCTTGCTTTCCCACATGGAGTTGCATTCCATTTGACAGAACATGTGCTTTGGAGGAGACCTTGGGGGCAAAGGAGTTCCACTTTCTGTCTAATTACATAAAATACTGAACAAGTAGGTGGTCTTGGTCTGTGAAAACTTTCTACAAATTTACTCATTCTAAAAACCTACACTCTAATTCTGGATTTTTTTCTGAATGTCCTTCTGAGATAAAATCTGCAATTTGACTCATTTTAAAATGAATTTTATACCTGAATTAATGCCTTTCAAATGTTTGAATTTTGTTCTTCCTGAAAACTTCCACCAAGCTAGCTGTTTCCAGTCGCTGGTGCAACATGACTTCCAGTTCTCTCGTGATCCTGGTTGCTCTTAACTTGTTCCCTTTCTTTTGAACAAATTCTCATTTTTCTGTATCTTTAAAGTATTGTGACTCCCACTGCCATAAATAATGGGCAATATATTGGAAGAACTAACTCATGAAAGAAGAAATATAAATTTCCAAAAAATATGCAAAAATGTTTAATTTCCATAGTAATCAACTGGATGCCAATTAAAGCAAGATACCATTTTTGGCATATGTGAAATTGGCAAAGATGGAAGAAACAACACAAAATTCTGGCAAGGGTGCGAGGAAGCAGGCACCTCAGTACATTGGTACACTAGAAGAAAAAAAAAATCAGAGAAGTGCCCAAAAACTCTTGAATAAACCTGTTCGTATAGAAAAAAAATGGCAATGGGGGAATGGTTAAATAGATTATGGCACAATATAGCTATTAAAAGTGTTTTAAGATAATTTAATGACATTGGGGAAATGCTTGCAATTTCTTATTAAGGATTAAAACAAGTTTTAAAAATACTTCCAGAACTGGTCTGATCAATTCTGAACCTTGCTATCTCTTCTTGGACTTTTCTATGCATCTTAGGGCACAGTGACCTTTTAAATTGCTATGTATCATATTAGAGTGTTCTAAAACCTCCAAATATTTTTCATGAGTACTGCTGTAAAGTCATGCTCTTGTCTTTTCTGAACCTAAGTGCCCTGCTTTACATTTGTTCCTGTCAGATTTCATTTGGTTTTATTGAACCCATATGTTTGTGTTGTTGAATGCTTTTTTTCTTTTTATATCGTTCCATATTGAACAGCCACTCACAGCTCTGCATGATCCACAGATCCATTTGCATGACATTAATGTCCTCATCCAACATTAATGCCCTTTTATCTATCAAACATTATAGAGTATGTCCTTTTTCTTTTTTTTACTAGAGATGAAAACCACTATAATCAGCGTCACCAAAATATGTCTTGGACAAGCCATTTTAATTTGAGGTAAGACTGGCACTGAAGATGGAAAACCATTCTAAGTGAATTGAATTGTATCTGTTACACTTCTGGGGAAATGTAGGCATGTGGAGGAAAATTATTTTGGAAGATTACATAGATTTTTAAGTGACTTCATAAGCATAGAAATAGTATGTTTGCAAAGTTTTACAATGATAGATGCAAGAACTCTCAACAATGCATGGTGTAAGAGGCTGCTGGTGTACACACACTGCATATTTGTATTACTCAACAATTTTAGGCATGGGTTCAGGGGTAGTAAACCTCAATTTAATCCTGTAAAGCACCTGCAGATATTATCACCAGTTACAGCCCTTAAACAGAATGTCCAACCTATGTCATTCATCAACCAGATGCTATAGTTTTTTTTGTCCTTAAAAGGAATTTCACATTGATCTGGAAGAAGGCAAACACTGGCTGCTTCTCTTCTCTAATTATTTTGTTTTTAGAGTCTCAACTAATCTCTCTCAATGGACAAACTAAGAAAATTTATATGCTAACATGCAAAGCATTTTTCCCAAGACAGCAAATAGTTTCCTATTAGGTGAGAAAGAATTTTAGGATGTGAAATTCTGTTTGCATTAAGGGAAAAGAATTTCTAGATAGCTTAAAGAAAATAATGTGCAAAAATAGAAAGTATTAAGAGGGGAAGAAAAATGTTGGGAGCTAAAGAGAAAAAAGTATGAAGGGCCTCTCTCCAGGGGAATATACTTTATGTCATTTTGGTATGGACAACCAAATATGGCATATTAAGTCCCTTTTCCCTGAACAAGCTCATATGCCAATGTGCATAGGGAAAGGGAGGGGTGTGCAAGAGAGAAATTTGTTATTTTCAGATATGAGAACCGCCAGTTTCATTTTTTACTTTAAAAAAATCATCGCGGGGCGCCTGGGTGGCGCAGTCGGTTAAGCGTCCGACTTCAGCCAGGTCATGATCTCGCGGTCCGTGAGTTTGAGCCCCGCGTCGGGCTCTGGGCTGATGGCTCAGAGCCTGGAGCCTGTTTCCGATTCTGTGTCTCCCTCTCTCTCTGCCCCTCTCCCATTCATGCTCTGTCTCTCTCTGTCCCAAAAATAAATAAACGTTGAAAAAAAAAATTAAAAAAATCATCGCAACATTGCATAGACCTGAAGACCAAAGGGAAGTTGAAAAGGGAACTTAATTTTTGCAACATCTTACACGGGAAGGAAAGAGGCATACACACAATATTGGTTGATCAGAGGCAAGGATAGATCTATCTTATGTTAACCAAAGATCATGAAGACATTAAAAGTCATGTTACTTCTACTGTTGGTAGAGTTAAGTCACTTGAAAGTATTTCTAGCATATTAATTTCTGTCTTTATTTTTTTGGGTAAGGGAAATCATTTCCTCTCTTTTTGGCATTATAGGACCTAGAACAATATTCCCTAGTTTATTTTGTTTGAGGCATGGATACTGACATCCATTTAAAGAGAAATTTTTCTTAGGTGTTCTTAATAAGGATTATCAACATAATTCATCCATACAGTTGCACAAAACTGAGTAATTTTTTTTAGGCTATATGTCATCATGACTAAGAATACTATGCCAGAGACTGCTACATATTCATCAAACTCTGTTCCTTTTCCTCCCAGGCACATCAGACAACACTGTCCACCTCTACCAGGCCACGTGACTGAAACTACCCAGTGGAATATGGATGGAGTGTTGCATACTTGTGGACTTGTCCACAAAACCCTCCAACACAGAATCCACCATACTCTTTCACCATTAGCAGGCCAAATGGAGAGGTTTCCAAGAATGCAGAGGAGGGCAAAGCTACATGATGGGAGAAGCCTGGGTCACTGAATCATCCTCAGAGACAAGCTGTTTGGAGAGGAGCATCTAAACAAACCTTATTCTCTTAAGCTACTGAAATTTTGGGGTTGTTGTTTACATCGATTAGCCTGCCCCAATGAGGTATGGACTTTGGGTCAAATTGCCTGAGCTCAAAACCTCATTTCATCACCAGCTATGCAACCTTGGACAAGCTACTTAGCCTCTATGTCCTCCTGTTTCCTTATATGTGATATGGTGACAGTAACATTACGTACCTCACAGAGTATTTGAGGATATTGAATGAGGTATACAGCCCTATAATAAACATGGCATATAAGTTATTACTACTTTATTCCCAAAGAAGACTTTCATTTTAAGATCATATCCAAATAGGGGTCACCTACAGAGCTTGGTAAAGTACTGTAAGTTGATCTGTAAAATGAGAAACTATCTACATATAATGTTCAACTTCAAGAGTGTCGAATTTTCTAGAAAGAAAATCAGGGAGGAGCGGAGGAGGAAAGGAAGGGATGTAATGAAGGAGGAAGAGAGTTAAGAATGAAGACTTTTGTATTTTTTTTTTTTCAACGTTTATTTATTTTTGGGACAGAGAGAGACACAGAGCATGAACGGGGGAGGGGCAGAGAGAGAGGGAGACACAGAAGCGGAAACAGGCTCCAGGCTCCGAGCCATCAGCCCAGAGCCTGACGCGGGGCTCGAACTCACGGACCGCGAGATCGTGACCTGGCTGAAGTCGGACGCTTAACCGACTGCGCCACCCAGGCGCCCCTGAAGACTTTTGTATTTTAAGCAGCTTATGTACTAACCCAACTTGCTAACAGGTCTGATACAGCAAGAAAGGAAATATACCTCAGCATTAGATAGTTAATGTGGAAAAAACTCATTCTGGAAGCTGACCAACATTTTCTCTTGTCATTGTTCGCGATAGTAGCCTAGACCTAACCTTTCTGCCTTGAGTACTGAGTATATTGAACATCTTCTCCCCCAACCCCAGCCTTGCTTTTTCTCTTTCAATGACAAATACTCTCTGGCTTTATTCACATGTCCTTACTTATCTTGTAAAAGCAAACCAAACTGAAATGTACTGGTAGCCCTTTGCCATTTAGTAAGCTTTATTCTAAGGCATGGTGCCTATAAATAAAGCAATTTGATGCTAGGAAAAAAAAAAAAACCTCACCAAGTGCACAACTCTGTGTGTTTACAGTCTCTTCTATAAATAGATGAAGATTACAGGTTTTTAAAGTGAATGAACGACTACAGCAAAGATTGTGTGAACTCAGAAAAATGAGTGAAGCATAAAATATACTGTATGTAATAGAAATGGGTATTTACTCAGTAGCAATGACAACAAAGTTAAACACAAGAAAATTAGTACTTTGAAGATTTGGTAACAACGAACCATGAAATGCCCTGGTTTGTGTCCCTTTGGAGTTTCTCAGAAGATACTGTTCACTATGTAGACAAATACGTGAATATATGAAGTTGGCTATTTATTCGTTAAGATGTTCTTCACTTTTATGAAAGTGAGTTCCTATTTTTCTGAAGTCTCCAAGGCACAAACAAAAAGAAACCTATCTGTAGAGAAAGAAGAGCTTTTCTACTCCAAAAATAAATTGTGCCTATTCTGAAAAGGGGGAAAAAAGTAGAGGACTTAAAAAAACACAACTAAATGAGATTTTCTGCAAAGTTACAATGCCCAAGGACAGCCCTGATTTGATGCTTTAGCAATTTACATGGAATTTTACTCTGGTGGTTTCTCTAAGTTTCCACAGAAACAAGCAACAAAACAATATGTTATCTCTGAGTCAAAGAAACCATTTTCAGAGCCTAGTGACTATAGTTTCAAAATTCTCCACTTCTAACAGTATCATATGAGTGGACTATAAAGAAAAAACTCTTTCAGTTTTGCATGGTGATTAAGTCGTGTGGGGCATTTGGGGCTTTGATTTATCTTCCCAGAGGGTATCTGGCTCAAAGATCTTGTGTGGTACAGAGAGGATGAGAAAACAAAGGGTAGCATTTCACCAGCCTGTGCAGTTGGATAATTTCACTAATACAGGCAGCCCAACTGGTGTGAGAGATTAGGTCACGGGGTCTGGGGATATTTCGACATTAATATGTACCAGTTCCACCAATCAACCTCCATAATCAACACCTCTTAGAAGAAGAGGATCAGTGACATGATCATCTTCAATAACAAAGAAGCAAGAAACTCACTTTTACATTCTCTAAATTAGTCCTAGAATTCATGATAAAAGAATGTGGTGTAGTCTTAGCAATAAACATAGAGAACAGAGAATATGGACAATTACTGGGATATGTTCTTTCAATTATGTGAATCTTTCTGCACTTCAGTGTAGGGATTTCTCTGACCATAAGTAGAATCAACACTAATTGGAGCCTTAGGATTCCAGGCATAGACTTTTTCAGTAAGTCTTTTATGCATGTTTCCAGCTACCGTTTTGTTCTTTAAAAAAAAAAAAAATAGAAGTGGAAAAAGTATTAGAGGAGACATGAGGTAAGAATTTGACTCTCAGTATTGCCATTAGTCTATTTTAGAGCTGTGGACAAGTCACTTCACTTCTATAGGTCTATTTTTTTCAAGACAGAGGGGTTGGATTGGCTAGTCTCTAAAGCCCCTTGAAGCTCTGAAAGTCTAGAATACTTAACAAAGGCTAGCACTGGCTTCCTCAGTCACTGGATCTATGAATACTATTAAAATGATGAGGTCTTGACTTTTAAAAATGCAGTTCAGGGAAAGCATCTTTATCCCCCCCTCATGTCTCTGGGACTATAAATCACTTGTGCTAAGGCATGCAAACACCTGACACTGGACAACACGGTTTGTTCTTTGCATTTGACATGCCACATTAAACGCTAGATGGGTATGCTAAAAAAAATAAATAAATAAACCATCTGATTATATTATCTTGCTTATTAAAGTTAAAGCTGAGCTTACTATTAGCATCTAATTAACACCACCAGGTAAAGTGCTTAGTGTTGTCTTTTTTCTAAGGAAATAACCAGTGATTCTCTTCTGATGCCTTTATACTTCTGGAAAGGTCAGCAAAGTCCCCAATTCAGACTCTTGCTCTCACAATGGCTGATTCATTCCAAATCTTCAAAGAACCATCTCCTTATATATTTTTCTCTTCGCACAATGGTCACAGTTCTCTAACCATATAATAAAAATCATGCAAATCTGAGTTCTGCTTACGCTAAAGACAGGCTGATTTTAATAAGGGGGTCAGTGTTCATTCACTTCAGTGTGAGTGCAGCTTGATGTAGTGTTTTTCCACGTGACTTTGGCAGAGCTGTGATTGTCAGAGCCTACAATACAGATGGTTATACTTGCGGGTCTGATCTTTGACGACTGTGGCATCTGTGTTCTCGGTTCCAGGTTAAGCAGCTTCTCTTTCTTCAATGGGCCAGCCATTGAATATTATTTTATGTACTCTTTACAATTGGTATGTTTCATTTGGACTTTTGCTTTATTTTTTCATCAGGATTCAAAATGTAAACCAACACATTTCATTGAAGTCTAAAATAGGTTTTCTGTGATTCATACACATCACTGAAAAATATAGGATTACATGTATGCATTTAAACATACACACAACACACACACACACACACATGGACTCTGTGCATATATACAAACATCCTTGGTTTTTCTTTGATAGGTTTGATAGCAAGGTAAAACATAGTCTAGAAGGTTTATAATTTCCATTACCATCATAACAATATAAATCACTACTTATCACTATGCTAACTTAGAAAGGATTCAAACGTTCATATTAAAACCCTTTTTAAAATTTCCTTGCTTTCTTCTAAATTCTGCATAATTAAAAATAATATTTACTCTATTATTTCTAGCTTGCATGCTTTTACGCTGATTTCAGCAAATTGTGGCCATTTTCAATAGTCCATTTGTTTAGAGCATTGGATGGAATTGAAACGTGTTTGTTTTTTACAGATGTTAACTCCTGGAATACATATACATCAGTGAGAGAGAGTTCAGTTGAATTTTTCAATGTTTAGCTGCTGGATGAAGCCTTTCAGTTGACTAGAACTAGTGGAAATGGCCAGAACTTTGTGTGACAATTTTGAATTGCTCCTTTGTCGTTCTCTTCTCTATCAGTAACTCTTGGATGAAAAGTTTCTCAATATGAGAGAAATTAGACTTTGTATTTCCACTGGAATTAGGAAGCCGAGGGCAAAAAATACAGAACATGGAAGCAGAGAACATTAAGACTGCAGAGAAAAATAAGCTATGTGATTCTATCAAAATTCTGATTACACTGGAAACCATCCAATTAGGTCTTCAAATCGAGAATAATGGTTTTTGTTTCCCACTTTTAGAAAAAAAGAGATGAGAGACAACGACAATAAAAAGTGGGATTGAGGTTTAGTTAAGAAAAAAAAAGGGGGGAAGGGAGGGGAGGGAGGAGAGGAAAGGAGAGGAGAGGCCACCCCTACCCCTCCAGAGGAAACACTGCCTGCTACAAACAACTCCTGCCACAGAGCGCTGTGGCCACTACAAAGTCTCCTGCTAAGTCTTCTTCATAGAGAGACAGGAGAGCAGGCAAGCGCTGAAAGTTTCTTTTTGGTAAGGACTGAAACAAATAGGTTTACCCCTGCATTTACCAGAAAACTAAATAAATTGTGTCATTCCCTGAATCATTCTGAGAATCACATGTTCCTTTATATTTAAAAGTGGAACTTCTATATCACAACAGGGGGTTAAGCAGTCTGTATAACAATTTTAACGTTTGCATCCGTTTATTTTTCTTTGCATGGGCAATTCTATCCATCATTAGCTCAAAAAATCTTGACATACACAGAACTAAAAACCATATGAGGAAACAACAGAAGAATAACAACAGTAACAGTTCCACCGTGGTGTTTGGTCATTTTCATGGATGTATTGGTGTTATCAAAATGGCAGCAGAGAGCAGCAAAGAGGCTTTGGTCCAAGATGGCTCATTTAATGAGAACTAATCATGGGACCTAGCATGGTAAAGACCTCTTAAGGTGAAATGTATCATCACTCTCATCCTCCAAATCATTCTCTGTAAGTTAAGCTTGGCTGCATCTTTTGAATAATTTGCAAGGATATTTTTGATCTCTCAGCAACTCTCTCAGCAAATCAGTCCTCTAATATTTAACGAACAATGACTATATGGAGAACAATGTCATCTCAAGATGGGGACAGGAGACTGTATTTCTCTGCGTTCATTCCCTCCTGTTGTCCTGCTTCCTCATTTTTCTATACCTAAAAAGAGTCATTTAAAAAAAAAATCAAAAGTACTTACGTTCACAGGAGTCCTAGTGTATGGCCAAGACCATCCTTGTGATACTTTTTGCATATCCTGATGTATTATATTTGGCACTGAAATCAATTGGTTACTAGTCTACATAAATGCTATTCTATACAAATATTAGCAAAGGGAAGATCTGGAATATATCAAAGCAATTAACAAATTACAGCTTATCTGCTAAGGAGATGTCAGAATGTGCAGGCAATAGCCCAATGGATGGTCACAGGCATCACATGAGACAGCATATGTATGAGGACTCTACATGACAAAGCACTTTGGACATTAAGGTCATTATTATTGTTGTTATTATGGTATAACAACTGATACACTGTGGGGAAAATAAACCCCAAGAAGGCAAAAGTTCTGGTCAGATTTAATACAGGGAATCATCTCCTCTCCATGTCTAACAGTTGGCACTTGGCAACGATAATGTAATGTATGGAGAGATGCATCTTGAGCCTATAAAATAGAAATTTGAATATACAAATATATATTATGAAGTATGGTAGGATACAAATTGATGTAAAAATATGCTTTGCTTTCCTCGTTTCATGATTTTAAAAAGCATATATTTTTGTGTTGTTGGATGTTGAAATAGAGTTAGTAAACCCTTTTGGTTATGTTTTAAGAATGTTTTCACAGTATATGTTATTACAGTGTTGGTATCTTACATGTTAAATAGCTTTCTGAAATATTTAGGACTCAACCAAAAATAACTAAACAGTAATAGAGATCACTCTAGTACCAGGTTAGGTTATATTGTTTGGGGTAGTGAGAATGGAGTGGTGGGAGCAGAAATCCATCAAGATTTGCTAGTTGGCCCATTTTGAATTAAGTGTTTGAATTGTTGAATAATCCTGATGGGTACGATGGCCATGATATCTCCCTTGTTAATCAAGAAATGGCCTGAGGCTTCAGCTGTAGGAGGTACTCTAGGACCATGGTATGTCAGGAAGATTCCTTCACTGCCTCTAGGCTAACTAGTAAGTGTGGTACAATACTTGTACCCAGATAGAATTTCTTGGGTCAGTGTTTGACAATCAACCATTCAAGATGGTGGAGCTGCTCAAGTTGAAGAGACCATAGAGTCAATAACCTAGTCTCACGAGGCCAAATCCCATGGCTTTTGAAAGTTATTCACTGTTCAAGAATACTGGGCAGCTATCTTGAAGGATAATCTTCCCATTTCTTAGGTCACGGCTGTCATGTTACTGGCCTTCATTTCAATTCCAGTTAAATTATAAAGTGCAATATGTAATGTTGAACCTTCAGAATAAATGGAAAGAGCACAACCACCCTCCATGAAATCCCAAGTTCAAATTACTGGCAGGGTCACCATCCATATCTGAGAATGTACAGACTTGATCATCATTGTTGTCCTTGTCATCACCGTCATCGTCATTAGCATCAATATCATCACAGTTGTGGTATTACCATGTCAAGTGTTGTGTCAAGATCAGAAAAACTAACATCAAGACACTGTCCAGTTTGGGTGTGTGAATATTATCCTGTGTTTCTTGGCCCATTTAGCAAACACTTTCTTTTCAGTGATAAACCTATGCCCCCCATATGGAGCATGTTCATGAAGAAAATATTCATCACACTCATCTCTTCCTTGTTCATAGTAATGATAGGGGACTTTTCTATATCCTTCTGTCCTAAAAAAGAACAAAAAAAAAAAAAAAGAAAGAAAAGAAAAGGAGAGAAGAATTAAGATGAAGAATGAAGCAGTGATTTGCAAGAATCCATTATGTGCCCAGTAAATGCATTTACTTGCAAATCCATGCATGATTCTTGTCCATGAACTCAGTTAAAAGCTATTATGTATAAAAGCTTTTAGGAAGATGTACCAGACCCTTAGTGCTTTAATAAATCAAATAAAATTTATACATCACACCAATTGCATTCAAACATATACCTATCCCTTGAAGGAGGAAATGGTATATAATGGAAGCAAACTTTGGATAGCCTGATGCTCTTGCAGAGCTTGAAGAAGCTTTGTAATTTTTCAGGGTAAGATATTCGGTTCATCTGTGCTCCATTATACTTATAGTTAGGGTAGAAATATTTGATCATGAAGATTGTGGTTTAGTTACCATTTGGACAATATGATTACAATATTCTCTGAATTACATTATGCCAATTCTTAGTAGGAAAATCCATTTCATTACTTTGATGAAGCATGGAAGGTTTTTTTTTTATTAAATAATTAGAAACAACCCCTCCAGCAAGGATATATTATGGACAAACATACACATTTTAAATAAGTATCTGGCAGATTACTCACTTATTAGTGAAATATAATTTCCAGGAATTCTTGTTAAGCTGTCAGCTTCTCTGAGGCTTCAGGACATTTTGTCCTTCATGATCAAATATAACCATTGAGTAGCTAGCTATCCATCAAGCCCTTAGAGCAGCAGAAATGACAAACTTGCTTTGCAAATTAAATAACCACTAAACTTGTTCTGTATTTCCAAGCCACAAATCCCTGATATGCCACTGATTAAGGGAAAAATGTTCCTTCTGACATTTGACATTAGATTGTAGTAAATATTTTTCTTTTTATCACCCCTAAAAGTCACAACTTGATGTGCTGACAATAAAATGTCATGTCAGCAAAGAGCACCGGGAAATAATTGTTGCTTTATCTGTTTTTCGGATTTATGGTATTAAAATGAATTGTGATATTTTGACAAGATATCAGAATTGGAGATGCATAAAAATAATTTCCTGTGATCTTACTTGCAGTAGGTGTCATTTATCATCCCGTAGACGTGAATGCCATAGCAGGCATCCATGGCCAGAATGAAGGTAAACCACCCCGTGCTGAGATAAGAGCCAGACTGGACTCTGTGGGGGGAACAAAAACAAACAATAATAATGAACAAAACAAAACAAACAAAACACATACACAGAACAACAATAAAGTGTGGTGAGAAACGAGCAACCTTTTATCAAAAACATAGCACTTGTTATCAGGAAGAAGCATTAAGAAACTTGACAATCTGTCAAAGATACACACTTATTTTGAATTATCTCTGAATAATTTATAGGCATGCTCTCACTCTTACTACCTTAAGCCTAGGAGCTATGCTGAATGGAAGAGAAGCCATATGGCAAATATCTGAAGTCAAATAATCCTGCTCCCTTCGGGTAAAAAAATAATTTATTTGATTTTCCGTAAGACACAAATTAGTGCTGTATATCAGAGGACAGGTTTTCTAAAGCTGCTTGGAGCCCTGATGGAAACTGAATGATAATGGTGTTATCTTGCTTACCTGGACATATCACTTTCTTTAAGACTTGTTGGGTTTCTCAGTGTAAATTAGATGCAGTGTGTAGGTGAATTACTTGGTCTAGGAAAGCATCTGCAAAGTTTTCCTTTACTGATTTCCAGACATCATGAGACAAGACTTTTCCTTTGTAAGACCCATGTTACCAATCTTTTCAACACACTTTTATTGAACACCTACTATGTGCATTCACTGTTGTAGATGCTGGCGATACAGCAATTATCAAAACAACCAATGCTTCTGTCTTCATAGATTTTTAGGTGGCTGTGTTTATAAAGGTTGGCCAGAGAAGGCCTCTTTGATAATAGGAGCAAAATCTGGGGGTGGGGGACAGGGGACGGTTGTTGGCGGTGCGGTGGGAATAGGAAGAAGCTATGGTGGAACATATTGGAAAGACAGTCTCATGCGTACAGTCTTCCAGCTCTCATCTTGGCTGCATTAAGAATGAGCCTTGAGCCTGGAACACTTCCTTAATAAGAGATAAGGAGTCCTCACAGCCTGTTCCAGGCTATTGCCTTGTGTGGGAATATCTTTCCCTGTTTCAGACTCAATATGTACTCCTTTGTTCTGCTTAAGTATGCATGTTACATGACACCTGACCAAACCCACTATTATATCTGTCCCCTGCCAAGAGTGGACAGGGTTCTTTGTTCTGCATCACAAAACAGGTTGCATGTAGGCCAAGGGCTCTGAATTAGCTGCCAGGAAGGACCCATTGGCCGTGGGGACCAAGGCTCACTATTAGAGCTGATCTTGTTCTGTCTCTTCTCAATGTGAGTAAAGTAATGCTCCATCCAGTGTTTGACTGTATTGTGTTTTTCTTGCCAATTCAAATAAGGTACAGTGGGAAGAAGTGCTGGGACTTCTACCTTTGGTGATAGGAGACAGATGCCACTTGCTCAACAGACCATAGGAGAGGAAAGTGTTCCAGGAAGAGGAAATGTAAAGGGCAAAACCACAAATGTGGAAGTGCGCTCGGTATGTTTAAGGAAAAGATGGGAATCACAGTCACTGAAGGAGGAGAGTGGCTGATGTGGTTAAGATGTAGTGCTGACTGGAAGAGTCTGCCAAAATTCAGCAGCTCAAGGGAGCATTGGATGAAAAGCTGGATCTCCATGCTTGGCTTTAGTCAAGGGGACCCAATCCATCTAAATCAATGACTGCCTATCTCCTTAATGTCTTTCCATAGGGGCACTGGGTCTTGCCAGGTTATCTGGCAACTGTGCAGCACCATTTCTAAAAAAGACTAAATTTTGTACCTTCCATTTAGACTTCCTGGCATACGGGAGCATAGCCAGCTCTTCTAGAACCTGACACGTAGCCACTGATAACCACTCTCTAGGTAGAGCCCACCAGCCAGTAGATGCTGCCCACTGATGTCCTATATTGTGGATACAGTTCTCTAGTACCAAACCATCGGTGTGCTATAATTAGAACCCCGAATCCTTTGATTCTTTTTTTTTAAACAGGCATCATTTAGTACCAAATTACTTACAACATGTAAGCAGTTCAGGAGCAATATAAGCTCACAGTGGGGGTTGGTAACTGGATTTTCTCACTTTCATTTTAATTGACTTGGATGATTTGTAAGGAGAGAAAAACCCAGTCCATGTATATCCATCCCCTCTGCTCATTTGCCACTGAGTCTGAAATCCACTATGTAAGTTGTCTTTCTTTGTATTTCCTGGTGTGCGTCCTAAATGGGAAATATTCCAGAAACAGGACCACACTGAGTTACATGCACTTTCCTCTGTGATAAGAGCAGCAGCCGCATGGGTTAGGAATGGGTGCCAAATGGGTGGGAAGATGTACCAGAGGGAGGCGAAATACACTCAAGAGCAACTTTGCTTATTATACAACTTAACTTGTGGTCCATCCTGTGTTCTGGGGTCTGAGGGGGAGCAGCAATGATGAGAACTGCTTAAAGCACCATCTGCTTAAAAGTCCTTATTTGAAAACTGGGAGAGATCAGAATAGGCAAGAGTCTTGATTAAAAGCTCCCAAATCGAATCTAGAAATTTTGTCTGCATGCTGAATTTTTTCTGGTTATATTCCTACTTGAATTGTATACACCATTTACTCTTCTTGCCTTCTCATTCTATTTTTTCAAGCTTTCTATCCTCTCTTTCTTCATTACGAGGCTGACCATGCACTAGCAGAGATCAACTAAACAGCATTTATTTGTACATGAGGAGGAAAACAGGTCGCACTCATTCACCCATTTATTGGTATTTTTAACAGACATTTATTGGGATCCTATGCTAGAAGTTAGTGATGAATACTTTCTTAAAGAATATATAGTCTAGTAGCACACCTGTTAAAACAATCACAATACAGTTTCACAAAACACAATCCCGTGTGTTCCAGAGTCAGTAGAGAATAGGTATGGAATTGAGAATGTGGATATCTGGCTTCACATTCCAGGTTTGCCACTATCAAGCCTTGGAAAACATGTTTATCTTAATTTCCTTGTCTCTAAAATGAGATGGTTGGACTAAGTCACATCTAAGGTTTTTTCCAATTTTAAAATCAATTGCTTCTGTGATCATCACCCTTAATAGCTTTACCCATTCTACAGTAACATGCTCCACACATGTTGAATGTGTAATTAATGTACACCTTAATCAGTGAGATCACATTTAATGTCCACCTCTGTGGTGGGTCTGCCACTAAATGCCTATGGCATATATAAAAATGGTACAAAGTTTTTACCTTGCAATGGTAGTGGCTATAGCCACTAAACTTTTGGAGGAAGGAGCTCCGTATTTCCTTCTTTCACACTACTGCTCATGGAATGTGCTGGAATGGATGTCCAAGCCCAAGGACACAACTAGATCGTAGTATTGAGACTAAAGCTTAATTTGAGAGAAAAAGTAAACCTAAATTAGGACAAATTTTCTTTTTATGTGGTTTTCTTGGGAGTCAGTTTGGCCTTGGAGTTGCTAACTGTTAAGGCCAAGATAATATTATAACTCCAGGATAAAGGAAGGAAGATATTTGTGTGACATATGGACCTCTATTCTGCAAAACAACTCTTCTGGCTCATTCTGGTTCAACTTAGATAGTTGAGAGCTGAGCAACAAACCTTCAGAACAGAACCCAAGGATAAATAGGATGCAATTGTCGAAGTGGGTCTTCTACGTATCTACCTTCTCTCTACCACAGGAAAAGAAGGTCAAGAATTTCAGAGTTTGGCACCTGGTTAAATATCTTTCCATGTTACCAACTACTAAGGAAAATTTACCATGTCTCTGATACTTAATTACCTTTAAGCCTAACCTGATTTATTTTATTTCTGGATAGACAGATCATAATTGCCTGAAAATCTTCAAGCAAGCTGTGTTGCATTTGATTCAGGCTGAGGGGGCTCATACTGCTTAAGTGTCCTGTCCTAAAAACAGCACTTTAATTAGACAGTTGCATTTTCTCTTTCTGGTTCCTCTGATAAATTTGGGATGTGAAATCATGTGAGGTTTCCTACCCATGTCGGTGACTGCAAAGTGGTTTCTTCTCAAAATACTTGGAGCTAATGTCATCTAAAGACACTTGCAGTGGCATAATGGCAACTGCTACATTAATCCAAGAATTCTTCTGAATAATTGCCCTGGTGATCTGGGTCTCTAATGGAACTCATTGGGCCTGGATGGCACTGGCCCTGGGAATTTCTGTAGCTACACCATTCCAAACTCTCCTGCTGTGTGGATGTACTAGAAATAAGGATATATAAATTTTACTCAAGTAGACCTTTTGAGGTTCAATAAAAACAACAAAACGACTTAAGCTGACATATGTGAAATTGTTTATGCTTTTCAGATAGAAGAGAACTAGTAATAACTATAAGATGCTTTAAAAATTCCTAAAGGGTCTCCTCTGGGGCCAAATATTGTCTTGTAATTCGTCACTTGTGCACGCAGCCCTAACTATGTACCAGTTGGCCATCAGCTATAGCACTTTTTACACCTTCTACATTTGGGGATCGATAAAAACAATTATTGTCATCTACAAATAAACAATCAAAATTCCCATAGGGATGATAAGAGAATTTAAGCCCCTAATTCAATACAGTAAGAAAGCTTAAATTAATGTGGCAGAATAATGAGCCGTGCAGAGAAAAGTAAAGGCAGGAGTGTTAAGAGGAAGCTATCAATCATTTGTTTCCACTGGCCACACTTTACATCCCATTGCTCCTTGGTAATCAAGATACTTACTACTTGGAAACTACTTAAATTTACTTGCTCATCTCTTGGAAAAATGATGCTGTCAACACCTTGATATAGCACATGCTTGAAGGCATATCATTTAAAATATGATCTTTCATCTAGTTTATTACCAATAAAATATAAGCTACCTTGCCCCTTGATGTTTACTTACTGTTTCTTGATGTCTAAAGGTCATCACATGCCCACAGGGATTCGTTGTCTGTCAAGCTATCCTTATTTTTACCAATCTCACTATCTTTGGCTGTCAGCATGCTTCATTCACCTGTACTTTTGCTTCTGAGCATGTTCTCTCATCTTCTCATTTCTGGAAACATATTGTGAAGCATTTTTCTCCTATTACCTGGCAAGCTGGACCTTTCTAATGAGTGAGATTTCCCTTTTGGCTAATTTCAGGGGAGGAACTGAAGAAACTAAAATGAATACCCTTCAAAAGAAAACTGGATTAAACTGAATCTACTATGTATTCACAGGATGCTCTGCTAATTATTGAACACCATTAGCTCAGTGACTTGGGTTCTGAACTCAAGAAGCTTATCTTTGATGGATGAAATAATAGCACTTTCTCTATGTCAGGGTTTCTCAATCTCAGCACTGTTGATATTTTAGATGAGATAATTCTTTGTTGGGGGTGTGTGTGCTGCTCTGTGCGGTAACTTCTTTTTGATATCTCACCAGATTCCCCTCTGTTCCAAGATCACCTGTGCCCTAAAAGGGTAATAGATTTCTCGATTCCCCAGTGCCTACTCTTGGCTTAGAGTAGTTTGCCCCAAAGATGTCCCTGATCCTAAAAATTCAGGTTATCCCTATCTACAGTTCCCATTCTGCCCACTCTGTTGACTGTCCCACTGGTTTTCCTCATTCAGCCAAACATCTTATTCTTTCTCTTTACAAATCTATCTGAAGCCATTCACGTTTGGCTAATACTAAATCATTATCTCACCTTTTTTTTTTTTTAATTTTTTTTTCAATGTTTTTTATTTATTTTTGGGACAGAGAGAAACAGAGCATGAACGGGGGAGGGGCAGAGAGAGAGGGAGACACAGCATCGGAAACAGGCTCCAGGCTCCGAGCCATCAGCCCAGAGCCCGACGCGGGGCTCGAACTCACGGACCGCGAGATCGTGACCTGGCTGAAGTCGGACGCTTAACCGACTGCGCCACCCAGGCGCCCCATTATCTCACCTTCTAATACAGCCCTAGGAATCAGCGAATTCACTTGGCCTAGGCCCGAAGGGCAAGTCCTGACCTGCAGTGGGGAATGTGCAATGGGAAAAGGAAAAATGTGTCAGGTAGGGGCAAGGATGAGGAGTCTAAGTTGCTTCAGTCGCTAGCTGCTTCCTCTTCATGGAAGGGTTCCTTTGGGGGTCTTTAGCTCAAACTTTGCAGCCTAAATTTTATTGTTTCTTACTCATTTCTTCTATGAACTGATGAAAACAAAGCCTGGGGCACTCCAAGCTAACATTTTAAAAGCATAATTATCATTTATCAAAGCCCAAAGGGGATCAAGACCCTCTAATAATGGAGGTTTATTGGAGAGCACAATATTGGCAGCAGCTTCTGAAATCTGCTATACTCAGGAGTAAAAAGGGAATTTAAAAAAAGAATTAATCAATATTTCATGTCTTGTTTTAACACTATTGGATCTCAGTTCTCTCATCAATATACGATACTGGCAGGATAAATAAAAATAGCAAAGTAAGTTTCCATATACTCTCCTAGGGAGGAGGAATACCTGACAGAATACAGATTATTCAATTAAAAACCTTCTTTCCCCCATTTTTTCAAAGGCCCATGGATAATGAAAGAACACATTTAAACAAAGAGACTGGGCAAGAAAAACAGCTGATGATTATCAGTAGCACCTTGGGATTCAATCTAATATTGTGAACCAGTCTAATGGAAGCAGAGCTCAAAGTGTGGAAACAATTTCAGCTGTCCCCAAGTCATATATTTTTGTATATTATTCGATAGTCAGGAGCTATGGAAATACTCTGGAGTTTTCCCATTATATTAACACTGTATATTTGTACTATCTATCAATGGTACATGGCCAGCAAATCTTTAGGCAGCAACAAGTTTCTGCAAATGCGGCAGCAGAATTCTTGATGTTGGCTTGAATCACTTGTAAATGGACGCACACTTCTCAAATGGGTGAAAATATCATATTGTGGACAGTGATTCTTAAGAGAATGCATCAAATGAAAGAAATCTAGGCCTGAAAAGTAATGAAAAATGGACCATGAGTAAATGGAGAAATCCCAATCAGCAAATATGATGCCTGGGCTAATCAGTAGGCACTTGGACTGTGAATATAACAAATAGTTTTCCTGCCATAGAATCAACAGGACTCTCTGGCTCGTGATGAATGCAGTGAAATTGTACAAAAGGAGCATAATAAGAAACGACTGTGTTCTTTTCAAAATGTACATTTAAAAGTAAAATGGTACAGCTCCCAAAGGTATGATTTATGGCTGCTGTAGAAATAGAAGATACCACTCACAAAAATTACTTTGTTCATTCATCTCAGAAATTAAAAGGCTATTTTGCTCTTGCCCTTTGGCTTTTAAGCCCCTTCAATTGGAAATGTTGATTTCTGGAGTTTCATTCACTTTCTTAAATGAACAATGTAACCTCAGGAATGTCAGGGATGGACGGTGAGATCTCGTTGGCCCACTTCATTAAGGCCAGTCTGGCTTCTTAACCATACACTATTGACTGAATGGTATTCCCTCCAAATTCTTATGTTGAAGCTCTAATGCCCAATTTGATGGCATCTGGAGATGTGATTTTGGGAAGGTTATTTGCTTTACCCTAGGTCAAGAGGACGGGCCCTCATGATGGGATGAGTGCAAGTAGAGGAGGAGGAGGAGGAGGAGGAGGAGGGAGAGGAGACAACAGAGCTCTCTTTTTTCTGCATCATTTGAGAACACAGTGAGAAGGCTGTGAACCAGGAAGACAGCTTTCACCAGAAACTGTCCGTGCTGGCACCAAGATCTAGGACTTCCAGGCTCCAGCACTGTGAGAAAGTAAATTTCTGTTGTGTTCAGTCTCGGGTATTTTGTTATGGCAGCCCAAACAAGCTAAGACAATGGGCATCTCTCCCACAAACCTAAACTCCCCACTGTATTTTCCAGGACTACTCGTGAACTCCCATCTCGTCATATGTGTTCATTTTTTGAGCTTTAAACATATCTTGTACATGCCAGTTTTTGTCTTTTTACTCATTTTGCTGATATACACCTTCCTTCTTCCTGAAATGCTCTCTCCCACGTTCCCTTCAGTTTCTAATCTCATCAAGCTCATTCTGCTTACTCTCCTCCAGTCACAAGTGGGTGTGAGGCACAGTACAATAGCCTGGGAAATACCAAGTTACCCCTGATCTCAACTCAGGGTCAAGTGGGGGAGACAGGCTTAATGACCACATTCAGCAATCGAGCTATCAAGGAGGTAATTTCCTTAAAGTGCTGTGGGACTACCGTGGGAAGAGCAACAGACACAGCTGAGGGGAACTGGCGATTCCTTTCCCAGCTAGAAGTAAGAGCTGGGCTGTGGATTAAGGTGAAATGAGAACACCAGGCAGAAAAAGGAGAAGGAAGAGACTCTCAAACCGAGGGAATGGCCTCTGTAGTTGCACTGAGGTATGAGAATAAAGGGAATACAGAGTAGTTCTCATATGTCCTCTAATCTGGAATGGACCTCAAAACATCATGTGTTTGTTTATTTTCATAATAGATTATTGGTTAGAGACAGGATACATACATAACACTGATTTATTTTTCTTCCTTACATTATGCTTTGAAATATTAGAGATATCTTGATGTTCTAAATAGTTAGTCTTTTCAGATGATGGAAATTTATGGATCTGGAGGAAAGTATCTAGGGAAAAATTGGCAGAATTATGTTTTTTCCTTCCTCATTAAATTCCTCATTAATTCAGGATTGAGAACAAATGTAAACAATATATGACTAAGAATAAAAACAATTAAAATATGTGTGATGATAACAGATGTACCCAGTAGTGTCTGTCTGTGTTATAAACTAAGTTATAAGTCCTGAGCAAGCAGCCTTCCTCAATACCTACCTGGAGGCTCTCGATCTATGCCATTTTAAAGGGCAACACTTTTGATATAAACATTGAATTTACTGGATTTTTCTCATGAATGAAAATTTAAAATGTGAACCTTTTAAAATACGTTTCAACTCTAGAGACCCCGAACTAAATGACCTCAAAAGCAACATCTCCACCAGCAAGTAAAGCTTCTACAGGAAGAGATGCTACTGTGTCCCCTTATAACTAATCTCTGTCTCCAAACTCTGTTGTTTGCCTTGGACCTCTGCTTTCCCTAATGGCCCATAATTTGGAAGACATGAGAAGTTATGGACAGCCTGTGTAGGTTCTACTTTCAAACTATTCAAGCTACCTTAGAGGCCCTTGTCTCAATAACCATAGATTTTTTTTTTCATCTTTCCTGTATTGCATTGTATTGTTCATTCCCTCCCAGAACATGGCTTGCTTGTGAGTGCAGTAACTTCCCTGCCTCACTGACTTTGGACTTGGCCAAATGACTTGCTTTGACCAATGGAACAGAAGTAGTATTAATAGTTCCCAGTAGAACATTTAAAAAGCATCACGTGGCTCCCATTTCTTACAAGTCTTCCCTCCATCATAGGAACAACACATCCCAGGAGGGGGTGCTTTTTAGCCTGGGTCCTGGGATGAGGTAACGCATGCAGCAGACATGGGCCCAAAACTGGAGCCAAGTTCAGCTAAGCTTAGCAGAGTTATAGCTGATCATGACCTGTGAGTAGGAAATAAGTGTTCTTATAAGCCATTGAGTTTCAGGGTTATTTGTTATGCAGCAAAGAGCTGACTAAACTTTTCTTTTTATTATTAATAATAATAACTGCTACCACTCATGGAGCATTTATCTGTACGAGACATTGTTCCAAGAGCTGTGTATAGGTCATGTCATTAAATCCTCACATCAACCCCAACCTATGGGGGGGGGGTATTAATATCCCCATTAAACAAATGAAGCTTCAGGGAGTTATAAATGACTTACCCAAGGACAGTTGACACCAGAAAATTCAGGTTCTTAACTAAACTCTTTCTCAGTCGTGGGTCTCAGAATCGCCCAAGGCGATCAGACACCACTGTCTGATAGGACAGTAATCAAAGAACTTCAAGTCTACAGATTCTATTGTTAACCCTCTAGGAAATCTTGAACATGCCACTTCTTGGGCCACAATTTTTTTTTTTTTTTTGATGGCAGAACAAGAATAGCATAGGTAGGCTTAGGGTCTTTCATCACTAAAATCCTGTAATAGCAGTCATGGTAACATAGCCCATGCTGGAGGGTACAGCTGTATATTTTAGCACAGAGTTACTACCACCACTTTATAGATTTGTATTTGTAACTTCAGGATTCAAAACAGTTTTTAGAATTTCAGCCATGGTCATGTTCAAACAATAGCTGTATGCCACAGGTGCAGATATATGCATCAACTTTAATATTTTTATATTTTTTATTGTTTTTATTCCTTTTTTAGAGAGAGAATGAGACAGACAGACAGAGCATGAGTAGGGGAGGGACAGAGAGAGAGGGAGACACAGAAGTCAAAGCAGGCTCCAGGTTTTGCGCTGTCAGCACAGGGCCCTTTGTGGGGCTTGAACTCACGAACCGTGAGATCATGACCTGAGCCAAAGTCGGATGCTTAACTGACTGAGCCACCCTGGTGCCCCTGCATCGACTTTAAAAAAAAAAAAATGAAGGCACAACTCCTGAAATAATGATCAAGTTCCTAGATCTACTTCATTCCCCAGACATGGCTTTCAGCCCTTAGGTTCTATAACCTTTCAATAAATTCTTCTCTTTGGCTTGTGTCTGCTGGAGGAGGAGTCTGTTACTTGAAACCAGAGATATGATGTTGGATTGGTTGACTTATAAGACCCTTTCCAAAAAAAATGAGTCTATTAAAAACTCTAGGTATAATTAGGCGCTTTACTTCTAACTAATCTTTAACTCTTATTAACAATCACTATTTGATCTGATCCTAGTTGTACTTTGGCTTAAGAAATTGCTTCTTTCTAACTTACCCTTCAACTTATCTTGAAATCATGCCCTTCCTAAATTGATGTGGGCTTCAGTATTCTGAATGCTAATCACCTTCCTCTACCCAAGGCATAGGTGCCTGTTCCACTGCTAACCTGATAAAGGTAATTATTAGGAGGTTTTGACTTTTTCTTCTAGTTCTCTTATCATCCATTTTTTTCTGCATATACTTTCTTTAAGACTGAAGCAGAAAAAAAAAAAAGTAAAGATTGTAATCAGGTAGGAGTACATCTAAGTAGATAAAAGCCCTTTCTTTCCTACTTTTCATTTTTTAAAACAGAAATGAAATGAGTCACTTTCCCTTAGCTTTTTGACTTAACTGGAACTTGAATGAAACCAACCAACCAATATTTCCTCAAGAAATAATCCTAGCACAGAATCAGACTCAAACTTGCTTCTGACAAAAATGCTTTCTGAGCCCTTGTTTCTCTTTCAAAATGAAAATTTGTGTTTAGAAATAACTCTTAAACAACTGAAAGTTTTAACAAGGATTGAAGACAGAGATTTGAGGTTATTTCACACCAGTGAAGGAGAGTGGATATCCAAGCTTCTTGCTAAAGCCTCCAATACCGCTGGGATCGTCACTAAACCAGCCTCGGCCAGGGCCTAAGCAATCAGCTATACATAATTGTGAAACTTAAAAAAAAACACAAAGTAGCTCTCACATTCTTCTGGTTAAGAAAGACGAATTTTGCTACCTATCTGAAGCTATTACCACTTTTTTGACGGAGTTAAATGGCTCAATAAGTCCTGAAATAAATTATTTCGTGTGGCATATTTATTTTTAATAGGAAAAGCTAAGCAGTATCCCCATGTCCCCCATCTATTAAAATTGTTTTTATCTGGCTCACTAAAGAAGGATAATTCAATTAGAAAAGGTCAGAAGCAACAACTAACATACAGATCTCCAGGCACTGATAAGTTTTGTTTCTAAGAGAAGGAGGCCTATTTGTCAGTTTTCCAACAGGCTGACAGTCACTGACTACCTTACACAGCACCTTTGCAAATGATAGGCCATCACCTGTGTATCCAAGCAGGCACTCATCTAGTTCTTCTACTCTAGCATGAGCAAATTCCTCGAAAGGGAGTCTGTCTGCTGTGGCAGAACACCTGAAGTCAAATGATGTGGTGATGGAATCTTCCTTGAAACAGTCAAAACTACTGGAGTCTCACCTATAAACCAGCTGTTTGCCCACTAAGGTAGAAAGTTATCCCAACTTAATTTTGTTCAGGAATTTCAGTCCTAAAAAAAAATCCATTTTTCTCTCTATTCTTGAGACAGGATGTGGTTTGAGAGGAGAACATTCTTACTTTGAAATCTAATCCAGATTTTCCAGTTGAGCTAGACTCCCTGCTTAATGAAGTGAATAATTTCTTTCACGGCGGTGGTGTTTTTCCCATAGTGTTGCCACACAGCTTAGCCAGCAATCTACGGAGGAAAGGACCTGTGTGTGTTGATTACAGTAAATTCACACATGGGAATAAGTCTTTCTGTGCATACTCTCTCCACACCAGAGCTTCCCCCATACCTGTATCTCCAGAAACTTACAGAACCAGATTATCCCCTCTTCTTTTTCGAAGTAACTTACTCTACCCATATAAGGAAAAAAAATCAGGAATATCAAAAAATGTAAGGAAGAGAGAAGATAACAGCAGTAATTCCTTTGCTCCAGTCAGAAGAGAAAACTTTCAGGTGTCTCCAGAATTCTCATAGCCCATATTTTCATTGATCCAGAGTAGACAAAATGCCATAAAGAGAGAACTACAACACAGAGCTAAGGCAATATATCCTAGAAAGGGCCAGGAAGAAAGAAATACAGAGTACAACTCAGAACTTGAGTTCTAATTTTATCGGATTGAAATGTGAGAGTGTTATCTCCCCGGATCTCCCTACATTGCAACAGTGGCACAGTGTCAGAAAAAAAAATCTCCACACCCAAACTATAAAGAGAAGGGCAGAGGAAACAGTTGAAGATATCGTCCACCTGGCATATTTGTTTTCATCAGCTGTTGATAACACTGTGAGCCCATGTTTCTGATCCCTGACATTTTAACTAAAGATGTTGCAAGGGAGTGACCAGGAGTGAGAGCTACAGAACTCTGGAAGCTGTTGGATAGTGACAGCAGATGGACAGAATCACCAGCCTACTTGTATTTTTGGAGCCTGTTTATTGGGTTTCATCCATTCCTCTTCCATTCCCCTTAACTCTGCTTAGTCCTGAGGGTCCAAAATCATGTCAAAAGGATGAAGAGAACTACCACATTTGGTTTTGTAGAAGGGAAATATAAGGCATGAAATTCTGCCTTACCCCAAAATTAGAAAGGGATTGGAAGGTAGAGCTGCCTTCCTTCCTCATGAACTGGACAAAGACAACTGGTGAGTGATGCTGACGAACCGGGTTCTCACCAGCTCTCTCCCCATCATTGCTGCACCAATCCAATCCTGTGTTCCTGGAGCTGAACCCTTTTCTCCTTCCTGAAAAACCCTTTACTGTCACCAGAGACCAAAATCTCCCAAAAGTTCTGAGTACACAGTCTATTCCTTCCCCAAGGGGCATCCTTTCTTTTTATTTTATCCATCAGTGCCACAATACCCAGACCCCACCATCTAACCCCCACTGGAGCACTGGCCTCCATTTCCTAGTGATAGCCCTGATGCCACTCTCCTTGGAGACCTTCTTTCCAGTCTTCTCCACCCTTTGCCAGGCTCCATTTCGCACCACTGCTCTGATAATGGATTCTGACTTTATTGTTCTGAGGATATGGTCTGAGTCTTCATATTTGTTTTAAAAAATAAATAAGAAAAAAAGCCTTCCTAGGTGATTATAGTGTGATGTGTGCAGCCAGGGCTGAAAATCACTGCTATAAATGGTAGTTAGGTTTGAGGATTCTATTAGAAGTTGAGTTCCACTTTATTATAAATTAAATTAGCTTTTGAAGATTGGCTTGGAAATCTAACCACTATTTTTAAATTTGTTTCTTTAGCAAAATGTGTCCCAATTTATAAATAGCTGACTTGCAAACCAACTGCAAACTTGCCCGTGAAGGGATACGGGTTAGCAAAAATGTCCCATCTTAACTATGTCTGGCACACAGTAGGCATGCAATATGTCCAATTTAATGGAATAAATTTTGGAATGAAGGATGTTCCTAAGTGGAAAATTGCCAATATTTTTTTCCCAGGGAATTTTAAACAGTTTGCCAATGTGTTCTCATTGATGATGTAACAGAGAGGCTTACTGATATGCCTATGGATACACCACACGTCTGGGATGTGGCCTAAATCACCACTCAAAATTTGGTTAAGTCTCACACACATCCCTTGCAGCCATTTACCTCCAGAATCAGGTCCCCCCACCCAGCTTTACTGAGATATTAATGACATATAACATGTGTAAGATTAGTGTACATCATGATGATTAGATACACATACATATTGTGAAAAGTGATTCTCACAATAAGGTTAGTTAACATCTCCGCGTCTTACATTATTACAATTTGTGTGTGTGTGTGTCTGTGTGTGTGTGTGGTGATAACATTTAAGTTCTAGTCTCTTAAAAGTTTTCAAGTATATAATACAGTATTGTTAATTGTAGTCACCACAGTATGCATTCGATTCTTAGATATTACTTACCTTTTAGCTGGGACAGTATCAGGTTTTAAACCCCTTTTTCTAATCAGTTGACCCATAGCTTAGCCAGAAGTCTGATTTCATCTATCAGGATTGAACTGTGCTCTGTACATTTTATAAATAACAAATCATAGCAAAGGGCTGTCTACATGTAGTGTGCTAAAGAAAAGAGAATAAATGAACCCACAGTAGATATATCAACATCAAGAGGCATAGTCACTATTAAATCCCTGAAATCCTAAGATAAAATATCAGCTTTACTAAATTAATTTCAGTCTCTTGAATTTTCACTGCAAAACAAACTCAGAAAATTAAGAGTGTCATTTACATCTTCCTGATTTGGTAAAGCACATACTTAATGGAATCTCATGGCAATTAATGTCTTAGGTCATAATACAGACACAGGCAAGACTCAGGCACCTCTCCTACTGGTATGGTCTCCAGTTTCACAGTCAACAAAACCCAGAAAGTGACATTTGTATACTAGCCTCCCATAGGAAAGCGTCCTTAGTCTTCTGTCAGCACAAAGCTCTTTCAATTATGTTCAGACTGAGAAGTGCCATTTCATTTATCAGAAGGCCACTTTCCAGTTTTTAAATGGCTTTGGACCTGCCACTTCTCTGAGTAACCCTGACTAAAGAGCATTTGCCATTCACCTTGGACTGGGCTTGTAGCAATCCCCCATGACTAGCATGCTGTTAATATGGCTAATGTCTTCAGGATGGTGCCCTGACTTACTGAGGCTTCCTAAAACCCAAGCTTGCTACTGATGATTTGTACATTGTAAGAGAAGAAAAACTAAGTGCTCACAACTGTGGTGCTGCTGTGAATGCTGTTTCCTTCTGCTTGTTCATGGTTCAGGAACTAATGATGATATTAATGCAGCCAAGAGGTATATCAGATAGTAGATGGCTCCAGCTCCTGAATTATTTTAATTTTTTTGGATGGTGGCACCATTGTTCTCCAAGCTATGTGCATCACCCTTGACTTTGCCCTCTCCCTCATCTTTCATGTCCCATTAGGTACTGGGTCATGTCAGTTCTTCCTTTATGTTATCTTTCCTGTTTCTTACTTTGCATCCCACTGCTACTTTAAAACCCTGGGTAACAAAGTGGCTTAGATGTAGGCCTCAGATAACTATATCCACCCATTGTGGTATATCTATGAAATCCATATTCACCTTTAACAGAAGGCAATGAGGTGATGACTGTGCTTGTAGCAGCAGTGGAAAGGAGCCCAATCCCAAGGAGCCACCATCAATACCCAAGATGTCCCTTCACAATCTTGGCATTTTCTTTAAAATCATGGAGGGGCTTAAAAAAATATATGTATATATATATATATACATATATATATATGTGTGTATATATATATATATATTTGGATAACACTCAAGTACTTCCATGGAAAAAGATGTTTTCCTATCTCCCTATCCAATAATTTTCTCTAGTCACAGGTGACTTTATTGTGGAAACAGCCTCTATGTATTTCCCAGTGAGGTGTTGGAACTGAGAAAGTGCAAGCTGGGTTAGACACAAAATCAATATTCTTTGATTCAGTCTCTGCTCTTCACCATGGCACTTCCCCCATCATCTCTTTCAAGCAGGCAATGCAACAGGAAAATCAGATTTTTCTCTAATCAGGGGTAAGGAGTGATTTTCAGCTTTGTGACTGATAATCAAGGAGCTTCAAAGAACTCAGTGTTGGTTAAAATATTGCAGCCATTCAAATCCTGGGTTCATATTGCTTCACGCCGCCAAAATCTTCTTTTGATTTTTCTTTTTCCCTTTATGCACCACTACAGAAGTAGTAGTATTTTATAAGCATGTTAAGCATTGGCCTAGCACTGTTCAGCGGAAGGATCTTTGAATAGATGAATGGATGAGTTAGTTTCTCCCAACAATTCACCTTTAGACAATGCGCTTCTTTGAAGGGAACAGTGGTGCATGGAGGGGAGGGAACCACTTTTCTACTGATAGGCATTATTTTCCTCTAACATACATATTTCCTTTTTTTGGCATTCATCACATTATAGAGTCACTCAGGGATGTATAATCTTAGCAGTTTCTTTTTGTCTTGAAAGAAAATACAAGCTGGATTTGGTTAAAGAATTGTATTTTGTGCAATTTGTGCTTTGGACAAAGGTATATTCTTTTTATGTTTATTCTACCCAGCATGTGAAAATACAATTAGAAAAAAAAGCTGGCAACTTATTAGCTTATTTGTAAAAAATCATTTTAAGTAGTAAGTTCCTGAAATATTTGGGACCATTATTGCACCTTGAAAGTACTGAAATTTGAAGTTTCAGGGCTAAGAAATGCACTAACTAATGAAGGATTAAAAAAAAAAACCCATATATTTAGCACCTAGGGAGGGAGTTGTTATATATAAACCTGGAAAAAAGATTCATTTAATTTATGTTCCACATTTTAGGAGCACATCGTTGCATAATACTGGGGAAAGACAACACATAGGCCTTTATTTAACAAACAATATGCAATTATTCAACAAACACTAAACACATCAAGTTGCCTGCTACTAGTTTGGCCCTGCACAGATAAAGTATTTTGCCTTTTACTGTTGAATAATCTTTGTATTAGAAGGGAAAACATGTAAGCATTTTTGTGTGTTTTTATGCCTGAGCTTTTAGAAGATCTGTGAAGTATTCTGTCTATAATCATGTGGCATCTCTCTGAATAAAAGGTTCTGTGGTTTGGGGAGGAATTTGTCTCCAAAGGGACCTTAACACCCCATTTCTCCCCTTAATATTGGACCATAAAATGTCCAATATTATCCCAACACTGCTTCAAAGTGTTAAAAACCAAATCAATAGTCTTCAACCCTCTTCTTGGGATTCTAGATCCATAATTCACCCAGCTCTGTTTCCTCTCTCCCTCCAGGCCTTCATTCCTGTCACCTCACTTTGTGCCCAGCGTCAGTGACAATATGCTCATGGAGAAGTGTGGTGATTCTCCTGTCTGGGATTCTATCATTTCCTTCTTCCCTGACCTGACTTTGGTGACCCCCTGTTCTGTGGCGAACTGGAGTGACAAGAGCAAGGAGTTATTGCTTCTAAGCAGAGTAGGCTGTCTGCACCGTTAACCCTCTGGAGCAAAGAGCAATCATGTTTACTCGGAACGAGGAAAAATGGAGACACTTGAAGCCTCATCAGTAAAGAAAATAGAGCTAACAGGGGGATTCATTTATAAGCTCACTGACAACCAGTTAGCACTGTGTTTGGGTTTGTCTCTTTTTTGGCTATTTTATAAAAAAATATTTCAAATTAAGAAAATAAAATCCTATGATAATTCCCATGTTGCATAAGTTGTTCCAGAGCCCAGAAAAATATGGAACATTTCCCAATTCATATTACCAATCCAGCATCACAGTGATACTGAAACCTGGAAAGAGCCAAAAGGGGGTAGGGATGAAAAATGACAGTACAATTACACTTATAATTACAGACTCAAAAATCCTCAATTAAAACCCAACCAACTGATCTTAGCACTAAATTAAATAGTCATACTCCTATGGCCAAGCAGGTTCTATTCCAGGAGTGCGAGGATAATTTAATATAAGGAAAGCTATTAATATGGCATTCCTCAAGTGTGTTAGACTGAACGAACCCTAAGTCAATGGGATACTAGTAAGTATTATACGAAGGAAGGGGGAACATGCAATGTTTGGAAATATAATGGGTTTAACAAAATTAACTGGATTGTTTTCTTTGTACTGATATATAATTGACACACAGCACGGTAGAAATTTAAGGTGTACAGAATTAATGACTGGATATGTTGTGAAATGCTTAGTTAACATTCATCATATCATATCGATACACAGCACACGAATGTTTCTTTTCCTTGTATGAGAACTCTCAGGATCTATTCTCTTAGCAGCTTTCAAATTTACCATACAGCAGTATGGGGTGTGCGTGCGTGTGCGTGTCTGTGTGTGTGTGTGTGTGTGTGTGCGTGCATGCGTGCGAGTGTGTGTGTACTTTTTTAACTGAATTTCTTAACTGCCAAATTCAGACTTCTCAGCATCTTTCACATGATAATGAGCTAATGAATCTGTAAGAAAAGAATATGCTATGCAACATTTCCCCAAGTTATTTGAACAGATGACAATTTCCTCCCTCCCTCAGTTTTTTTCATGGACCAGCCTGTGGAAAAAGTGTTCTCTGGGAAAACATTTTTGGTGGATCCTACATTAAGTTAATTCACTGTGCCAATCATTCAAGAAAACAAACACTACATCATTTCTTCAACAGATGCCAGAAAGAATTTGACAAAATTCAATATTCAATCCAAATAAAATTTTAATCTAGGACTAAAGAGATATCTCCTAACATAATAAAGAACACCTCTCTTAAACGAAGGGTCAGCATCACAAGTAATGGTAAAAGGCTAGAAAATATGTGGCATTAAAATGAAGAACAAGTGGGGGCACCTGGGTAGCTCAGTCAGTTAAGCATCTGACTCTTGGTTTTGTCTTGGGTCGTGAGTTCGAGCCCCACATCAAGCTCTGTGCTGACAGAATGCAGCCTGCATGGGATTCTGTCTCCCTCTCTCTCTCTCTGCCCCTCCCCCACTCGCTGTCTGTCTCTCCCTCAAAAATAAAGAAACATTAGGGGCGCCTGGGTGGCGCAGTCGGTTAAGCATCCGACTTCAGCCAGGTCACGATCTCGCGGTCCGTGAGTTCGAGCCCCGCGTCGGGCTCTGGGCTGATGGCTCAGAGCCTGGAGCCTGTTTCCGATTCTGTGTCTCCCTCTCTCTCTGCCCCTCCCCCGTTCATGCTCTGTCTCTCTCTGTCCCAAAAATAAAATAAAAAAAAAAAAAAAAAAACGTTGAAAAAATGTTTAAAAAAAAAAAAAATAAAGAAACATTAAGAAAAATAAAAATGAAAAATCAGTGCTCCTTTAAAAGAATGAATAACAAGAAAAACATGTATGCTATTATCTTGTTTTTCTTTAACATTGGTCTGAAGATTTTAGTGAATGGAATAAAACATGAAATGTTAATGATAAGAAGAAACAGAGATATTACAACTACAGGAAAGATTGTATAAAACTTGTAGAATGAAGCTAAAAACAATTAGAATACAAGAATGTGATAAACTGGTCCAATACAAAATACATACATTTAAAAATGAAAAGTTTTCTCTCATAACCAGAACCAATAGGTAGAAAATATAATGTACTGAAATAATCCTAAAATTCATATTAACAGTAAGAATATTTTAAAAATACTACATAATAATCTTAATAAAAATTTGTGGGACTTTCAGGACTGGACTACCAGTTTCACTGACTGGGAAATATGTCCAGTCTCCCAAATGAATACATTCAAATGCAATTCTGACAAAAATTTCAGAGGTGCAAAGACAATCGCAAAGGTAAAATGCATCAACAAAGTTGGAGAAGCAACATTGGTAACACATATGAAATGCAAAGAGTTGATGTTTTAATATAAAAATTGTTCTTTAAACATCGCTGGGAAAAGGCAAACATGGAAGAAAATGGCACAGGTACATGTCTCACACATTTTCAGCGTAATGACTTGGTCTTCTTTCTGACAAATGTTCCTTCTTAGTGAGCTCTCCTCTGCCCTCTGTGTCAGTGTCAGATGCCCCCCATCCAGCTTCATTCTGGCCCTCTCACCCAGCTTCATTCTGCTCCACCTGATACTATCTGATATAGCAGAGGTTTGTTTATTTCCTGTCTTCCTCTTCCCACTCGATTATAAATTCCATGAATATCATTTATTTGGTTAATCTCTGTTTTCCCAGGGAATAAATAATATTCATCACATAGTAGTGGCTCAATTAATATGTGTTGATTAAATGAAAAAATACCATTTAGTTTCCTCTGTTTATTTAAGTATTTCCTAAATTCATTGGACTTTTGACTCACTTAGTCTATGTGTACCTGACCTTTTAATTCATATCAGCATGTTCATGACTTTGGTTCATGTACTTAGGGCTACCTCATTGACTTGGGATGGACTTGCTATTTTGTAATGAAATTATATTTCATATGAAGCAAGGCACTAACGCTTTGGGTAAAAACCACATTTTAATCGGAATCTGTCACAGGCCCATGAAAATTCCCATTTGTGTTGACTGATTGGCTCATTTCAATGTATCAGAAGATTCTTATAAAGGAAGTAGTTTAAAAGGAATTGTCACCTAGCAGCAGGCTGGCTGCCAAGGATAATTAGGCAAGTGGTATGCTTGGTTGGGGCCGTCACGGGACCATATAAGGTACAGGGCTGCTGAGTCAGAATCAGAGCTGTAGGTCATGGCTGTGCGGCTTGTCTCCTCCACAAGGGCACAACTCCAGGAGGGAAGCTCAGGGCACATGGGGCCTGAAACCAGTTTTTAGTCCACTTGCCATGGTTCTGGTTGCAACAGCCCAGAGAAAGGAATGCCTTCCAGCAATCTCTCACCTAGAAGGGGCATCTTTTTCTATTAGAACAAAGTTTAAGAGTATGATAGCATTGGGCCTGAACATAATGGAAACTTTCCTTAGTAATTTAACCACTAGTTCAGAAGGCAGAGAAAAAAGGAAATTATTAGCAATTCCACAGCTAGAGCATTTGTTGTCAATGAAGGGAAAAAGAAAGCTCCCGGGAAGAGCCACTATTAATTAGCAATAAGGAGAGCAAAATGCCTTATTTTAATAAATCTCAATAAACGTAACAAAAAACAATTTTTTAAAATAAAGAGACTTAAGTGAGAATAATCTTGGAAACATGACCTTAACAAAGACTGAATACGTTTATACTTAAGTTTAGTAAGATTGATAATAAGAAAGGTTCAAGTACAGAAGTACCATCTGTCCTTTTATTCATTAATTTTTACATTTAGTGAAATTCTTCCAAGTGCTAATAGGTAATGGAAAATGCAAGGAAGATGGAGTTTAGGTGAAGGGACAGTACAATGGGTTAGGTGAAGGTCCAAACAGATTCTTGGTAGTGTAGAAAATGAATTGTCTGGCTTCTACTTGGAATGTTGGAGAAAGTGTTCTATAAGAGGGATATTTATGGGTATATAAAGTGTGAACAGGAGTTTGCTTAGTATATAAAGAAAGAGCATTCCTGGCAGAGGGATCAGTATATGATCAAAGACAGAACTTAAACTGTGGTACATTCAGGGGATGATGAAGAGTTTAATATCACCACACCATAGAGTATCTATGATTGGATAACAGAAAATAAGGCTAAGGAGGTAGATTTTGAAATGCTGGACTGTGAAAGAGTCTTTGCTACATGTGTGTGTGTATTTGGATTGTACCTTTTAAGCTATAGAGGTAGCAGATGCTTATTAGAAAATAATATGATTAAATTTTATGATAATAAGCTTATGTGGATTATGAATTGCATTTGGGAAATACTGGTGATAGAATGACAAGATAGGAAGCCCGGTCAAACCATAATGAAGATGGAGACTAAGGTGCGACAAAGGATTCGAGAGAATAGAGGCCACAGCTAAGGAACATTCTAGAAGAATAGCAAGATGGATGCAAGTAGATGATGCAGCAAAGAATCAAACTAAAGTTATTTCTAATTTGAAAACTAGGTGGGATGACGACACCATAATGGAAATGGAGAATCCAGAGATCACATTATTTTAGGGTGTAAGATAACAGAGTCTGGTTTGCATGTTTTAAATTTGAGATGCCTGTGGGACTTCAGTTTGTGAAGTTCCAAGATGAATTTAGAATAGAAGTTTGGGTAAGTCAGGTCTAGATAGAGAGATCTTGAAATAATGAGATTATCAATTGTAAGGGAGGAACTGACATCAAGGAGATAAGAGGAACAAGAATGGGTGTTTAAGAAACTCCAACAATTGATGTGTCAACAGAGGGCATAAGGTCAAATATGGAGATGGAGAAGACACTGTTAGAGATGTAATTTGATGCATGATTCTTTTAGACATTTCTAGAGATGACATTTATGTTACCATTTCTCATAGAGAATATTTAAATTATGCATACTGTTCTTTCCATTAATTTTTTTAATAAAAAAACTATTCTAGTAGGCAGATTAGGTGCTTACTTATGAATTTCTAAGAGTGGGTGTAGTATCCAGCGTTTCCTGAACACATTTGATTACAGAACCCTTAACATCTGATGTTTTATAGAACATATTCTGCAAATATTACACCGCATACTTTTAATCTTGTGTTATGTACAGAAGCTAAATTGACAGATTCATTATAATAAAGCACTTCTTACCTATTAAAAATGAAACACCAAATTCATCTGTTCTCATAATTCATATATTCAGCCATTCTTTAAAGACCTGTGACTTTGCAAGACCCAGCCAATTTTTTATGTAGTTCAGAGTGAAAGTTGCAAAGATTTATGCATTAGAACCAAACATGTATGTTTATAGACTAACACCAAGTTTTCTTCTATATGCTCAACTTTTCATTTCTCATTTAACTTTTGCCCAAATTTACCTACATTATTATTATGAAATATTTCATACCTATGAAGGACTAAAGGTAATGTACTCATAGGTCCATAGAATAATAAACTAACAAGCTTAAGAAATACAGTATTATCAATTCAGATCCTAGTATTCCAATCCCATTTCCCTACCTGGGGTAATCGTTATTTTAGTTTTAGAATTTATCACTCCATTTCTTTTTTCAGTATAGTTTTACTACATGTGTATGCGTCCATGAACAAGACATTATTTGGTTTTATGGGTTTTTTTGACTTTGTAGGAATGGCCTTATTTTGTATATATTCCTCTGTGACTTGTCTTTTTCACTTAATATTTTGTGAGGCTCCTCTCCGTTAATGAATGTGGCTTCAGTTCATTCATTTTTTTTTTACTACCATAGTAAAATCCATTTATGAGTACATAACAATTTACTTATCCATTCTTTGTCAATGGATATTTGAGGTGTTTCCAATTTTCTTTTTCCTCTTGCAAGTATTACAATATGAATATTCATATTGTGTGTGTGTGAAGATACTAGTGTTTCTCTAGGGAAATATCTATGAGTGGAATTGCTAGTTAGAAAGGTAAGCAAATCTTCAACTATAAGATAATTCTAAATTGTTTTCCAAGGGGCTGGGAGCGATTTATACTCCTATCAATAGCATAGAGGAGCTCCTGCTGTTCCTTATCCTCAGTAATACTATATATTTTCAGACCTTAGCATTTTTGCCAATCTGGTGGGTGTAAAATGGCATTTAATTTTGGTATAAATTTGCATTCCCTGATTACTGATGACGTTGAGAATATTTTCACATGTTTATCAGCTATTCATGTTTCTTCTTTTGTGAAATGCCTGTTCTAATTATTGCTTAATTTTTTTCCAATGAGATGTTTTTCTTTTTCTTAATGATTTTTCAGGAATCTTTTATGCTACTTGCAAATGTATGTGTTAAAAGTATCTCCTCTCACTGTGGCATATATTTTTACTTTTTTTCCTTAAATCTTTTTAACTTAAAAGTAATCAATTAAATTGAAATTAGTTACACGAAATTTTTAAAAATAAAAATCACTACATTAATTTATTAGTAACGTTTATAAGAGTAATCAAGTGTATCAACCTTTTTTTTAATACTTTGTGCTTTGAAGGCTGTTTTTAAGAAATTCATTCCTAATTGGGTGTCAAATTAAAGATTCTTTAAAAAGCACATTTCCTCTGCTTGCCTTGCAAATCACAAATCTATCATTATACCAACAACTAACAAAATGACTTAGGAAGTCTCAAGTACAATTTTGTGCCTTTCCTCCTAATATTGCTCTTCCTGGACTCCACATTCACTCATAATCTCCTCCTTGAGGGTGCATGTATGCACACAACACACACATACATGCACACACCCACACGCATGCACCTGCCCATTCTCCTTTTTCCCTCCCGATGCTCAGCTCCAGTTCTGCCTCCCCACTAAAGCGGTCCCCAGTGATAACTTGGCTGAACTGGTAGCAATCAGATTTTCATACTTAAGCTTATTCCCAGGTGCTTGCTTCACACAGTCTTTAACCAAGCTGTTTGTAGTTAGGGTTGTCTTTAATTTTCTCCAATCTTTTTCCTCCTTTCTTTCTTTTTAAAATACAATAGTATTGACTTTTATTCATTCATGTTAAGTCACTTGAAATTATATCTGCTGCATTTAAATATTCATTAATGTAAATGCAGAACAAATCCATTCCAGTGGATACTCAATATCCCATAGAGTTAAATCACTTCAACACGGACTCATGACAACTCCCACACCAACACAGTGCTTTTAAAGTTTTGACCCACTATTACTCCCATGTTATGTTTTTATTCAGCAGTCAAGTGTACATGTGACAGCTTTTCTCTTTCTAGAGGCCCTATTAATATCCTCCTTTACTCACATGATGACCTCATCTCCTAGTTGGCAAAGCAATTAGAAACTATTTAAAAGTCTCTGAAATGTCTTCCTCTTTGTCTTCTCTGTTTCGTTCCTCTGAACTTTTAGGCATTTATTCTGTGTTCTCATTCATTTGAATAGAAGAAGGATATCTTCCACCCCACAGGGGACCCAGTGTTTGGATCCTGTCCATGCCAGTTTAGACTTCTTACCCCTTCACCCTTCGCTTTTTCCTTTGTGAATGATGCTGCTCTCATCTCTCCCTCAGCTGGTCTTTCAGCACTGCCTGTGCTTATTTCCTTCTTTCCACCCCATTTCTGCTTCATTCCACTGCAAATTGGCTTCTCCCATTAAGTCTACAGGTGATGGACTCCACATGGTTTTTCTTAGGAATCCTAACTTGGCCAGTGACTGGCTGTTCCGAGCTTCAGAAGAAAGATGAGGAACTTCTCTCAGCCACAGTGCCCTTGTAAAATGGGAATAATTATCCCTACCTCATTAGGTTGTTGTGAGGATTAAATAAAACATAGTGTTTGAAATTGAACTTATGCCATACAGGATAGGAATTCCCTATGTGTAAATTCTCTTTATCTTTTAATTTAATTGCCTCTTCTTTAATCTCTTCTTTCAACATTGGAAAAATAAATTCCTATGGCGTCTTGAGCTAATGATTGAAAACTTTTACCCCATAACTGTCTTTTTTAACTAAGAGCCAATGTCCTAATTCCATTATTTATTTAAAATAACTATACATTTTCCTCAAATTACTTTACTCATTTTACTTTATTCTTACTATTTATCCAGTTACATTTCAGTGAACACTAGAAAATAAAAGGCAAAGAGAACTAAAGCTAGTGAATTTTAATATGCTGTTTTCCTCAAAGAGAAGACTTTTTAGGAGGTATCTTGACCTCATTACATTTTGCACATTTTGTAGATGACCATTTCCTGGAAATTTTTCAGTGAAATGGGATTTGGAAAAATACATTAGATAAATGGCTTCTGAAGTAGTGTTCTAATCTAATTATTAAAGCCAATCCATATTCATAAGTTGAAAGCTGGCAAAAAATGTCTTTGATGCATCTATTTTATAATAACCTTGACGTTTTAAAACATACCAGACAGCCATCTACCAGAGACAGCACAGTGCACTCTCAGCAGTGAGACAGCCACAGAGGGGCACAGATGTATATATAGGATGATGTAGTGACTGGTGTGCACTTAGATCCAAAACTTTATTGGAGTATGAAGGGCACAGAAAGATGAGTAGGGGTTGTGTCTTAAAAGACCTAATACGCCTGCTTCCAGCAGAATGTATATACTTGGAAAACGCTGGGCTGAATAATGAGGGTAGGGCTGACATACGACTCTTCATTTGAGAGAGGGTGAAGGTGATTCCATTCCCAGATTAGTGTACCTTTAAAAAAGTCTTTCAAAGAGATTTTTAATTCTTATCTATTTCTGTCTTTGCCCTAGATTAGCTTCCTAGCTACAGAGAATAAACAGAGCACATAAGATATCAAATTGTATGTTCTGAAAATTGAGGATTAATGATCATAATCTCATTGATGTGTATAACCCCGGATAATAAAATATGATAGAAAATGAAGTACTCTTCATATTTTCTAAGCGACACTCTTCTCGTGACACACACACACACACACACACACACACACACACACTGGACTGAACAATAAAGGGAATAATAAAATAATCAAACAACCTATTTTATAATAATATCTTGGATATTCCAAATAATCCATGCTTCAGAATTGAATTATACTTGATTTTTCACATATGAACATAACACTCAGCTCTTTTTCACCACGAAATGTTGACTCTACTATAGTTCCTTCACAATAAGCTCCACTCTAAACCTGAAAAAACCCCACACAATTTATATAAACATTTCAATTATTTTATGCAGAACAGAAGGATAAAAGATGACTTATTTTAATGTGAACAGCTAATGAAAAATAAATGAAAAGAATTAATGATATTTCTTCTATTAAATTTATGGAAATCAACAATCCTAAAAATATGTGTAAGAAAAAAAGCAATGCAAGGAAACTACAACCATGAAAAAAAGAAGCAAATCTTACTAATAAAGGTAGATTACTCTTGAAAAATAAATTCCAATACTCACAAGTTTCATCCAGTGTTTTTACTTTCCGTGAAAAACACAGAAATGCAGTGACAATTAGATATACTTAGATTTCACATATTTTCATCAGAAATTTATCATTTTATAGGTATAGGAAGAAGTATATGGTAGGTATTGGTATTATTGAAGAAACGTCCCCATCGGTCCTCACTTAAGTGCTTAGTAAAAAGAATCCTTTCCTTTCAGTCTAACAGAGGCTTCCATTTATTTTGTAATTTGTGAAGCATTTATGGCAGGAATTCGCAGTGAGGCTCCACGCTTGTCTATGAAGCACACATGAATCATTAAGTATAGACAAGATCAGTAGAAGGATTAGTGGAGGTGTGAAAAGGTGTTTTATTTTTTCCCATCATTGAATACAATGAAGTAGATATGAAAAATTTTTTTTTGATCCAGAAAGATTGAAATAGGATTAGAATTCCTATTTCTTTCCCAAGGCCTCACCATCAGTTTAAATTCTGAATATGTAAGCAACATTTTGCAAAACGTTTCTACTTGTCAGCTTGACTCCAGTCAAGCTTTGGTACCCTGAGGGCAGCTTAGCCTCCTGAAAGCCCTGGATGCTGTGGGGTGGGCAGAAGCGCATGAATGCATGGGATCCCCGAGCTCCTGGAGTCTGACTGACACCCTGCTCATGGAGTAACTGCCATCTTGGTTGACAGTGTGCATTTAAACTGAGACTGGATGACTAAAATCAGGGCCCGGTGGAGAGGGGGCATGCCACACAGAGTGAGGAGCATAAGCAAACGTATTCTGTTAGGAATGGCTCAGCAGAAGGAGCACAGACCCCATGGCTTCAATCCCAGCTCTGATACTTACTAGTAGTGGGAATTTGGGTCCATTACTCAATCTCTTTAAGTCTGTTTCTTCTTTATAAAACAACAGTCAAAGTACAGAAGCCTTCTGCCTACAAATAGTTTAGATTTTCAGCAGCTGTTCGGATGTCCATTTGCTTGTTAAGTCCAAAGTATCCACTTTTTGAATTTCTTTCAAAGTAGTAGTCTAAGCTGATCCTTCAAAATTTAAGGCCAAGAATATTTTCTCTCCTTCCAATGGGTATATGATATTATGGTGGTAACTTTTTTTCAAAATAGAGTCCTTTTGCTCATTGTAAATCTGAACAGAAAGGTAAAAAAAATCTCCCCCATGCCTTCCCAACACAAATTATGCCCACAACAATCAGAAGGAGCATTGCCAGCTCCCCTATCTGTGCTCAATGCCTAGCCCACTTCCTCACGTGCTACAGAGTTGAATAGTCTATGAACCTACAGAACCATCCTCAGCACAGGGGAATAGTTTTGCCAGTATCTATTTTCCCATGCTTCTCAAACCATGCTTGACCCCTCCTGAATTAATATACAGTGGATCTGAATCCCAGGACACAAAATCAGATGTGGAAGACATAACTTTCTTAACTTGTATTCTGAGTTTCTGTTCAATTTTATATGGCAAAAGTCATGAGTGTGTGTGCACGTGAGCACACACACATGTGCTTGTTCTGTGTATGACTCTAACTTTCTACCAGAGAGGGAAGGAAACTTACCACTCTTATCACCAGGACATGATAAGCAAGAAACTTACATTTATTGAATAAACGAATGTAAGATGACCCATACACGAATGTTTAGTCAAAGTGGAAAACCTAGTTCTCTGCTACTTCATTAGAACTTCTCCTTAACCCCAGAAAATTCTACGTAGGAGTGTCTTTGGCAGGCCTCCTACACCGATCACATGAGAAAAAGAATCAGTAGAAAACTTCCCAGAATCTCTTTGCTTTATGCTTTCAGACTCAAACTAACCTATGGATTTTCTTTGCTTTTATTAATGTCCCCTCAATTGTTTAGTCTGGTGAATTTCTCTGAAAATACAGCAGTAGGTGAAAAAAAAAAAAGAAGAAAGAAAAAAAGAAATCTTTTAAACCACCTCTTAAACTCCAGAATAATTATAAACTCGCAAGTATAAACATATTCAATCAAAATTGAATTCAGGTCTAAAGAGACTGACAGCATCCCATACATCTCTCTGTGTGGAGCCCCAGATTGTGGCTGGCCAGGTATACAATCCAATGACAGCAATAGTCATAACAAATATTCTGATATGTGAAATACAGGGGGGAAAGTCCTGGGCTGGTGTTGTTGCAACTTTGTTGAGGCTCAATGGAACTAGTCATTCACTTGTTAGCAATCCCTATTTCACGATATGCTGTTTTGTTTTCTAAAATGAGATGATAGGCTAAATTATTTAAATTAAAAAAATATGACAGCTGCTGTATATCTTGTATGTATCAGTCACAATACAAGTACAGATTTGTCTACAATGAACTTCTTAGAATTTGAAGCCAGTGTTTGTCCAAGAAGGATTTTTTCAGTTAAGACTAAATAATACTTTGTTCCCCCACCCCAAGTTCATGCCCCACCCTCCCTTCCTAGGACACTTACTGAGCAATTACTATGTGCCCAAAACTTTATTAAAGGTTGAGGATATCTCACATAAACAGGACACGTTCTGTACCTCAGAGATAGACTGTTTAACTGAAGAGACAGGCATTGATCAAATAATTATAATTTCATAGGATAAGTAAAATAATTGTTGTTGTTTTATCTTTGTTTTTGTTTCTCTCTTTTATTGAAATGTATTTTCTGAGCAGTGCTCACCTACCTAACTCAGCATGGCTGCTTTGGCACTGAAAGCTGGAGAATAAAAAAAAAAAACAACAGTAAAAAAAAAAAAAAAAAAGCCTGGATTTTTCTGACAAGAGGATGCATAAGTTTTCAAGGAGGGAGTAATTAATTCTGCTTGAGAGGCAAAAAGGAAACAAAAGCTAAAGCAGGAGGTCCTTGAAGAGTTTTCTAAGAGTCTTCCAGGACTCATGTTAATAAACAAGGCCCCACATTTCATGTGTTTGCCTGAATTAAAAAGATAAACGGCATTTTCCAATGCAGTGGTTCTCTGCTTTGGTTGTGCATTAGAATCACCGGAGGAGCACTTAAAAATGGGGATGAGGGGACTCTACAGGTCAATTAATTCAGTCTCTGGTGTGAGTCTCAGTTACTGGTACCTTAAATAAATGTCCCCAGTGACTCAAATTATGTCACTACGCCTGAGAACTACTTTTCCATAGTAAACAACTATATGACACTTTCCTTGCCCTACGCCAAGAGGACCATTATTTTGAGAGAAGGATAAGAAATGGAGCAGAACTTTATCTGTGTGGGTCCTTGAAAAGAAAAACACAAATCAATCCTGAAAATGAAGAACAAAACTAAAGGCATCACAATCCCAAATTTCAAAATATGCTACAAAGCTTTAGTAATCTAAACAGTATGGTATTGGCACAAAAATAGACACATAGATCAATGGAACAGAGTCCAGAAATAACCCCACACTTTTATGGGTCAATTAATCTATGACAAAGGAGGCAAGACTATATGATAAGAAAAAGACAGTCTTCAACAAGTAATGTTGGGAAAACTGGACAGCTACATGCAAAAGAATGAAACTGAACCATACACAAAAATACACTAAAAATGGATTAGAGACCTAAATGTGATATGAAACCATAAAATTCCTAAAAGAAAACATAGGCAATAATTTTTTTGACATCAGCTGTAGAAACATGTTTCTAGATATGTCTCCTCTGGCAAGGAAAACAAAAGCAAAATTAAACTATTGGGACTACACCAAAATAAAACATACAGTGATGGAAACCATCAACAACAAAAAAGGCAACCTACTGAGGGAGAAGATTTTGAAAATGACATATCTGATAAGGAGCTAATATCCCAAATATATAAAGAAATTATACAAGTCAACACAACCCCCCCCCAAATAATCCAATTAAAAAATGAGCAGAAGACATGAACAGAGATCTCTCCAAAGATATATAGATGGTCAAAAGATGCATGAAAAGATTCTCAACATCACTTACTATCAAGGAAATGCAAATCAAAACCACAATGAGATATCATCTCATACCTGTCAGAATGGCTAAAATAAAAAACACCAGAAATAACAAGTGTTGGCACAAGGATGTGGAGAAAAATGGATCCTTGTGCACTGCTGATAGGAATGCAAACTTGTGCAGACACTGTGGAAAACGGTATGGAGATTCCTCAAAAAAATAAAAATAGAATTAAACCATATGATCCAGTAATTCCACTACTGAGTGTTTACTGAAAGAAAACAAAAACACTTCAAGAAGAATTGTTTTGAATTTCAAGAATTCAAAAAGATATGTGCACCCCTATGTTTATTGCAGCATTATATACAATAGACAAGATATGGAACCAACCCAAGTGTCCACTGATAGACAAATGGATAAAGAAGATATCATATATATGAATATTACTGAGCCATAAAATGAAATCTTGCTATTTGCAACAACATGGATGGATCTAGAAGCTATAATGCTAAGTGAGGTAAGTCAGTCAGAGAAAACAAATACCATATGATTCTACTCATATATGGAATTTAAGAAACAAAACAAATGAATACAGAAAAAAAAGACAAACAAAACCAGACTTTTCAATATATAGAAAACAAACTGGTGGTTGCCATAGGAGAGGTGGGTAGGAGGATGTGTGAAATAGGTGAAGGGGATTAAAGCACGCTTATCTTTATGAACACTGGGTCATATATAGAATTGTTGAATCATTACAGTGTATACCTCAAACTAATACAAAAATAAAATAAAATGAAAAGAGAAAGACAGAAACACAAAGGTTTAAAATCCATAGCTCACTTTTGTACAACTAACTGCAATCAAATCCAAAGTGGCCTAGTATATATAAATGATGTTTATTCACAGTTACTGGCTCTTGAGAATTACAATTCAGTATGTGGACTTAAAGACTTTTAAATGCTCAACATTTGGGGGTTATTAAAGACTGTACTTGAAATGATTCCTGTGTCAGTTAAACAATCCTGAGTGGTTTCTGTACATATCTGAGTATGTAATGGATTAAGTGTAGACTATAACACCAACTAAGAATTTTTCCTTTTTTTTTTTTTAAATTAGGTAATCTGAATAAAATATGGATCTTAATTAATAATAATTTGATATATAAATCTTGGTTTGTTAATTATGACAAATGAAAAATATTAATGTTAGGGGCGCCTGGGTGGCTCGGTCGGTTAAGCGTCCGACTTCGGCTCAGGTCATGTTCTCGCGGTCCGTGAGTTCGAGCCCCGCGTTGGGCTCTGTGCTGACAGCTCAGAGCCTGGAGCCTGTTCCTGATTCTGTGTCTCCCTCTCTCTCTGCTCCTCCCCTGTTCATGCTCTGTCTCTCTCTGTCTCAAAAATAAATAAACGTTAAAAAAAAAAAGAAAAAAAGAAAAATATTAATGTTAGATGCAAATAATCGGGGAAACTGGGTGTGGAGTATATGGGAACTCTCTCTGTATTACAATCTTTGCAACATATTATAAATCTAAAACCACAAAATTTTTAATGTTTCTTTTAAAAAAATCTCTCCTTTTTGTTTTTAAGGCTGACATACATCATTTGATACTGTCTTTCTCCTTCCGCATGAGAATTTGACTTTCACTTAACTTTCTAGCTCTCTTCCCCTGTAACCTAATAAGATAGAATATTCAACTATGTTACTAGGCCAAATTGCTTATGATAAAAATGACACCTGGTTGATAAATTGCATCTGATCTGGGAGAACTATAAACACCTGATAGGAAGCCATAGCATTAAGCTTACTTGAGAGTGGGGACTCCTATCTAATTGGCATGATCCTGTGGGGGTCTTGAAAGCTGTGCCTAAGGCATTATAGGGGACATTGGCTCTTGTGAGGTATGACACTTTTAAACCATGGTAGCTCTCATACTTGTCTGGCGTGAAGCTACATTCCTTGTAAGCAATGTCAGCTATCACCTGGATGCCAAGAGAATAGCTTCTGGACAGCGATATAGACTCTGCAAGGTGTTTTCCAAGGAGGACAATCTGATACTGTGCTATTGGCAGGGTATATTTCTCGTCCTAGAGTTTTCTGAGTCCATATTGCCAAGTATGGTCTATAAGAAACGTGTGAGTCTGTTAGAGGAACACTGCTGATGAATATCGACTACTATTACTACCTCCTTGGAGAAGCTGTAGACAGATGAGAAATGGTATTACATTTTCTTTCATACATCCCAAATGTTCATACAGCTATTGAATGGTCACATATATCAATTCAAGGAACAGTACTAATATGGGTATTTATTTATGCTAATTCTGTGGAATCACAGTTAATTCAAAGATAATCAAAGAAAAGAGTTAAAGGGCCCAAAGGAATACCTCTATCTATCATCTATCTATCTATCTATCTATCATCTATCTATCTATCTATCTATCTATCTATCTATCTACCTTTCTGTCCATTCATCCACCCATTTGTCTATTGTTATTGAGATTTTCCTTTATGAGAGGACAATATCAACATACAGTTAAGAATAATTTATTATACAGTATAATTTGATAATACAGGTTTTTTTGGAAAGCTAAAAGAGAATACTAGATATCTTTAGTAATTTCAAAGGTCTTAAAAGTCAAGAAAGATATTGAGGGACAATATGTTTCTTTCTAACAGGAGAGCAAAACTTTTCAAGAGTTGGGTAGATGTGGTATGTTCTTCTTTTTTGTTTATCCATGAATAGTATTGCAAATGGAAATTGTGGGATATCATATTTGTAATACTGACTGATGAGACTGTTAGCTCGCTAATTAAAAACAAAATTAGGGGCGTCTGGGTGGCTCAGTCGGTTAAGCGTCCGACCTCGGCTCAGGTCATGATCTTGCGGTCCATGGGTTCGAGCCCCGTGTCGGGCTCTGGGCTGACAGCTCAGAGCTTGGAGCCTGTTTCAGATTCTGTGTCTCCCTCTCTCTCTGACCCTCCCCTGTTCATGCTCGGTCTCTCCCTGTCTCAAAAAAAAAAAAAAAAAAAAAAAAAAAAAACATAAAAAACAAAAAAACAAAATTAGTTCTGGATATGTAGAAATAGCTTCATTTTTTAATAGCTTCATTTTTATGTTAGTATTTTTTCATTCTCTACATTTGTCAGAAAATATATATTTATTTCCAGAAGCCACACTTAAAATCACGTGGCTAACAAACAATATCAGCAGCCACTGAAAGTTATCCCCCAACTCACGTTCAGAGCCATGTCCAAAGCCAATTCAGGAGCTCATTGTGGATGAAATGTGGGGAGGAGGCAGCATGAGGGCCCCTTCCACTCCAGGTTCTTTCTTGTGCTAATTGTTGTCAGCTGTGTGTGGGTGTGGGTAATTTTTAGAGATTTCCAAGGTGACTAGGTGTCTTATTCCATGTGGGTAAGTGGTCTCTTTTGTCATTGTTGCAATCCATGATCTACTACATCAGCATGCTTACTACGTTGTAATGAAACCATTTGTCTATAGGCCTGCGTTTCCCATTAGACTCTACTGTGAATACCTTGAAACAGAGATTGGGTCCCATTTATCTTTGATTCCCCAGCAAGTATCAAATTTGAGGATTAATTATTAGAATGAAAACAAACTTTGGGGGAAGTAGAGCAAAGAGTCTCCTCAAAGAGTCTCCTCAAAGAGTCTGGGACGTGATCGTAAAACTCTGGACAAGGTCTGATACGTTCTTTACCAAGAAAAGAAAATATAAAAGTAGTTTAGAAAGATGGTTGATAGGGGCGCCTGGGTGGCGCAGTCGGTTAAGCTTCCGACTTCAGCCAGGTCACGATCTCGCGGTCCGTGAGTTCGAGCCCCGCATCAGGCTCTGGGCTGATGGCTCAGAGCCTGGAGCCTGTTTCCGATTCTGTGTCTCCCTCTCTCTCTGCTCCTCCCCCGTTCATGCTCTGTCTCTCTCTGTCCCAAAAATAAATAAACATTGAAAAAAAAATTAAAAAAAAAAAAAGAAAGATGGTTGATAAAGTACTTTTTATTCTACCAAATTCAGTTTCTTAAAATTGTGCTCTCTTCAAGGCTATCAGAGCCTTCTGCGTCTCTTTTTTTTTTATCTTAGATGGATGTTTATTTCCAAATGTTCACCATACCAAGATTTTGTTATCTAATGTGGGCACTAAGAACCCTAGGTAGGCGCTAATAACCTTGTTGCTACTAAGGATACCAAATTAAAAATTAACAATGCAATCACATAGAATTCCAGCGATAGCATCACAATTAGCTCTGCAAAACAACACAGTTCTTTACAGAATCTTCCTTTGCTTCTATACTGCATTTTGTCTGATAAGCACTTGCCAACAAAGACATCATACTAATTACAATTTGTTACACAAAGGGCAGGAAAACTGATAAATGATTCATTGATTATTTTCTTTCAGAAATAATTCTTCCATTCTTGTCCTTAAGTTGCATTTGGATAATAGATGGGGGCTTTAAGTGCTTTCCAAAGGAGTTATTTAGAAGAAATCATGTTGACAGATTTAATTCTTAACAACTTAGCAAATGTGAGTGGATACCCATTAAAAAAAAAGAGGAGGACAAAATACACACAAAACTATTTTGCATTCTTTGTGTGTGGAAATACATGGTTCTTTTAAAAGTAGATTTGTTCTATAGAATGTTCTTTTGTTTCTCTGTAAGATTCTTCAATCCCCAACATTCCATGTTATATAGGGTGCAACTTTCTCTCCTCTGTGTTTCCAGATGGGTGTCCCAGCAGGGCAAGATGTCACTTAGCATTTATCCTGATTTTTCTGTCCTGAGAAGGTCAACACATGGAAGCTACTATGTGCAAGGCCAATGGTTGGGCAACAGCAGGATTTGGGGCGGGGAGGGGGGGGATGTGTGTCAGTTCACAAGTTCTTCAGTGTCTAGGAAGGTGTGCCCAGGAGGTCTGAGATGAAGAAGGGTGGAGGGCGAATAGTACAAGAGTCAGGAGACCCCAAGTTTCTCTTTGATGCCTTCTTCCCTAGGTAAGTGAGTGTTCTTTTTTCTTTTTCTTTTTTTACGTAAGCTCTAAGCCCAATGTGGGTCTTGAACTCATGACCCTGAGATCAAGAGTCACATGTTCTACCAACTGAGCCAGCCAGGCACCCACCCAAGTAAGTGCATGCATAAATGAGTGAATAAGTAAGTTTATGATCTACAAATCTATACAAGAAGCCCCAGGGTTCCTTACATCTAGACATTTCTCCTGTGTGTATATGATGCTCCCTATCCATAACATGCCCCCAAACAATCTTTGTATGTTTTCTCAACCTATTTCCCAGTTTTCTATCCCCATCTCAATTAATGGTATCAGCAGACATGTAGACCAGAAACATCTCCCACCATCCCTGTCGCTTTGTTCTCCCTTAAGCCAACATGTGACTGCTGGATTTTACTGCATAATATCTCTCAAATTCTCTATCCGCTTCATCTTCATTCACTTGGAACCTCATCATCTGTGTTCTAGATCTCTCAGATTTCAGTCTTTTTTGCTGACTACCCATCTCCTGAACTTCCACCATGGTGATTTTTCTGCATGCAAAATTCTCCTTGTTAAAAATACTTCAGTTGCTTCCCACCATCTAGACCAGTGAATATAATCTAGGATTCCTCACCTTGCCTTTAAAAATCTTCACTGTTTTACCTCTGTTTACATTTCTGGGCTCATATCTGAGGTTGACTCTCTACTTGCTCGGTTTATTTGAACCATTCAGAATAATTTGTAGAACTTCTTACTGTGCCACTTGTAAACTAAACTTATTTATTGTTTAGGTACTAGATCCCAGGCACTTTTCTAGGTCCTGGGGATATGGATGTGGTATCTTTGCACATGCTTTTCTGGAATGCCCATCTTCAGCTTCCTTTAAAATTCTGCTCACACGTCACCTCCTCTGTGGAGATGTCACTGACTCATCCAGGCAGAGACAGTCAGGCCATTTGCTTGCGACCAGAATTTATGGACCAAATGCACAAAGCTCTGATATGGCACATTATAAATATGTGCTTTGGTATCTGTTTTCCTCACTAAACTCTGGGATTGAAGTCTTTGAGGACAGAAGCTGTGTGTCATTTATCTCTGTATCCTGAGTGTTTAAGGTAGTGCCTGGCATAGAATAGATGGCTGGCAAATGTTTTCTGAATGAATGACAACACATGCCTATCATATGTGTCCAAGAGAACTATAATCCATGCACATTGGCCCTGCCCTCTGCAAAATATATGCATTTCACCAGAGGACCCACATATGTACCTACTGTCAAAGTAATTTCCTAAATTTCTGGATCAAAATAAACTTGTTTTGTTGAAAACTAAAAATAAACACAACTAGAAGGAAGGTTGACAATGGCTGTCTCAGTGTGGTGGGCTTCAGAGAGAACTGGAGCACATGTTCTCTCTGCCTGAAATGTCTACCCCCACCTCCACCCCCATGCACCTGCCTAGTTAGCTTGTAAGAATCCTTCATATCTCAAACTCATCTGCATTTCTTCAGAAAACCTTCCTTGATCCTCCCCTCTCCCCATATTAAGTGAAGTCCTCTGTCATATATAGTTATAATATCAAGTATCTTTTTTTTAGCTCTTATCTACATGTAATTATATTTATTGGTGTAATTATTTCATTAATTTCTATTTGTCCTTCCAAACCATAAATTCAACAAGGACTGGCTCCATGTCTGCTACATAGGAGATGTTCAAGACATATTTGTTGAATAATGAGCAAACAAATGCTCCACTTTAAGCCTCATAATAATTATCCAAGGTAAACACCATTATCATCCACCTTTTCCAGAGAAAACAGACACTGAATACAATTAAATAACCTCCCCAAGGTCACACAGTCAGGGATGAAACCCTGGGGCAGTCACTGGATTTCTGCATCCTGGCTTCCTATATCACAGAGAACTAATCTGGAGCTATTTTAAAACTTTAAATAAGTGAGCTCAGCTTTATTATTCACTGTTGAATGACTTAGAAAATTATTAATTTTAAACATGAGTTTAAAAAAACTATGAGTGGATCCACAGAGGGTTTGTCTTTTTTGATCTCTCCGCTCTGATTGGAAATAAGTCAGTATTAACAGTGTTGCTGAAATCTGTACCATGAAGATCCGTGTGGATGCCTGGAGTCTGACAATAGGAAAGGTAAGCCTATTTTCCTCTCTAATATGAGGGTCTTGCACAATTCCCAGTGTGGGTTTGAACTAATTAAAAAAGTAATCTGATATTTGCAATTTAGTGAAACATATCTGACAACTGGGTATTGAAGAATTTATTGTTGCGTTATTTTATAGCCTTTCTAAAATCCTAATCCTATTTCTTTTACAGAATGGATATATTCTTTTCTGTTAAAAGACACGGAAAGTAATGGCAGATGAAACGTGGTCACATTAAGCAGTTGCTCAGGACTTCAGGAAAGTATGGGTCTTGATTACAGACTGCTACGAATCCTAGGTAATGGGGAGTAGAAAGAAGTACATCTTGAGTACAGATGTACCACATGGGTACAACTTAGCCACATTGAACACATTTTCCAAGGCCACATGCTGATTCTGCTCTTAGCTGCCATTGGACTCAGCTGGAGATGACTAAAATACATTCCCAGTTTGCAGGGTACTGAACCCACTGAAAAGAAAGGTGCCAATGAATATATAACGGATTACAAGAATAGAACTGGAGTCCACCTTCTACCCCTCAGAGAGAAAATAGGGACTATCATTGTCCTTTCTTCCCCAGACTTGGTGTGGACAAAAGCTGTTGCATGAAGGGGTGCTTGCTGGTCATCAAGGAAGAACTGGTTTATAACTTATTAAGTATCTAAATGCCCAGTTTATCTGCTTCTAGTGGGGTCTTGCTATTTTCAAAGCTAATTTAAGCCATCCTTAAAAACAGGCCAGTTTTTCTATTTCTCTTATTTCAGATGGGTTCTCAGCATTACCCAAACAGCCATGAGGTTAGGACTTAGTGCTCTGAGGGGTCAGCTCCCCCACTCGACATGTTGTATCATATTAATGCTGGATTTCAGACATGAATTATTTTAATGGCCCATTTTATAAGCTACTGTCTGAATTCTTACAAAAATTAGCAAGTTTTATTCTCTAACCACTTAATAAAATCTCTTTCCAGGTTTCTTATTCAGGAGATAGTGAAAAGCAGGTCAGGGCACATTTGCCCTGTGGACCATGCAAATTCCTATCAGGGCAATGGGCAGGGCTTCTGGTGGGTAGAAATGGACTGTATGTTAGAAAGCACAGGGTGAAGGGAACATTTAGTTCAGAGCTGTTTTTCTCACCTAGAAAAGTGCAGAATTCTCACCAACTACTGTAGAATTATACAATGGTCATGTGAAATAATTTAGCCCTAACGTAAAATCCCCAGAATAACAAACAGGGAGATATTTGCAAATGGCATGAAATATTAGAGACCAAAGTAGTGCTTTGCTGTGATAGAATATCTTGGGACATTATTCATGCATTTTTGTTTTTATTCCAAGCTGTGTAGACATATATCTCCTTAAATACATTAACACTCCTATTCTAACTGAGTCATTGGGCAAACGTAGGTTCATACCACCATGTGTAGCAGTATCAATCAGGGTCTAGACAAGAAACAGAAACCACTTTAAGTTCTGCAAATAAAGAAAATTTAATACTGGAATGGTAACTCAGTTGACCGAAGACCAGAAACACTGATCAGGGAAGATGAGACATCCCAAGGACAGGCAGCAGCAGGAAGCAACTACCCCTAGGAAGTGGTATTTCCAGAACCTGCCCAATCAGTCTGGAATAAATACTACTGTGGAGACCGCTTTGCAGAAACTGGGGCCACTGAGGGAAGAAACATCCATTGGGAATGGAGCCAGCAGAGAAAGTTTCTGCTGGAATTGTCCCCCAAAGGCAGAGTATTTCTTGACTTTACAAGAAATACTTGATTTCTCCTTCCTCCTATCCTCATCTTTTTCTACTACCCCCTGCTGGCCAAAGCTATCCAGGAGCTGATTGTCTAGGGAGCCCGAAAAACGGTGTTTCCTGTGATGGACAGCAGAGCAGAGAAGGGAGGAAATGGACCAAAAGACAAACAGGCAAATGGCCCCCCAGCATCCCATACACAGCAGATCCCAAGTACATGCCTTTTGTGCTATAAGCTTTGCAATTCAGTTAACTTTTCCCCCCTTTCCTTATATGTCCTAGTGACTTTTACTGACCTATCCCTTGTGTTCTGTGTAACATAGAGACCCTGGAGTTTGCTGTAGTAGATAAGCAGAGATCAGGAGGGGATGTGCCAAGGGTGGAGAAAGGTGGGGAAGGCATTGTACACTTTATTTGGATATGGCTTCATTAAAAAAAAAATCTCTGGATGGGGCACCTGGCTCGCTCGGTCGGTTAAGTGTCTGACTTTGGCTCAGCTCATGATCTCATGGTTTGTGAGCCCGAGCCCCATATCAGGCTCTGCACTGATAGTGAGGAGTCTGCTTGGGATTTCCTCTCTCTTCCTCTCTCTCTGCCCCCCACCAACTCTCTCTCTCTCTCTGTCTCAAAATAAATAAACTTAAAAGAAATTTCAGTGGAATTCTTTTAAGTGTATTTCTTTTGACAATCTCTACATTTTTAAAAAAGGTATTCATGACTATTGAGCACTTACTGGGTCCATCGTTCATTTTTAGGATGGGTTTAGGGGCACACAGAGCACAAAGAGAAATGAGCTCTAGGCTGAGATCTGTTCTAACCAAGAGCAGAGTGGCTCTGGGTATAAAAGGGAAATGGAGCAAAGTGTAATTCTATGCATCCATCATTCCTGCTTCCTACCTCTATTCCCTCTGGGCATACCCTGTGCTTGCTGGAGGACAGTGCCCCCAGTACCCTCCTCATGTTCTTAGAGGTCCAGGTGAAGCCTCGTTGGCAGACGCCAGTGGCTTACACTGCCACAACCAGCAGTGGGATTTGTCTGCCCCTCTTGCCAATCCCAGCCTCCAGGCTTTGCCGTCCACATGCCATTTCTCTTGTCCCACTAGAACTCATTAGACCTGAATCTCACTGCCTGAGGGCCATGCTCTCTTTATAACTTCCATTTATCAAGAGCCCATTATGTGCCTGGAACTGGACTAGACACTTTGCTTGGATTATTTCATTTAATCCTCATGGCACCTCCCAGTTTACAGATGAAAGCACAAAGTTACAGATTAAATAATTTTTCCAGGGTCACCCAACCAGTAAGTCATAGAAGGGGGATTTGAACCAGCTTCTGCATTCAAGTATAGATTTTATTTACTGTCTCAGACAGCCCAGGGCCAGTACAGGGCAGCAGCGCTGAGGGCTGCTCCTTATTTATACCAGACTGTCAGCATCTAGACAACTTTGCCCTTTAAACAAGATCTTAAAGCCACAGTTACAGTTCTGCACACACACAGGAGCTGAGGAGAACCGAACAAACAGTAGTGCCTTCCCAGACACCCCACTGACCAGCATACACACTCATGATGGCTGACCAGCACCCATGCAATATATTCTCCCAGTCCCTGGGCTCCTACTTACCCTCCATCTCACAGAGTGAATTGGTGTCAGGTAACAAACACGTTTCTTTCCTTGTCTATTCTCATTTAGAGGGCTCTATCTACTTCCTGCTACTTATTTTGTACCACTTATCGAGACTAATATAAAATCATTCTAATAATAATCCACCCAAACTGGCTTTCATATCTGGTGCCTGCTGGAAGATAACAGAAATCTTTTCATTTCAGTTTTAAAGCATTGCTTCATCCAACCAACTGGCTACAAACTGATGCACATTCTAACCTAAAGGTTATGAATCAGCAGCTAAATGCAGAAATTCTATTAGTTTTCAGACCTGGGGTTTCTGCCATTCATTAAAAAAAAAAATCAAAATCCAACCAGGGATAGGAAAAAGTACCATGGATAGATTCATTTTTAAAAGCATCCACTTAACTATTACACAAGCCCCAAGAAGGCAGTAGTTTCTGTATTACCAAGTAGATACTTTTTATTCCTGTTCACTGACTTTGACAAAGACAGTAAATAACACACAGAGAATAGGTGCATTTTGAGGAAATAGTAAAATACTGATTAACGTAACATTAAGAAATGTAAAGTTCCTTGCATAAAGAAAGAGAAAAATTAAAACACCTTTAGTTCTTAATGAAACTGCACCAGGCTTATATAAATCTAAATTCCTTACCTTAACTTGAGCTTAAAATAATGGGCTAACTTGACAGAGCTTTACAAATCCTAGCAATGAACATTATCATTTATTACCAGAATGAGTAATTATAGGTGGAGCAGGGAGATATCACATACTGGGAAATGTCCAAAGAGTTTAGCAAGACAATACTTCTTTTTCACAATACAAAGATAAAACAGTCATAAAACTGAGAGTTCATTTCATTCACTTGGAAGAGAAGGGCGGGTGGGTGTTCTCGTTACAACAGATTGCAGCCCTCTCCTATAGGAGTGTAAAGGAGAATGAACAAACACGGGAGGTAATATTCACTCCACAGTGCAAGAAGGTACGTGGATTTAAAGTCCATCACAGTAATTAAATTTCAGTGTTGACACAGTGCATCTCAACATTCAGAGTTCTAAATATAGTTTATACAGTGCCTGTGAGCAAAATGCAATGCACATGAATATTTATCTCGGCGGTGCTGATTCTTCTGCCACATGCTCAGAAAAGAAGGGTTGAGATTAGGACAGATCAGAACAGAGTCCACAGAATTTGATGATAATCATTTCAAATAGTTGAAATGATCTTGCGGCCTTATGTGAGGCAGTGGTTTTCTAAACATTTTGGCTGCAAAATCCTTTGTACAGATGAAATCTAATTAGAAGCCAAATATTTGAAATAGACTGAAGTGGTATAGGTCAGTTGATTTATGGGGGCACTGGGTAAGGGGGAGAGGGTGTTCCAGACCCCTTGACTGCTCAGTGCCACAGCAGACTCTGACATGCACTATTTGACCTATAAATAAGTAAAATAAAAATCCAATTGGGATTTGATTGATTTTAAGGTATTACAGTGATTTTAAGGTACTGACTGATGGTGGAGAGCTATGGATTTCAAAGGAAGGGCTTATGAAACTGATTGATTATGATAGGGAAGAAGCAGTAAGATTAGAAAAAGTAATGTTATTTACTTTTGGCCACTCTCCAGGAAGATACCATCTTCTTTCATATTATTCCCAAGCCCTCGACCACGGCCCTGCATCCATTCCATGTAAGCTTCTGTTCCCAGTCTGCCCAGCTCTGCCCTAAGAGATGGTGTCTGCATTTGGGCCTACTCTTTGCTCAAAGTGGATGGGACTGCAAGGTGCTGCTCTTCCTTTTATGCCTAACATGTTTTTCTACCGTTAGCTCACATTTTTTTTCTACCAATGGTTTTTCTACTATTACCTCACGTATATTCACTGATTTGTTAGTCAACTTAGGTGAAGCACTCTGTGGTAACAAATAACCCCAAGTCCTCAGTGACTTATAACAACTTGTTTCTTGCTGGTACTACATCTCCATAATGGGCTGGCTAGATGGGTCTGGGACCCAGGCTAATGGAACTCTCATACTTGGGACATTGCTGGCCTTGTGGCAGACAAAGGCCATATGGCACCATACTCCATAAGGGTTCTGAAAACTTTCTGTTGGAAGTGGCACACATCACTGCTGCTCACATGCCACTGGCCCCCAAAGTCAATTGTCCAAGTTTGAAATATAAAAAAGGGAAGGGATGTATCATCTTTCCATAGGGAGGTACCCCATAGGTAGGGACCCAAAAGGAGAAGTGGCAATATTTTCAACAATCTACTACAACTAGTTAGTTGTTAAAGTTGACCACCTACCCCCCCCCCCCCCCCCAGCCATTGAGAAAGCTCAATCAATGACCTTGCTTTATTTCTTTTGTCACATAATTCCAATGGTAGATATAATATTTTTCTGGAGTTTCCATGACCCATGCCAATTTCCACTGAAAGGCAGAAGTATAATTTCTTGTATGTTTCTCTTTTAGAGCTTGTTCTTCCTATTAGGATTGCCCACTAAATAATTTCATGCCTGAGGCTGCTGCTAGCTTTTAAGATATTTAGAAAACAGAGATACATAACATGTCCTGAACAAAAGGATTGCTCTGCCTTGGTGCTGCTCGCTCTTGCAGGAGGATGTTTTTACGGGATCCTATAATTTTGAAATTACAGCTTTAAAATTATTATTAGTATACATTAAGAGTAACAGACCTGATTTGCATCAAGAGGAATTGGGCTTTGCGTCATAGATGCTTATTAGTGGATTAATGGATTGACTGACCCATAACATATCCATTCATTCACTTGTTCACTATCTACTGTGAACCAACAAACACTGTGCCAGATCAAGTCCTGTTCTCATGTAGTTTACAAGTACAGCCCAACCTGGGAGGGATAGATGACATCACAATGGGCATATTCAACATCTCTGATATCATCCCAACTGCTACTCCAATCCCCATTCTACCATCTGACTATAAGACCTACCCAGATTCTATAATCTCTCCATACTTAGATGGGGAGAACATTAAGTAACTACCTCATAGGTTTCTTATGAAAATTTTCTGAGATGGTGAAAAACAATTGTTCCTAGAGCATAGCAAACACCCAATAAAAGTTAGTCATACACCTCATCATGACCGTGACCAGATTAAGTGCTAGAATGGAGATGAGGAAGAGAATCTGGCTTTGTATAATTTCACCTGAAGAAGATCTGGAGGTCTTCACTGAAGTCGCTTGCTATGGGTCAACTGCGTAATGTAGCTTTAAAAAGCTAAACCAACTCAAGTAATAGATGAAAAATGTTGTATTGTAGGAAAATTAAATTCTATTTCAGTGTACCCTGATCAAAACTCACCCAGAATATAGAAAAATGCTTTTTGGTGTGGGCCACACATTTCTGAAAATGGAATACTAGCTGTTTCTGCATCACACAGGGTCCTACGAACATAGTCCCTATAAATATTTATAGTCTCTATAAATATTAGTTGTTGGTATTATACGCTGGCAAGCACTTTCATTTTTTAAAGTTTTTTTTTTTTTTTTTTGAGAGAGAGAGAGAGACAGAGAGAGAGAGAGAGAGAATGAGTGGGGGAGGCGCAGAGAACACAAAGAGTGGGCTCTGTGCTGACAGCAGAGAGCCTGATGTGGGGCTCGAACTCACAAACCATGAAATCATGACCTGAGCCTAAATTGGAGCCGTCCGGGTGCCCTGAGGCACTTTCATTTGTGTCAAATCACTAGAAGTCACGACATGCTCTAGTTTCAGTTTCTTCTAGGATTTTTTTCAGACAACTGTTGGTCAATCCCACAGAGATACTTTACAATGCCCTTCAGAATGTCAAAAGGACTTACACCAATCCCTAATTTCCTGCTGATCTTTACCATCTGTTACCTTGACCTTTTCATCAAAGGCTCCTTAAGCTACTGGAAGCCCTGCACGTTAACACCCAGTATGATCCTCTTCCTGTGTTTCTTTGTCTCAGTCTCAGCACTACCAGACTCGCATACATTTTGCCTGCCATCATGGTTTAAAGCAGTTCACCAGAACACAAAAATATGTGGCAAAAAGAGATGCTCCCGAAGGGTATATAACACACATTGCTGAACACTTTCAACTCGGTATGGTGCAGTGGAGTGTTCACTGGCTGAGAATATTTGCCATATGGGGCACAAATGTTTGCTGCCTGGAAGCATGTAGAACAGTCTACCATACCAGCTCTTACTGCCTCAGAGTGTGCCGGCACTTTAAGGATCTGTGCTCTAATGACTTGTTCTATAAATGCATATATTTTTCCCTTGGGAAACTATTTTATATACAAATTGTATTATAACAACCCAGCCAGCAAGGGGCAGTATTAAATGGAACATGTATTCAACCTTAGCCACACTTTAAGAGGGATAGGGATAAACTATTGCTTGCTTAGAGGATAATCAGGTAATGAAGGATACAGGAAACTTGGTTCCTAGAATGACCAGGAATGTGAGCATCCAACAGAAAACATGGTTTATTTGAAAGCTACTCCTGAGCAAAAAGGGAAGTTGACTTGCCCTGTTTGGTTACCAGGGGTGAAAGGAGGACCAAAGACTAGAAATTATAAGAAAACATGGATTTGTCCAGCTTGAGAAAAGGTTTTCTAATATTTAATAATGTCCAAAAAAGGAATAGTTTGTATTGTGTTAATGAGGTCCACATCACTAGAGGCAATAAACTTGTATGACCATTTATTAGGGACCCTAGATGGGATCCATGCATTGGGTAGTGTGGTGGTTTATAAATAATGGCCACAAATTGGAGTTTGACAAATTGACATTTCTTTCACAGAGATGTGGGGCCTTTGTCCACTCTCCTTGAATCTGGGAGAACATGTAATTGTTTTACTTAATTAAAGATGGTAGTAGTCACACCACGTGACTTCCAAAGCTGCATCCTAAAAATCTAGACAGTGTCTGCCTTGTGTGCATTGAATGCTCACTTTTGACATGCTCCCTCTCAGAACCAGCCACAAGCCTTGAAAGCTCCAAGCCATGTAGAAAGCCATGTGGGAAGAAAAATTCCAATTAAATTTAAACTTTCATTTATATCTATTTTGTCATATGAAAAATTAGAAATACATTAAGTTCAACTAAAATGTAGTATTCTACTTAACAATGGCACCGTCACTCATCCATATGTCAGAGAATCCACATATTAAACATTCTCTTTAGCTTATTGCAAAATATTTTCATTTAGGTAGTCTAGTCAAATTGGCTTACCTATATATTACATTACTTATTTTTGACTTACTAATTAGCCCTCTTAAAGTAGACAAGAGGCTTAAAGAGATTCCTGCAAAGAAAGCACAGATTGACAAAGAAATACAATGTAAACACATGCGCACAACTAGAAACGGGCAGAGTTGATACTTTCTTCCTCCTGGGTCAAATTTGTAGCCAGCCACAGTACCAGAACTCAAACTGTGAGGGTGTGATGAGAACGAACTAAACAATTTGGAAATTGTTCAGCTTTACATCCACTATATTACCGATCCGCACCCTAAGAGTTGTGCTTTGTATTATATTTGTAAATAATAAATACAAGTCAAAGGTTGAAAAGTATGAAATCACCGATGTCCAAGTACTTTTGACCCACAAAATGTCAGTTTATGTGGTTCGACCTACTTCGTTGAGATCAAATGCTCCAAAATTGTTTGCCTATGAGTGAGTGCAAGAAAAAACTGTATGTAGACTACTTATTTAAGGGATAAGACATGTGGCAAGCATGGGTTTGGTAGGGTGCACAGGAACCTGTTTACCATGGCTCTCTAACTGTATGTATCTCTTGTGTACGTGAGCATTGACATGTGACATGTTACAAAATTATTGCTTTCTTTGGGGGGATAAATAATTTTATTATAACACATGGACTCTTTCCAATTAGAGTGGCTCTTAGCACTCTAAGAGCCGGATATATTGTGAATCACTGACTTGAATGACAATGATTATTCTTTGCCTGACTCCATTCTGCAACGATCTATCTAGAAAATCAACATTCCTTAGGAAGAAACAAGGCTTTAAAAAGAATGATCTTTATGGGAGCTGGTGGTTATAGAGAATTTTAGTGCCCATAAAAAGAAGATGAGGATTACTTGTTCCTTTGAGGCCGTGAGGTAATTAAAAAACAATATTTAGTGGCTTTTAGAACACCTATTTCCATGAAATCTCGGCACTAAACAATTCAGGGAAATCAGAATAGATAAATCACCCAAACAGATCAGAAGGAATGGATAAAGCAACCATAACTCTATGCTACCTCCACCCCTTTCAGATTCACTAAATTATTTCAACCTCTCGGCACAAAATCCCATAACACTCCAAGGCATGTGTCTTGCTTTGGCGCTTGTCAAAACTAGTGTCTGAAAGACTGCCCAGGGAATGCTCTCCCGCACAAGGGACAGCTTCCTGTTGAAGCCCTCCTCCCAAATGGCTCAGGAAACCCACTCTCATCCAGTCCTGTGGTATCAACGCTCTCATATCAGCTATATTGTGCTGTGCACATCAACAATATCAACAACTGCACTTAGGCTGAAAGTAAAAGGATAAAGTGGATTCTTTTTTCATGCTCTTTTAGTTATGGATTCATTCAACAAGTATCCCAGGGGCTACCATGTGCCAGGCTGTGATGAGAAAGACAGAGAAGAACACAGCAATTTGCAATCTGGAGCTAAGAGACCACCCCAAAGTTAGAATTCCAAACACCAGGCGAATTTGGTTCCCTAAGATAACATAAAAATGTGAAAAGAATAAGACATGTTGTTGAAAACTAATGTGTTCTGGCACTTTTGTGTATCTCAATAATTGACATTTAAAAACTGGCTTCTTGAGAAGCGATCCCAGTTAAAACCACGTGACAGAACACTTGGAATATTCAAGAGACAGCAAGGTTAGGCTGGTAAAAGGGAGCAGCCCATTTCCAAAGTCTCTAAAATACAATATTGGAAACAGAGTTAAGAGTAGATAGGAATGTATCAAAAGAACTTAGCCAACTTTAAGAGGTGCCTACTGGCCAAAGATGAAATGATTTTGAGTAGCCATAAGGATAATGACTATAATGGATTGAAATAATTCAAAAAAAAATTTAATTCCTTTGTTCTTCATGGTATTAAAAAATACTGAGTACTTATGAGGAATGTCAGGGAGCTAAGTTATTATTTCAAAAACTAGAAAGAGAAGAATCAAGAATTTACCCTTCTTCTTCTACACTAACAGTACCACTGTTGACCAAAGAGTAAATGATGGGAATTTTTAAATTACAGAATTATTACATCTAATAAGTGACAGATGCATGAGAACATAAGAATATCACCATTTTATAATCTCTAATGAATTAATGGATCTAGGTATTGAACACCAACATCTCTTTAAAAGAGATGACTAGATATTATGTGCTTTCTATTAAGTAGATAATATCAGATATGTAGTTGTCTTACCAAAAAAAATATATGAATATGATCAAGTCTGTAGATCCAACTACAAATTATAGGAAATAAGAGGACCAAAGAACACATTAAACTGTACTATGAGGAAGCAATCAGCAAAAGCTAGACTGAGAAGCTATAGTACAAACAACCTGGTATCTTCAACAAGTGAACTGCAAGGAAAAGAAGAGGAGGGGAGTACCTACATATTTTTAAAAATATTAAAAACTATCAATCAACTGCAATATATGGACTTCATTTAAATCTTGACTAAAAAAAATTTAGAGAGAGAGTGCAAGAGAGAGAGAGAGAGAAAGAGAGAGAGAGAGAGGGAGGGAGAGAGAATCTTAAGCAGACTCCATGCTTAGCACAGAACCCAATGCAGGGCTCGATCCCATGACACTGGGTTTATGACTGGAGCTGAAATCAAGAGTTGGATGCTCAACTAACTGAGCCACCCAAGTGACCCTAAATTTTGATTTTTTTGGAAGCAGAAGCATGCATGACATTTATGAGACAACTGGAGATGTAAACACTAACTAGATATTTGATGGTACAAAGAAGTATGGTTAATTTTTAAATGTGGTATTGGCATTCTGGCCACAAATAAAAACTGAGTTTTTATCTTTTTGAAGTACGTACTCAAGTATTTGGAAAATGGAATAATATAAAAAACATGATTTTGGATTTGCCTCGAAATAATACAGAGGATGGGTTGGGGAGATGTTGCTAATAGTGGAGATAGGGCAAGGTAGACCAATGAGTTGATGTTTGCTGGGCTGGTGATGAATATGTGAATGATGAATGGTGATGAAAGATATGAATATCATTATATTATCCTGTTCATATTTCTGTGTTTTTTAAATTCTCCACAATAAAAGGCAAGAAAACAAAAAATTAGTAGATATATACACTTATACACCAAAAGACTAGCAAGAACTGGCTAATTTAAGCTGTTTCATATTTTCCAGTCAAGTTACTATACATCTAATGGTTTGGTTGCCCCGGATCCAAAGCTATATCCACATGGAAGGATACGAATATATGTAAACATGATAGAAAGAAAATAGAAACTCTCTTGTGCATTTGAATAGAATATGTGTACGTCTACATACACACAAATGTGTGCATGCATGGATATATCCTCAGATGTGTCTTTTTGATATTCTGCTTGACACTGCTTCTAGCCTTGTCAAAGAAGGTTCAAATCAGGCTGAAAACAAATAAACCAATATTTCAATTAGTACAAAAGCACATTTCAGATTATGTACCAGAAAAATGACCTTGGTGGCATGGCGAAGTAGTGTATATAAAGTGTGTCCATGTGAATGAGCATGCAGATGTTGTACTTCGAAGATTAAGGGAATTCAACACCACCAAATGTCTGTGTGTAGGTCAATTTTAGCCTGGAGAAAATGCACTAGATCTAGCAATTCATACTTCAGAGTAGTTCCAAGTTTCCTGGGGATAATCTTTAAAACTGAATACATATAGAATCTTCTCCAATCCAACAAATCAGGCAATACAAAGATGGTTCACCTACCTTTCATATCAAAGGTCAAGGCATCTATCTCAATACTACACCGTGAAAAGCTAGCACAATGAAATTAAAACCAAGTGACACAGGCAGACAAGTTAAAAAAAAAAAAAAACCAAAACTCCAAACTCCTGAAAAGTAACAGAGTTTAGATTATTATATAATGGCCTCCTGCGTCTGACTGTTTACCACAACTAGTTGTTTACACAACATAGAAACCCTTAAGGGCCCTGCATTATTAGAGCAAATTAGCACGTTTCAAGAAAGTAGTGGATTATTGCAGATGAAAGTGTTTTACCAACAGGGGTTTTATGGTTGGCAAATGTGATTATATATCCATTAGCATCTGCAAGCCAAACAAACATGTGCCATGTACCTCCCAGAAACACCTCAATGCGGATATTCTAATTTCCACCCTTTCAAAAGAACAAAAGGATTTTTATCCAGGCACAGCCAAAGATAATTTTAAAAGACTGAGTAGTAAACTAGGGCAAATTATTTCTGTAACTTAAACAATTATCAACTCCCCATCTGCTATCTAAGGATAAATGGCAAAAAGAAGCGTCTGTCATTTTTTTGAAACGTGGCAAATGTTGACCATCTACTTAATTAGTCTACTGTGCTCACTCACTAAACATATTGAAATTTTATAGAAGAGAAACTAGGGGAATGTGGTAAATCCTCTTTTTCTCCATCCAAACAGGATAGGGTCATATAAGACCTCCTCAGAATCACTTGCTGTATGAATACAATTGTATGGAACCCTTTCAATGCACTGAGGCACTCTTGCTGTTGTCATTCCCACTAATGGCAGCGATGTGTGTCGGGGGCTGAGAGGACAGCATCTTGAGGCTTTGAGGGTTTTAGTGCTAAATATCCCCCTACTTTACCTCAGCTGTATTTTTAACATACTGCTGTGCTTGTAATGAACTTTGAACAACAGCTGGAGGAAGACATGCCCAGTTTTCAAGGTCTATGGGAAATGAATGTTTTTATGACATGATTTATAAATGATATTATATCTATGAAATTTTAATGCTTTAATTTTGGCCCACATGGCATGAATTAGTGAGCCAAGATAACTATCAGGCCCTATTTTCACAAGAGCAATTTCCACTACAAGATTAAGAGGCCATAGCTCTTACTAAAGGTTACCTTCCCAGCAGAAGGACACAGTGGTGGTGCAACCTAGCATGGCCTTTTCTACAAAACAATCCCTTTGGAGGAATCACAAAATGCTCCGTTCTACAACCTGATAATCAAAATCAGAATAATAGGATGATGAACAAGTTTTGCTTGAATAAGATTCAATGAGAACAAACTAGATAAAACAAAACATCAAAAGAGCCAGAGAAACCTTTAAAAATATTTACATAGAACAATTTCCCCTCTTTTTTTGGTTGTCATCCACTCTGAATAATTGTGCAAGTCAACAAAGGAAAAGAACTTTGCATAAAACCACAATTTTAATCTTTGAACCACAGAAATAGAAATTTGTCTTGTTTTCCTTCCTTCCTTCCTTCCTTCCTTCCTTCCTTCCTTCCTTCCTTCCTTCCTTCCTTCCTTCCTTCCTTCCTTCCTTCCTTCTTTCTTTCCTTCCTTCCCTCCCTCCCTCCCTCCCTTCCTTCCTCCTTGCCTACCTGCCTGCCTGCCTGACTTTCCTTCGTTTTTTGGGGGAGTGGCAATTGTGGTGGCAGATGCTGTTCAATCAATCAACATGGCATGTGTTCCTCTTTACTAGACCCTGCGGCAGCGGGGAAGTACAGTAATGTGAGAGCCGGTTTTAGTCTTACAGTCTAGGAAGGGAGGGGGAAGGAACCATCCTAGAACAATCTGTCAAAGGGGATGGTTATATGGTATATGTCACAGACTCTAAATAGTTCAGGGAGAAGGGAAACCAAGGACATCTACAGTGATCAGGAAAAAGCTCCATGAAGAACAGATGGGGAGTTAGGGCTTGACTGTGATATGGAAAAGGCCAGAATTTTGATAGCTATAGTGACAAGGGACACTCTTCCCAGGCAAGAGATCCTATAAAGTCAGTAATGGAGCTTCTAGCCTCCAGGTGATAAGTGTACATGACTGTTTCAGAAGAATATACATTCCATATGTAAAAATATTATATACACACAGAGAAAGAGAGAGACTGAAGGGAATTAGTTACACATGCAAATCTACTCCTTCAGCTGTGACAACCCTCTTGTTCCTTGTGGCTCCTGTGGAAATGGTTAATCAAGATCCTTAGAGCTCATCCTTCTGACATTTCTTCTAACATGTCATCTGTATATTCCAGAGTTATTAGGCAACTTTTATGAAACTAAGTCTACAAGACAGCTCTAAGGTGTGACTGATGTCTCTTTTGTAAGTCAGAGAAATTTTCACAGCCTGTGTCTCAGGAGACTAATATTTCAGCTCTTCATGGGGTGTTATTACCTGTTTGTGTCTGGCTTCCGCAGCACTAGACTGCCAAAATTCCTTGGTCTATCTGCAGCAAGGGAAAAGCTATCATCAATTATGGATTGGGAGCAAACAATTAACTTTGCAGGAAGCAATTCAAATGACAGCCAAATTTCTTTTTGGACATTCTGTGATATCAAAACTTTAGTTTATTACGAGATACAAAAACACTTCATTTTCCATAGCGTCTATGGGTTCCATTAAGTTCTATCCCTTGGCCCTTCCCTATGTTGCTTAGAGAATAGAAGCACCATCATGGAGAGAACTATTCATTGCCAAATACCTAATAATCCTGTTCTCCACTGCATCTGACAGTCTCCAGGGAAGACATTCTTTGAGCAGAGTTGCCTAAGGTTTCCCTAGCTGGCCCTGACTACACTGGCCACCTGTTCCCTGTTTAGAGAAACCATCCTCCCCCACCCCAACCTTCTGTTCCTTGTCTCAGACTAACGATGATATATGGGGTGCTGTGTTCCTCCTAATTATGAAAATTGCTTTCCATTGGTTCCAAGATTTTTATTTGGTATATTCTCAGAATCTTGGCTAGCCTCTGTGCCTTGGCGTCCTTAAGTAAAATTAGATCTTAGAGCCCCCATATGGGATCTGACATACAGCTTTTAACCAAGAGCTCTTATTTTAAAAAGGAAAAAATAATGTTTCAAAGAAAAGATGCCAGTTATTTACCCTGTAGTCCACCATACCACCAAGTCTGGGCCTCGATACCTGAAGAAAAGTTCCCTGAGCCTGCTGCGTGAATGCCATCACCGGTGAACACATCATTGCTCATGTTCTCTTCCTGGTAGATTTTCATCCGTATGAAAATCTACTCTTTCATCATTCTTCACCTATGTCTGTGGGGGCACCACCATCCCCTAATTTCCCAAGTCAGAAACCTGCGAGTTACTCTTTATGCCTTCCCTACTCTCTCCTCCTTATCCACTTCCATATTTAGTTACCATCAAACCTCCTTCCTCAATATCTTCTAACCCAGTCCACTCCAATCCACCCACACTCTGCTACTTTATTTTAGGGTCTTATGATTCCTCACTGGAATTATAGAGCACATAGGCAGCAATCCATTTTTAGCCCCACTCGTCCTTATTGCTTTAGCTTTCTTTCTTTCTTTGTTTCTACACAGTGTAGTCCATATGATTGCTCTGAAGTGCAAAGCTGCTATTATTAGCCCCTTCCTTCAAACCCTTCAGTGGTTCTCCACTACTATCAGATGATCTACAAGCCTTTGGTCAATGATGCCTGGAATGTCCTATCCCTTTTTCTTTTAAGTAACTTTGATTTGTCCTTGGAACTCATTTCTAAAATAACCTGTTTACTTGTATGTCTCCATGAGCTTCTTTGGGGGATGGGAGGATGCTCTGTCTGATTGGTCAGTAAATCCTCAGCACAGTGAAAGTATCTGACATAGCCTGGATTCTCAGTATATGTTTAGTGAATGAATCAATGATGCAATTAACGAATGGTCTTTTCTCCTCCTGACTGGCGTCTTACTCATAAGAGGCTATGAGTAGTTTTAGATGCTACTGGAAATCACAAGATGGAGAGAAAACTCAACTGTTTTCATTTTTACAATGAAATTGTTAGTGTGTTTGCCGTGTGTTGGAAGAGAACCTAGAAATGATTATCTTTCCTTTGGTAACTATAGTGAATTCCCATTTCCTCTGTATATAAAGATAAACTTTCATTACGGCTCAAACCAAGACATTTCATCACTGGCTTCTCCATGAAAGCACAGTCTGCATGTTACAGTCTCTTCTCATTTATAAAAATAGGTATTTAGACTGCTTCAAACTTCCGTTCCAAGTTCAGAGTTTCTATTAAAATGACCTAACTCTTCAGATACCCTTGAGCAAAGAAGATCCCAGATACAGCTTAGAAGACCAGCTTGTTTGCCTTAGTATACAGCTTGAGGCAGGCCACACACAGATCAGTGAGGGAGGAAGGGGCCACCTTTCCAACTAGCTAAGTCAGATGGGAAGTCAGCCCTGCTGACAAAGGACTGATAGATGTTAAAGCCAGGTCACCTTACCCCTAGTCCTTCCGTACACTACTGGAGTTTCCTTATCCATTCTATTATCTTCTTCACTGGTTTTATGAAAGAGAGTTTAGTGCCTTAGACATTTTCAGGGTCTCCTTGGCTGGTTGACCTTGAAGGCTTGGGGAAGTAATATGCTCCTGCCTCAATTCCATTGCTTGAGACACTTCCTGGGACTTGCATATTACTTTCAACAGAAGAAACTACAGGTCATGGATTTTACCTTCATAAGGAAGAGTATTTTTAAAACTGGAGCTACTGAATGGTAGAACGGGCCACCTCTGGAAGAAGAGAGAACCCTGTGCCTGGAGATTTTGAAAAGAGGCTGATAATTCATGTTTTGTATGTTGGGGAGAGGATTCAGCCCAGAAAATGGGGAATAGACGTTTAGAGTAGGTAGGAACAGGGAGGGCAGACCATATTATATTCAAGTCTCTTCTATCTCAGAGAGTCTATGAACCTAATAGATTTGACTCAACTGATGATAAATTCTATCCATGTGCAGACTTAAGTAATTGTCAAAAGGCTATAAAATATCATCTAGGAATAAGACTGATAAGACTTTCTCATTTTTATGTGATCCACTATTTTAGACACACAGATTAGATAAAAATTCCTGATCATGAATTTAATGGATCATCATTCAAAACTATGCCAGATACCAAGTCCTGTAAATGCTTATTTAGAATAGTTTGGCTACAAATTATTTATTGGATTTTAAAGTTTTGCACTGGGTATTTCTACCCTTTCTTTTCCACTTTCCATTATTATGACCCTTACAAAGGCATTTTTGCATTATTATTATTATTATTATTATTATTATTATTATTATTTAAGGTTTATTCATTTCTCGGAGACAGAGAGTGTGCAAGTGGGGGAGGGACAGAGAGAGAGAGGGAGACACAGAATCTGAAGCAGATTCCAGGCTCTGAGCTGTCCGCACAGACCCCAATGTGGGGCTCGAACTCATGGGCCACGAGATCATGACCTGACCCGAAGTCGGATGCTTAACTGACTGAGCCACCCAGGTGCCCCTCATCATTTTTATTTTTAAGTTTATTTATTGAGAGAAAGAGAGAGGGAGAAAGGAAAAGAGAGAATCCCAAGCAGGCTCCACACTGTCAGTGCAGAGCCTGACGCAGGGCTCCATCTCACAAACTATGAGATCATGACCTGAGCTGAAGTTAAGCATCAGACACTTAACTGACCGAACCACCCAGGCACCCCAGGCATTTTTGCATTATTAATTGTAGTATTTTTAGACCTAAAACAGTAATTGGCTCTTGACTTCAGCTCAGATCAAGATCTTCCGGTTCATGAGAGCCCCATGTTGGGCTCTGCCTTGAAAGCACAGAGCCTGCTTGGGATTCTCTCTCTCCCCCTCCCCTGCTTGCACACACACACACACACACACACACACACACACACACACACTCTCTCTCTCTCTCTCTCTCTCTCTCTCTCTCTCTCAAAAAATAAACTTAAAAAAACAGTAATTGGTATATAGTAAGTGTTCAATTAATACATATTGAATGGTGAACATTTTCTTACCCACAAGATTGAACAAAAAAGATAAAGGTATTTTTCTAGGGTAAATATTTTCCTTGGATCCTTCTCTGCTGCCCCGCCACCACCCACTCCTACCCAGAATAGTTCTAAGTACTTAGAGAACATGACGAGATCAACCATTACTTCCTAGAACTGTTAGGCCAGATGATAAACACAAAATGTTAACAATAATTGTATCTTGATACGCAAATTATAAATATGTTTATTCATTTTTAATAGTTTTTCTAAAAAGAACTTTTATGACTTTTATTAGTTTTGTATGATAAAAAAATAAAATAGAGAAAAGGAATGAGATGGCATCTTGGCCATACCTTCATACAAATCTGGCCAACATCTCTCTAAACATAGAGTCAAGAGGATGTTTTATCTTTTCTTCCATGTAGCTGAAGCACAAGCAGTGTGAACTAGGCCACACAGTCAGTCACACAAAGACCTAGGTAGAGAACAAGTTGAACACTTAGGCTCCCTGGTTCAGGGCAGGGTCCAGTCTTGAGTTGCTCCCTACTATGCAATTCACACTAGAGCCCTGTTTCCTTGAAAATAAGGAGGCTGCCTCTGGGTGTTTAAAATATATGGGATTTTGATGCCAACTTCTTGCCAATCAACAACAGATTTGCAATGTGGATGGAGGAGGCAAGTGACATAATGACCTGTCAGAGAGTTCCATATTGCCTTTGGCGTTTCAACAAGTAACTTTATGCCTGTGAGAGGAACCAAAAGATAGTTTCACTCACAAAGACGGGTAATCACTTTTAAAAAGCATCTGTGAGAATCATCAGGTGCCTTACATGCTCTCTTGATGAGAGATGGCCAAGTGACCACTTTTTTTAATGTTTATTTTTGAGAGAGAGAGAGAGCAGGAAAGAGACAGAGAGAGAGAGGAATAGAGGACCCGAAGCGGGCTCTGTGCCAACAGCACAGAGCCTGATGGGGAGTTTGAACCCGCGAACCATGAGATCATGACCCAAGCTGAAATTGAGTCAGACGCTTAACCAACCCAGTCACCCAGGCCAAGTGACTTCTAAGGTGTATTCAGCATTGTCTCCAGCCAGAAGTACAACCAAAACAATGAAGTCTATTTTCCCACGACTCCTCTGGCAACACATTTCTAATCTAGCCACACTGATCACTGAGAAAATATTATCCACTTCTACAAAACTTAGTTAACTTTCTGGGCTATGGTCGAGATCAGCAAAGCTTCTCTTAACTGATAAGACAAGCAATTTCATTTTCTTCTCTAGTGAATTTAAGGTACTAAGTCACTACCTAGAAGTGTTCAAAATGGTATCATCTTGTCTCTCCGCCAAGCTGTAAGACTAACAATCCTTTTGACAAGCTGAAAAATTTCTTAGCTGCTTGCTGTTTCTGCAACAAATTTCCTTCATCAACTAATTCACTAATTTGGGCCTTCTTGAGGACTCAGCTAATTTGTAAGAACAGGTGGCTCATCCCATAAGTGTTCAATAAAGATTCACACATGATTACACATACAGCATTGCCTTAAAAACAAATGAAGAAATGTGTGTATTTATGGAGAAGCTAAAGAGACAGACAAGAGATTCTTCAGTAGCTAATGGCATGCATCTGGTGATCTGGTAAAATTATTTCAAAAACTGGTGGGGGAAGGGAATGGAGGCCAGTGACATAAGGATATAAATTCCTTGTTACATGGACAATTAACTGTTCTTGGGAAACCACTAAGAGATCATGGATATGAAAACAAACAAACAAAAAACTACTAATTACAGCTTTATTTTTATTTTTTTTTTCTCTTTTCTTATGTTTACCTGGATTTGTGTTCATTCATTCATACGTACCACATCTTCTGAGCACTTCCTATGTGCTGGGTACTGTTTCAGCCAATCAAAGTCACCTACCTTCTTTTGTTATAAAAAGAGGAAAAGGTGTGTTATATGGTTAAGAAAACATCATAACTTTGTTTAAAAAGTAAATGAGATGTTGAGATAGACAAGGAATATTCCTTACCAGAATAGATAAGAAACAAAATAGTTCATGTACAAAAATTGTAAAGCCAATCAACAAGAAGAAAAGAGAAGAAAAAGAGAAGATCACAGCAACAATTCTGGCTGATGTTTTTGTTGACTTAAGGATGATTTTCCCGTGAGAAAGATATAACTTATTTAACAAAAATGCCTAACATGTGAGAAAAATAGAAGATATAAAGTGATGTTATTCTGTATTTTGATTTTGATTAAAAAAGCAATAATTTCTGCTAAGAGAGTTACCACAAGGGAATATAGGAACTTTCTCCTCTTTTTTTTCTTAGTAAGAGAATTAAGAAAGCCCATGTCGATGTTACATAAATCATTCCCTTATAAACCATCAGAACCAAATAGTACAAGGTATAGTGAGGGCCACAATGTTGTTGTTGTTGTTGTTTTTAATGTTTATGAGAGAGACAGAGACAGAATGCGAGCGGGTTAGGGGCAGAGAGAGAGGGAGACACAGGATCTGAAACAGGCTCCAGGCTCCGAGTTGTCAGCACAGAGCCCGATGGGGGACTCGAACTCACGAGCTGTGAGATCATGACCTGAGCCGAAGTCAGACGCTCAACAGACTGAGCCACCCAGGCAACCCAGGCCACAATGGTTTTGAATTAAAACATACATAACAGGGTGATAGTGAAGTCAGTCACTCTTTACACGTGGTAAATAAAGAGGATCAAGTCCCTCAGGCAAAGCGGACCTTTCTTTCCTGTCTGCAATTCTAGCTGCCATTTCTATTTGTCTAGGAAAAAGGAAAGTTTGCATTTATAAGATAGTAAATACTTCTAGTGCTCTGAAGGTTGAAAATACAGGTTAATGGAAGCGAGGAATACAACACAGTTCCATATAAAACCATGATTTTCCAAAAGAAAGCGGACCCAGTGGATCTACAACTCCTGATAAATTCACCGCTGTGAAAATTATTCAACCGGTAAAAGGATTACCGGCCTTTATAAATGTGGAAGTGGGGCGCCTGGGTGGCGCAGTCGGTTAAGCGTCCGACTTCAGTCAGGTCACAATCTCGCGGTCTGGGAGTTCGAGCCCCGCGTCGGGCTCTGGGCTGATGGCTCAGAGCCTGGAGCCTGTTTCCGATTCTGTGTCTCCCTCTCTCTCTGCCCCTCCCCCGTTCATGCTCTGTCTCTCTCTGTTCCAAAAATAAATAAATGTTAAAAAAAAAAATTAAAAAAAATATAAATGTGGAAGTTACCTCTTAAAAATAGATGGATACGGAGGTAGTCCACATTTTTTGGTCCAAGGGATCGAGAGGGGCTCATTTACTCACTTTCATTAATTGGTTCATTTATTCTAAAAACATTTATTGAACATCTAATAAGAGCTACATATCTTGATAAGCTCAAGGCATATGAAGGTGAAGAGAACATCACCATTAACGAACACAGTAAAATTTAGTAAGTGCTAGAGAAGGGTACATAAACTAGAGAGGGCGTTCTAAATCAGATTTCTCAGTAGATAGATCTAAGGTCTGAAGAATAAGTGGGGGACAACTATTAAGAAGGGGGTTGGAATATAGAGTTATTCCAGGGCAAAGTGAAGGCAAAAAGTGGTAAAAACAAACAAACAAGCAAAACAAACAACAAATACATAAACAAAACCCCCAAAATGTACTATGAAAATGAAAGCAGTTTGGTGTAGCTGTGGAGATGGGAGGAAGCCAAGGAGGTAACTGCTTGCCTAGGAGGTGGGAGATAAGTTCAGGATGAATTCAAGAAAAACCTCATCTGCTAAACTAGCGTCTAGAAACAGTTGGTGCACAACAAGAAAAAAGAATGAAAAAGAATGAAGGTAACTTAAGCGACTATGGGGAGCATATGTAGACCAATACATACATTATGAGAGTATACTGTGTATATTATTTAGGAGAGGAAAGAGAGAGAAGGAAAGGGGCAAAAAGATTATTCAAAGGAATAATGGCCAAAAACTCCCCAAATCTGGGGCAGTAAACAGACATCCAGTTGTCAATAGTCAAAGACAAATAATCAAATTGTCAATAGTCAAAGACAAAGGGATAATTTTGAAAACAGGAAGAGAAGGGTGACTTGTCTCAAGGGAACCCCCATGAGATTACCAGCAGATTTTTCAGCGAACCCTTGCATGCTAGAAGTGCTGAAATTAGTCTGCTGGCCAAGAATACTATTCCTGACAAAACTGTCTTTCAAAAATAAAGGAGAGGTAAAGACTTTCCTAGACAGAAGGCTGAGGGGATATATCACTACCATACCTGCCTGACAAGAAATATGGGAGTTCTTCAAGTTGAAAGAAAAGGATGATAAACAGCAACATGATAGCATAAGAAAGTATGAAACTCATTGGTAAAGGTAAATATATAAATAAATACAGAATATCAGAATACAGAATACAGAATAAATACAGATATAACAATGGTTATATCACTTTTTTCTGGTTTGTATTTATCCTAACATTTTTAATCTAGTGTCTACCTAATTTTTCATTCCCCACATTTCTTTGTTTTTAATTTTAATTAGAGTTAACATACAGTGTTATATTAGTTTTGGGTATACAGTACAGTGATTCAAGAATTCTATACATTACTCAGTGCTCATGGTAAGTGAACTCTTAATCCCCCCTTCACCTATTTCACCCATCCCCCACCTGCCTCCTCTCTGGTAACCATCAATTTATTCTCTATAGTTAAGAAAAAAATCACTTTTAACTCTAGTATAAAAGGTAAAAGACAAAAGTATTAAAAATAACTAAATAAAATATTTATGGATACACAACATAAATAGATATAAAATATGATACCACTAATATTTAATGTGGAGGGGTAAAGGTGTAGGGTTTTTTGGATGCAACTGAAGTTATTATCAACTTAAAATAGATTGCTATAATTATAGGATATTTTATGTAAGCCACGTGCTAACCATAAAAAAAAATACCTGTAGAAGGTACACAATGTAAATAGTAGGTGTGATGATTAATTTTATGTGTTAACTTGAATGGGCTAAGGAATACCTACTTAGCTGGTTAAATACTATTTCTGAGTGTGTCTTGAGAGTGTTTCTAGAAGAAGTTAGCATTTTGGTTGGTGGATCAAGTAAGCTAGATGACCCTACTCATTGTGGGTGGGCATTATCTAATCCATGCAGGGCTTGAGTAGAACAAAAGGCAGAGAAAGTTTGAATTCACTCTCTGCCTGACTGTTTGAGCTGGGACATCAATGTCCTTTTCTCAGAGCTCTTTGTTTTTAGGCCTTTGAATTACACCACCAGCTCTCCTTCAGCCTGCAGATGGCAGATTGTAGGACTTCTCAGGCTCCATAACTGTGTGACTCAATACCTTATGAACTATCAATTCTGTTTCTCTGCAGAACCCTAATACAGCAGGAGAGATTTTAATCAGGAGTGTGATGTAATTGCATCTGCGTTTTGGAAGAGGCCATACCAGAAGTAGAGATAATATTTCAGGAGAAATTTTAATAATTCAGTGGAAAAATGCCAATTAAAAGGCAGTGGGTTGTAACTGGGCTTATTGTGGGGATCATTTGTAATGTATAATAATATTGGGGTGCTTTGGTGGCTCAATTGGTTGAGCGTCTGACTCTTGAATTCAGCTCAGGTCATGATCCCAGGGTTGTGGGATCAAGCCCTGCGTTGGGCTCCACACTGAGTGTGGAGACTGCTTAGGATTCTCTCTCTCTCTCTTTCTTTCTCTCTCCCTCGATCCTTCCCTTTGCCCTTCTCCCGTGCTGGCTCTCTCTCTAAAAAAAAAAAAAACTAAAAATAAAAATATTGAATCACTATGATATGAACCTGAAACTAACTGTATATTGTATGTCAATTACACTTCAATAAAAAATATATATAAAAGAAAAAAAGGCAGTGGAAATGGGGAGAAGTACTGACAAGACATAGAATAGATAAGATTCAGTGTCAAATGAATGCAGAAGACAAGAAGCTTTGTCTATCACCAAGAGTGCCCATCATTTTTCTTCATTTTTAGGAAAATAAGCCAAGGAGAAGTTTTGGGAGAAAAGAAAATGTGTTCAATTTCAGGCAGTTTGAGTTTTAGTTGCCTACAAAGGTACTGCAGTATAGACATCTAATAGATAACTAATATTTGGTTCTGGATTTCAGCAGACATAGGCTGAGAATATGAATATATCAGTGGTATCTGAAGCCATGCACATGGATAAGGCCACCTAAGAATTACACATAAAATGAAAGGGATAGAACCAAGAAAAAGATCCTGGGGAGAATAATATTTCTGGATTAAGAAAAAGAAAATCCAAAGAAGGAGATGAAAGAAGAACAAACAGGGTGATGTCCCCCAAGGCAAGAGAAGAGAGAATTTTGTATAAAGGGAAATGGGTCAAGTGCCCCAGAAAAAGAAATAAAAATGAAGAAAATGTCCATGCACTTTCACAACCTAGGATGCCATTGGCAAGTTTATTGGTATGGTATTGTGAAAAATCAGCTGCGTGAGTTAGCGAAGTCGATGAAAATTTAGGGAGAAAGACATTGAGAATATACACCATGTCGAAGTAGCTTACATGAAGTATAGAAGAGTTTATCATAGTAGAGAGAGGAGAGTATGAGACTGAAAAAAATGAAAAGTAAAAAAAATGGAATTAAGCATCCTCATAGGTTGCATGGAGAAAATCAACAGTACAGAGGAATAACTGCATGTATGGAAGGAAGGAAGGAAGGAAGGAAGGAAGGAAGGAAAGAAGGAAGGAAGGAAGGAAGGAAGGAAGGAAGGAAGGAAGGAAGGACGGGGAGGGAGGGAAAGAAGGAGCGAGGTAGGGAGGAAGGCAAAATTAGGACCCTCAGACTGAGGGCAGAGGATCTAAAACATAGGTGAAGAACTACCCATTACTATACATACATTTTTACTGATATTTCATAAGGTTTATATATTTTATAAAGATATTTTTATTAAGATATTCCAGGGCAGAAGACATGAATAGACACTTTTCCAAAGACTACATCCAGATGGCCAACAGGCACATGAAAAGATGCTCAACGTCGCTCCTCATCCGGGAAATACAAATCAAAGCCACACTGAGATACTACCTCACCCCGGTCAGAGGGGCCAAAATGAACAAATCAGGAAACTAAAGATGCTGGCGAGGATGTGAAGAAATGGGAACCCTCTTGCACTGTTGGTGGGAATGCAAATTGGTGCAGCCACTCTGGAAAACAGTGTGGAGGTTCCTCAAAAAATTAAAAATAGATCTACCCTATGACCCAGCAATAGCACTGCTAGGAATTGACCCAAGGGATACAGGAGTGCTGATGCATAGGGGCACTTGTACCCCAATGTTTATAGCAGCACCATCAACAATAGCCAAATTATGGAAATAGCCTAAATGTCTGTCAACTGATGAATAGATAAAGAAGGTGTTGTTTATTTATACAATGGAATACTACTTGGCAATGAGAAAGAATGAAATCTGGCCATTTGCAGCAACGTGGATGGAACTGGGAGGTATTATGATGAGTGAAATAAGTCAGTCAGAGAAGGACAGATATCATATGTTTTCACTCATGTGTGGATCTTGAGAAGCTGAACAGAAGACCATTGGAGAAGGGAAAGAGAAAAAAAAAAGATACAAACAGAGAGGGAGAGAGGCAAACCACAAGAGACTATTAAATAAAAAGAACAAACTAAGAGTGGATGGGGGGTGGGGGAGAGGGGAAAAAGGGTGATGGGCATTGAGGAGGGCACTTGTTGGGATGAGCACTGGGTGTTGTATGTAAGCCAATTTGACAGTAAATTATATTCATTAAAAAAAAAAAGATATTCCAAAAAGTTTAAATTTCATATTGACTTCAGATAGACATTATCGCTCAACCAACACGAGTGCATGCTACTTAGAAATGGCTGAATTACCTATCTAAATTAGATCCATTACCTCCGCAGCTCAGAGTATGGCCCAGCCCTTCTTTAACTTTGTTGCTTCATTACAGAAAGCAGATTGAGTTCGCATCTAGCGTCACACAGGAAATGGCTTGTGTTTCAAACCACCTAGACCTGGATAAGACACTAAGTCACTTGATTCTTGAGAAAAGTAGACGTAAGAAACTGATTTCCTTAATTTTATGAACATCAAATCCAAGAACACAGAAGTTTTGTGGCTTAAAAAAAAATCACTGATGCAAACAGCACTAGTGATAAAATATGGGTCTAATCAAAATGACTCAGTATTGAACATTAAGCCCAGCAGCACCCAATTACTCAGTGCTGCTTCTGGTGAGAAATATGATATTTGGGGGGGTATAGCCTAACCTGCAGCCATAAATAATACACAGGGTGAGAAGTAGGAAGAAGCTCTCTAAATGCTGTCCTGATTTTAACTGTGGTCCTATTAAGAGAGTAATTATTTGGGAGTGTTTTTTTCTTCAAGCAATCAGGTTTTCACATCCAGACTGCACTTCTCTTAAAGTTGACTTGCTAATAAAGTTGCATTTGCAACCCATATTAACATGATTTTATTTTGAACATGTCGTTTTGATTTGCCTAGGAGTCTTGTTTTGATTTGCTTGGGCTAATTTTGCAGCAGAACAAACACAGAATTTTCTTTAGTTGTCTCAGCTCACACAAGGTTAATCTGGCAGCCCAGGTACTGGGTTAAATAAGTGACTTACCGTGTCTCTATTAATTCATTTTTGTCAAGCTGAAATCCATTTTCAGTCTGGAATACTTCCTCCTCCTTGCATATACTGAACTTGTTTTGCTATCAAAAGAACAAAATATGTCTTGGAAGGAAAACGTAATATTTTTGAAATTATTATTTTTTGTTGTATTGCTTTGGTTGCCTTCTCTTCGAACAAGTATATATTTAGGCAGCAGAGACAGTAGTATATGGCTCTTCATTCATTTCCCTAGAGAATGGTATATCAACAGCTGAAAGGGGTTATTTTTTTCTGCAAAATGCGTAGCAGTTCCTTTGACAAGTGGGACTCATCCAGGTCCCTTCAGAATGCCCAGGATGCTTCCACAGACAAGCCATCCCCTGGAGCAGTTTCACCCATTTATTCTTCTCTATTTCTCTCTAGGTTTCTAGCTACAAAAAGAACAAAATCAATTAAATTAACAAAATGCATTTGGGAAACGAATCTTTTGTGATAGGTTCCAGGAAATGCTTAGCACAGGCATGAACACTACTAGAATTTCCACTCACACCCGAGATGCCTTTGCTGTGATACTCTCGGCAAACCTGGGATTTGAGGCAAGGGCTCATTAATGCACCTGCACACTAAGTAATGTATGGTGTGTCAGTATTTCCACTATGCCCTTCCATCACTATCTCTCCATAGTGTAGAACCTCAGTCTGCTATTGTTTGGTTGGGTGAAAACTTCTGGTATGGGTGGGGAATGGTTTTGTGTGTGTTGAACTAGGTGTTAATCCATGCACTGGTTCAATATAGTCAGCTCCTGTAGAGATTCCAAATTACAATGTGATTGCACAGGGTTTATAGACCACTCTCATGCTGGGATAGAGATGGTCTGCAAAGAGAGCGTCAGGAAGAAAGTACACACACAGTACAGAAGCAGGCTCAGCCACAAACCTTCCATACGTTTCTGTAGATAGGCTTTGGTGTGTTAAAACAATGTGAAATGGTTAACATATGAAACAACTCAATAGCTAGAGAAAACACACAGCTGTTCTGGAACGAGGACCAGACTGGAGCTGCAAAGGCAAGGTTTGAATCATGCCTCTACCATGTACTTGTTGTCTGATCCTAGCAAGCCAGTGGACTTCTCTGAGCTTTACAAGCAGGGTGTGATAACACCTGCTTTACAGGGTGGCTTGCAGGAGGGAATGACATAATAGATAAGCGACCTCCTAATGCCCACAGCAAGTCAGTTGGGTGTTCTGCCAGGCACTGGTGATACAAAATAATAAGATGTGACTCCTGTCTTGAGTTTAGTGTTTTCTTCCTTGCTTTTATTTCTAAAGCCTCTCTTCTCCCGTTAAGGCGGCAATAATCTTATTTCTATCATACAGATGCAACCACTGACACACAGAGGTACGTAGTTATTTGCTTAGATCACATGAAACAGACACTCAACACAGAGTCTGTGGTCCTGATACACAATTGACAATTCCAAGCACAGGAAGACAGATCTTCCTTTATTACATCCCACAACTGGTTACAAATTTATACACCCACCCTAGATAGGTTGAAGAATTGTCAAGGTAAATAACTTAAATGCACCCAGAAGAGGCACCGGTAGGTTCTTGGGACCACAGTATAAGGACCCACAAGAGACAGTACCAGTTTGATTTGATTTGGGCTGTTCGCAGACAGAACATCTTTGAAATATCGAAGGAATTAAAAATTAAAACTGCAATATTATTAAGTACCTTCACATTTGAATATTATTACGTCTGGTGGAGTGGCTGCCTAGTGGTGCAGTTTTAAAATGTTTTATTGTGTAAAGGGGAAAAAAAGTGGCGTTTTATAACATTGTTTTGTTAGTTTCAGTACATCATTGGAAACAGTCTTTCATTTGCTTCAGTTTTTCCTGTAAAATGTCATAAGTAAATAACAATTGGTACTCCCCCTGTTTCTTTGATTATTGTTCTCTTGTTAGTACCTTACTTTGCCAGTCATATCAAAAGTAAGGGCATGATTGCTCCCATGAATATGCATAATTATAGAGCCTACACCAGCTTGCATAGTATATTAAACCTGAAATTGAAATTCCAATCAGATGTGTTATGGTACTGTGAAACATCAAAACCAAGAACAAGAGGGTCTCACTGCTTTAAAAAACGTATTTAATTTGATCCAGGCATCTCCTGAAAATAGTACAAAAATATTTTTCTGGCTTTCCACATATATAATAGGGAAATATTAATATCCTTTCCCTCTTTTTCCCTCTCCCTCCTTCCTTTCCTTCTTAGCTCCCCCCCACCCTCCCTGTCTTTATTCTTTTTTTTCCCTTTCTTTTAATTTGACAACTACTTAGTGAGAGTAGGGTGGCCAATAGTCTGGGATTTCCTGGGGCAAAGTGGATTCCAAGGATGTGAAATTTTTTGTTAAAACTTAGAAATGTTAAAGCAACCTGGGATGAGTTGGTCAGTAACTGATGGTCTACTTTGTGCCTGGTACTCCTCTAGGAGCTGGGATTTCAGCAATAAATAAAGCACATCCCATCTCACGGAGTATACTTGCCAATGGAGCAAGAGAGAAAATGAATTCTGACAATGTGAGGAAGTGCTAGGAAGAATAAAACAGGGTAAGAGGCAAATAGTGCTGCGTAAGGCAAGGAGAGGACTTCATTCAGCGTGGTCCAACAACATCTCTCTGATTAGGTGACATTTCAGCAGGTGTGAAGGAAATGAGGGCATGAGTCACAGAGTCTCCCAGGGAAGAGTACTCCAGTAATTGGAAAGGCCCTAAAGCAGGGATGTGCAGAAGGGCTGGAGGAACAGCAAGGAAGCCAGTGTGGCTGGAATGGAGTCACAGGAGGCAGGAGGTAGGATATGGGGGACCTGCTGGGACACTGTAAAGAACTTGAGCTTGAGTTCTCAATAATGAGAGGCCACTGGAGGGTTATTTAGGTTTACAAGAGAAGTTCTGGTTTCTGTGTAGAAAATAAACTGTAGGGAGAGAGGGTAGATGCAGGAAGACCAATTAGGAAGTTATTGCCATAGTCCCTCTATTGTTGGGATGTCTTAAATATGAATTGCTCTTTACCTTCAAGTTGTTAAGCCAGGCCCCTTTGAAAGCTACTTATATATCACGTCATGTCTGAGAGATATACAGATTTACAGCCATATATATATATATATATATAGCATGTCACTTCTGGAATAGAATCTGGGAAAGCCTTGATGGTTGGAATTCAACCTCCAAGGATGCAAATGGTACCTGCCATTCACTATTACCTTTTACTATCCATAGAAGTCATATTTGTTAACTAAACATAAATATGTACTTATCTCACTAGTTTCTAAGCATATCAGAGTACCAAACTGTCACTTAGAATGATAACTGAAATAAAATAAAAACATACACTGCTTAAAATAGAAATACTTTCAAAAGAAAATCCGAAAAAAAGACCTCTTAATAGTCTTGTGGTAGAGAAAATAATTTTAAATTAGTTAATGTGCCTTTTCTTTCTGCAGGTTTTTGTGCACATCCTCACATTGTTCCAGAGGCATCCATATGGCCCAGAGAAGATTAGGATTATTAGGGCAGGATTGCAAAGGTAAAAGGAGAGTTGATAAAGAACTTTGGATATCCAGATCTTTGGTAGAGGCAGTAAGACAATAGTTTTTAACAACTGTTTCTGTTGAAAATGAAAGGGATTTTCTAAAATCTTTTAGCTTTAATTAACACATCAAGAACCAGGCCTGGAGCACAAATCAGGCTTATTTATGCTTTTTCCATAACACAGCGGACATTCTATTACTTCAGCTGAGGTTTATTGTTCTAGGAAGAAGGATAGGATTTAGAGGAGGCCCATTCAAGAAAGGAATAGAATTGGGGATTGGGCAGTAGGAGGGATGTTTGTCTGTCAGTGAGGAATTCTTCTGTGGGAAGAAAACGGGGAGAGGTAGGGGAAGCCAATGAGAAGACATGTGTCCTGATGTCTCCTGGTATGGAGGGGGAGTTGTGGTTGTGCTCGGGAGGAGACTTCAGCGGTGGCCCACATAGTGAACTGGACTGTGTTTAGCTATCCAGAAACTTCCTCAGCTCAAGTTTCCTCTTGTATTCTGGAAGACAGCAGGAGGATGATGGCATGTGTGTTAAGCTTTAAAGAGGGTATGCCCTCAACTGGAGTAATTTTGTTCCCAACTTGGCAAGCCTCCATAAAGTTTACCCAATGAGGGGTGCCTGGGTGGCTCAGTCAGTTAAACATCTGACTTTGGCTCAGGTCATGATCTCAAGGTCTGTGAGTTCGAGCCCCATGTTGGGCTCTGTGCTGGCGGCTCGGGGCCTGGAGCCCGCTTCGGATTCTATCTTCCTCTCTGTGTGCCCCTCCCCTCTCATGCTGTCTCTGTCTGTCTCTGTCTCTCTCAAAAATAAGCATTTAAAAAATAAAAACAAAAAAAATTTACCCAATGAGAGCCCAGAAAAAAAAATAGGCATAATCAGTGAGACCAGAGGGGCCCTCTGCCCTTGGATACGAAGACCAAGGGACACCCCCAGCCCCACTCCCTATAGCCAGGCACCAACTTTGCACATCTGGCTAACACTTCAAGTTTTCCAATCATAGATTTCTAATTTGAGAATTAGCCTGACTTTTATGGTATAGGCATTTATATAACCTGGAAACCACAACAGATTCTGATCGTTTACTAAACAAAGAGAAAGAGGGAGGTGGCTAATTCTAAAACTTCAAGCATTTTCCTGGAAAGGAGTATTTTAAATGGAAAGAACAAGAAAAAACAACAACAAACAGAACTACCAAGCTGAAGTTTCTCTACTACCCAGGAGGAAGATGAGCCTGAAGACTAGATCAGTTTCAGAAAAATAAAGACATGGGATTTAGTTTGCATATATGAATTTGGCGTGTTATCTTTTGATCTCACCAGTTTTGTATCACCAGTGGATCTACCACCAAATCTGGCCTTGCTATGAATATTGAAGCCTTTTCTGTGGTATTTGAATCAAGTACTTTGCAGGAGTGGGTCTGGGTGGCATGAGGCCTGAAACCTGTATGATTAGGAGGAAGGAAGGTCTTTTAAAAAAATAAAATTACAAATACAAATTAGGTACAAAAGTAAATATTTAGAAAGAAAAAAATAAATCACAAGTTACTGGATACCTGAAGATTCAGTTCCTTCTTCTGTGATGCCTTTACCTCCGAAAGGGACCCACGCAAGTTAAGGGACCTGGGGCTCAAACGTTATTAGCTTCATGTTAAATCTCTTGTGCTCAGTTCATCCCAATAGGTTATCCAGTTTTCTATAAGAACCTACACTGCAAGATTAAGTCTATGGTCTAACAAGAGGCAAGCTATCAGATGAGAAGTGGATAGCCTACTTCTTTTCTACGACTGTGTTAGAGAAATGTGATCAAGTTCATTATATGCTCACCCCCATACCTCTTGTCTATTCTTCTGGGGACCCGGGATGCTCAATGGATCCTCCTCGACAAAATGGGAGAAATTATTGTTACTCTTTACTCCTGATGAAGGTATTAGGAACATTTACTATTAGCCAGAATATGTTTAGGGGGCAGAAGGGAGAAAGAACATTGCTCAGCATTGCCATGGAAGCTATGCTAAAAATTCTTCTATGGCCTTTATTTTCCTATGGAGGGAAACTTTTTGCTTCATATTTTTTCATAATAAAATCAAATTAAACGTATATTGAACAGTTAAATAGCACAGTTTTCTCCACTGGGTAAATTAAATGAGACAATGTATGTGAAGTGCTTTGTAAGCGTACCATGCTAAATAAATGTAAAATATTTTTATTATTGTTATTATTGCTATTATTTCTACTGCTTTGGAGTATGAAAGCTAAATTGGTCACTAAATATGCCTAACTTTGTCATCAGGGTGTTGCTGAGACTCTGAAATCCCAACTACTATCTTCCTTTGGGGAATACCAGAGAAAACTGTATGGGTGAAAAGAACATTTTAAAGAAAGTGCTGGAAACAATCAGCATGACTTCTGTAACACTTCTGATTCTCCAGACAAAAGCGATGTCAGGCATCTGCCTCTCCAAGTTTGTCCCTTTGATGGCACACAGAAAGGGATGCAGGTTTTAAAGTAGATGGACCAACAGAGATTTAATTCCATCTCTGGCTTAAGGCCTAACATCCCTTCCTCTCATTCTACAGGTTTTCTGCCTGCCTGGTTTAGTGAGAGGGTTGCCAAACAAGATTGAAAACTAATTGATTTCCCATTTTGATACAGCTACATTGCTGGACATATTTTTCTTTAGTGGTGTTAAATATTTAATGGAATCTTAACAGAAAAATTCTGTGTGTGTAATGTAAACATATTGTTAGGTTGCCTAAAAGGATCTCATCTTGATTAACCTGGATGTCAGGAGTATCAATAGTTCCTTCTCAGTATTCCAAAGAGACGCCACCAGTGAAAACTCCACATGGTGCTGGGACTACTATGCCTTTTCTGTACAGCCTAGATGTAATTATGGTGAGAGAGCTGGTCCAACACTACAAAGGGTTCGATCCCTTCATCTGCACATCTGGTTAAGTTTTCAGTGTTCCAACTATAGATTTCTAATTTGAGAATTAGCCTCTCTGACTTTCATTGTACAGACATTTATATAACCTAAAAACCACAACAGATCCTGATCATTTACTAAACAAACAAAATTTTCAAAACTTAAAGCAACGTGTCTATTTTTATGAGGCAGACTTAAAACAATGGGTAAATGCTGCGGACAAGAAAATTTTGATCCTAAACAATAAAATTATTTAAAAATGATTCTCCAGTTAGGCCAGCCGGAGGATAGGAACCAATGACAGAGGCCTCAGCTCTGGGTGTTTCTAAATAAACTGACGGTTACCAGCCATCAAGGATGATGTTGAGTTAGTTTGCCTGGTTACCTTCCGATCCTGGACCTGTCCCCAAAGTACCACTGTTAGTTCGGGCCCAGCTTATCACTTCTTGGATTATATCAACACCTGTTTGGTTTATTTCCTTATCTACAGTGTCAGTCTCTAACATCCTGTTTTCCATACTGACACTTAACAATCTTTTTTTTTAATAGCTTTGTAGTAATTCACATACCATATTATTAGTTCCTTTAAAGTATACAGTTCAGTGGTCTTTAGTATATTCACTGAATTGTGTATCATTGTCACAATCTACTTTTTGGACCATTTTTATCAGCCCCAAAGAAACTTTGCACCCATTAGCAGTTCACCTCATTCCTGTCCCAGTTCTATGCCCCTGCCCCAATCTACTTTCATTCTCTATAGATTTACCTATTCTGGACATTTGATAGAAGTGGATTTTTGTGACTAGCTTCTTTCTCTTAATATAATGTTTTACAATGTTCATCCATTTTGCAGTACTTATCCATACTATTTATTGCTGAGTAATATTATTGCTGAGTAATAAATTATTGCTGAGTAATTTATTGCTGAGTATTCTATTTTATGTATATACCATATTTTTAAAAGATATTTATCACTTGATGAATATTTGGGTTTCCACTTTTTGGCTGATATGAATAATGTTGCTATGAACATTCATGGCCAAGTTTTGTGAAAACATGTGTTTTCACTTCTCTTAGGGTAAAATTATATGCAACTGGATGTTTAACATTTTGAGGAAATATGAGTGTTTTTTCAGAGTAGCTGCACCATTTTACATCCCTACTAGCCATATGTCAGAGTTTCAGTTTCTCCATCTTTGTCAACACTTGTTATTGTCTATCTTTTTGGTAATAGCCATTCTAGTGGTTACAAAGTGGAATCTCATTGTAGTTTTGATTTGCATTTGTCTAATACCTACTGATGTTGAACATCTTTTCCTGTGCTTATTGACTATTTGTGTATCTTTTTTGGAGAAGTATCTATTCAAATCCTTTCTCTATTCAAATCATTGTTTAATTAGGTTATTTATCTTTTTGTTATTGAGTTGTAGTAACTCTTCATATGTTCTAGATAAAAATCCCTTATCAAGAATACAATTTGCAAATATCTTCTTTCATTTTCTGTGGGTTGGTTTTTTCACTTTCTTGACAGTATCTTTTCAAGCACAAAAGTTTTAAATTTTAGTGAAGTCCAGCGTATCTACTTTGTTGTTGTTGTTGCTTGTGCTTCTGGTGTTGAGTGTAAGAAACCATTGTCTAATCCAAAATCATGAATATTTACTCTTATTTTTCTTTCAGTTTTATTTATTTATTTGTTTATTTATTTATAAATTTTATTTATTTATCTTGGGGTAGAGAGAGAGAGAGAGAGAGAGAGAGAGAGAACAAGTAGGGGAGGGGCAGAGAGAGAGGAAGACAGAGGATCCGAAATGGATTCTGTTCTGACAGCAGGGAGCCCAATGTGGGGCTCAAACTCACAAACTGCCAGATCATGACCTGAGCTAAAGTTGAATGCTTAACTGACTGAGCCACGCAGGCACCCCTCTTTCAGGATTTTTACAGTTTTATTTCCTACGTTTAAGTCTGTTATCCATTTTTTAAATTTTTGTATATTGTGTGAAGTAGGATTCTAATTTCATTTTTTGCTATGTGGATATGCTGTTGTCCTAACACCATTTGTTGAAAAGGTGATCTTTCTTACATGTAAACCTAAGGGTTTCATTTCACTTCACACTCAAAATTCTTCAGGAGCTCACTATTTTGTATGGTACTGGTTTCTAGACTTGGGCTTCCTGAAGTAGCAAAGTAAAATAAACAATTTTGGGAGACTTACATAGGGTTTTAGACTTTCCATTATTATTCAGAAGAGAAAAAGGTAAAACAAATAATGTTTATACGTTCTCTACATAATTTAACAAGAATGTTTTACATAGATGCACCTTCCAGTAAAGAAAATAATCTCAGAGGCCAAGTATTGTAAGTAAATTTAACTTTATCAAAAACTGAGCAGACTGCCCCCCTAAAATGCTTTTGTGGAATATGAAATATTTATCACAGTCTGTCATTTGGGAAACACCATGGCTCCTCCTATCTAAGAAGCTTTATCTTTTGTCATGTTCTTCCTATATGCCTTTATGATTCAGCCATACCACACAAACTTGATTTATTTTCTTTCTAATAAGAATGTTATAATAGTAATACAAAGACCGTAGGTGTGTAAGAGTTAGTTTCCAGATGATCTGATCTACATTTCTTGGGTAAGGAATTGGAATAGTCAACATGAGTTAAATCTCAACATCACTACCAAGTAACTATGTACAAGATTTTGACTCTGATTTATCACCTATAATTAGAGATCATAGTGACTGTCGCATAATGTTATTATGGGGGATCAAATGATTTAAGAAAAAAATGTAAGTTACCTAGTGCAGAAGCTAGATGCATATTAGTAGATCAATAAACATCATTTGTGTTTCTCAGACCTATATCAGTGATTTGCAACCCTGACTACACATTAGAATCACCTGTATAGTTTGAAAAAGCCCACATCTCATTTATAACCTAATCATAAAATATATATGGCAACTTAAGGAATATGGAGTAGCCAAAACAATCTTGAAAAAGAAGAAGAAAAAGTTGGAGGATTCACACTTTTTGATTTCAAAATTTACTCCATGCATCTATGATCAATTGATTTTTGACAACAGGGCCAATCCAATTCATTGTGGGGGGAAATAGTTTTTGCCACAAATAGTCCTGGGATCACTGCATATCTACGTGAAAAAGAATGAAGCTGTACCCCTTCCTCACACCCTCCACAAAGATTAACTAAAATGGATTACAGATCTAAGTATAAATTAAAGCGATAAAACTCTTAAAAGAAAATACAGGAGTAAATATTCCTGTCTTTGGCTTAGGCAATTTCTTCTTAGCTATGACATCAAAAACACAAAGGACAAAATAAATAATGTGTAAATTGGACTTCATCAAAATTAAAAACTTTTGTTCTTGAAAGGAAACTGTCAGGAAAGTGAAAAGACAGCAATAGCAAATGAGAGAAAATATTTGCAAATTATCCATCTGATAAGGGATTTGTGTCTAGAACACATAACAAATTATGATAACTCAATAACAAAAACAAAAGGATGCTCACTTAAAACATGGCAAAGGATTTGCATAGACTTTTTTCCAAAGAAGATTGACAAGTGGAAAATAAGCACATGAAAAGATGTTCAACATCATTAGGTATCAGAAATGCAAATCAAACCCAAATAAGATACCACTCTACATCCACTAGGATGAATAATACCAAAAAGATAAGATAATAACAAGTGTTGCCAAAGATGAAGAAGCTAAAATTCTCATACATTGCTGCTGTGGATATAAAATGGTGTAGCTGCTCTGAAAGACAATCTTGTAGGTTCCTCAAAATGTTAGCACATGATCCAGTAATTCCACTTCTAGGTATATATCCAAGAGAAATGAAACCATGTGTTCAAACAAAATTTGTTCATGAATGTTCATAGCATAATTATTCATATCAGTCAAAAAGTGGAAACAATACAAATGTTCATTAGCTGATAAATGAATAAATAAAATGTATAGGTATATATCCACATAATGGAGTATTTTTCCATTATAAAAAATAGTGAAGTGATGATACATTCTACACACAGCATTGATGAACCTTAAAAATATCATGCTAGATGAAAGAAGCCAGTCACAAAAGGCTATCTATTATAGGATTCCACTTATATGAAATATTCAGAACAGGCAGATCTGTACAGACAGAAAATACATTAGTGGCTGCCTAGATCTGGGAGGTGAATTAGGGATATTGGGGAGTGACTACTAACGGGTACAGTTTTGAGGGGGGTGATAAAAATTGTTTTAAAATTGATTGTGCTGATGGATACACAGCGCAGTACTAAAAAACCCTGAATTATAAACTTTAAACGGGTGAAATATGTGATATGTGAATTATATATCTCAATAAACCTTAAAAAAACACACACCATCCTACTTCCCAGAGTTTCTGATTTGGTTGTTCTGACACACAGGGGCTTAAAACAAGTTGATCACTGGTAATCCTAAGGTGCTTTATCAACTTCTTCCTTCAATTTTCCTGACCTGTCCACTTTAGAAAAATTTATTCAATCTGTCACTCTGCACCTTTCTTTATACCTGCTATTTTCTCACTCTATCTCCACTTCGATCAATATCCTCACTCTACCTTTACCCTCATATCTGAATATCCCCTCTGAACTAATCAATATGTCTCACCTTCTTTGGATCCTGTTCCAATCTCATCTCCAGGAGATCTTGAATGACCCGCCCCACTTTGCTTTGATAGTCAGCACTGGCTGTGTTCTCCAAATTGATCTGTGCATATGCACTCAGGCTCCCCAACCTCTGTCAGGGAGCAGGAAGAAACTTTTAAGGGAAGTAGTTGTCCACCCCGCCCCATCGTTTCACTGCTGATACAAATGAAGTCCAGAGGAATTACAATTCACTTCTAAGTATCGGCCTACCTTGCATCTCTTGACATTTTGTTTTTTAATTATTGCAAGTAATTCCTCATGTATTTATCTGCCTGATTAGACTACTATCTTCTTGAAGGTATATAGTAACTTCATCCCACATGAATTTCCTGTGTCTGTGAACAATAAAATATATGCTTGCTCTAATGAGCTGATATATCTACTGTCTTAATGAAATCTCTTCTTATATGATCCAAGGAAGCTTTTACTTTTAAGGGCATTAAGGCTATTTTACAAAAGGCAACAATCAGCTAGTCTATTTTCATTTCACAGAGGAGAGAGGGAGACACTTAGATAAACTTGGGCAAATTATTCTACTTTTCTGAACCTCCATTTCTAACTATAAAATGACAGAATACCTATTGTGTATGCTTTTCATGAGTATAAATAAGTTAATGCTTACCTAATATCTAGGAAGAGCTTACATATATGCCTGCTCAGGCAATATTAGTTACTTTAATCATCATAGTCATTATGATGATTGGAAATTTCTAACCTGAAGTTAGTCCTTAGCAGCCCACAGACTTTTACATAGTTGGAATGTAGTTTTGCTTCAGAGCACTGAAGCAGTTTTTCACTGGCCTGTTTGAGTTAATACAGTTTCTTAGAAGTTAACTTCCATCCAATGCGTATAAATGCTTAGAAAACTGTATGCAGCAAATGTTCAAAATACTAATTTCCACCTGCTCATGCATCAAACTATATCTCTTAAGGAACTGGCTTTATTAACCAAGTAAACCTCCTGACTCTAGCTTTCGGAAAAGTAGGAGCCTGTGTCCCAGAGCACACAGTGTCTCCAACAAACAATAACATGTGCCATGTGGAGTGTTCTCATTAGTTAGGTTCTTCCATCCATTGTTAAGTTGAAGTTTTGTTTCGAAGCTGAGTAAACCTGACTTAATTGGCTTTCCCCCCCGTAGCAGAAGTTTTGGGTAAGATGTATATCTTGAAATCTAATTACATATCTTAACTGTAACCTGAGAAGCTTAAAATTCACAGATGCATTTTATCTGTCAAATATGGAGACAGTTGGCAAATGCGGGCCATAAAGGTGGAGATTTAGTACCCAACTGCTTGAGTTGTTGCTGCCTTCCTATGTTTATTACTTCACAGTTAATCAAGGAGATAACTCCCAGGAGTTTGGTATCTTTCTCCCTATGCTCTATAGAATGAAGTGGGAAGGATAAAAGAATATTCTCTCTGTAACACGTTTCCAAGTGGAATGAGTCATTTGCTTCACAAGTCCTTGAGTTAAAAACCAACATTAAGTGTTTTAATCAATTTCTGAAATCTTTTTTAAAGCCAACAGACCGGGACATCACATTATTGCTACTATTTGTATACAGTTCTTTTGGTAATACAGTAATTGTATGAATATGTGCATACAATTAGAACAGATATTCAGAAACAGGACTGTTCAACAACCATCAAAACCTTATTTCTACAATGACCTGGCAGTTTTACCACCAAGAGCAATTATATTGAAATAATTTTTAAAATATGGAAGCGCTAATCATTGAACAGAGCATAGTTCCTTTGCTGAGTATTAGAACTACAAAAGGTTTTACATGTATGTAAGTTTCAAAACTGATGTGATTACCAAAGATGAACAAAAACAGAGAAAAACCAAAAGTGGCTCTAAAAGAATAAGAGCAGATGCATTCTCCATCACCAGCTACCTCAGTGCTACCCAGGATAGCTTTTAGGAAGACAAGCCTTTCTACTTCACAAACAATTCCCAGCTACCTGGGGCAATTACGGATTTCTTTCTTAAATGACTAGATACAAGTGTCACCAGGTTTCTAGACAAATGGCCAGCATGATTCACCTACTCAGGAAATAAACTAATTATGGCACTCAATCAAGTTACCCTAGAAATTCTGCTGATCAGAAGTTCTTCCCCTTCATTTCATGGTCCAAAATAAGCAGAGCTAACACTTCCATCTTCCTCCTCTCTCCCTGTGCATATATTTTGTTACTATTATACAACTTTCACATGTTCCATTTTTTAAAATATAGAAAATCCAAAAAAAGAAAGAAATAAAGAAATGAAGTGCCAAACACACACAGATCTAAAGAGAAACTTACATGAAGTCAAATCAAAATAATAATTGCTCAAAAACGTTAAGGTTTCTTGTCCTTTAGGAAAAGACCCAGGTGTTTCTTTGAAACACCCTTGATAACCAATGTACATTATCTTAGGAATGAAAAGATGTTTCAACATTAGAAAATCTATTAATGCATTATACAATATTAGTAATCAACCAATTAAAGAATAAACAATCCATGGTGAACTCAACAGATGTCAAAAAATATTTAATGAAATTTAACATTTACTTATGTTTAAACTGTTAGGAAATTAAAGTAAAAGGGATCTAAACTTGATAAGTATTATTTATCAAAAATCTACAGCAAGGATCAAGCTTAACAATGAAACTTAATGTCACCATTAGAGTTAGAATAAGACAAGGATGCTTGCTGTCACTATTCTAATGCTGTTAGAAAGTCTCAGTCAACACAATAAGACAAGAAAAATAAAACGAGGTACATATTAGAAAGATAGAAACAATGCTGTATTTCTGTATAAATGGTCAGTTTGTTTACATAAATAATCGATGAGAATCTACACACTGTTAGAATTTACTATGTGTTCAGCAAGGTGGCTAAATACTGGATCAACATGAAAACAATGGCAGGATTTTTACAGAGCAGTAACAGGTCATTCAAGAATAATAATATAAAAAGTACCTCATTCACAACAATAACTAAAATATAATTAAGAATAAATTTAACACATGTGTTGATCTCTGTGAAATGTGATATCACTTTATATCAATAGATTGACAAAAATCAGAGTCTGATATCAAGTGTTGAATACAGAAACAGTTTCTCTCATCCACTACTTGTGAGGATATCAATTGGCACAACGTTTTGTAGTACACTCTTGCAAAATCAAAGAAAAGTGAAGACATATACTTCCTTTATGTTGTAATTTTACTTCTAGGTATACACTTTACACTAAGAAATCCTCACACATATGACAAGGAAACATGTTGAAGAATGTTAATGGTAAGTATCATTATTTGTAATACGAAAAGACTTTAAATGATAAACCCAAACGTTTATGGAGACAAAAATGGGTAACTGAATTGTGGTATATTCACACTGTGACACTGCATAGCTATGTGCAAAAATATGGTTAAACATCAATAACAAGGTAGATTAAAAAGGTTGGACAATAATACTTTAGATTTATATAATGTGAATAGTGTTTGAACAAAATATAGTATTTATAGACAGCTTAAGAACACACAAAATAACATGCTATAGTTTTATATTGCTTAAGGATGTATATAGACAGTCGTAATATAAAAACACATACTAGACTGGTAAACCCAAATTCAGGGCAGTGGTTGCCTCCAGGCAGAGCAGGAGCAGAAGCAGGAGCACAGAAACAGGAAAAGAGACACAGGGACTTCAACTGCATCTGCGGTGTTTTGTTTTTAAATTCAACAACAATATTAACAGACCTCAAAGGCCTCTGGCAAAATCTGTGAATTTGATAGAGCTGGGTGGCAGGTATTTGAATGTTCATTATTTTCTTTCACATATACATATCTCCTTATATTTGAAATATTTTTTAATAAATAAAAAAGGATCTGTGTGAAAATCAAATGTTGACAGCCAGAATCCTAGTTTCCCGGGAGGTTGTGATTACATGATGATTTCAGAGGTAGCTTCTCTTTTCTTCTACCAGCCAACTAGCCTCTGAATTAAGCGATATTTATTAAGTGCCTTCCATTTGTCAGGCACAAAGCTAGGTTCTGGTGATAGAATGGTAAAACAGCCAGGCATAGAAAGAATATGTATCACATTCCAGTGGGATTACAAATGTACATCTACGAACTATGAGAAATGCCATGAAGAGAAGCAGGGAATTATGAGACAGAATAACCAAGCAGGGCCAGGGCAAATACCATGGCAGTCACTGAAGTTTGGCTACCTGAAAGTTATCCACGTGCCCCCTTCTTCCTGGCCTTGTTCTACTACAGAGGTTGGGAAGCTAATATTGATTTCCCAGACTCTTTTGCACGTGGCACAGTTCTAACTAATTAGACATAGGGGTCTCTGGAGCCAGTGGCCCTTTCTGCACAAAAAGAGCATCACTAGAAAAAAAGCCTTTCACCCTCCTATACTCCTCGTATATTATTCTGTCTGCAGCATGGATGTGATGCTGGGGATGGACCAGACATCTTGAGATGATGCAGATGGAAGCCATATGTGGTGAGGGGTGGAGCACAGTAATGGGCTCCTGGGTCCCTGAAGTCAGAGCTGAGCCATGGTTTGGACGGACTGCTTACTCTGAACTTCTTTTTAGCTCCTACTGGCTGGAGCCTCTATTAACAAGATTTCCTCTTATTTGGAGGCAAAATCACTCCAAAAAGATACCTTCTAAAAGAGGCGATATTTAAGTTGAGAAGAGAGGAATGAGAGGGAGCCAGCCCTGCAGAAAGCAGGAATAGGACAAGGAAGTGGGTGGGTAAGCAAGCCCAGCAGAGAGGCAAACAGTAGGTTTCAGAGGGTTGGCATGTTTGAGGAGCGCAAGAAGCCCACTGATGCTGGAGCTTAATAACAGGTGTGTGATTGCTTTGCAACTGGCTGGGAATCTGAATACTTGACTATCTCGGGCTCCAGGTTAAGAACAGTGGAGTTGGTCTGAAAACAAAGACTCAATAGCAGCCAGGTAGTTGCTGTTTTCAGAGACTTCTTTCTATAAAACAAAGAACCCCTAATCCATCTACTTGGATTTTTAAAACTGAACTCCACCAAGTCCACCTTTAGTTCAGAGGTACGGCTTTCACTACCCACCTCCTCCACCGCCTGGGAGGGGAAAAAATTAGCATCCCCCCAGTCCCCTTGACATAAAGGAAATTGCAATGATAGGATTTAACCAAAGGCTAGCCAACCGTGTCTTAGGCATTCCCTGTGCTCCAGAGGTTTCTATTTTGCTCTGTATTTATCTGAATGGGAAGAGGCAACTTCATTGTTGAAAAGAGTCTGACTTGAAAAACACAACAGAAATCTAGTTCCTTTAATCCTGTCCTCACTGGGCACTAAGGAAAGGGTGGAAAGGGTTGGCTGATTTTCTAATGTGCTTCCTATTGGTCTATTTCCCGGATCTTATACTCTTCTGGCAAAGGAAGGTTATTTTACAAGACAGTATTTACTGAGCACCTGGGTAGGCAGAGTGCCAGTTCAGGCAAGAAGCCCATGGCTTGGAAGAAAATGTCCATTTTCATCTGAAAGGTCTCAATTTGATGGGTATTCTGCAAGTTTCCAGTTGGTTATTTCAGAGTAGACTTGGATATTTGAGTTTCCAGACCTTTCCCTCCTCCTCCCTTTAGCTTTCTGCAACTAAACTACAGCTATCTAATTCTTTTGATCTTTCATCCACGTCCTTTCCTGAATTCATTCACTCTTTTTGCTATTCTCTGCTCTTCTTCCAAATTGCCTGAGCTTCCCCAGTAATGAGGTGGTGGGAAGAGAGCGTGTGGTGCCAGGTGCTGCCCAGTTCCAAGTGTCCACAGAGGAACTGTTATTCCGTGCCCTTCTGCACAGGCAGCCTCAACCTGGCCTTCCCTTTCATTCTGCCAGACTGCCTGGCTGGCCTGAATTTAATTTGCAGACCACTATGCCCCCTGGGCCTACTTTGGCATCGCTGTGCTCTGGCATCTGCTTCCCTGAGAACAGCTCTGTGTTTGGATACCCTTCCCCCAGGTGAATGCACTGCCCTGCCTTTTTCAAATGCTCACAAAGTTACTATTCCCAGCGGACATACCTCAAGTCTCCCAGGTTGTTTGCCTTTTATTTCTGTTGCCTGAGCTGCTCACGATACTTTCCAAATTGAAATTATTAGTGAATTCCAAAAATGAGCAGCTTCTTCCTTTTCTCCACCCAGGTCATGAATAAGAATGCTTCAGTAAGAATCAGACCCACAGTTGCTGCCACAGCATATTAGGTGATGTATCTTCTTAATCCTCCTTCGGTGGTAATCCCTCCACCAGCAGTGCCGTCAGAACCTTCTTAGTTTCCAGGAGTTTTTCGGCCCATTTTAAACCCACATATTCAACCTTCCAAATATTTATGGAGAATTATGCTAGAAGCTGCAAGAGATTCTAAATCATCAAAGACACAACCACCACCCTTCAAAAGGGTTCTGTCACTATAGAGTATATACCATCTTCAATATTTATCAAGCATCTCAAATGTGCCAAGCACTATTAGGTGCTGAGGGTTTGAAGAGGAAAAGTATGGAGTCCCAGCGAGTTTCCACCATTGCAGATAATGGCATGTTATTATAAAACAATGTAAAAACAATAATGGGATGTACACCTGGGAAGTCCATCTTTCAGACTCTGCCTCTTCATCTGTAAGATGGAACCAACCTTCTAAGTTGTGGTGAAGGCTTACTTAAGTTGAGGAATGGACAACCCTTAGTGCAGAGCATGACACAAAGCGTTAAGAATATTACTAGTAATAATAGTTACAAGTATGATAATACATGGTTATTATTGCTAGTAGTATCATTACAATAATTTCCACATTCAATCTGATTGATCATGGCTGTCTGGAACATTGTGATGAGACAATTCAGAAACCCTTACTAGGTCCACTAGCAAAGAACACTGGGATGGGTGCCATACTATGATGGACAGGAGGAAGAGATGGCTATGTAAATGTTAATTCACCCTGATGCACACATATAACTACACTACAATCGACAGTGTAGCCCTCTGACTTAGGAATGCCACAAAGTGTGTAGGAGGTAACTGACTTTACATTTCAGGATAGGAGGGAACTGATGTCATATGGTGGGATCTTAAGTCACTCTGTGGATGACTTTGGTTTAGAAACCCCAGAAGTGTTTATTTATTTATTAAAATTTTTTTAATGTTTGTTTATTTTTGAGAGAGAGAGACAGACTGCAAACAGGGGAGGGGCCAAGAGAGAGGGAGACACAGAATCCGAAGCAGGCTCCAGGCTCTGAGCTGTCAGTATAGGGCCCAACGTGGGGCTTGAACTCACACGTGGTGAGATCATCACCTGAGCCAAACTGGGATGCTTAACCGACTGAGCCATGCAGGCGTGCGAACGCCAGAAGTGTTTTTAAGCCTGAAGAGTCTAAGAGGTCAAGTGAAACTGGGAGTGGATAAGAAGTTCTGCTACCAAAATGAGGTCCTTCCCACCCAAGGCAGTCGCAGAAACTCTAGGGCAGTGGTTTGCAACGGCTGCTCCATGACAAACTTCTGACTGATCTGAAGCAAAATAGGAATGGTAAGGACAATGGAGGGAGGATTTCATGCAATGAAATGTCCTTAATTTAAAGAACAGATATTATGTTCTTCCTATTTTGTGGGTGTTAAAATGCTGTCCTTTTCATAGAAAGATGCTCTGAAGATTCTCCCTTCTGTATCAAGTCTCAGACTGTTCTAAGTTCCATAATGTTCATTTCTCTGAAATCTTATCTACTCCCATGACTTTAATACCATCGATATGCTGACAACTTCTAAATGTGTATCTAGCAGCAAAATACGTCTCCAAACTTCTGATTCATATATCTGCCTGCTTTGGATATCTCATAGGCACCTTAAACTTAACAAGCCCAAAAAGGGATCCTTTCTGCTTCTATGTGTTCCTCTCTTGGTCCTTCTATCTCGGTAAATGGTATAGGAAATGGCAAGTTGCTCAAGCCAGGAATATTCAGTCATCCTCAATACCTTTCTCTTCCTTCCCTCATCCCTCATCTATCAATGAGTTTTAGCAGTTCCAGTTCCAAAATATCCCTCAAATCCAACGACTCACCATCACATGGCTGTCACACTAATCATATCTATAGCACCAACATTCTGTTCCACCTGATCTCACTCCTTCCACTCTTCCTGCCCTCCAATCCACTGTCCAGTGGCATTCAGAGGACTCTCTTAAAATTATTTAATAATTACTTTCCATCACTCTTGGCATAAAATTAAAAATCCTCATCATGGGCTACAAGGCCCTGTATAGTCTGAGACTTGCTGAAGCCAAGCACAAGTTTATTTTATTTTATTTTTTTTACTCTTACAAAAGTTTATTTAACAAAAAAGTTCAATATGAAAATGCCCATGGCCTGATTTTTATATTGTAGTAAAACAGGTGCTATGGAGAGGGGATATTCAGAAGCAGCTGATTTCTTCTGGTGAACACACTCATTGTTTACGCTCATTACAAGGCTTCTAACATGATGACACTATTCCCTCATATTACCACCATTCTCATATTGTGCTGTTGCCCACAGTTGCCATCTGCACACATTCATCTATCACAAGATTCAAAAAAGGACTGAACCCCTGCAATATTCCTTGGAAATGTCTGCCACAATTCAATTTCAATGAGAATTTCTTGTCCATAAATGTTTTTAACTCAACAGGGTAGGCTTTGCTCATGGTGTCTACTTAGCAAGCTCAAAAATGCCTCCAAACCTCCCAGTACAATTTTAAAGTTTATTTATTTGTTTTGTGAGAGACCGAGACAGCATGAATGGGGGGAGGGGCAGAGAGAAAGGGAAAAAGAGAAAATTCCAAGGAGGCTCCATGCTGCCAGTGCAGAGCCCCACATGGGGGTGGGCAGGGGGGGGGGGGGGGGCTCAAACTCAAAAAACCATGAGCTCATGACCTGAGCTGAAATCAAGAGTCAGATGCTCAACTGACTGACCCACCCAGGCAACCCTCTCCCAGCGCATTTTTTATTTATTTATTTTTTTTTTTAATTTTTTTTTCAATGTTTATTTATTTTTTTTTGGGACAGAGAGAGACAGAGCATGAATGGGGGAGGGTCAGAGAGAGAGGGAGACACAGAATCGGAAACAGGCTCCAGGCTCTGAGCCATCAGCCCAGAGCCTGACGCGGGGCTCGAACTCACGGACCGCGAGATCGTGACCTGGCTGAAGTCGGAAGCTTAACCGACTGTGCCACCCAGGCGCCCCTCCCAGCGCATTTTAAAGAAGGGTTTCCTGACCTTTTCTGTCTATATAAAATTAATGTGTTACGTGCTCTAAGAGAACCATTTTATTTATTTCCTTCACAGTCCCTATCTCAATGTGAATTTTACAACTATTAGTATAATTTATCAATAACTGTCTCCCCCACCAAGCCCATAAAATATTTGAGGGTATAGATTACATCTAGCTTTGTTTTTCATTGCATTCCCAGGGCATACTTTAGTAACAGCAGATAGTATGTGCTCAATAGATAGTCACAAATTAACAAATGAGTGAAAAGGGAAAAAAATTTACACATCTTTAATTGGTAAACTAAAAAGGTGACCTTAGTAGGGCTCCAATTAAGAATTTCTTTCCTGGTCTCCAAAATCCAAAGTTTGAGGACTACTGCTCTGTAGTTGAAAAAGATCCCTCATCTGGGACCTCTGGATATTGTAATGGCCATACAAATGACCTTTGAAAACTTATGGGAGGTGCTAGTAGGGACCAGCCATTGTTGGACTGGTTCTCTGCTCTTTGGCATGCAGCAGTTTCTTTGGTCTAATTGTAGTTCTGGAGCTCTGGAACTCTTAAGTGAATGCCAAAGGAGAAAAAAAAAAGAGAATCATGGTACCCATCTCAAGTTTAAGCTTTGTGTTTCAGAAGAACTTATTTGCATATTTTATCTGTTGTGCTGATAGTCTAAAGAAAGAAAAAAATTATTTATGGTAAAACCTGTCCAAACACCCATTGGCTGTACAGTATCCCAATTCATAATATGTGGGCTATAAATTAGAAAAACGAGATTCTAAGCCAGCCAATCAGATTTACATTCCCAGTAGCAGCTTGTGTTATAGCACTTGGATTGTTCTGTCAAATAATTTATTGAGATCCAGATGCTCCAGTTCCCGATCTTCCCTGAATAAGTGGTTGTCAGGTACTCCTGTCCAAAAAACAAGGCAGTTGGTATTTAATATAGGCTCCCACACTTGTCAAATGATCTCCAAAGAATATGAAATTGCTTGTCATCTTTGTCAAAATTACATATGAATGGGATATTTGCTGTGTTGTAATTAAAAACTCAATTAAAAGAAATTCTGAAATCATTATCAACTTTCTCAGGCATGAGTTGTTCTACCAAAAAGCAAGCTGTTTATAGCTTAGGCTTTTACCAGCATTCAGCAGATGGCTGAATCCCAAAACAGGCCCTAGGAAAGGATGAGATCTGGACCAAGGTGGAGGCATCCTAAAGAACAAGAGCAAGGTGCAGGCAGTGACATTACCTGTTAGGTGGCAAGTCCTCTAATTCTGGCACTTGTGTGTATAACTGTAATTCTATAATTAGATGCTATCATTTCATTAATGCTGAGGACCACTGTCCCTAATGAGTCTCTTCAAAATGAACAAAGAAGGAGGTAGCTTATCATTATGGACCTCACTTATCCTGGGCCTATCTACTAGATGAATATTATTGGAAAAAAGTAACTGCATTACAGTGGGTGCCACTGAATGTAAGCACATTTGGTTCTCAGGGAAACGATTACCCTAAGTGGCCAATCATTAATGACTCCAGACAGTAGGCATCAGTGATGAGAGAGAAGTAAGCATGTGGGTATATCCGAAAAGGAAACCCATCATTTTACAGCCATACAGCTGAAGCTGGGTGAGAAAGCAGTTCCAGCCTCTTCCTGAGGCCAGTTAAGCCAGGCAGTTTCTTAAATCAGAGCATGAATTGTTAATAGTAATAGTTCAACAGCAGCCTCCATTTATTGAGAACTTACTATGTACTTAGCAAGAACGCTAAGCCCTTTAAATTCATGATCACACTCAATCCTCGCAACAGCCCTCTGAGATATGTCCCAGAGTTGTGAAGTCAGGAAGCAAGTCAGTTTGACTCTAAAACCAGTACCCCTCATCATAAAGTTGTACATTCTAGATCCAGACTCAGTAGAGACCAGAGCCACTGGGATATTTTATTACCAGTGCATAGCTAGATCTGGGGTTAAGGCATCTGGGTATGATGCTGAGCCCAAGAGCACCTGTGGGCATTTTTTTCTTCTATTCATTTGGAGATTGTTTGGGCATAATGAAAAACACTATTTTTTTTTTTTTAAGGAGAAAATGGCTTAGTCTTTGCTTCTGTGATTGTAACACTAACCAGCAAACAGCAGTAAGCTTGATTTTTAAAAAGCAGCGCTGATTCAAATTTTCCTAACTTCCTACTAAGGAAGTACTACTACTAAGTAGTAGGGGAAGTATCCCTACTAAGGGGTAAAGAGTACTCCTAATCTGTAGGTTAAATCTTCTAATGAATGGAGGTAATGTATATTGGATTTTGCTGTATCAGAAGCTGCAGCACCCTTTTGTACAGAGCTGCCTGTACAGAGTGACAGGTGTTCCCCTGCCAGGTAGGACAATGGGGATGACTCAGAAAATCTTCACTGTCCTAATTGTTAATCCAACTATATGATTTCCATACCACGTGCTTCACTTTTTGAAAAAGTGAAGACAAGTGCGACGAGAGCAGAGTATGCATATTGATGAAGTGTGGGAAGAAAGGTTGAATGGAGGGGTGAGGTCTAATAAGGCAAGGCCCCTGACAGCCAGAATATCCATCTAAAGGGCAAATGCTCCTGGGAAGGTTGGCCCAGCTAGCTGGGTGTCAGATATTTATATCTTGGAATGAAATAGTTTATAATTTATTTGAATGAGGACAATCAATGGGTATTCCAAGGGGAACACTGTGTGTTGGGGGTATCCAGCACCGCTGGAGAAAAGCCCATGCATGGAGATGGGAGAGGAGCAGCATGAGAACCAAGGGTACAGAGGGAATGTTTCAATGGCTGGTGAGACAGCAACCCTGAAAGGATTATGAGGGACTTCTGAAGGGTATTTTATCTGCTAAGGCATTGTATGGGTCCTCAGGTGAATGAGTAACTAAATGCTATGAACTCTGTCCTAAATCCTTGAAGCATGACCTGCCTCTCCTTCTCCCCGACAATCATCCTCTCTCTTCCTTCTAATTGTCCTTCCAGTCTCAGAGGCTTAAGAGTTTAAGCCCTTCCTGCTTAAGACTAACCTTTCCTATGGATACCCCACCCTGCCTGGGCCACCTCTCCCACTTTCCTTGGGAACACACTACATCATTTTTTTTTTTCTCTTTTACCATGTAGGCTTCCCTTTTCCCACTATTTGTTCATTCTCTTCAACCTCCACCCTTCCTTCAACGACTCTGCTCTTAAAATAACCTGGTCCTGATTCAGAATTTCCTCCAGCTGCCATCCTATCCCTCTACTTCCTCCCATCCAAAATTCTCTGCAAAGAAAGACTGTGCTCACTCGCCCCAGATTCACTCCTCAACTGACTGCCGTTAGGTTTCTCCTGCCACCTTGTAGTGAAACTGCTCCAATAAGGTCCCCTAAAGTCATGGCTTTCTAAATTTACAGGATTTGTTTTAAGTCCCTATACTGGATTTCATTGCTTTGGTTTCACTTTGGATCTTACCACTGTCATGAACCTCTACTCTTCTGGCCTCTGTGACATGACACTGCCCTGGGTCACCTCAGACCCCATTTCACTGTCTCCTGGTATCTTTCTTGGCTTTCTCATTGGCCCAACTTTTCAATGCTGGCATTCTTAGGCTTCCGTCTTTACCTTTCTTTTTCTGAGGGTTTTAACTACTACTTTTATGCTTATGACTTACAAATTTGAATTTCCTACCCAGATCTGTTGCTCACAAGTCAGGGCTATATATCCAATTGCCTCTTGGACACCTTCAATCAAATGTCTTATAGAAATGTTGAGATAAACATGGCCAAAAAATGGACATATATCTTATCCCCTCTACCTGATTCTCCTTCAGTATTCTGTATATAAATTGTACTGCAAATCATCGAATCAGTCAAATTATAAACTTGAGGGTCATCCTCACCAGTGCTCACAAAATTAATCACCACACATTGCCATTCTTTACTCTTTCAGATTTGCCTTCTCTGTTGTATCCAATTCTCCCTGCCTAGGTTCCTGCTCTCACAGACTTTCACCTGGACTACAGCAATATCCTCCTCATGCTCTCCCTGACCCTCGAATGAACCTCCTGTACTCCCCCTGAGTGCCTACGTTATGCCTTGGCCTCACCGGGTTTCCATCACCAACAGGGTAAAACCTGAACCTTTAACCGAATATACAGGCCTTCTATGATCTGGTCTCTTGAGACTCACCTTTTGCTATTTTCTGCTTGATATTTTAAGCTCTAGTCATACTGATCCTTTTACTGACTGGGAATATACTGTGCTATTTTTCAACTCAAGGCTACAGTCATGCCATCTTCACCTGGGACTCCCTTCTTCTCCTCTCCTTAACTTTCTCTGACATCCCTAACTCTAAAAACTTAGTCAGGGATCTCATTCTATGTTCCCAAGCACCTGGCTTGTCTCTTTTATTGCACTTACAATACATTTGACATTCTCTATTTCCCCAATATAATCATAAATCCTTGAAAGTAAAGATCAGTATTATCATTTCTCTGAATCATCAGTGCCTAAAGTAGCTCCTGATACATCATAGGCATTGTTCTGATTTTTATTGAATACAATAACAGTAGAAACAAATACGTGTATAGAACTTTAGATTTTTCAGATTGCCTTCCACACATCTCCTTTAATTTTCATGGCAATCCATCCTGGCTATTCAAAATCTATATCTTAAAAAAAAGTTTTTTTAAATGTTTATTTATTTTTGAGAGAGAGAGAGAGAGAGAGAGAGAGAGAGAGGAGAGAAAGCTGGGGAGGGGCACATAGAGAGGTAGACAGAGGATATAAAGCAGGCTCCAAGCTGTCAGCACAGAGTTGGATGTGGGGCTTGAGCCCACGAACCATAAGATCATGACCTGAGCTGAAGTCAGACGCTTAACCAACTGAACCACCTAGGCACCCCCAAGACATGTATTTTATTTCAATTTACAGCATATGGAAATAAATGGCAGCTTTAGCTGAGAACTACCTGAGAAAATAGAAAGACATTATTAGAACACAGCTCATCTTTAATACAAATTTTTGGTACCCTCCTAAATTAAGTTTATGCATCCAGAAACACCCAAAACCATCACCACCAACACCAACACCAACAACAACAAAAATAAACAAAACCAAAAAGACAAAGTGTTTTTTGAAATTCCCCATTCACTGTGTAAGTCGTAGTTTATTCCAGTGTTTCTGAGTTCTCAAACCAATAATTCATAGTTATTTCCTATGTTGTTTGTAATGGGTCATTTTACCTGTTTCTCCAACTTTCTGAGTAGAAGTTTTAATCTTTCCTTGGTTAAAGATTTCCAGTTCATTTGCAGTTCCCAGTTCCCATTTTGTATTTTTACCTGATTTTTTTTAACCTTTAGATGACAGACAAATTCACATATTGGATTTTTATGTAAAAGCATCAAACTGAAATGCTGTTTAAGACTTCTATTGTCCAGTAACAGTAGAATAAAATAGTTATTAAATGCTATTTTTGCTCATGAAGCAAATATAGTTAAGTTATAAAACCTGTAGCCCATCACCAATACTATTTAATGTTTTTTTTTCTTTTAGACAAATAGCTTTACCTCTTGACCTAGAGAAAAAGGAGCCTTATAGCAAAAAACAAGCTCATGCATTAAAAGCTGCTCAGAATTTTAATAATGGTTTGTCCAATATTTGAATTCACTTCCCTAAAGATAAGAGAAAGCAAATTAGATTAGTTACTTCTTCCCTACTAAGGGGAAAAATAACATCTGCATAAGATATTAACACATTCATATTCTGTTTCCATTTCCAAGTGATTGCTCTACAGAAAAACAGTTATTTTTTTGATAGACAGCAAACACAAAACTCAGAATTCTTGTCCTAACATCTTTATTGGCTGCTACATGATCTTGAAGGATAATACTCCTTTGCTTCATTTTACAAAAGCCATGAAAATTAGAACTTGGCCATTACCAAAAAGACAACAGTTTGGGCCTAAAAGAAATCAGACTGTTGTCTGGTGATTACTGTCCTATAAAAGAAAACTATTAATTTCAGCAATGACACTAGAATTTCTGGGGCTTTGTTTGCACATAAGCATGAAGTCCAGATTTGCAAATGCCAGACATAAGATTGTAACAAAGGCTAGTAGATTTTCCTAAATTTATAAAAATAATAGTAAAGATTTATAGAGCACTTATTTTGTGCTACTTTTCTTTTTTTAATGTTTATTTATTTTTGAGAGAGAGAGAGAGAGAGAGAGAGAGAGAGAGAGAGAGAGAAAGAGAAGAGGCAGGGGCAGAGAGGGAGGGAGACACAGAATCCAAAGCAGGCTCCAGGCTCTGAGCTGTCAGCACAGAGCCCAATGCAGGGCTCAAACCCAAGAACAGTGAGATCATACCTGAGCTGAAGTTGGACACTTAACCGACTGAGCCACATAGGCACACCATATGTTAGATACTTTTCTAATCACTTTACAAGTGGCAAGAATTTTGTCCTCCCAATCATTCTGGGAGCCTAAGATCAGAACTCATAAGATTGCTCTCTCACCTCTACCCCTTCCATGCTCTATTGTCTTGAGTATGTCTATTCTGTATTCCTTGCAGGTGATTTCATACTGAAGACTCTCTTACTTGAAAAATTGTTAGTGAAGTCACAGAAGCTTAGCAAGTTAGAGCGAACAAGGATCCGTGAAATCATTCAGTTTAACCAGGACCTAGAGAAGTTCTCTGACATGCCAGGTGTTGTATACTTAGTTGGTGGCAGATTAGAAACTAGAATGTACTATCTTGACCTCTGTGTATCCCATGATTCCATATTCCTTTGTTTCATGTGAAAGACAAGATACCCATTTGCTTCAAACAAATCTCCTGATCACCTGCAACGTGTCAGGCACTAGTTTAGACACTGGAGATATGAATAGGAAGAGACAATACTTATCCTTATGGAGTCACTATTCAATTCACTAAATAAACAAGGATTTATTGAGCACCATTTATGCACCCAGATCCAAAGAAGATCTACAGAGGTAGGGATGGGTGTAGTGGGGAAAGGAAGAGTACAAGAGGTGGTTCCTGATCTTTAAGGAGCTACACAGAAGACAACAAGAAAGCAAGAAACACTCATAGGAAAATTAAAAAAAAACCCAGCATATAGTTAAGCTGTAAGGTAAATGAATACCAAGGGATTTCAGAGAAGGGAGATCCAGAGAGTGGGCGAACTGTGTGTGTATACCATGGAGAAAGTGGAGAGGGTGGCCTACCATGGAGTATGAAACAGCCCAGAGTTAGAGACACACACAGACTTTAAAAGATAGTGCATAAAGTAAGAAATGGATAAAATGTAATATATACCATTTGTGTAAATCAAAATACAAACAATAATAATTATTTGGCAAAGATGTACGCAATCAAAAATGCACATAAAATACAACAGAATGCCTGTCTATGTAGAGGAGGGGAAGAGGAATAAACATAATACAGTAATTAATTGATTGATTTAAAAATAAGATCAGGGCACTCACAGACCAAAGGATAAAAATGTGTCATGGCCTAATTATATCAACTCTGTTGTCAAGTTTCAGGAGAAAACTCAATATACCCTGGGATAGATGGAGTGCTGCTTTGTAGGATGTACAGACCATATTCACGCTGAGAGAGGAATGGAAAGGTGACCTGGGTAAAGGGACAGTATGAGAGGAAAGAGACCATTACGCCAGGAGAGGAACGTGCATGTGGAGAAAGTAGAGGAACTATGAGCAAACACAGGCTTGTGTCTCTTACTGGAACCCTCTGAAGTCAGGCAGAGGCCTGGAGCTGATGTGGTAAGAGACAGGCACTAAGGGTGTTGCCTGAGTAGGTGACTGATCCAGAGAAAGAAGACACTAAGGAAGGAGAGCCTCAGCGCCCATCCTCGGGATAAAGGACACAGGCGGTGAAGCATATGGGAATTCAAGTTGTGTACGGATGAGTGGTGTCCCTGGGAAAGAAAGGGAGACAAACAACGGACACCTATGCTGTGAGAAGATCATAAAATGGTTCTCTGTGTTAAGACATTTGTGAAAGTTCGCTTCAGCGAAGACGTGGTTCCTGGAAACAGTTAAGTGGGTCACTTGCTTAGCTTTCCTTAGTGGTAGATTAATTAGCCAGCTGTAACTCCCGGATCTCTATTTTTAAATAACGACTTGCATAAATCTCCAAAGACAAGAACTCGCCACTAGTATACAGCATATTCCGGCAGCTGCAAGTTATTATGCCCAGTGGAAATTAAATATCTTTTAGGGAAATCATGCAAGATCTCATGACAAATATGAAATTAACCCCCGCCACCTCTCTGCCCAACTCATTTCTTCCCTCGCCTGCCATCCTAATAGGCAGAGTCTCTGGGGTCCTGAAATGACAGCAGACTTGGCAATATTTTAAAAAGGCATTATACATCTATGAGCATTAGTATAACATAGAGCCTTTGTCCCTGATTGAGCTAGAAGCTCTGGAAATCAAACATCAATACACACACACGATAGGCCCCTCCTAAAAAACTATTAACTCATGGTCAGGCTGAGATGCTTATAACTCCAGAGATGTAAACAAACAAACGAACAAACAAGCCATTTTATTGATCATTTTAGCCATTTCGTTTCCCTTGCTTAACGCCCCCAAATTCCCACTTCTCTCTCTTTCCCTCTGACCGAATGCATTCTGATTCTGGTTCTTTATTACTTCTTTATTTTTTAAGCTCCAGATTTCAGATAACATGTGACTTTTTACTTTCCCTTTTCATTGCTTGCTTTTTTACATTAGGTTTGGGCTCCTGTAGTTTGTGAAGATATGAGACACCATGTCCTCCCTCAGAGTGAAACAGGAAAAAGAGCAAGAGCAGAAGCTGGCCATGAGTGACTCCGATAAAGCTGCACACAGTTGGGAAGGGGCCTGAGGTCTGGAGCAGCTTCGGGTATTCAAATGCATTTGGAGGGGCGCCTGGGTGGCTCAGTCAGCTAAGCATCCAACTCTTGACTTTGGCTCAGGTCATGAGCTTGCTTGGGGTACTCTCTCTCTCCCTCTCTCTCTCTGCCCCACCCCGACTTATGCTCTCTCTCCCTCTCTCTCTCTCTCTCTCAATAAATAAACTTACAAAAAACAATAAAGAACAAATGTATTTGTAAATGTGTGTTTAACAAAATGACAGTTGATGCAATAGCCATAATCACCCAGTGAAGGACTTGATTTGTTCGGCTATTTTCAATAAAGGGCAAAAGCCACACATGACTTTGGCAGGAAACCGGTTCCCTGGGTGGGGGAAAATGGAATCCTAACTTTCCCAAGTTGTTCTAAAGACTCTGTAACAAATCTTTAATTTCCCACTTGAGCACCACCAATCTTGGATTCAGGAGAGAAAAAGAAGCAATGCCTCTATAGAGACACTATAATTTTGGGTCAGATGCAAAGCAGAGGAAATCAGTAAGGACCTGAAAGGAGAAAGGGAGGGGATGGCTATCACAGCACTCCCGCATGGGCAAGCCCACCACCCAGGCGCATCTCCATGGAGATCTGCTACTCCTTCTTCAGTTCCCATCTTGATCCCCAAGCCTTCCCTTCACTTTCCACAGGCTCTGGGACATCTCTACCTCTCACAGAGGCTGCCAGGCAGCACTGCTTTCCTCTTTTTTCTGAGTCCAGAAATGGCTGCAGCCTGGGTCTTGACCTTGACCTGTGACCTCCTATGTCAAGAAGTTAACACGGTTTCTGCCTCTGGCTAATGGTTTCCAACATCACCAAATGGGAGTCTATCTTATCAATTACATGAACTTCAGTCTTTGGCATAAAGGTCATTATTGTGTTATGCACCTGGAATCACATTGTAATGAGGCACATCACATTCTCTTACAGTCAATGAGGGGGAAAAGAAGCACACAAAATGGAAATTACTCCTCAAATGACCTTGCTAGATTTCTACATCTGGCTAGCAGAGCCTGTTTCTATACATCAAGAAACTGACATGGCAGCTTTGTCATACAATCGGGCAGCCCAGTCCCATGTTAGCAAACATGCTATTATGGAACATATGGCATCAGCCCATTAGTTGTGTGCACATTTGATGAATTCCCAGTGCAGTGTACCCATGAGGTTTACTGATTCACTGCCACCCTGCCCCAGGCTGCTTCCAAACATGTCAGAAAAATAAAATGTCATCCATATTTGCATTCAGAAGTTATTCCGTATTTACACATGCTAATAAAAACAAAAGCCTGCTTTTTAAGGAAGAGGCAAGATCCATAATCAATTTTCTGAGAGGCCCAAGTGTTGGACATGTACCGCACACATCACATTCACCAGAATAGCAACTTGGAAAACACGGGTAGGCTGGCTCTGTGGCTTCTCACCCCTTGTCGCGCCAGCAGTAGCTGAGAGCAGACGGGTACCCAGGAGAGCCAGGGGTACCTGCGATCACTCATGTCCTCTATCTAGACAGCTTGTCTTAGGTTGTTTGTTAGTGACTGAGCAAGTGTTTGATGAACCAGTGAATGAATTACCTATGTGGATAGCCATGATCGGACGGTGCCTTGAAATTTCTCTGCCCCTTTCATTAATAACCAGCTTCCTCTCCAAGATCCTCGCGAGGCCTTGCTGTCTTTACTGGCATATAGCATTTGGGGTCATTCAATAGGACATGAAGTTCTGGCTCTGAAAACCACTGGTACTGTGATTTTCATGAGCAAGACACCTAACCTCTCTGAGCCTCAATTCCCTTACCCATAAAATGGGTGGATTATAGTATTTGTCTTACGAGAATCCTTTAAGTCACAAAAGACGAACCAATTCAAATTATTTTAAGGGAACAGACAGAACAAGTTTTTTTTTAGCTTATATGGCTGAGAGGAATATTGGGTTATCTGACCAAACCAAAGGATGGGGATCTGGGCCTCAAATGCTACAATCGAGACTCAAAGCCACCGGAACTTCCCTTCCTCCTCAATCTCACAGCTCAGCCCTGCTCTGCTTGCCTTCATTCTCTCCTATTGCAGCCATATCTTCTTCGCTTGAATGAACTTGGCCACTTGTAACCCTAATTTCACATTCTTCTAGAATCATGAACCCAGAAGCAAAGCTGTTTTTTTCTTCAGGTTCAAATCAAATCTGTCTCCTGTATTCCAAGGGAGGCCTCAGATCAGCCATGCTGGTTCAAATGCTTCCCTCAGGATGAGAAGTCTGTGACTGACCAGGCACAGGGTCATCCCCATTTTGTACGTGGGTAAAAGGTAGTGGCTAGAGTGAATTATTACAAGGGGTTTCAAATCCTGCTGAACAGATAAGGCAAAAATAAAAGCTACCACTCTGCTAAGCTAACTCACCAAGTTGTGAGGATCCAGGCAAACAGCAACTGCCAAACAACCATTGGTTAATATTATAAGTAAATGGCCTTGTAAGCTGCCAAATGTCATATGAGTCCTGGGAAAATAACCACCAATTCTATTTATTATTTCTCTATCCAAGGGTGGAAACTGCTTGAGTCATATTAATGACAATTAAAATGATAATAGCCAACATTTAAGAAGTTGGGCCCCAGCTGGGGCGTCTGGGTGGCTCAGTTGGTTAAGGGTCCGACTTCGGCTCAGGTCATGATCTCTCTGCTTGTGAGTTCAAGCCCCACATCAGGCACTGTGCTGACAGCTCAGAGCCTGAAGCCTGCTTCGGATTCTGTGTCTCATGCTCTGCTCTGCTCTCTCTCTCTCTCAAAAATAAATAAACATCGAAAAAGATTAAAAAAGAAGAAGCAATTGTTGCATGTTTGGAACTGCTTTTCCAAGCACCTTATATCTATGAAACAGGTACTATTATTGTTTCAGTTTTTACATAAATAAACTAATGCAAAGAGAGGTAAAGCAGCTTCCCAAAGTCAGTTAGCTAGCAGTGGAGTGAGGGTTTGGACCCAGGGAGTCTGGGCCAGAGTTCACACTCCCAAACACTAGGCCTCAATAACTCCTGTGCTAGAAGTATGAGGTGTAGGTTGAAAGGCAACTACCATTTTGCATTATCCTGTGTGTTTTTCCTCTGCTGCACTGAAAGCTCCACGAGATCAGTAATTGTATCTGTCTTACTCAGAGTTGCGTAAGTATGCCACTCTGAGGGTCTACATGACTGGTATGAGAAAAGTAGAGATAATTAGAATTGGGCTAGACTTTTATTTGAGTGCCTGAAGATCATTTAAATAATAGTGCCTTTGAAAATGCATATGCACATCCATTTTTCTAAAATTCAGAAAAGATGCATAATATTCAGGTGCCTAATAACTTGGCTGCTAGTTAATCATGCTTGACACTTATATAGCACTTCACCTTTTAAAATCACTTTAGAATATGTTAGTTCATTAAGCCCTACAAAATCCAAGTGAGACAGGGAAGGTTTCTGCACCTGCCTCTGATCTCCCTACCTTCTGCTATCTAAATACTTGGTGGACTAGGGAAGGAGGAAAACAATTGGACAAACCAAGCAAGGAAACACACGCAGCCAAGAATGACAGAAACTTGTAGGCAGTGAAAGTAAAAGGAACATCCTCTGATTTTGTAGAGGTTTGCCCTTGACTCATGAACTTACAACATACAAAAATCCATATGATAATTACTCACTTCTGATTCGTTAAAATCTAAGAAAACAGCCATCAACCTGCTTCTTCAAGTTCAAATGCCTATACACCAATCATTTGACCTTATCTTATTTGACCTTATTTGACCTTATTCATTTCCTTTGAATAAGATGTGCCTTTAACTGTAAATTTTCATGACCTTTGAATACTTATATTCCAAGTTCTGTTGTCCATTCTAATTTCTGCTTTTCTCAAAAAAGGATCCGCCTAATGTCAACATCTAGTATGACTCGGGCCATATTCAGTATAGATTCTTTCATGTTGTTTTGTCACTCAGTTAACAACTGGTTCCAGGTTTGGATGTGATGCTGAGCTAATCCCAACAGTCATCTGAACATTTCACTCATATATTGGAACTACACCCACTTCCTCTCAGGCATGGATGCTGGTCAGCACTGACAGTTCATAAAAGTAGAGACAGAAAGGTACCTGAACAAGGTAATAGGGCTAAAAACACCACCCTAGGATGTTCTGGAACCACAAAAAATACTTTCAAAATTAGTGAGAAGCCATCTCGATGAAAACAATGGTACAAAAACCAGACCCGCCCCACCCAGGTCCTCATATAGTAGACATTTCTAATTAGTTAAAGTCATCTTATTTCTGGCATCAGCTCATCCTCCTTTCTCAAGGTACTGAGGATTCAAGGGAAGGCACAATAGGTTTATAATATGAGCTCACATTCTAGGATCGGGAATACCTGGGTTCAAATTGATTGAACTAATTACTAACTCTGTGCCCTCAGACAAGTTGCTTAATCTCTCTGAGGATCAGTTTCCACAGGATAGTACTAGAAACTACTTTACAGAATTGTTATAGGATTAAATACAATAATCACTCACAGACTTAGCACAGTCCCAGGGATATAGTGAATGCACAGAAATAAATATTATTAACCGCCTCCAGGTTTCTTGGATATTCTCACACTCAATTTTGAGGTATGATTTTGAGGCTTCTTTAAAATGGTACACCTAAGAATCCTAGCTGTTGACTGTCTGTGGAAGAGGAATATGTTGTGGTCTGTGTTAAAACATAATGATCTTTATCCACCCAGGCTGGAAACAGAAACATTCCAAATCACTCAAAAGGTCAGATACTTTCCAACAGTTAGTAGACTAATATGCAATGTTGACCCCAGACAAAGTCAGGGAATAGTTAGATGATTTGTCTATGATGAACCTGTGTTTTTTGTTTTATGCTTGTACACTCTTCCGTCTTCTTGAGATGCTACCCTCACCTTATTTTATTTGGGGGAAATTGAGGGCCTCCCACATGGTTTGGAAGTCCCAGTAAATAAAGACCACTTTATTTACTCATGAGTGCTCCTCTGGCAGCTGAAGACTTCCAAGGTTACTGATAGCACCTTTTGCCCACTTCCTATAACCACATCATTAACCTGGAAGATTTTTCAGCCCCTTTTCCCTGCCTTCGAACAGCTTCAAAGATAATCCATGATAAAGGGACTTGGCAGTGTCTCTGATTACCCATTAGCATGGGACATGGCAAGGATGTGGGGGGTTAGGAGGATGTGTTATCGAGTTCATGGGTTAATTTGCATTGGTACAGGGAAATCTGAACAGACCTTTTTAGAATCAATCCACTGGGGGAAAATATAGAAGGAAGCATTTAAACCACGGTGCTCAAGCAGAATGAACACTTATTTCACAGACACAATTACAACTGCCAGGGGAGAAAATTTTTCCAAAACTATTTAATCTCCGAAATGGGCAATAAGCTTGTCAGCCTCTTGGGCATTTCAACCTTGGTGCAATGGTTCATAGCAAATCTTTCCATGACCAAAACCCGTCAGATTCATCAAGTGTCTCCATTCTCTCACAATAAAAGTCATTTAAGGCTCTGAGGATGAGGCAAGCATTGTGTGTGCAATATATGCTCCTCTCTGTCACCAGTGCAAAACCTGGGGATGTGCTGGAGAAAGGAGCCTTAAAAAATGAGGATATTCGTCTTTCAAGTGTTTGAGATGCTATTTCTAAGCTAATCTCCCCTACAAATCAGGAAGTCCAATTCAATTCAAGTCCAATTCAAGCTTGTCTTCCAGAATGTCTAGTAAATCCTCAAAAACATGAACTATGTACTTGCTTTGTGTCTCACTTTCTACCCATCCTCCTCTCAGCCCTGTGAGTTCATTGTTGCTTTGGAAAGTATTAAGGTTCAGACTAGAATTAGCAGCCAGAGAATTTACTAGAACTAGCCATTTCCCCGCCCCCCCATCATGTCTATTAATGACTGCAACATCATAAACAATAAAGTTTAATTAGGAACTAAAGTGTCTATAGCAATTAAATATGAAGGAAGTATTCAAAAACACAGCAGGAAGGATCATATTTTTAAAGCATTTAAATTGCAAATGATGTTATTGACGGAACTTTTAAAAGAAATTTTGTGATTGGGGGAAAAAGTGTCTAAAGCGAAGTGTTGACTCCATGACATTTACAGACAAATAAATATCTAGGATGGATCAATTTGTAAGTAGGAGCAGATGCTTCAGAAAATATTGAGAGCTAATGGGGGCTGTCTTTAATTTCTACCTCACTTAGACAATGGGGGAAAAAACAACTTAAAGGATTCCAGAATAATGACATGGCTCATTAGTGTTAAGGCCACTTCAAATTAAAGGATTTATCTTCAGTTACTAAGAGAGGAAAATTACTAATGAGCTTCATGCATGAATATTTGGAAAGGGCTACAGCCCACTCTCTAGGTATGAAACTACCTGAAGTTGTATCCACAGGTATTTAGGTTTCTAAGACCATATCCTAAATAGGTTTGGTTCTAGAGCTCACTGCTTGATAAACACTGCTGGGAAAGGACGTTGTGTGCCCACTAATCCCCTGAGAAAAGTGGGGAAGATTGTGAACCACAGGGACAGGTTACATGCTGGAGAAAAAGGGAAGCTCTATTATTATGGAAAGACACACCAAGGAAGGACTAAGATGAGCCTTTGCTGCTCTAAGTTTATGCTGTTCCAAATACAGTGGCAGCAACTTCAGAACACAATGTAGGTGAAGATGAAGAAATGTTAGGCCTCTCTTTCTGGATACTCTGAAGCACTGCACAGATACGGAACCTGTCACTGTTTTTGGCATTTACTCTTGAGCTTGGAATTCGACGGTCTTCCATATTTAACTCCATTGCATATTAGGCCCTTTCTGGAAAGCTGTCCATGTGAAACCTCTGGTAATGAAAGTCTGGTGTTTGAAGGAACTGGGCTGAATAAATTGTTTGGTTCCTTGCAAACAAGTTATATAAATAGTGGTCCAATGGAAAATGAAATACTCAGGTGTAATGTCATAGGAGAATTCTAGCATATGAAGACTAACTGGGATTGGAACTTTGTAGGTAGTGGCCCTGTCTCCTGTACCTGTTATGAAGAAGACATTAGATTAAGGTTCTCTTGACAGAGTTGGAATACTGCCAAAATAACTGGGCATTTGTTCATTGGCTCCTGGGATGACCTATATCTGTAACTCATTTCTAAGTTAGGGAAGAAAGCAGAGGCGGTTCTTTTTGAAAGGCCTTTCTGATGGCCAGGAATCATGGCAATTTTATTTTCTAGCACAATTATGTTTCTTCCTACTCTGTGTTTGAATTGCAAAGGAACAGAAGCATGGCATTCCCAATTGAAGTTTTTAAGTTGACAGTCTGATAGTCTAATCTATTTTTATTTACTTTTAAATTTAAATTCAAAGCCAGTGTTCATAGGTGCCTTAACAACAAGCTGCGAGCCTGTGGGAAATATTCCCTGGCTCCTCTGTTTATCTAAAGTTTGGCCTCCTCATTATGATCAATTAATATTTCAGAAGGTTCATTTTTTTTCTGGGGTTGTTGGAATAGATGTCACTTTCCAGAAAGCCATTTCCAGTGCTATTCATTTTCTTTTCAGTGTCTTGTTTATGACTAAAAAATGCACTGATGATTTCATAATGAGAGTACATTATGTAGAAATGGAAATATAATCTTTGAAAAGTGTGACTTTTTATGTGTTAGGTAACATTTCTCTTCATTTTCCCTTTTCATGTGATTTTTTTTCTTTTCTAAAGGGAAAGAAGTGTTAGGAGAGAACTGACATATATATCAGGAATTTAAAAAGTATATTTTTTGAACTACTATAAAATCTAAAGGGACTAGGTGATTAAAGTTCTTCATATTTAAAGAATTCTCTTTGAGAAATCCCAGAAGCTGGAGGAAAAATTGTTTTTATTATTGTTTAAGTTTTGTTTAAGGGCATAGACTATACCAGGCTCTGTAAAGAAACAAAATATTTGCCTCTAATATTATATATAATTTTTAAAATATTTTTAAAGGCAATACAGTTCATAATGTGAAAGATACCAATAAAGGCAGACCATGAACATCAAGAGGTCATTTATTCACTTATTTCATGATTTATTTAAGAAGTAAATGATGAGCATCTACTATCTGTGATTACACATGCTATTATGCCAAGTATGAACATCAATAATATATGTCTTTACCTTTAAGAAATTTATAATATCCTAATAGAGATAGATGTAATCAAATAACTATAATATAGGGCAGAAAGTTCAAAATGTTACGGGACTTCTAGTTCAAGATGGCTTACTGAAAGTACATGTAAACCCGTCTTCCCTCTGAAATTACTACTGATACGACTTTATTACAAACCATTATAAAAGCCATGATAAGATAAGAAAACCAGATGTCCTAATAGAGCAATATACTGATAGGAATTTGGGAAGACATAAAGAAGAGAAGAATAGATTGACAGGAATTTCTCTTTCACGTAGCTAAAGGTAGTTTTTGGTAGACCAAGTCATCTACTGAGAAGAGTTATTTAAAAAAAGCAAAATAAACACAAAAATCCTCTGTTTAAAGATACACACAGCTGCAGAAATAATGAAGTCTGGAGAGGTTAAAAGCATGGCAAGGGGAGACTCTTAGAAAGGTGTAATAATGATCTTCAGCTGCACTATCCCTGGAAGCTTGTGCTGATTCTTGCCTGAGTAGACTGGGAAAATCGGTTTATGGGTTTTCACTGGGCAGAGGGCCATTGTTGAGGATACAGAAACCAATAGATATTCTCATCTTAGATGAGATGGAGTTATAAAATTGGATACTCGAGGAGCTTCAAGAGAGACCTGATCCTCTCTTCCTCAAAATATGTGCCAAATTCTGAAGGTGTACAAAATAGGAGGCTTAAGAACTAAGCTACAAACTCTGCAAAGTGGAAAATTCTGTAGTCTCCTGATGCTGAGATGACAAAGACTGGCTAGGGTAAATGGATCTAGTGAATAGAGCAAGCTCTTCATTGGAAGCAATGGAAGCCTCTGGACTAGAGACAGGGAAACCAGATATAAACTCAGTTTTAGTTTAATCTAATTTAATTTAATAAAAACTTCAATCCAGCCTAAAACTGGCCCTTTCTAAACGACTTAAGATAGCTTTTAACTCTACCCCCCTAGCAGAGTAAAGGATAATCCTTTTTTGATGCAAGGTCATAATATCTGGGGTTTCTTTGATATTTACATTCAGTGTGTTTCACTTATTAAAATCGTTCTAGGCATGACAAGAGACAGGGTCATGTGTCTAAAAACCAAGAGGAAAAAAATAGGCAACAGAAAGAGATTCATAGGTGACACAGACATTAGTGTTATAAGATACAGACTATCAAAACCTGGTTGATATGAAAATCAACGATGACGTGTTGGGGTTTTTATCAGGTACTTAGAATCTGAGTCAGTCATATTTACATTCTATATACATATAAACATTGCAATATATATGTGCATATATATGAACATATATGTGTGTGTGTGTGTATATATATATACATATATATATATGGTTCATTATAGGGATTTGTCTTTACACAACTGTGACTTGTATCTTTACACAGCTGGTTAAAAATTCATTGTATGATGGATGTCTTCGTTTTGTACTGGAGCTTCCTTTCTAAAACGTTAAATATTTTGGGCAAAAAAGATATGCAATTCAGGACAGTGAGAATAAACTGGAATCCAAAAAAATCAACCAGAACACAGGAAGATGGACTAAAAACCATGCTAGCCTTCCACTGCCTCTAATTTAGATGGCAATTGTCATGCACAAGAAGTTCTCACCCTTCATCACAGTTGAAAATACATCTGGCTGAAGAGTCAGAGAAGCAGGAATAGGAAGAGTAGCTGAAGACCTAGCTGCTGCCTAACACCAATGAGATGAACCAACAGATCAGTGACAATGTGTGTGTGATGCAACAGCATCTGCTGTTACTTCATGACGTGCCAGGTATAAATCAGTATGGCTGCTGCTTTATTTCTACCTTCCGAATCTCACATATAATGTCTCTTGTGGACTGTTTGAACTTAAAACATGTAAGGAAGAGCACTCTTGAAATGTAGTTTAGCCTAGCAGAATTGACATAATGCAAAGCCACCCAAAAATCTACACAAAGAATTAGATGGGGATTCCAGAAATAAAAAGTGTTCTATATTAAAGTAAAATTTAAATTAATGCATATAACACCAAACTGGACAGAGTTGTGTACAAAATTAGTGAACCTGAAGACAACTGAAAAGATCCAAAAGGAAGCACAGGGAGATAAAAGAATGTATAGAGGGCAAGAGTAGAGCAAAAGAGAAACAGTATAACATATATGTAGTGGATACACCAGAAAGAGAGTAAAGAATTGGAAAAGAAACGATATTTGAAGAGATAGTGGCAAAAAACACTCCAACCTGAAGAAAAACATTAATTCTCAAATTCAAAATGCTCAGCAAACTACAAACAAAATAAGTATTTTAAAAAACCAGTAAGGCACATCATAGAAAAACTGATTTTAAAAGAGACAAATAAATAAATAAATATTAAAAGCAACCAGAGTTGTTAATGTTACCGTTTCTGACAGGTGTTACTGGAGGGGTTGTGGGAAGGAGGATGGGCTAACTGGATAAGGGGCATTAAGGAATCTACTCCTGAAATCATTGTTGCACTATATGATAACTAATTTGAATGTAAATTTAAAAAAATAAATTAAATTAAAAAAAGAACTGGTGAATAAAAAGGCAACTAAATTTGTGAATACAGATGCTAGTAAAAATGTTAAAGTATAAAAAAAAAGCAACCAGAGGGGGGGGGGGAGACACAATCTTCAAAGGAACCCCAATTAGAAAATTGGTGACTACTCAGTAGAAATGGTGTAAGCCAGAAGACAATGAAAAAATAACTTAAAAGTGCTCAAAATTACTATCAACCTAACATTCTACCTCCAAAGAAAATGTACCTCAAAAATAAAGGGGAGATAAAAACATTTCCAGAAAAAAATTAAGACGATTCATTGTCAGCAAGATGCACTAAAGAGAATATTAAAGGAAGCTGCTTAAGCCAAAGGAATATGGTCATAGAGGAAAATACAGAAATGGAGAAAAAAATTCATAGTAATACAAAAATAAATAAGTAGATAAATATAACTGAATGTAGATGGTTATATCTAGGGAATTTTAAATATATGCAGAATTAAAATGCACGACAACAATAATACAAGGGGGTAAATAAAGTTAAAGTTTTCTAAGGTTCTCTCATTACTATGGAAGAGGTAAAAAAGTCATCTTTTATATTAGGCCGTAATAGTCATTACAAATATTATAATTTCCTAATCATTAAACATTTGTTTAAAAATGTAAAACTGATAAGGTGATAGAAAAAATTGAATGACAAAATCACTTTATTAATCCAAGAGGATGCAAAAAAGCAAAGCTCAAAAAAAGCCAAAAATGAATGGGCCAAATAGTAAACACACAATAAAATGGTGGATATAAACCCCAATATCCATTAACTATAAATGGACAAAATAGTCCAAAATAAAAGATCAATTTATTAAGCCTAGGTTTTAAAAAGTTATATGTGCTTACAACAGTAATGAGGTGCCATGTACCATGTAAATACTAAACAAAGAAAACTGGTGTCACTGTACTGATATCAGCCAAAATAAGTTTAAGGGAAAAGGATTACTAGAGATAAACAAGGTGATATCATAATAAGGTGCTAGTCTACCATGAGGACATAACAATGATAAATATGAATGCATCCAATATAAAAAAATTAGCAGGTTTCTGCTATAAGCCAAAGACATAAAAAAGCCTCCAAAATCAGTGATTTTTCCAGAAGAATCTCAACTAACCACAAATGAATAGTAATGAAGCTTGTACGTAGTAGAGTATGGGTGGTTGGTGAGGTAATTTTTATCTCTGTGTGTGTGTGTCTGTTATGCCAATCCTCTACTCTTGGAGCAGCCAATTTCAATGTTTGCTTCTAGGATTAAGCTGTAAGTATAGCTTTATAAAGTGGGAATTTGGAGAAGTACCTTTGGTAACTTATGGTCTTCTGTGCCAAGACAAGAGGTTATGAACTATCTTTAATCAGAAGCCCATCTAGTTATGGGTTTCTCTTGTCTTGTCCACTCCCTGGAACCAAGGCTCCTGTTATTAGAGCCTGTATTTGCTGCTAGGTCAATAGGAATTCTCATTTGTGCTAAGTAAATAAGATGTCACTATCAATACTTTTCAATCAAGGTCCTCAGATACAAATATGAGCAAACATGCATGAAACACTAAACATTTGAGGAACTACAGCATGAAAAAAAACAGTCACTGAGTCAAGAAACAAAAGTAACCACTAAGAAAACAGAAGTTAACAGAAGAAGCAAGAAAAAAAAGTGTATATTATATACATAGACATTTTTAAAAAATCTCATAAATATTAAAATATATATATATTATCTATGATAAAAGCAACTAGCTTCTCTGAAAAATAAATGAGCAGAATTCTTGGAAATTAAAAACAGAATTACCATACACCTAATAAATCAGAATAGTTGAAAACTGAATAATGAACTTGAAGATCAAAATGAGGGATTCTCCTACAAAACAAACAAATGACAAAGGGTTGAAGGGTATAGAAAAAGCGATACGTTAGTTTATACAGAACAACAAAATGTTCAAGAATCTCAAATAGATCTTTGAAATTGAATCATAATTAACTGGGATCTGTCTCAGCAGATATCAAACTTAAAAAAAGCGATAAAAGGACTTAGAAAAAAACAAAGAAAAAACTAATTTTATTATATATATATTTTTAAACTTCTATATTGAAAGGCTATGATAAACAAAATGAAAAGATAACTAGGAGAAGATACCTATAACATGCATAACATACAGTTATTGTTTATTATTCATTTTATACAGAGTTCTTTCAAAAAAGTTATAAAGACAAATAAGCCAATAGAAACCTGAACAAAGGACCATTCACAAGAAAAGAAATACATGTGGCTAGGAAACTTATGCAAAATTCATCAGTCTCACTAGTATGAGAATAAAAATTAAACTAAGAATATGTCATATTTTGCCCATTTGTGAATGTAAAAAACAGTGATAGTATTTTTGAAAATGTGGTGAAGAGTAAGCTCAGATACTATCCAGTCACAGCCCTTTTGAAAGCAATCTGTCAGTGTGTAGCTATCAAAATATAAAATGCACATACTCCCTGACCAAACATCTAGGAATCTCTCCTAATAAAAATCTTGCATTTATCTGAAAGTCACATATATTCAGTAACAAAAGGAAAAAAAATAGGATTTTTTTCAATTGCCAGTTATTGAAACCCAACTCAAATAGTTTAAGCAACAAACAAAAACAAAAAGGAAAAACCATAAATCCATTAGAGCAAACAATGAAAGAAGAAAGTGCATATATGTACATACCTGTATATGCACATTTAGATGTGTATGTATGTGTGTATCTGTATATAGATATATCTACAACATATTGTTAGATACCACTTAAAAAACAACCCAAATGGCAGATTAATGCTGACAGCATAATTCCATCTAAGAAGCAGCAGCAGCAGCAGAAAGAACAAACACTACGTAAGCCAGGGTGTGTGTGTGTGTACGTATGTCCACAGGTAAAGCACTAGACTCTTACTAGAGTTTACCTAGGGGAGGCAGTGTGGATTTGAAGGAGGAATGGAGGCAATCTTTCACAATTTTAATTCCATTTTCCATATTATTAAACCCCTCCCCTACAAAAATCATAACAACGTACAAGTGTGAGGTTTTCTGTGTAAAAACAATCATTTGAAGAAAAAGAAACGACGTTATGTCAGCACAGAGGAAAGAAGAGACTAACGCCAGGAAATAATTCCAAATTTGGAGACTAAGACGCGGCCTCTGCCCTTTAGGAGGTTAAGGGAGATAAACAGTTCTCGGACCGCCATGACACAGAGTATACAGGTCTGTAAGAGAAGTAAAAACAAATTGTGGAAGTCAGGAGAGAGCTATTACTTCAAATATGTTATCTAATAATTCATTTTGTTCGACCACTTAATGTTGAGAGGAAAATTCAATTCAATTGAAATCATTTATTCATATTCCTAAACTGAACGGCATATTGATTTTGATATTAATTTTCACTACATTCAAGAGGCCTTCGATGTGGAGCCCTTTCCATTTTTAAGTGTCCTCAAATCACCCACGACTGTACCGCCACTCTCTGAATGCCAAAAAGGCACAGTCACAGTAAGGGGACATGGCTTTCTGCTCAGTTTAGCAGAATTTAGCAAACATAGGCCAAATGGCATTTATGTGCCAAGTACTGGCCAAGGCCTGAAGAGGGGAAGATGTAAATTCCATGTTCTTGCTCTAAAGAAACTTCAAGTCTACTGGGGAGAGCAGAGGCATAAATGCCAGAGCTGTGTTCAGGGCACATGGGAGACAAGGAAAGGGGCACCATACACAGGTGAGGATGGAGGGGACTGACAAAGAAGTCCTGAGGGGGAGCAGGCATTGAAGGTGAGACTTGAACAACAGCAGGGTTTACGTGGGGGAAAGAGGTATGGAGGGCAGGTCCATGGTGTGAAAGAGCACAGCTGCCTGCAGTGGACAGAATCCACTCTTTCTGGATTGCCAATGGTAAGAGGGAATAGGGAAAGAGAGGGTGGAGGTGAGGTCAATGAGGAGGATCAAGTTCAGACTCTCCAGGGTTTAGAATGGAGATTAAGGAATTCATGTTTTATTCTGGGCAGGATTTGAAGGGGTTGAAGTTGCAGGGTTAGATTTATTTTATAAACGGATCACTGTGTGTAGGATAAGAAAGAGGGCAAAGACATTAGTTAGGAGAAAGACCTTATGTCCTGAACTAGAGTGGTAGCAATAGGTATGGGAAGTGGAGATGTGTTTGAGAAACTACACCTGGGAAGTCAACTTACCAGAGTTGAGTTCTGAGGATTGAGTTCATATATACAGAGGCTGTAGACCAGCAAAAGACATATAGTAAATGCCACACAACTATTTGGTATTATTATTGTTGGGTCCCCTAGTTTCTCTGTACTTCTTCACACTTTCTGCTCCCAATTCTTGGACCATCCTTTCTTTAGCGCCCCTCTTTCCGGTCCCATGGCTCACTCTACTGTTCTTATCATGACATATCTTGAGATTATATATGCTCTGCAGCAGGCTGCTAACCTGCAGGGTCTGTGTCTCATTTGCATTACCTTCCCCAGCACCCAGCATATTACCTTGCACAAGGTCCTCAAGGTATTTTTGATGAAGGGTAGGAATCAAAACCCATGCCTACACAGACTATTTTTAGCTCAAAATCATATCTCCAAATGTAGGTAAATTGAATTCACTAAGACCACCCATTCTAAAGTTCCTGTCCAGAGCTCCTCACTTGCCATGGGTTAAATCTATGCCATCCAATCCTATGATTCCATTAGCAGCAGATGACATATCAGGACTGCCCACCATGTTTTAACTGTGCTCTGGAGAGTCAGGCTTGGCCCTCACAAAAGAAATACACTCTCCACCACATTCAGGCTGATATTCAAAAGGTTGGGAAAATCCTTCCTTCCTTGTGATAGGTAGAATATTGGTCTTACAGATGTCTACATCCTAAGCCCTGAAACCTGTGAATATGTTACCCTACATGGCAAAAGGGACTTTGCAATTGTAATTAAATTAAGGATCTTGAGTTGGAGAGATTATCCTGGATTATTTAGTCCCAATGTAATTACAAGGATCTTTATAAAAAAGAAAAAGGAGACAAGAGAGTTAGGAGTTGACTTGTACCTCCAGAACTGCAAGAAAATAAATTTATGTTGTTTTAAGCCACTAAGTCTGTGGTGATTTGTTACACCAGCAATGGGAAACTAATACATTCCCTTAACTCAAATCTCATGGGTACAATTTACAAATCAGTTTATTTGTTCCCTTTGATGTAGTTCCAGTATCTCAAGAACTGCTCTTACATTTTAAAGTGTCAGATTAAGGGGCGCCTAGGTGGCGCAGTCGGTTGAGCGTCCGACTTCAGCCAGGTCACGATCTTGCGGTCCGTGAGTTCCAGCCCCGCGTCGGGCTCTGGGCTGATGGCTCAGAGCCTGGAGCCTGTTTCCGATTCTGTGTCTCCCTCTCTCTCTGACCCTCCCCCGTTCATGCTCTGTCTCTCTCTGTCCCAAAAATAAATAAACGTTGAAAAAAACAAATTAAAAAAAAAAATAAAGTGTCAGATTAAGAATGGATCCTCATTTTTTCATGATTCTAGCCAAGATATTCCTGTAGTATCATCCCAAACAATCCCAATATTATAAATTTCCATCGATTCTTTAAAAAAAATTTTTAATGTTTATTTATTTTTTTGAGAGCAAGAGAGAGACAGAGCATGAGCAGGCAGGGACAGAGAGAGAGGCAGACACAGAATCCAAGCAGGTTCCAGGCTCTGAGCTGTCAGCACAGAGCCTGATGCAAGGCTTGAACTCTTGAACTGTGAGATCATGACCTGAGCCAAAGTCGGCCACCCAACTGACTGAGCCACCCAGGTGCCCCTTGAATTTCCATCTATTCTTAATATAAAATCAATTTGACCCAAGCCAGTTCTCTGAATTCCTGCAATATTCTCTGAACTATTTTTTGAATGCATATTGGCTAGGAATTATTCTCATCTTTTCTTCATCTTCAATTTTGTGTTCACTTATTTGTTTGCTGTTTCCGCCCCCCCCCCCCCCCCGGCCTTAGGCTGCATTCAGTGATAAAAGATATTTTTTTAGACCACCAGCATTCAAATAATTTCATACTATAGCAACAAGTGAAGAATAACTCTGTTGGTCTTTCCAGAATAAATAATCCCGTTCCCATTTCTTAATGATCTTAAAAATGACAAGCTCTTAAATTCTTAGTAAGTTGACACTCCACACTCACCATCTGGCTTGTCCTGCCAATTTCAGTACATTTTTTATATGACCAAAAACTTTCCTACTCGTTCTTAAATGAGATGTCTCAGACACCATCTGAAAATGGTGTCAACTTATCATTAATGTAAAAATGGCACTGTGTTCCAAAATCTGTAAAATTTCAGAGTATAAAACAAGGAGAAAGGAGACCAGGGGATATATGCTACCTGGTGTTCACCTAGAAATGTGAGTTCTGGCTTAGCTGCCAGCTGATGCCTGCTATGAAGCCCTCCTCCCTCCCTCACTCTCCTTTCTAGAGCTTCTTCTGGATGCCTTTCTCAGCAGCACATTGCTGAGACATCTAGATGTCATGCTTCAGCAATGCTAGGACCCAGGTGATCAACTTCAAACATGATGCAGCCTTTCTAAGTCTTTCTGTAGACGGTCTACGCGCCATTTTATTCACAGACATTAGAGTGTCGAAACCATTCTGCCATCATGACTGCATTGTGCTAGGCCAAATCTACTTAAGGCAAGTTAGCTAGTCAAGATAAAGAAGTGAAAGGCACATGAGAAGATGCTCAATATTATTAGCCATGAGGAAAATCCAAATCAAAACCACAATGAGATACCACTTCATACCCACAGGAATGGCTACACTAAAAGTGACAGATAATAGAAAGAATTGGTAAGGATGTGGAGAAATTGGAACCTTCACATACTGATGGCTGGAAAGTAAAACTGTTGCAGCTGCTTTGATAAATGGTCCTAATGTTTCCTCAAAAGTTTAAACATACCATTCACATATGACCCAGAAATTCCACTCTTAGGTATGTGCCCAAGAGAAATGAAAACTTATATGTCAACACAAAAATTTGTATATGAATGTTCACAGCAGCATTATTCATAAGTCAAAAAGTGGAAACAATCCAAATGTTTATTGGTGGATGAATGGATAAGTAAAATGTGATATATCCACATCATGGAATATTATTCAGCCACAAAAAGGAATGAAGTGCTGATACTTGGTATAACACAGATGATGCTTGAAAACATTATGCCAAGTAAAAGAAGCCAATCACAAAGAACCACAAATTATATGATTCCATTTTTAAAAAATTTTTCTAAGTTTATTGATTTATTCTGAGAGAGAGAGAGAGAGAGTGAGCGAGCAGGGGAGGGACAGAGAGAGAGGGAGAGAATCCCAAGCAGGCTCTGCACTGACAGTGCATAGCCTGATGCAGGGCTCAAACTCACGAACCATGAGATCATGACCTGAGCCAAGATCAAGAGTCAGATGCTTAACCAACTGAGCCACCCAGGTGTCCCTGTATGATTCCATTTATATGGAATATACAAAAAAGTAAATCCATAAAGACAGAAAGCATATTAGTGGTTTCTCAGGGCTAGTGGGGGCTAGGGGACTGAGGGGTAACAGCTAAGTGGAATGGAGTTTCATTTTGGGATGATGAAAATGTACTAAAATTAATTACAGTGATGACTGTACAACTCCTAACATACTAAAGCCATTGAATTGTGCACTTAAGTGAGCAAATTATATGTCATGTGAATTATATTTTGATAAAGCTGTTTAAAAAATGAAAAGAATTGGAATGAATGAATATTTCCCACCAGGTTATTTCCTGAGCTGTGCCATGGTTTGACTAACCCATATTCTCTCCTCCAGCCACCTCTCCCTCCAGGCTCACCTCCTCTTTACTTGGGACTGACAGGATCAAACCCAGCAGCTGCCCTTGAGAGACACAGCACTGAACTGCCCAGAATTTCAGGCGTCGTTTTGTTTGTCAAAGAATGAACAGCAAAGACAGTTGCTTAATCCTGCTTGCGTCTTCCTGAAAAATCCTGCCAGGGCCCAACAGCATGTCATTTTTCATTATTTCCAAAGGAACATTCACCTTAGATATTAATTTCTGTTCTCTTCTATGCATGCTCCAAGGCTCTACTCTACTATACCAACATTCATATATATCTACTTCTCCTGACGTCTAGTCATTTCTCCAGGATCTGCTTTCCCCAGAGGGATGACAGCTAATTGCCTTTATGACATGATATGACTGCTGTCCCCTAATCCAAGCCTCCTTAGCCAGATTGTCTGCAGCCTCCTCTTTTCACTAGCTAAGCCACCTGCCTTGGACCTAAAATCCCCATTATTGGTCTCTCTTTTGGAATAAGACACTGAAGTCCTCCTTGAACTATAAATGTTCAGGAAAGAAAAGCATATTAGTATTATCCTACATATGTCCCCCAATATAGAGTCAAACACAATAGTTGCTCGATAATGTTTTTTTAAAGAATGCGTTGGGAAGGTCTGGGGCATGTGACATAATTTAGGGAGGGTTTTGCTGTTTTGGTAACCTCAGCCCTGGAAAGATGCACAGAGTCAAGGAAAGCCCCTGAGCAAGGAAAATCTGTGTATATGTGTCACTGAAAGAAAGAAAGGGACCATTTAAAGAAAGATGATGTTTTGGTGTAAGGGATCTTTCACTTCTCAATTTTGCCTGGGATGGGCCCAGACTCCTTTCTTACTGCCACAAGAGTCTTCATTCTTTATTCCATGTGAGTGCAGTAGTACTCTACTACTGTTGAACTTCTGTCATATTTCAGTGGTAGAGGTAGCTGACCTCTCCCCTAGGGGTGTACATCAGCTAATAAAAGATTAGCAAGAGTCCCCAGATTCAACACTGTGCAGGGTTCTACCTAATGTAAGCAGAAGACCATCCTGATTTCACATGCTCCATTTCCAAGGGCTCAGCAACACTCTGGAGTTTATTAGCATATGATGTGTCAAATAAAACCCATGTTTCATATACAGCGCATTATTAAATAATGATTATGTCTCAAGGTAGGAGCTGAACATATTTCATTTTCTCGTCTGCCGTTAAATAAGGAGGTTGGCCTCAGCAGCTATTGACAAGTACAAACGGTCAAATCAACACTGTGCCTGGCACTGAAATTAAGTGGCTCTGCTTCCTCCCCTGCACTGGCTGTTCCACATGTCTACTTTCAAATTATTTCTGATTGTTAAGATTAGCAAAGGTGGAAGATTCATGGTAGTGAAGCCTAAGGCCCTCCACCATTCTGAGCTCTCTTTTCAGTGGTTTTAACGTGCAGTACTGTATCCCAAGCAATGCATAGCCAGAGGGATTAGCTTGCTTCTCCAAGGATGTTGAGATGACTCTACATTTAAATGTATTGAAGTCCTTGCCTTTTTGGAAATAAGATTCTCAAATTAGGCTGAGTCTTGCCCATTTGTGGCCCAGTCTAGGTTTTACGTGGATCTGTTAATAAGAACAACCACTCCCTGTGCTATCAGTAATTGATGATGTAGGACAAACTCTGGTGTGATTACATGTCTAAATGTTATCTGACATATCACCCCAAGTTTTTCAAGGAAGTTTTGGCTGCCCGTTTCTTGCCTAAATATGCTAATTAGCACATCACCACTGAAAATAACACTTCTACTAGGTACTGGAAAATATTTAGCCACATTTCAGAATAGAGAATTGTTTTCTGTTGAGTACGACATTGCTGTAAAGATACTTCCTCACTGGCCATGTTGTTTCATATGCTTAATTACAACATGGGAGAGAAGGACTAGAGGCTTCGAAGCCCTCTGTTCTTGAAGAGGGCCATCATTAAATAAGCTAGGAAAAAAGTGGCAGTGGGTATGCTCCTACTAAAATGCTTCACACATCAGAACATCTCTCTACAGTCTAAGTCTTTTTGAAATAACTGGAGAGTATTAATTAGTATCAAACTAATAGATAGTATCACTTTATACTTTAGTGAAGTTCAAATAGCAAATAACGTAACTCCAGAAATAGTAAAATCTCATTGTAATATAATCTGTTATGCCACTGGACCATAAATTACATTAGGTTCTTTCAAACCTAAGGCTCCAAACAGTGAAGGGCCAAAATACCCTCTAAATGTTCTCTGAGCATCCATTATTGTGTTTTCTATGTTTTGTGAATGTTTTACCTGCATTTACATTTCTTTCTTTTTTTCTTGATAAGATTAGGATCTTTATTTTATGACCTATTGCATTTACATTTCTGTGTACTTTTAAAGATTGGTTACTTTCATGTAGCTATGAATGCATAACTGTTCATACTAAATACTGAAGCCACATCGAGTATTCATTCATTTATTACTTGAGATATTGATTCAATACTGTAGTGGGTTGAATTGTGGCCTCCTAAAATATGCCCACCTGGAACCTCAGATTGTGACCTTATATGAAATAAGGGTCTTTACAGATGTAATTAAGGCATCACTGAATGGCTTTGCCCTTGAATAATCCTGCTTTGTGATAGTGTTTGGTGGGCTAGTTATTCTTTCTGCCCCACTTCCTTGAATTCTTTCACTGACTTTACTTATTTTTGTGTACAGAGCTTAAGGCACATTTAACTTTTATGTTCTCTTACATGTTATCTGATCTACAGTTATAATTTAAACTATATCTACACTGAGATACCGATTCAAATGTTTTAGCTGCATGTGTATTTTTTCACATATCCCTATACATGCAGTCACACATATTAGAAATATTATGATATTGTTTACTCACCCTATTTTTCATACATTAGCTTTTGTTGTCTTGTGTTATGGTGGGAAGAACACAAGTCTGTCATAAAACAGACCTAGGCTTGGAGATTTGGTGGTTTTAGAAAAGTTATCTAATCACTACAAACGTCAGTTTTTCTGCGCAATGATGTTATGAGCTAAATTGTGCCCTCCTAAAATTCATATATTGAAATCCTAACTTCTAATACCTCAGAGTGTGACCTTACTTAGAGACAGAGTCTTTACAGGGGTAATCAAATTTAAATGAGGTCATTAGGGTGGGCCCTGATACGATGTAACTGGTATCCTTATAAAAAGGGGAAATTTGGACACAGAGACACCCATAGATGGAGGATGATGTGAAGACAGCCACCTATAAGCCAAGGAGAGAGGCCCACAGCCCTCAGAAGGAGCTAACCCTCAACACCTGGATTTCTGACTGCTGACTGCTGGCCTCCAGAACTGGGAGGCAATACACTGGTGTTGCATGAGCTACCTACTTTGTGGTAATTTGTTATGGCAAACTAATACAAATGGCAATAATAATACCTCAAAAAATGGGGTGCCTAAGTGGCTCAGATTGTTTAAGCGTCCAACTTCTGCTCAGGTCATAATCTCACAGTTCGTGAGTTTGAGCCCTGCACTCGGCTGTGTGCTGACAGCTCAGAGCCTGGATCCTGCTTCGGATTCTGTGTCTCCCTCTCTCTCTGCCCCTCCCCCTCTCACTCTCTGTCTCTCTCAAAAATAAATAAAATTTTAAAAAAATACCCCAAAAACTTATTTTGAGAGGATCAAAGAATGTGGCACACCTTGTTGGTCATTTCCCTGAAGACCATTACCTTTTGTTATTTGCTAATGGGGCTCTGATTTTTCCTTAGGTATCAGGAAGAGGACCCGTGATCTCAAAAATGTGGATGCAGTCCCTGGAATAGGGTGACCACGTGACACGGCTATGGCCAACGAGATGTGAGGGGAGACTGCTGGGGGTTCTGAGCAAGCTATCTTTCCCTAATAATTGAGTCACAGGTGGAGAAACACGGCCTTGTGTCCCCCTTTGGCTCCAGGCTCGAAGTGGCTTGTGGGGAGGATGTGGTGCTTGACCCCGCCACACCCAGCTCTGATTGTGAGAATGTCAAGGAAGCCAAGCAAGCATCATGGAGATGCTGACTTCATCGATTGGCTGGATTGATTCCAGTGACTGCCAATATTCAGACTGCTTGTTACACGAGAAAAAGAAACTTGTGTTGTTTAGGCACTCTTAGCCAGGGATTCTCACACAGAACTGAGGCAATAAGGCTCCCATTTCACGTAGTGCACTTACTAAACACGGATTCCCTTTCTTCTTTGTTGTTATGTCAAAGCTTCTGTAACTTTGTTCCTCTTTCTTCTTTTTGAGGCTTATTTGTTTAGGCTGTCTTGATATCCTGCTTCTCTATCTTTGGTTTCATTAATTTGAAAAAACTGCATTTAGCTTGTTCATCAAGCATGTTTTGTTCTTTTAATTTCCTTTACTCATCTCAGAAAATTTGCTTCCTCCAGTCAATTTTCTCCAAACTGACCTCCTTTCCTGCTGTTTCAGCACAAGAAAAGACTCAAAATGGCTTTTGTGTGACTTGGTGTCTAATCTCCTGGGATAAGGACCTTGTCTTTTGAATCCTTTGCCATGCAGAGCATCATGTATGCGTTTGGGGATTTACAAATCACAAATGGAGCATAAGCAGGGCTTTGGTGAGCGTCTACAGTGGAGAATAGATGGGAAACAGGCTGGGACCATTGAACAGGCTCTGGCCTTTTCCACCAGGAGGTCAGTGGTTTATTTGGGCTCAAGGTAATAGCAAGCAAAACTCCAAATAAGAAACAGCTTGTAGGAGGGGACAGAGGGGAGAGAGGAAAAGGAAAGGAGCATATTTTAAATGAATACCCATTTAATACATTATTGTTAATGTTAAGTAGTGTATTAGTTAATATGTGGTCTTCCCCCACCATCCTAGGTGTTTTCGCTATGCATTATTACAGAAAATGTTCATGAATATGTGGTCATATATGATCATAAATAACGTTTACTGGTATTGCCTTTCCTTTTGTACAATGGATTCACGGTAAACATGATTCTGCAAACTGTTCTTTCACTTCAAAATGTATCTTGGATATTTTTTCCACATCTTTTTACATTCCATAAATGCTTGAGTAAAAGGTGAAGTTACTTTCCCCAAATTATCTTTCAGAAGAAAAAGGATAATTATCATTGGGTTCTTGCAAAATCTCTCAAATTATGGGAGGCTTTCCTCATTGCTTAATTTTGAACAAAAGATTGTTGTTTGGAAGAAAGGCATTAGCCTGAAACAAACTCAGTCAATAGTCCTTCCAGATGCTTATTGAGTTTGTCTGCTGGAATTGATTTAAAGAGGGCAAAGAAATTTATCACAGATTAGTCTTTATTCCTGGGGGTAAGAACTCAAAATTTCAAGCCTGAGATTGGAAACAGGACTTCCAAAGATCATTTAATAAGTAACAGAGTAAGTAGTTGTGTTGTGAAATTCTACATATACCCCTACAGGATTAGTGATAGGAGGACAATTTTCCTCATGTTATATAGCTGGGACTTGTGGTTTGGGATAAAATTTCTAGTGGAACATCATCTGTGGGCCAACAAATGCTGCTTCTCAAGTAACAGATGGAAATAAGTCAAATGTACACCGAAAAATATGTGTTAGATGATTCAGAAAAGAGCTCCCATTTGTTAAAGATGTATGCGAAACATTTAAATAATACTGATTCAAGAAATGCAGAAAGTGGAAATACTTCCAAAACAATACATTATATGGTATATGATCTTAAATGTGAATGTGTAACTAGATTAATAAGTATAAGTCAATGCCTAATAATTTCATTTGTAATTCTACAAGTACGTACATTTAGGTTGGCCAGTCTTTAAAAAATAAAATCTTCACACTGGAGGATACAGACTACTTTATATTCTAAAAGACTTTCAGAAAGTATAGTGGAAGATCCACTCTATTGTTAAGGGCTGCCTAGTAGTCCATACTAGAGATGCACCATGGTTTATTTTGCCAGTAATCTAACGACAGCTATTCATATTTTATGTTCTGCAATTATAAATAATGTTGCCTCAGATTAATTATCTCTTCAGATGTATATCTTCATGCACTCTTGCAAGTATGTCTACAGAATAAATTCTGCCAAGTGTAATTTCTGGGTGTATTTATATTATAGCGAAATAGAATGTCCTATTCCTTCTTTATTTTCTCTTCTTCACCAAAGGTGTTTCTATCAGGGTAGTGCATTTGAGTTGCACTATAAGTGATGGTCAAAATAAGCAAGGGAGATGTTATATTATCTTATATTTTTTCACTCTTAAGTCCATAAGGCCCCTTGCCCTTGGCTCACGCCCAGGACACAACAGGGCCCCACTAGGGTAGGATCTAATAGAGTTAAGATCCCAGAAGCTGCAAATCTGGGGGAAGACTAGAAAGATAAAAAGACCAGCTGGGGAAGGAAAGAACCATGGAAAGAGGAGGTGAAAAAAACAGGTGGTAGAAAAGGAGATCAGAGCAGAGATTTCCTGATCTTCTTCTAAGTTGGACCCATAGTCTGATAAGTGACCTAATGGGCAGATCAAACACATCCTTTGGGCTCTGTGAATACTTTATTTCTGGTGATGGGATTCTACTTTCACACTTTACCAGATGTTGTGAGCATTACTAAAAGGTTAAATAAATACTGCCCTCCAGAAAAGCTGTTTGAAATTAAACTCCCACCAAGACTTTCCTCCCATATCCTCACCAATGTTTCATATCATCAAACTTTTAAGTTATCATCAGTTAGTGATAAAATGATTACCTCAGTGGTATTTCTTTAATTGTCACTTCAATTCCCATTGGTCATTGACCAATTACTTATCTTCTTCTTTGCCTATTTTTTGGTTGTTTATATTTTTCTTATTGATATGAAAGAATTTGTTGTATATTAAAGAAAACAACCTTTGGTTAAATGAGGCAAATCACTCCTCCACTTGTTATTTATCTTCTCATGTTGTTTAATTAATATTGCTATATAAAAGATTTGTATTTTTATGTAATCAAATTTATCAACTGCTTTTCTTATATCTTCTGTTGTGCAGTGTTGTTATTTTTAAGGCCATCGGGTTAATGTATCAGAACGCAGAAAAGCAGTCAGAGTCTCATTCTGGCCATTTACCAGCCAAGTGACCTTGACACGTCACTTCAATAAGTTTCCTCCTCTACAGAGAGGAGACTTTATCTCATGTCTTCGTTAGTTTTTCTTTGCTGTCTTGATAATTGGATGAGGCTAGGTTTATCAAAAGCTCTTGACCCTATTCAGTCTACATGAATGGTAAAGTAGCTTACATCTGTAAATGAAGGATAAATGTGAAGTATTTTTAGAAGTTGGATTTCTAAAAAATAAAACTGAATTTAAAAAAAGTAATGCAAATTTGTCAGATCAATTTCAAACTCCAAACAAGACTTCAAGTAAGGCCAAGAGAGAAGTGTGAAAACCTCTTTTTCCTGTGGGTCAAGACTTCCTTTAAACATTCCCAGACACTCACTATAAGCTATCGGGTCATCTTAATGACTTCACATTCAGAAAGTTCTTCCATGTGTCTTGTCAGTAATACAGACTGGTGGTAGGAAAAAAACGAAAGCAAAAACCTAACCACTCACTCTTCTTCTCCTAAGGTTCTAAACAATTGAGGACAGAAAGAACCAGCCAACTGATGACCACAATAGAGCACCAGCTTTACTGATGATAAGTCAATGGGTAATGTGGAAGGACCTCCTGCCACCTTGTTGCAGTCACATGCCTCTGATAGGCACCAGGTGCAAACAGAAATGCAGAGACTGAGAGGGCAGATTCTTGACTGGGCTGTTAGAAGTAGCTCCTGTGTAGCCTGTTTTTTGGGTGGAGTCACAGGCCAAGGCCCTCAGAGCAGAACAGACTGATGTACAGGGCATGAGAGAGCTCAGCCATAGGGGTGGCTTGGGTGGGTTTGTGTTGTGGTCCTGCCCTTGGCCAATATGGTAAAAAACACGCAGGTTCTCCATATTCTCCTTTTTTAGATGAGGCCCTCCCTTGGGGAAAGTGAGGGTATTGAGACAAAGAAGGGAAGTGCCATTCTCTTCAATATTGCAAATGCAGGGGTGCTGAATGGAACTCCCCTATCCTGTATTGGAAACATAAAGGGGAGAAATAGATGTGTATTTACCTCCTAATATATAGCTTTGATGTGGACACCCTTGGGTTGCAATCTACCAACACTAGTTGGGCACCTTTAGGCAAGCTACATAAACCGTCTGAGCCATAGCTGCCTCCTCTCTAAAATGGGACATGGATAGCTACCTGCCAGGGTAGGTGAGAAAATTAAAGAGACAATACATGTAAGACACTTAGAGTAACTGAAGCAGAACATGAACTCAAGAGATACTGGTTTTCTTTCTGTATCCTCCAAACTCTGTGTGTGTGTGTGTGTGTGTGTGTGTGTGTGTGTGTGTGTGTGTGTGTGTTTTATTTTTTTAATAATATATGGTCATGTTAGCTAACATATAGTGTATACAGTGTAGTCTTGGCTTCAGGAGTAGATTCCCATGATTCATCACTTACATACAACACCCAGTGCTCATCCCAACAAATGCCCCCCTCGATGCCCATGTCCCATTTTCCCTGTCCCCCAAGCCCTCACCCCATCAACCCACAGTTTGTTCTCTATACTTAAGAGTCTCTTATGGTTTGCCTCCCTCTGTATTTGTGACTTTTTTTCCCTTCCCTTCCCCTATGGTCTTCTGTTAAGTTTCTCAAATTCCACATATGAGTGAAAACATATGATATCTTTTTCTGACTGGCTTATTTCACTTAGCATAATACCCTCCAGTTCCATCCACATTGTTGCAAATGGCAAGATTTCATTCTTTTTCATTGATGAGTAGTACTCCATTGTATATACGAACCACATCTTCTTTATCCATTCATCAGTTGATGGACATTTAGGCACTTTCCATAATTTGGCTATAGTTGATGGTGCTACTATAAACATTGGGGTACACGTGCCCCTATAAATCAGCACTCCTGTATCCTTTGGATAAATTCCTAGTAGTGCAATTGCTGGGTTGTAGGGCAATTCTATTTTTAATTTTTTGAGGAACCTCCACACTGTTTTCCAGAGTGACTGCACCAGTTTGCATTCCCACCAACAGTGCAAAAGGGTTCCCCTTTCTCCACATCCTTGCCAACATCTGTTGTTCCCTGAGTTGTTAATTTTAGCCACTCTGACTGGTGTGAGGTGGTATCTGAATGTGGTTTTGATTTGTATTTCCTTGATGATGAGCGACGTTAAACATTTTTTTCATGTGTCTGTTAGCCATCTGGATATCTTCTTTGGAAAAGTGTCTATTTATGTCTCTGCCCATTTCTTCACTGGATTATTTGTTTTTTGGGTGTTGAGTTTGGTAAGTTATTTATAGATTTTTGATACTAACCCTTTATCTGATATGACATTTGCAAATGACATTCTCCCATTCTGTTGGCTGCCTTTTAGTTTTGTTAATTGTTTCCTTTGCTGTGCAGAAGCTTTTTGTCTTGATGAGGTCCCAATAGTTCATTTTTGCTTTCATTTCCCTTGCCTTTGGATACATGTCAAGTAAGAAGTTGCTGTGGCTGAGGTCAAAGAGGTTGTTGCCTGTTTTCTCCTCTAGAATTTTGATGGTTTCCTGTCTCACATTTAGGTCTTTCATCCATTTTGAATTTACTTTTGTATATGGTGTAAGAAAGCGGTCCAGTTTCATTCTTCTGCATGTTGCCGTCCAATTCTCCCAGCCCCATTTGCTAAAAAGGCTGTCTTTTTTCCATTGGATACTCTTTCCTGCTTTGTCAAAGATTAGTTGGCTATACATTTGTGGGTCCAATTCTGGGTTCTCTATTCTATTTCATTGGTCTATGTGTCTGTTTTTGTGCCACTACCATACTGTCTTGATGATTATAGCTTTGTAGTAGAGGCCAAAGTCTGGGACTGTGATGTCTCCAATTCAGCTTTGGTTTTCTTTTTCAACATTACTTTGGCTATTCAGGGTCTTTTGTGGTTCCATAGAAATTTTAGGAATGTTTGTTCTAGCTCTGAGAAGAATGCTGGTGCTATTTTGATTGGAATTGCACTGAATGTGTAGATTGCTTTGAGTAGTATTGATGTTTTAACAATATTTGTTCTTCCAGTCCATGAGCATGGAATGTTTTTCCATGTCTTTGTGTCTCCTTCAATTTCTTTCATAAGCTTTCTATAGTTCTCAGCGTACAGATCTTTTACCTCTTTGGTTACGTCTATTCTATATCCTCCTAAATCTTTTGAAAGGACCAGGCTTAGTTTTGCTCCTTCACCTCAGTGAAAGTGAATAGTCACATCAACTGTCCATCCATGGTTAGGCTTCATGTTGTTGAAACTAAGTAATACCCTGTCTTTGATTTTCTTCCACATGAGCCCAATTTCCAGCCCTGGACTTTACCATAGATCTTTTCAGAAAGAACCCTCCTCTAATCCTCTACATTTCTCTTACAACAGACTGGCAGTGGGCTCCACTACCAATGACGAAGAAGATCCAACAGGCACAGGTACAACAGACTTTCTTCCCCTGGCTCCCTGACAGTTGCCCACAGTTACATGTCACTCATGGCCAGGAACTGGAGTCTCTTTCTCTGAACTCATGTGGTGGCAGTGACTCTTCATTTCCTGTCATTGCAGATACTGTAGCTCCCCCTTCCTCAGAGAATCCTGAATTAGGGTTATTAATACTCATGACTAGGTCCCCTGAAGGAAACAGACCATCTGGCACCTTTGGCAAGGTTCCAAATTACAATCGTTCAAACTGAATCCCCCTAAATAAATTAAAAATAAAAGAACAAATACCAAACTTTTCAGTTTCTTCACAGCAAACAGCAGAATGGCCTCAGCATTGGACAAAGCTCCCACCCACAGCCACAGAGCAGTCAGCCTTAGAGGACAGTGACTTCAGGATGCAGACATATGGAGAGGTCATTTGTTTCTCATTTACCCAACAGATAAGAATATGGAAATAGTCTCAGTCCATTTGTTTGATGGGCCTCCTAAGCCAGTAATAAACAAATCAATACAATTAGTTTTGGCTCATCATCATTAAGGAACCTTCACTGCTGGGACACAATTTAATTATACCTCTTCCTCCATAGGAAAGGAAACCTGTCAAGATGGGTGGCTTCTCTTGGGGTTGTATCAAAGTGGCAGTGGTAGGGGGCGGGAGGAGGCTCAGAGGCAGCGTCTCTATGACTCCCTGAGAACAATATGCTTGTGTATGGCAGAGCAGGGGTCTGTCCAGGATGGTTCTACGTGCTCCTGTTACAAGTTCTTGGGAATTCATTTGAGCAAGTCTGCATTCTGTGTGGAACTCATATGCTAACAAATTGAAACAGCAAATAAAGATTAAAATGATGATGTCTAATCTAGAACTGAAATCAAACTAGGGGACAGAATGCCTGGTTTGGGTCTTCTGTGCTCCCCTGTGAAGCCAGTGAAGTCTCTGGCACATTACGACTAACAAGCAGCTCTAGCACCGTGTAAATGTGACCTGTGAACTTAACGTGGTTCACACAAAGCTCTCTTTGAACCGAGGTTGATGCTTGGTGGACTTCCAGTTTTGAATCGCACCTGTTTACATCTCAGGTGGGGTTGTTTCACGAGGACACAGGGGGCACTTCATATCTCTTCACTTCCTTCCCTCACCTCCAAGTAGAACTTATCTTTAAACCAAAGCCAAAGAGGTGATTTTCAATTGGAATAACTGCAATTTTGATTTGGAAACAATATCAGAAAAATCAGTGTAGCCAACATCTTAAGTTTCAAATTTTGAAATGAAGGCCCAGAGCAATTAACTGGTTTTCCTGGGCTAGTCAGCTTGATGAGGACAATTGGTACTTGAATTTAAAACTCAATCTGTAAGTTACCTCTGCTATATCAGCCTAAAAAGTCCACATTTCCAATGCTCTCTGTTAAGGAAGACTCCCTCATAACAAAGCCTATTGAAAGAGTAACTTGCTATTTCAACTTATAGTCTTTTCCCACTGGGTTCCACAGAAGATCATTAATGGAGAAAAATGATTTTTCCAAGATTATGCAGCTTCTAACTTATAGGGGCCAGTAATCAATTAAATATTTAATTTTTGGAGTTAACTTTATATGTCTTTCCTTTTCAAAGTAAAGTGACAGACATTTTGATTTTAAAATCTATATTTAAACATATGGAAGTGTTCTATAAGTGGATATTATAACTTGGAAGAGAGGTACCTAGGAGAGCCTCCTGACCTTTATCAGACTGTGAGGTAAATGAGAAATAACTTTTTTTAAATTAAGCTATTAAAATTTAGTTGTTACAGTACTTAGCAATACTTTCTCTGACTAATACAAGGAACTTTTCACACCAGTGTTTGGGATTATAAAGGCAACCCCTGCCAACTACCAACCATGACAAGAAATGTTCCTCTTAAGCATCTGACTCCTCATATGCAACACTATTATGACAAGTATGCTGTTATTTTCAATAGTCTTCTCTAATCATAGTAAAATTAACTCTCCATTATTTTATTTTTTAATAATAGTAAAACATTCTGTTAAATAAGTACCTGATACTCAGACATATATACTCTGTGATGGTTAAATTTATGTGTTGGCTTGAATGGAACACAAACTGCCTAGACATTTGATCAAACATTATTCTGTATGTGTTTGTGAGATTTTCTGGAAGAGATAAGCATTTGAATCAGGAGACTGAGTAAAGCAGATTGCCTTCCCTAATTTGGGTCGGCCTCATCCAATCAGTTGAAGGCCTGAAGAGGAAAAAAAAAAGGAAAAGAAAAGACAAGACAAGACTGATCTTCACATGAGGGCGTTCTTCCTGCCTGACTACTTTAAGATCAGAATTTTTTTTCCCTTACTTTGGGTTCAATATCAGCTCTTCTTGAGTCTGAAGCCTACAAACCTTTGGGCAAAAATTATACTGTTAGCTCTCCTGGGTCTCCAGTTTGCTACCTGCAGATCTGGGGATTTGACAGTTTCCACAATCATGTAAGCCAATTCTTTTAATTTTTTAAAATGTTTTTATTTATTTTTGAAGGAGAGAGAGAGAGAGCATAAGCGGGGGAGGAGCAGAGAGAGAGGGAGACACAGAATTCGAAGCAGGCTCCAGGCTCTAAGCTGTCAGAACAGAGCCCGATGTGGGGCTTGAACTCACAAACTGTGAGATCATGACCTGAGCTGAAGTTGGACACTTAACCAACTGGCCCCAGGCAATTCTTTTATATATATATGAACATTTGAATAAATAAATAAATAAATAAATAAATAAATAAATAAATAAATACACACGTGTGTGCTCACACACACATACACACAAACACATACACACATACCTACCTCTTATTGATTCTGTTTCTTGGGAGAACTCTAATTTACACTTGATTATACAAGTATATAACTTGCATGTTTGTAAATTAACAAATGGACTAGAAAATTTAATTCAAGAGGCTTAAGTGATTTGAGAAGACCAACATTTTCCAAGAAATAAAAGCAACTTGACCTAAAAATAGGATTCTCTCAGTAGAATGTCAGAAATGAGAATGCTAGATATTCAAGATGGTATGAATTCTAGAAAGCACAGGATGTGGTCAAGATACCAATTAGCCCTCAAAATGGATGTAAAAAGTATTAGGAAAATGGCATCAGGGATGTGTTCAGAAATCCCACCACCAAGATGGAGTCACAGTTTTGATAAAACACCAAGACATTTTGATAGGTATTCTCTATTTGAAAAACTTGAAGGAGTTGCAAAGGTTTAGAGATATGGAAAACAGTAGAACCCTACTAAGGATCTGTGCAGAGATGATAAAGGAGCTCTGATGAGAACAGGAAACAAATCTGGAGGTGTGGGACGTCTACATGAACCTGCTCATATCCTTGAGGAAAGGGCTCTACACATAGACAACACTTTCAGATTAAGTTTGTTGGTATCAATTTGAAAAAGTTCTGAAGACTGAATTCAATACCTCCTCTCTTTAATACACATGCTGAAATGACAAAGTGGGCCAAATAAATAAATTAATACGTTAAACAGGTTTTTAAGGAAGATTAAGCTGTACAATAAAAAGATAGAAATCATACTCAGTGTTTGCACTGTCCTTTTTTCTGAATTCCTGAAAACATACCTATATCTATTATTTCATTTAAAGCAGAGAACTAGGCATTTCTTTTGGACAGTAAAGGAAGGCTCACATTTTAGAAAACTAGAAGACTTCAACATAACGGCACATTTGAGTAAAGGTAAATCAAAATCAGTAATCAGTGTTCTGAGATCACAGTGCAAAATCAGGAGCAAGCACAGGTTGGAGTAATGAGACCAGAGGCAAAGGGATTATAGTTGAATTTTTGTGTTTTTCTTTCACACTAAGATCACATTTCTGTTTCTGGTATTCCCTAAATTCTCTTGCCTTACAAAACCCACACCAAAGGCTATTTTGCAGTGATGTCCCCTTATCAGTTTCTCTCGGCTTGGTGTGCTTCTAGGACATGTCTTTCTGACTTTGCCACCTCTATATGGCAGCATCTACTACCTCTCCAGCCACTTGAAAAACCTCCAGCACAAGTAGTTTTATATCACATTCTTTACTTCCAAAGACAGCATTCAATTTTGAAAGGCTGAATGATATAAGCAATTGAAAAAAAAATCTAAAATTGAACTTGATAGGGAGTAAATGATACATAAAACTAGGTCTAACGGTACTTTAAAAATAAGTCAACAAAAGAAAAGATGTTAGCTCTCTGTTCCATATCCCCTTCACCTGCCCCCCCCCACCCCCGGGTGAAATAAGGGTGTAGAGCTCAAAACAACTTAGACTGCTCCATTTCCAGGGCACTAGAAGATGACCTTTCCTTTCAGGAAAGTCAGCTAGTTAGTAGAACAGGCAATAAAACATGGCTTATAAATGACATTACCCCACAAGAGATCTGTACTACTCCAAAATTTCTCAACCCCTGTGCTTATTAGTCTTACATATTTATTTAAACCCCTCCCAACACCACCATTTGGTTTGTACTGTATGGTGGGTAGTCCCACATCAGGGCTTACACCCATGCCCAAATTAAATTTGTATATTATAACATGGAGGGTGGTTCGGTTTCCCAAGACACTTCCCATGGCACAGGTGGGGTTCATTGTTGATGATATGCTACCCCTAATCAGTTTTCTTTCAAACGTGGGCAAGTGACATTTAGCTTTTATTACCAAATAATCAGATATTTCGTTTCCAATAATACATGATGTTTTTCTTTTCAATTTTTACTGTGCTCATATTGTTAGGTCTGTATTTTTGTTTCTTTATGATGTAAGGCTATTTTTCTCAATTAAGCCTACTTATTCTAAAGCATCATTAAGCCTACCATTTTATTTTATTTTGCTGCCCATTAATTATGTGTTTTATTTACTCAGTGTAAGTGTCTCTTGGAAATTCTATAGGGCTATAGAACACCAATAAGATTATTCTTGCTCATTAGCTCACTGGGCCTCCTCCAGTCCATTCTTAGAAGGACAATGAGTTAACTCACTGGCAAGAAATGAGCAGAGGCCACGGAGCAAGAAAACCTAACTGGTCGTAGTGCAGGTTACTTAGCTTGACTGAACCTTCGTTTACTCACATGCTGCAAATGCCATGGGAGTTGTGCATATCAAATTGTATATTCATATCAGGATGTTAAACTGGAAGTTTTGACTGAATACTCAGCTCTTATAGCTATCAGACACCAACGTGATTTATGAGACAGACTAGCCTGCAGGAATTGAAAAGGAGACAACTAAAACCCAAAGCAAGTCAACCACACAGAATATAAAAGGCTTGAGAGAAGAAAGAGCTTGAGATGGAATTTCTTTAGCAAGAGCTAAGTTGTGAGGTCCCTTCCCCAAAGGGGTTATTGTCCCTTCACATCTAATCAAGTAAAAGAAACTTTGACCTGTCACTTGGAAATTTGGCATCTGTTCCCTACAGCTAGGGAGATGTAATAAACTGACATGTAACTTCCAGTGGCAACAATGGCTCAAGAAATGTCTCTCTGAGTTTCTTGGTACAAATGTTGAGTGAGTGCAACCCTTAGATTAAACATAGGCCATGTAAACAAGGGAACCAGATACAGGTTGTATTAGTTCCATTCTGTTCAATAGCACCTTTGAGATGGGAAAAGTCATAAAATAGAAGCTGGGGGTGGGTTCTCCACTCATTCCTCAGGATTATGGAATGAGTAAAAAACCAATCAGAGGACAATGCATGATCACCTATATCAAGACAACTGTGCAGTTGGGAGGCTGCTGGCACTAGGGGAAAGGGGAGTCCAAAGAACCCATGAAAGTGGTCCATGAGAGAAAAGGTTTTAATATAGGCTAGGCTCAGGGGGAATGGGGTCACCTTACAAAGAATTGGCCATATAAGAGCTTATCTCTCCTTACCTCTTGCTCCAACTCCAAATGATCTATAGATCACAGCAAGCTGGTGCAGAGAGGCGCAAGAAAGGAAAAGAAATAAACTGTATCACATTTCTACACTGTGGGCCTACTAGGAGGAGAGAGTTGCTGCAATTTTGGATGCATTTGGAAGGTCTGACCATGACATGGGACTGGACATTTAAAGTACCAAATTGTGATAGTATTTTGTTACTTAAAGTGACCAGAATATATTTATTACTTAAAAAGTATCAAAAAAGCCATGGGAATACCTAGTTTTCATCTAGGAGCAGAGGAAAAACCAAATGTATTTTAAAGAGAGAGGTGACAAAATAATTTTATCATTACATCCCACAAATTGTTTTTGTTCAATATACTTGAGATACACACACACACACACACACACACACACACACACACACACACACGCATACACGCACACACACTACAAATATACAAACTATATAATGTTATGCTAAAAATTTTAAATCTATAAAATAGATGAAAATTTCCAAGGTCAATCCATCATGTGCAGATTAAAAAAAAAAAGAGTTCCTGTATTCTATAAATTAATCTCCACTTTGAGAATCCAAGAGGGTCTACAGTGTGGTGTAAGGGAAAGCTGAGTGGAGGAATTTCATTATAGAGCTCTTGCTTTGCTGAAACTCCACTTTACCACTCTTACCACAGTAAGGTGAGGGCATCTTGAAGAAGATCATTGGGAGGCTTGTGAGCTGTGTCTCCTGGTCAGGAGATAGAGAAGACTGATGCCTGACCCCTGAGTAACTAGCCTATCCTCTCAGAGTCAGGCAGGGTACAGATGAGAATGTTTCCCATGGAGGAGATCTCTCTTCTCATAGGAGAGAGAGCAGGCATGGGATTTTCTTACATCACCCCTAAGAAGTTCATCTAGAAGGCTCACACTTTGGATATATGCTCTCTAGTTCCTAAGGGCTGAGGGGAGAGCCACAAGAGATCACCTAGGCTGGAACAGATACACATGCTTAGAATAAGCTACTGGGCTACTGGGTGGCTTAGTCATTTGAACGTCCAAATTCGGCTCAGGTCATGATCTCACGGTTCGGGAGTTCGAGCCCCGCGTCAGGCTCTGTGCTGACAGCTCGGGGCCTGGAGACTGCTTTGGATTCTGTGTTCTTCCTCTCTCTCTGCTTCTCCCCTACTCACACTCTGTCTCTCAAAAATAAATACAGATTTTTAAAAAATTAGAAAAAAAAAGAATAAGAGTTCCCAGAGGAAAGGGCTCACTGGGAAACCTCTGAAGGATCTATGAAAGCTTCCTCAAACAGGCAGATCAGCTTGAACCACTCATCAGGCTTGGAGAACTAACAGTTAAATAAGAACTAGTGAGGCTAAGATACTATCCTGTCAACTTTGCTCCCATCTCTTGCCCAACCATGGGTTGAAGGGATCTGAAACAGCAGGTGAAGAAGGAGGTGAGCAAAACAGTAGAGAAGGAGCCCAGGCCCATGATGTCCCCTCTGACCACAGGGCTCCACCTGCGGGAGGGGAGAAGACTTAATGTTAACTCAAGTTCAGGGATTTGATTATTCCACGGAACTAGAAATTATAATTACTGAACTGCGACTGTGTGTGTGACTTCAAGGCATGTTAGGGCTGTTTTACCCATGAGTTGAGAAATTATAGAGCCTACTAGAATTTTCATTCAGGAGCAAGGAAAGAGAATTCCTCTCCAAAAAAATAATGTAAAGGGATGGCAGAAGACAATGTTTCATTGTGATTGTTGAATGGTCAGCAATTATATATCCAAATGCCTAGAACAACCCCATAGTAGGTACTCAGCAAATATTTATTGAATAAATGAATAACATGTTAGTTTCACACACACACACACACACACACACACACACACACACACACACACGGGCAACCCTGGAAACTATAACTCTTCCTATAATAAAACTTTTAAATAAGTATATTATTATAATAATTATCAGTGGTAATAGTATTCAATTACCTGCAATCTTGAGAAGTAAGGTTTTCAGTGAAAAGCATTCATCCATTCATCTGTTCATTCACTAATTTAGATAACAAATATTGACTAAACAACTACTTTATTCCAGTCACCATGACTGGGCACTGGAGATATAAGGATGACACATCTCCCATCTTCACAGATTTTACTATTAATTAATTAATTAAATGTTTATTTATTTTTGAGATAGAGAGACAGAGTGTGAGCAGGCAAGGAGCAGAGAGAGGGGGAGACACAGAATCTGAAGAAAGCTCCAGGCTCTAAGCCATCAGCAGAGAGCCTGATGTAGGACTTGAACTCGTGAACCATGAGATCATGACCTGAGCTAAGTTGGATGCTTATAACCAACTGAGCCTCCCAGGTGACCCCAGATTTTACTATTTAAAGGAGAAGACAGGAGCACCTGTGTGTCTCAGTTGGTTGAGTGTCTGACTTTGGCTCAGGGCATGATCTCGGAGTCTGTGAGTTTGAGTCCCAGGTCCAGCTCTTTGCTGACAGCTCAGAGCCTGGAGCTTGTTTCAGATTCGGTGTCTCCCTCTCTGTCCCTCCCCTGCTTGTGCTCTGTCTCTGTCTCAAAAAATAAATAAATATTAAAAAAATGTTTAAAGGGGAAGGCAGATAAGTAAATAAACAGTTGTTTCCAGAAAGCCTGAAATTCTGACTGGGGAGGAGGAGAAAGTAGAAGTAAGTTGATCACAAAAGTTCATGGGAAGATTTTGGCCTGGGCTTGCTAAGTTCTGTATAGCAAGCAGCCAGCATTAAGAGCAGCATGGTCTTAGGAAGCAGCAGTACCAGCAAAGAATGAGAAAGGGCAGAGGTCACCAAACAGGCATTTTGCTCTCTTCAGAGATAGGTTCAGCACTGGTTTTGGAAGTGGAAGCCAGGGTTGTATTGCAGACTCATGGACAAGTGACAGATGCTAGAATGGGCTAGAATGGATGACTGGTAGCGGGGGGAAGGAGGGGGTCGAAGGGCCAGAACGCTCTGTAAATTGCCTTACATTGTCTTGCATTCATTCATACAGTCATTCATTCAATAAACATTTATTAGCGCTGGCTCTGAGCAAGCCCACATAACCAGAGAGTGGACCTGGGCTCTAAAGAGCTGTCTACTGGAAGCCCACCCTTGTCTTCCTCTTCCTTAGTTTTTCTTGCCAGGGCTTTTTGCTCTACTCTTAAGAGAAGGCAGTGGTGTATTTGAGCAGTTAAGAGCAGAGGCTTGGAGTGCGCCCTCTCTGGATTTTGTCTAGGTGATCTAGACAAGTTATTTCATGTCTCTGAACCTCAGTTTCCTCGTGGGTAAAAAATGCTATAGTAAAAACCCCTCCTTGGAAGGCTGTTGGGTAGATTAAATGAAACAATGCCTGTGAAGGAGCTGGCGCCGTTCCTTGCACGTAGGAAGCCCTCCATAAAGGTTAGTTATTTATCATCCTCTTCTTTTCTTTCCTGCTCTGCTCCTTGGGAAATTGGGCACTTTATTTTACTTACCACAGATGCTGTGGTGTTTAAAATATTCCTACTTTGTGAAGCCATTTAATATTGGTATGTGGAATATCTCCTCCTTTTTTCTCCCCTTAATCAGTGTTATTGTTAACAACTCAGAGGTGACATAGTGATCATGGCTCGGAAAGGAGTGAAATCTCAGGGGCTCATAACCTTTCAGAAAATGAAGGACCTCTTGGGCTGAAATTCCAAAAGCTGGCTCTTACTGCAAAGGTGAGTTTCATGTGTGTGTGTGCGAAGAAAATTTGATAAAATTCTCTTTGACAAATTTCTGAGTCACTGGAGCATGAAAAAAGGTATTTCTCATCCCTTGAAAGAAATTCTGGGTGCCTTTTTCAGCGCATGAATATCTCAATAAGCAGCTTGATTTTAAATGTCAAACTTGCCACAGAACTTGGTTCTTGGGTAGGACAAATGCCTTTGATTTGTTTGAAGAAATTTGATTTGGAAATAGCCAAGTGATTAGCTGTCGAGACTAAAGCTTTGAAGTCACAGAGTATGGATTTCTATTATAGGCCCTTACAGAGCCTCGACATTTGCATGTAAAATATTTCTAGAACTTTTGCATATGCTTAGATATTAAAATAAGCATGCTTAATGCATTTATAAGATCCCATCTGTCACATACATAATACACTTTAAAATGTTACCCAATGAGGAAATATGGTCTTGTTGTTTAACCTTAATCAAATAGGAGAACAAACACACAGTATAAATGAACTATGATTGTTGGAAGTCCTAAATGCACAGTTGTATTTAATTCTGTGCATCATGCATTTGGGATACTGTTAAATAATAGCTCTTATGAGATCTCCATTTGAAAGAGACTCTAGAATGTGAAGCTGAACCAAAGAGAGTCAAGAATCATTCAAGCATAAAAATAGAAGCCTAAAGACCTTGAAAGGTTAAAACATCCAATCCCTACCTAAAGTTACAGACTAGTGGGATGTGAGGGCTGGGGGAGGCCCAAGGGAGATCACCTACTCTAAACCATTCATTTTTATAAAATCAGGAAGCAAGTGTCCAAATTCATTTGTTAAAACCTTATTTGTGCTTTTCTTTCAGATTTTCAAAAGAGACAATTCTACAACTTCCACTAGTAACGTATTCTTGTGCGTAATCATCAGGAAACTGCAACTACCTCAATTTCTGCCAATTAGGCCTATTTTCTTGATGCCTGTGGATTTAAATAACAGTATGTCATACATCTCTGTTAGTGACTAATGTTAGAACATGACACTATGGCAAAATGATAGAAACTGGAAACACAGTAAAACCTTGGATTGCAAGTAACTTCTTCTGCGAGTGTTCTGCAAGACAAGAAAACAATTCTAATAAATTTTAACTTGATAAACGAGCGATGTCTTGCAATACGAGTAGTGCATGACTCTGAAAATCACTTGATCACAACTGAGCCAATGGTTCTCTCTCTCTCTCTCACTCTCTCTCTTTGTCTCTCACTGTGGGATTGTGGGTAATTGTCTCTCATGCTCGGATGCTTGGTCTCAGGCTGTGGTGTTTGGCAGAAATCAGTGATTTTTCAGAATGTTGGAAGGTGCCCACAACTGGCACTAGTTTATTTTTTTGTTACCACAACTGGCACTAGTTTATTTTTTTGTTACTTCAAAGCACCTATGGACAGTCCTTTGCTTTTCCATACAAGAGTAAGCTTTGAAATGTTTTGCTTCATTCTAAGTCAGGCTGCCTGCAGATATAGACCCTTTCCTCTGCTGCTGCCTTATTGTCAGTTACATTAAATACAGTATATGACAAGAGTTCATTAATACTGTACTGTGGTCAACATCCATTAGTGATAGTGAAAGTTGTCCTACACAGTAACCCTCTTCTCTCTTGTCTCCCTCACACCAGCCACAAAGGTTTTCAAAGGTAAGAACAGGTTAATTTGTTTATTTTTTATTTATATTTTGTATTTTATTTATTATTTTGTATTCTATTACAGCATTGCAATCATTTTTATACGAGTATTTTTGGGTTGTGGAATGAATCATCTGAGTTTCCATTATTTCTTATGGGGGAATTCGCTTTGATATGCAAGTGTTTTGGATTACAAGCATGTTTCTGGAATGAATTATGCTCGCAAACCAAGGTTTTACTGTAATTAATCCAGAGATAAGAAAACTCACAGGGGTCCTAACTAGAGTTTTTAAAAAATAGATTCATAGTGTGTGAGTAGATTCACAGTACTTCATTATATGCTGATGCAGAATCAGGAAGGGTATAAGTGAGGATTTGGAGTAAATGGTCTGAATTCTCACTTTGTCCCCTACAAACTGTGAAACTGGGCCAATTACTTATCTTCTCCAAGTCTCTATTTCCTTATGGATAATAACAGTGGGTACTAATAGAATAATGCTTTCTTTTAAAAAAGGACTCAGAAGAATGTCTAACCCATTTAAACATTCAATATATGGTGATTTGATTGTGGTTGGTATTATTGTTATATACCATACTTGCAGGATAATAAAAAGGAAGAGTGATTACCTGTTGCCCTCACCTCTGACAATTCTGTTATTTTAAGCTATATACATACACAAGAATTGATTGTTATAAAGAGAGTTTGAGGGGCTAGTGTTTGGGTAAGGGTGAAGGTATTCCTAAAGGTGATTACTGTAGGATCTTTTTCTTCTTTCTTCCTCAGAGATCATGAAGTATGACAACACTTGGAAGTCCTATGTATCCCATGCAGGGGAATGGACTGGGTGACATTTTAGCGTCTTTCAATCTGTGATTTCCTGACTTTAGCCTGGCCATCATCATCAATGCACTCCATCTTATTTTGTTAGTTTCATGTAGCATTAATTCATGTTTATACTTGAAAAAAGCCACACGTGTAAGGTGTGTGTCTAATCTCAAGAGCCAGTTATACTAAATAGCTATCATTTTAATCTTTCCTCAGGACTGCAGAAGAGAAGTCCTGCTCGTTATCACTGGAGACTCCACTTTATCTGAGTAAAATGAGTTCCAAATGATTACTGACAGTGGTGGCTTATGCAAATCCATTTCAGATCATTGGTTTTATGTTAATTTGTACCACAATCGAAAGCAAATCCTCAAAGTTCTCACTCTCATTATTTAATACAATTGATGTCACAACATGACCAGTAAAAAAAAAAGAAAAGAAAAGAAAATTTTTCCTATTATTTCCATTTGCTGGTTTCACAAATTTAATTATAGACATGGGAACTGTCAATTCTGTTGCTTTTATTAACCAACTGCTACAGACGACTTCACTACTTTTAGGTCGGTATGTTATATAAAAAATGTGAATTTTTAAGCAGTGGACTGACCAGTAAAGTGATAAATTTGGATAAAAGGTTAACAACAGATACTTAGGGGAGTGTTTATAGGCCAAGGGAAAATCATCTTGTTCGACTATATATGGCTATGTGAGGTATGGGAAAAGGGAAGAAAGTTGATTTTGTTTGTGTCTACATTTCAATGACCGCCACCCCCCCCCCCAAAGCTTATTTCCTGGAGTAATCTCTTCTAGTGATGTAGAGATGTATGTGGAGAGGATAGTATTTCAGTAGTTCTGTATGTTTCCAGAAAACCACTTTTAGCCTGTTGATTCTGTCCTGGGGAGGGTATTATGAAGGAAGGGCTGTAGCCACAAATCTGACCATGGGAAGAAGGTCAGTCAGAGAAAACAATGTAGAGGGACATGACTGGAAAAGATAATGGTACTTGTAGTATATTGATTTTAGAACAGGAATTACATGCAATTTTGTCTTGTGGGTAATTAACGCCCATTCTCTGTCTGAATGGGAGTTAGAGATACAGGGCCTGCTTATACAAGGAACCTGACTTAACAGAGGAACTGAAGTCTCCATAGAAACTATGTACAGTAGATCAGTCAGAACAGAAAAGCCTGGATATATCAAACATAGAACAAGCATTGGTTCAGCCTGGGAGTCAAGAGTCCTCAGAAAATAAACCAGAAGGGGTTATAGAAAACAGAAAAGGATATGTGTGCAAAAGCTCAGGAAAAGTGGTCTACAACCAGCAAAGGAACTTCCCTACCACACACATAAGACCCTTTACTGCCAAGACATGATAAAGATGGTGCCTATAATGTGAGTGCAACAGCCCTGGGCCTAAGTAAGCTGAGGTTTAATTTAAGATCCTAACGTAGGCTAAAGGGAAATTAACCCAACACCAGGCAAAGAGAACACAATGAGATGAGGTTACGAGATGAGACACAGGATTGCACATCTTCTTGAGACCTAGGGGAGGTAGAAATGAGAGACCATTATCCCTATGAAGACAACGGGCCTGTAGGCAGAAGGTCATAGAACCCTCTTCACCATTCCTCCTTCCCTACCCTTCCAGAAAGGGCTGCACTAGAGATTAGCCTGATTCAAAGACGTTTTCCTTGGTCAAAGGCCAGGTTTCATAATACTGAACACAAGTGATCAAGGACAGAGCCCAGGGAAGGATGGTATCTTCCAAACAAGGAATGGAGTGAAATGGCAGACACGGTGTCTCTCACACTTCCTGCTTTATCTCCAGTACTTAGAAGAGCATCTGGGGGTACCTGGATGGCTCAGTCAGTTGACTGTCCTACTTTGGCTCAGGTCATGATCTCGCAGTTCTTGGGTTCCAGCCCCGCATGGGGCTCTGTGCTGACAGCTTGGAGCCTGGAGCCTACTTTGGATTCTGTGTCTCCCCCTCCTCTCTCTCTGCCACTCTCCCACTCATGCTCCACCTCTCACTCTCTGTCTCTCAAAAGCAAATAAACTTAAAAAAAATTAAAACAAAAAGACCCGAAAAAGTTCTAAAAAGAAAACGAAGAAGAGCATCTGGTACACGATAGCTACTCATTACATCTCTGTTAGGTGGATGAGTGACTGAATAAGCACTGAATGGAGACCGAAGGGTGCTTTCTCCCTTGTTGCAGCTCATGCCCTGAAAACGCCTGAAGCAAAGGGCCCCAAGCCGGCTAGGAGAGGCAGACCAGGGTGGCTATGTTCTAGGAACTTGGACAAATGTGCTCAGGCCCTCTTGGTATGAAGCTGCTTCTCTTCCCTGACAAGGGCTCTTCTTGAGCTCACCTTTTCTCCCTGCTGGATGGGTGACATGCCAAAGGCCAGGCTCCAGTGTAGGCTTAGGGTGAAAGGGACAAAGGGAGCTGTTTCTTTATTTGCCCCAGACTCTGTTATACTAATATCAACCCACCAAAATGAATTTGCCCGGTGTAGCCTGGCTTACAGATGATCGCATTACAGCATAAAGCCAGGCCTCAGCCAAGGGGTCCCTTTGCCTGACCTCGTGTTCTCAGGGTAGCAGAGAAATAGCTGAGGGTAGGATTGAAGACACAGATCCTGGGTCAGGACTCCATCTGCCTCTTTAAACAGAAAATATAGGATTCAACAAAAAAGTGCTGGATTCTAAGATAAGAATGTGGTTTGCTCTCAGCATGTCCAAGGATACATATTTGGGGGTACTTTATCTTTTAAAATCATTTCTCATTTTTCTTTATCTCTATACTCAATGGAAAAAGAGAGGGAAAGTGAAAAACAGAGCAAACAGGACAAAAGACACTCTACAGGTATCTCCAGGGAAGCTTCTTAAGATACTAGTCAGAAAAGAAAAGATCAAGACAATCCTAGATCATGCCTTCCAGGAGAGTATTTCTCTCATAGGTCCACAGAAAGACAGAAGCCAAGGCAAGTCAGGCACTGAGAGAGACCACTCACTGCTGGCAAAGATTTCTTTTGCAATGGATGATTGACAAATGCCTTAAAAACCCTTACTGTCAATGGATACTACAGCTACTTGTACAGACACAAATAGATCTGGGTCTGACCAGCTGTTCATTTTCATAAAGGGCAACACAATATTCAGTTCAGGGTTTTAATGGCAGCTTATGCCTGATGCTATAAAGCCTGTATCCAAACTGCTCCTCTGAGAAAGAGAAAGAAAATGTGTGCAAAGCACAGGGATGTTGTTCAACAACTAATGTGCTGAATGGTCTCCAGTCCTCAAAACCATACCTAACCTCTTTATGTCTCAGTGAAAATGGTCCTCTGCCATAAAGGGAAGCCATCAACGATCTTACTTAAGCCCAGCATATGTCCAAATTAGAATCAGAATAACTTACATGTTATTTACTTAATGTATCTTCTCATTCTCTTTGTTTCAATACTTATTGGCAGAAGTATGCTAGCAATAAATAATACAAATTTACACTGGAGCAAAGGTCTCCAACTACAGCCTGTGGGTCAAATTCAAGCAGTAGCCTGTGTTCATATGAGCTAAGAATGGCTTGAACATTTTTAAAGGGTAGTAAAAAGTTAACAAAGAAGATGTGACAGAGATCATATGTGACCTGCAAGCCTAAAATATTTACTCTAGTCCTTCACAGAAAAAGTTTGCTGAATCCTCATTCTAACACTGTGTATTTTCTTACATTTAAAATTATGAGCAATGAAATAAGAAGGAACCAGTGTGTCAGTCTGATTTGCCTGAAGATTCACAAAAATTCTGTGAAACAACAGAATTTGTCCCCAGGAAGGAAATGTTTTTTTTTTTTTTAATGTTTATTTATTTTTGAGGCGGGGGAAGGGATGGGCAGAAAGACAGGGAGACACAGAATCCAAAGCAGGCTCCAGGCTCTGAGCTGTCAGCACAGAACCCGACGTGGGGCTCGAACTCATGAACTCATGAATCATGAGATCACAACCTGAGCCAAAGTCAGATGCTTAACCGACTGAACCACTCAGGTGCCCTCCCCCCCTCCCCCCCTCCCCAGGAAGGAAATCTTAATGACACTCACTTATAAATGATAAAATGACCCATTGTTATATAATATATTAAGCATTCAATACATTTAAAGCATTGACTAAAATGTAGTCACACCCATTTTCTTATGTAAATATGCCCAAAAAATCATCTCAATGATTGGCCAAATATATGAAAAGCCCCAAATTACCACTAATGCCAGCGACTATAGTCACCACTTATTGTGCCCATACTAGATTAAGTGCTTTGCATACAATATCTCATTCAAAGACACTTCAAAATTACCCCATGAGGTAGACCGTGTTCTCCCCATTCTACAGCTGAAGTGACTGAGGCTCAGAGGGGTTAATAGCATGCCCAAGGCCTCAGGGATAGTAAGTGATGGAACAAGGATTTGAACTTAGTTCTAGCTGACTGCATGGCACGAGCATGTAACCTTGACACTACACTGCAGAATCACTACACTATACTGTCCCCCTTAGAAGAGAGACTGTATATTTTATTTTTCCCTTAAAAAAAAATAAATATTGCACAACTTGGCGAGGGGAAGTCGCACCAATGCCTGCCAGATGAAATCTCATCACCTCAGCATCACCTCATCATCTGTGCACACAGACACAGCCATCCTTCTCAGGACACAAAAGTACCCTTTTTGAAGGTTTAAGAATCCATAAAAAGAAAGCATCTCTTGTCCTTTCATTGTGATTTAAAAAGCTGAGGTTGGGGTTTCGCATTTTCATTTGGTGATATTTAAAGGGAGAACCTTTGAATGGTGGTAATTTTAGTTGAGTGTGTATGTGGCATTCCTTATTTTTACTGAAGCAATGCAGGCTTCCAAGAAGCGTAACTAAAATAAGGTATAATCCCACAGGACACCACGTTGCCTTTTTCTCTCACGTGAGTCCTTTCCCTTTCCTTTCTTTCTCCCCTCTGCCTTCGCTTGATGTCTCTACCTTTTACCAGAGAAAGAAGTTAGAAAGTACCCTTTAGGCTGGATCAAAAGGGTAGGAGAACTGGTTGCATCTTTTTGTTTGAAACTTCTAAGGGCTCCAGCCCCGACTCAGCTCTCAGCTTCAGGCCTGTGTCTTCAGCTGTTAAGGGAGCATTTTTACACGGAAGTTGTGCTGTCACATCAAAAAATAACAACTGTAAACTGGACTTTTCTTCCTCAAGAATCCAGCTCTTTGTCTAGACATATTGCTGTCCATACAGCGTTATATCCCAGATGGAGCCTCATAAAATCTTTTATTTCCCTTTCTTCTTTGCCCCCCATCCAATCACTAGGTTACACAGAACCGTGTGGCCCACTGTTCTCCCACATCTTATCTTACCTCTCTTTCTATACTTGTCAACTCATCACCTGACATCTGGATTCTGTTCAAGGTCTTTTAATTTGTTCCCCTGCCTTGAGACTCTTCCTCGTCACATCCTATTGCAGCATAATAAATAAAGCTCTCAAAACTTAAGAGGTTTAAACCAACAACCACTATTTATCTGCTCATAATTCTGTAATGTGGGTAGGGTTCAGTGGTAATGGCTTGTCTGTTTCATGCATAATGGCTGGAGCAACTTGATTTGACTTCAGGCTGGTGTTATGGACATGTCTGGTGATTCTGCTGGGGTAGCTGAATCGGATGGGGCTTCCTGAGCCTATATTTCTCATAACTCTTTCAAACCACCAGAGCCTCTCTCTACCTGGCATCTCTCTCCAGCAGGTCGGAGAAGTTGGGCTTCTGTACTTGGTAGCTCAGGATTCAAAGAGCAAAAATGGAAATTACAGTGTCTCTTAAGGCCTAGGCATGAAAAGTCACAGTGTGTCATTTTGCCTCATCCTGGTCAAAGCAATTCATAAGCCAAGCTCAGGTTCAAGGGGAGGGGATCTACTCCATCTCTTGATGGGAAAAGTCACAAAATAACATTGAGGGAGGGTATGTAGAATGGGAGGGCTTTTTAAAAAAAAGTTTATTTATTTATTTTGAGAGAGAGAGCACACATGTGGGAAGGGGCAGAGACAGAGAGAGAGAGAGAGAGAGAGAGAGAGAGAGTGAGAGAGAATCCCAAGTAGTGTGGAGTCCGATGCAGGGCTTGAGCTGACAAACCACAAGATCATGACCTGAGCCGAAGTCTGATGCTCAAATGATTGAGCCACCCAGGTGCTCTGGATGGGAGGGATTTTTGTGTGACCATCACAATGAGGTAAAATCTATATTCTGCCATTTAAGTTCCAATATTAATGGATATAGAGTCTTTTCAAAAATAGAAATGATCAGTTCTATAAAAAGTGCACTTCCTATCTGTAAGTATATTCAAGGATGGATTGGGTGGTATAGGGATAGGGTCTAATCCAACTCTCAAAGTCTAACTTTCTAATACCATTGCAAATTTATATATAGGAAAAAGAAGTGTGATTCAAAAAAGCAAGACAAGTGTGAATATAATCAATCCTCAATTTGTGGTAAAAAATATTTTTTTAAATTTTTTTGGTGAAGAATTATTTTAAAGTTTAACTTCACACTGTGGACCAAAAAAAAAAAAAAAATTTCAAATAGTTCACCTTAGATTGTCATGTCCTTAAACTGTTCCATCTATGGAAGCAAACACCAATCTCACACTTTGTGAGGGCAACTTCTTACCATAGAGGAATTCTCACTCCTTTTGTCAGACACTACCTTCTGGCCAGTGTCATCTCATCTCCAGAAGTTACTGCTGTGTACCTCCTTCATTTATCAGCCCTACGCTATTCCTCAATTCTGCCACCTCTTTTCTCCCACCAGACAACCTCGTTCCTATTACACAAAGACAACTGGCTATTAGTCTTGAAGGTCTTCAACTTTCTGCTCCACTCTCAAAGGTATGCATCCTTAGCTTTGCCCCTCCTTATTACCCCACTCTAGCCCCTGCCTTTGAACACAAGAAGTCTCCCCTCTCCAAGGTCCATCCATCCATCTACCTCTTCTCTGAGTTGTAACCTTCCTCATCTTCTCAGTAATATTATTCCATCAATTAATATCTCTTTTCTATTATCTTCAAACTGTCAGCCTCTAAGAGCCATTTCTGTTCCCTCCAGCATAGAAAATATCCATCTTGGGGTGCCTGGGTGGCTCAGTTAGTTAAGTGTCTGACTCTGGATTTTGGTTCAGGTCATGATCTCACGGTTTGTGGATTCAAGTCCTTTGCCAGACTTCTCGGTGACAGTGCAAAGCCTGGCTGGGATTCTCTCTCTCCCACTCTCTCAGCCTCTCTCTCTCGCTCTCAAAATAAAGAAATAGTCTTTTAAAAAAGAAAATATCTATCTTTAACCTATTTGGAATAAACTTGTTAATCTCTGCCCAATATCTGACTATGATCTCATTTGCTCTCCAGTTTTCATAGCCATGCTTCAAAAGTAGTCTCAACTTGTCCTTGTATACTTATCAAAAACCAGAGCGAATATTTACAGAAAACTTCAAAGGAAACTGGCACTGTTCTAAGCATTTTACACACTTGCACTCATTTACTCCTCATAACAACCTTGAGATAGTTCTATTTTTATTTTCACTTTGTAGAAGAGGAAATTGAGGCAGAGAGAGGAGAGAGAGAGGGGGCGAGAGAGACACACACACAGAGACAGAGGGAGAGAGAGAGATATATTTAGTCATCAGCTTACAGTCAACAGCTAGTGAATGGCAGAGTTTGGGTTTGAACTTAGGTGGTCTCCAGATGTGAATGACTCAACCATTCATGCTATTCAGTTCATTCCATTCTGGCTTCTGCCTTCACCATGTCCCTGCACCAGCTCTCACACAAGTCACCAAGGCCAGGCTAGTGGCTAATTTCAATTGTTACCTGTTGGCAGTCATCTAAGGTGACTGACAAATTATTCATGAAGAAGAATGAAGAGGGAAACTGAAAAGAAAAGAAAGAGGGCAGAGGATTCCTGTCTTTTCTTCAGGCCGGCCGGCCTAGGATGGGAAACTCTGTCCTTGTCCATCATGGCTGAAACCAAGAAAATGAATCATGTCTGCCACCCATCTATGCCTTATGTATTTTAGACCAAATTCCTGCATGGAAACATCCTAAATGTTAGTCAGTTCAAATCACAAACTCACAATTATAGGCAGGGGCTCGATTATACTTCCAAGTGTCCCATAAATCTAGTGTTTACCTCATTAAACACCAATTTTGCCAGGACCATTGAATACTCTTACTCACTAACACCTGCACAGAACATGGGTCTGCAAAGCTTTTTGCTGTTGGGAGCATTTTATAAAACTTGGTCTTTTAATGGTGGGTCAATAGCATTGGCATGTGCAATTACTGAAAGAAGTCCCCATTGTTAAAAAAATGACCTTAATCCTATTCAAGTTAGAAAACCAGAAAAAAAGCTGTTTGGAAAAACATAATAACAACAAAATGTTTCAGAAATGATGCCAAGAGACTAAAGAATGTAAAACAAAGGGAAAATAGTTCACTCTTAGATATTTGAATATTTTTCATTTGTATCTCATTTAGGTGGTCAACACAAGTTTACTGAATGCAAAGCACATGCATGTTGTTGTATTATGTTCAGAGAGTGGTCTCAGAGGAAACAGGGCTCTACTCTCTTTGACTTTAAATGCTATTGCTCAATATGTGCAAACTGGATGGACATTTATTCATCCATGAGGCATATGCTGACAGCCCATGAGGGGTAGGTAAGTTACTGCCCTTTAAGGATCCCATGAAGAACACTATGAATGATAATACAAATTGTAAAAAAAAAAAGTTTTTTACACATTTACAACAGGAATAAACATACAGTAAGCATTCGGTAACACTTGTTGAATAAACAGTAAGTGTTATAACTTAGGTTCATGTTATATGTTGCAGACATTAGAAAAATAAAATCAGTGTGTATTTCATGGAGATGAAATCTGAACTGGACGAGGAAGAGACTGAGACTACCATTGACAGACATGGAGAAAAAGATCTCAGGGCAAAGCCACGGAGGCAAGAAAACCCAAAAGATATGTGATCAGTTGCTCCGGGAGATAAACAAGTAAGATTAACCAAGAAGTTAGTGTTTTAATCAATAGGTAGGAAGGAACCAGCAACACTACTGGGGAGGGGGAGGACGGGATTAGAACGCTGACTTAAGAAGGTGCATTGATGAAGTATTAACACAGATTCAGAGAAGGAAAGAGACTAAATCATGTCTGTCTTTGTAACAACAGCCTGTACAAGGCCTAGCTATCAGTGAGTAGAGTGGATATCTGTCCTCTGCTTTCAGCATCTGGCCCTAAGCAAAATCATCCCTGCCCCATGCTCAGCCCAATGTCTGTGGAGCTGAACTTAGTTTCAGAAGAGGAAAGGCAACCCAGATGCAACTTTGGCTTTAGTGATGGGTTCCTGGGATAGAAATGTGATTCAGATTGGACTAAAGAGATCAGGCCTAGAATTTCTGTCTAAACTCTTAGGGAAGAAAAGCCCTTGTTTTTTCTTGTTCCCTATTGGATTTGGGGAAGCATGTAGGAAAAGTCTGTTTAAAAATAGAGATAACACTAGGCATCTAGGTGGCTTACTCAGTTAAGCGTCCAACTTCAGCTCAGGTCATGATCTCTTGGTTCATGAGTTCGAGCCCCACTGTCAGGCTTTATGCTGACAGCATGGAGCCTGCTTGGGACTCTCTCTCCCTCTCCTTGGCCCCTCCCCAACTAGTGCTCTGTCTCAAAATAAATAAATAAACTTAAAAAAATAGAGACAATACAAGAGAAAGTATATTTCATATTTCATAATAACTTCCTTAGTTACTTAAAACATTTTCAGCTAGAAGTTTTTTCTAACTTGCTGAAGGATCCTGACACAATAAGAGCTTCATTTAATGAATAAACATAGGAATGGATGATTTTTTTTTAGATGAAGAAATAGAAGAGATCTAGTGGACAGGACACCAGTCTTTGTGTAGCAAATCTACAATATCATTTCCTGTCCCTAGATGCAAGCAGTCAATTAGCTTCACTAGGAATCCCTTTCACCCATGAACTATGGTTTACTTCTACCCAACAATATTATGATCTATGTTTCCATCGAGTCAATTGCAGAGAATCACACTACTAGGCACACATTAAATCCTTTGGATTTATTACAGAATCTAGGCTTTAGAGAGAAAACAAGTCATGAAAGACTGTGTTCCAAAAAATGAAAAAGTATAGTTTCACTGCAAGTAAAAAGTGATTAATACTGGAAATATCACTCAGCTGGCCCAAATAACCTCTTCTGGTCCAAAGCTTGAGAAGCAAGAGGGGCTGTTTTCGCACACACTCACCTAAAGCAATGGCCTCATTAATAAAAAAAAAAAAATCAAACATCAGTCAGAACATTTCAAACTTTTTTCATTCTAGCTCACTGCCAACTAGTCACAGCCACTCATTATTCCCATGGTGGCATTATATTGCCAAGGCTTTGGATATTCTGAAATAAAATAACTGCTCTCCTCTGCCTTACCTATTGTTAAATTGGTGGGCTTTATACATCATTCATAAGCCTCCTGGTGTTATTTATTGTGAATCTCTCTTGCTCAAGTCACATTTGATCAACATACTGAGAAACAAGTGTTCCAGCCACTAAACAAAACTTTTGTAAGAAAAAGGATTTGAAACATGTTCTGGATTCAGCTTACCTTAATACAGTTAACTGGATTAGCTGCCAGGGATATGTCTCTTTGTGAATTATTTGATAAATTTGTGTCTCTTTTCCCAAGGGTTCTAAATTGAATTCATTCAATATTTACTGAATGCCTACACTATGCAAGATACTGTGCTAGGTCCTGGGGCAATCTGATGTTTTGTACTCTTAGATATCATTCCTTGAATCCATAAGAAAGTAACAAAAATGTAAATGATGAGGACATGAAAAGGAAACAGGAGGGGGTGTGTTGAGTTAGGGCAGCAATAAATAGGGAAAAAGAAGTCTTTCAACAATAGTCTTTTTGATTAGGGGAAAAACATTTTTGGTTAACCCCCAAGCAAAATCATTGCAACACGTAACCGGAGGAATTTAAAAGAAACAGATGCAATAATTGTCTTCTGCATAAATAACATGTTTTTACTACCTAGCTAATAAGATTGTAATAATGAACAGGTTACCCTTTTGTGAGGCTTTCTCATTTACACCACTAAGGTAGAAACAGCAAGTGATTCTCCATCAGCAGATACAATAGTCAAGGAAAGACTATTATTTTTTCATCATGATGCCAGAGTATTATCTTCTCTTCCTTCTTTTCTCCCTTCCTCCCTCCCTCCCTCGCTCCTTTCCTTCCTGTCTTTCTTCTTCTTTTTTCTCCATTTTATAAATATTTACCCAATACCACTAAAAAACTAAGGAGAAATTTTCATAGTTTTTGCTATTATCAAATTATATTGATTAGTAATCCCTTCTAATGATTAAGTACACTGGCATATTCACACTCTGGACCTCGAATTCCACAGTCCCTTGACCTGATATGATAGGAGTCTAGATTCTCAAGTATTAAAACCAAAGGTAAAATGTTTTTGGTAAAAAGGGGGTAAAGAACAGAAACAGAACTGTAACAAAACTCCCCCTTTATCAGTACTTGTAGAGGAGTGGGTGAATGTAGTAGCCTTGAGAGTTTACATCATTTCATTAACTGCAGGGCTGGTATGTTCAGTGATGAGAAAGCAGACAGATCTGGGGACAAGTCTCCTTCAGTATATTCACCAAAATAATACAACATTTTCCTTTCACAGGGTGTTCTCGAAGATTCAAAGCTAAAAGAATTTTTGTTTCTTACTGTATGACTCCAGAAGGCTAACATCAAGCTCCTCAATGTGCCCCCATTCAGATATTTAAATCTTAGGCATTAAAGTATTTGGCGAGAAAAGCTTTAGCTAGTTGATAACCAGTACTTAAGTTATTGTCTTAAGTACTGTTACTTTCATTTTTTCAAGATTGTATAAACCCAAGAATTTTCACAAATGGGCAACTTGAGCTAAAGTCATCCTTCCTCTCGCTGCCTACTGTTGTAGAACTGAATGGAAGGAGGCAAGTGAGGAGAGGAGCCAGGGAGGGAGGGAGGGTTGAAGAAAGAATTGATTGATTCTGGTATATATAACACCATAATTTTAGCAAAAAAAAGTTTCAGAAAAAAAAGAAAACATGAGAGTGTCAGCAAGAGACTGCATATACATAAATACCAATATCTGGCATTTTTCAATGCAAAATCTTCACTGGTGGAGTGAAATAAAAAGCAAATGACCTTATCTGAACACCGCTGTACACTTTTAGTCAATTGCTGCAATCAAATTGTATTTTATTGATTTCATTTTATTTTAATTCATATATGTTACCTCTTCTAAAATTATTTCAGGCATCAGTTCAATCATTACATATTTGAGTGCCTATATTAAATTCAATTTAAAAAACAATTTCTACAGACAACTTCTTCCTAAATTAGGGAGGAAAAAAAAAGGAAGGATATGGACGTGAATAGAGAATTGATTGCCTGCTATCCCACTGTTCCGATGACCGCTATTGACAAGTTGATGACATTTAAATTTCTTTTTTCCTTATGAGTAAGAGTGTAAAAGTTGGAGTAATGTTCTATGCATAGTTTTATATCTCTTTTTTCATATAACATTACTATAGACATTTAATCAGATTAATATATATTTTTCTACTTGACTTTCAATGCCCATTTAATAATAGTCCATTGTACGACCACAGCATGCTTTATTTAACCAATTCTGTATCGTTGGGTATTTAGGTTATTTCTAATAGGCCTTTTGTTATGGATGTTTTTAGGTATGATTCAAGCCTCGCAGGAATGTTTTCATATTTCCTTTTCTGTTCTATGGTTCTTTGGGATAGAGCCTCTTCTACCTCCACTTCCACTTACCCCACTCATATAAAAGATTGCTCAGTTCATGGCTACAGGCTACACTGTTGCAACATGCTAAAGGAAATGACTTCTGTCTAAATTATCTGATGAGATTTTCTTACTCCAGGCACCAACATTAAAACATTTAAAAGAGAATAAGGATAGGAGGTTTCATTATTATAGAAAGATGTCTATGGGGTGCCTGGATGGCTTAGTCGGTTAAGTGTCCGACTTTGGCTCAGGTCATGATCTCACGGTTCATGGGTTCCAGCCCCGCGTTGGGCTCTGTGCTGACAGCTCAGAGCCTGGAACCTGATTCGGATTCTGTGTCTCACTCTGTCTCTGCCCCTCCTTTGCTCTCTCTCTCTCTCTCTCTCTCTCAAAAATAAATACCCATAAGAAAGAAAGAAAGAAAGAAAAAAAGAAAGAAAGAAAGAAAGAAAGAAAGAAAGAAAGAAAGAAAGAAAGAGAAAGATGTCTAACTCTTTTGCTTAGCTGTTTGGTTTCTCTTTTACTTAAATTTAATTATTTAAATGCCAGTTTTCCAAATTCTTGACACTTTCACTCCTCAAGGTTTACATTTAACAACTACAATATTTTTAGCAAAGTTCCAATTAAAAAAAAAACCTTTCCATTGATATTAATCTTCATAATCAAGTAATTTTAGATTCTAATTATTGTGACATGCAAAACGACATTATAATGCTACAATGAAATTTAAAACCTAAATTTGGACACATTTTACCAAATGCCATTCCTTCATAGGCATGTGATAATTTTATATGCTCATAATCAGAATTTTTTTCTCTGAGCCCTATATCATAAAATTTTGCATGGTACCAATCAGACTTCATGCAAATAACCCACACAGATTTTCTAAAAACTGACTGGAAGAATCTCAGTTGTGGAGTACGTGGGTTGTTTCTAATTGTTCACTCATATAAAACAATCTGCAATGAGCATCCTAGCTTTTTTTCTTCTTCTTCCCCTAAATGATTTCCTTAGGCTAACTTCCTAGAAGTGTAAATACAGTATCAAAGGATATGGACACTTTTATGTGTGCTGAAATGCTTTTCAAAGCATTTACATTGCTACCAATAGGATAGGAGTCTGGCAGTTTCACCAATATTTTAGCAGCAGTGACTGTTAAGCTTTAAAAATGATTTCTAATTTGACAGATGTAAAATGGTAACTGCTTATGGTTTTTAATCTATGTATTTCCATGGGTTTGTCTCTCCAAAACCCAGGAGAGCTCTGTGTAGGATGCTCCTTGGCACCACGTGTGAAGCAGCAGTGAGAATAAACAGATACATAAATAAAACAGGTCACTCCAGAGCCATTCCAGTTCACTGAGATGTCTCTCCTCTTCTAAATAAAAGATGATCCAGGGAGTTGATACAAGTTTGTATCTCCTTATGTCTAAGGCTGTGTCATCACCGCAGTGATTTAACCCAACTATCTGAAACTGAAGGTCGGTTTTTCAGGAGACTAACAATATTCAACCTAGATTTATTTGATATTAGGGCTATTACAAACCATGACAGGGAGAAATGTTTGTTACGACACAATTTATTTTTATATGAGCATCCTTTATACCAAGAGTCATAAAGCATTTTACAGTGATGCATAAGCTAATGGTCCTTGTAGAATGCTGATTTTTCAATGTTTATTTAACTTGTGATGAAAAATTGGTTGTTTTATTTTCTGGCAGGTAACAGCCGACTTTCCAACAACTGTGTTAAAGAAAATAATCCCAGAGGTTAGGAAAGACCACAGACCCGGATCATCACGATTTACCCTTTCCCACTGCCTCACACAGCACTGAAGGGACGCAACTTTGCGGTGAAAACATAGGAAGGAAAAAAATTAGGAAAAAGCAACAACAATCCTCACCAACAGAGAAAATCTTTCAACCAAGTCACATTTTTTTTCTAAAAGAAGTGAAAAACACTCTCGTCTTTCCCCAGTAGGTGCACAGCTCCTCAGCTGCGTTCAGCATAAGGCTGATGTGACATTTAAATGATAAAGTAAGACAATTTGAAGTTCACCATATCAAACACAGCAACGGCTCCCCAAGGAACAAGAAAGGAGAATCAATGGCTGTACCGGTGGATGTTCTAGGCCTGTGGTATTATTTTCATAAATTAAATTTATAACTGGCTGGCTTGCTTTCTTTTGCCTTTTTATTGAAGTCAAAACATCATAACTCCCCATCGAGATGAAACTGACAGTTTTCAGATAGACTTGTTGGCTTTCTCTTTTCTTTTAGCCCCAGCCCCTCATCCTAATGCAGAAACTCTGGGAAATGCTTGCTTCCAAGGGAATAAAGTGTAGGTAGGACTCTTCTAAAGCCCAGAGAAGTGACTCAGCCAGTTAGTGGTAAAGCCTTTATTCTCCAAGGACACAGGTTCAAATTCTGGAATCAGAAGAAGGTCTCATTGGGTCACAGGGCAAGTAACTCAGCACCTAACATGCAGAAAATTCAGTGTTTGCTTGTTTTTCACTTGAGGGTTCCCCAGGTCCTTTGTTAATATAAAGTTCACTTATTCTTTTCTCTTTCTCCATCAAATTTCATGCTCTACTCTTTTACTACTGGAAGGAAAGAAAATGAATTCCAATCAGATTTTTTTTTTGGCCATTTATAGAATGCCTGATTTTAAAAATGTTTGAAGATCAAACATGATGGTAAAATGCAACCTTTGGAAAAGTTAATGGCACAAACAAAGAGGCTTTTGAGAGATGAAAAGAGAAGAAAGCACATTTCTGGGACTGAGTTCAAATCTTAGTTCTGAAACTAGCTGTGCAGCACTGGACAAGTCACTTACCCTTTTTAACTTCCAGATTCTCCATCTATAAAATGGAATTTAGAGCTACCTCATAGAGTAATTGCAATGATTAAATAAGATGAGATATTTAAAGACTGTAGTATGATGCCTGTACAGTACAGTGCCTGGCATACAGCAGGTGATGAATAAGTGGCCACTGATTCTTGCTATTGCTGTTGCAAGGATTTTAAATTATTACCTCATCCTTTTCCCATCTTTCCTGAGAATAGACAGCAACACTCAACTAGGACTCACAAAGTGGGGGCTGTGGCAAATTTGTTAGCAAGGTGGTGAGTTCTCTTACTCTTCTCCAAGACTATTCCTTCCAGGAAACTTACCACAAAGCCTAGTGAACTAGGTAATTAACAATGAAGGCTATGAACACTTCATGGGTCATGATTAGCATCACCTACAATGACAAATATTTACTGAGCTTTTCAAAGGTATCAATTGGATAGAGATAAAATATATTTGTAGGAACCAGAGGTTGTGGTTTTAAATACCTTTCCATATTGATTAATAAGACAATTTCCTGGAGACAGATAAAAATAAGTAAGTCTCTTGAAATTGTTTCAGCTGTGTATGTCAGAAAATTAGAAGGCATTGGGGCGCCTGGGTGGCGCAGTCGGTTAAGCGTCCGACTTCAGCCAGGTCACGATCTTGCGGTCCGTGAGTTCGAGCCCCGCGTCAGGCTCTGAGCTGACGGCTCAGAGCCTGGAGCCTGTTTCCGATTCTGTGTCTCCCTCTCTCTCTGCCCCTCCCCCGTTCATGCTCTGTCTCTCTCTGTCCCAAAAATAAACGTTGAAAAAAAAAAATTAAAAAAAAAAAAAAGAAAATTAGAAGGCATTAAGTCAAGAGAACTAAAAGATCTTAAAGAAAGAAGTTTCGAATTAAAGTAGTGCTCAGTTAAGGTATACAGTGCTGGGGCACCTGGGTGGCTCAGTCGGTTGGATGTCCGACTTTGGCTCAGGCCACGATCTCACAGCTTGTGGGTTCAAGCCCCGCATCAGGCTCTGTGCTGACAGCTCAGAGCCTGGAGCCTGCTTTGGATTCTGTGTCCCTCTCTCACTCTGCCCTTCCCCCACTCATGTTCTGTCTGTCTGTCTCGCTCTCTTAAGAATAAATAAAACTTAAAAAAAAAAAAAAGGTATACAGTGCTGAAAAGATAATAAAAAATTTGGTCAGGGTGTAGCGAAGCCATGATGGGTAGTGGTGTATCCCCAGCTGGGTAACAGCTGGTGGCCAGGGCGGTGGAGGTGGGGTGGGGGAGTATTGGAGGACTAAAAGGATGGGGAGGGGTCACTGGAACACAGAGAGAAACAGCTGTATGGAGAGGGCATCTGAAAGGAGGTATAATTTTGGCTAGAGCAATAGACCCAGTCTTGAGTGAACTTGAAAGGAGGGAGCTGGAAGATGAAATACTCCAACCTCAATCTCCTCCCTCCTGCTGGTGTCCTGCTAGTATTCCCACTGTCTAAGCTCAACCAAAGTCCAGAGAGCAAGACAGCCCTCGGCTGTAATCTATATGAGTCAAACTCATATAGGGACAGAGAGAAAGGTGAAGGGTATAGAGTGGGTCTGGGAGGGCATATGGAGGATCTTTAAGTCTACCCATAGACCCAGGCAAGATGAAACCATGTCCTAAGGTAGGAAGGCACCTGGACCAGATGGTCCTTTAGAACAGAAATTGTGTCTTGACCACTTTTGTAACCCTGTTGTCCAATAACTGCCTAGCTCAGAATAAGCACTCAACAAATATTTGTTGTCGGAAGAGCAGTATTGCTTGGGTATTCACTTCAAAACTACATTTTTAAAGAAGAACATTTTCAATTTGCTACTGAAACGATCAAAAGCTTGTCTCTGCAGAGTCTTAGAGAAATATGAAAATAGACAAAGTGACAAAAGTTTGGCATGTGAAGTCAAAACTGTCTTATCTCCAATGAGCTGTGCAAGGCAACTCTGCACATGAATGCATTCCACAGCACAGTTCAGCTCCTTCACAGCAAGTTCACGTTTAAATCCTATATTAATACTATTGACTGATATAAGCGGAGCCCCCACGATTTACCTAAAGCAGCAGTGCTTTTAGGTAAACATTTGGAAGAGCAAATTTAAAGAAGAGTACAAAATGGAAAAAGTCTGCAGACTTAAAGGTAAGCTTCTACTATAAAATTTTTTAAAACCTTCTGTGCTTTTCCTATTAAAATTACCTGTTGTATTTTTATTTTTGATCAGATGATGTTAAAATAATTGTACTGGGATTAAACTTCCTAAACCTTGGTAATGTTTTTTCTTTAAGTTTTTCATTTAAATTCTAGTTAGTTAACACACAGTGTAACAGCAGATTCAGGTGTACAATATAGTGATTCAACACTTCCATACATCACCTGGTGCTCATCACAGCAAATGCACTCCTTACTCCCCCATCACCTATTTAACCCATCCCCTCATCCACGGCCCCTCTGGTAACCATCAGTTTGTTCTCTATAGTTAAGAGTTTGTTTCTTGGTTTGCATCTTTCTCTCTTTTTTTCCCTTTTGCTCATTTTGTTTCTTAATTTCCACATATGAGTGAAATCATATGGTGTTCATCTTTCTCTGACTTTTTTGCTTAGCATAACACTCTCTAGCTCCATCCATGTCATTGTAAATGGCAAGATTTCAATATTTCATTCTTTTTTTATGGCCGAATGATATTCCATTGTGTGCATGTATGTGTAATATATATAGAGGTTGTGTATTTATGTATTATACACACACAACATCTTCTTTATCCATTCATCAGTCAATGGATACTTGGGCTGTTTGCATAATTTGGTTATTGTGGATAGATAATGCTGCTATAAACATAGGGAGGCATACATCCCTTTGAATTAGTATTTTGGTGTTCTTTGGGTAAAAACTCAGTAGTGCAATTGCTGGATTATAGGGTAGTTCTATTTTTAACTTTTTGAGGAAACTCCATGCTGTTTTCTGGAGTGGATGCACCATTTTGCATTCCCACCAACAGTGTAGGAGGGTTCACCTTTTTCCACATCCTCGTCAACACCTGTTGTTTCTTGTGTTTTTGATGTTAGCCATTCTGACAGGTGTGTGGCGATATCTCATGGTTTTGATTTGCATTTCCCTGATGATTAGTGATGTTGAGCATCTTTTCATGTGTATGTTGGCCATCTGTATGTCTTCTTTGGAAGAATGTCTGTTCATGTTTTCTGCCCATTTTTAAATTGGATTATTCATTTTTGGGTGTTGAGTTTTATAAGTTCTTTATATATTTTGGACACTAACCTTTTATCAGATATATCATTTGGAAATATCTTCTGCCATTCCGTAGGTTGCATTTCAGTTTTGTTTATTGTTTCCTTTGCTGTGCAAAAGCTTTTTATTTTGATGTAGTTTATTTTTTCTTTGTTTCCTTTGCCTCAGGAGACATATCTAGAAATAAGTTGCCATGGTCGATGTCAAAGAAGCTAGTCTGTGCTCTCTTCTAGAATTTGTGTGGTTTCAGGTCTCACATTTAGGTCTTTAATCCATTTTGAATTTATTTTTGTGTATGGTGTAAGAAAGTGGTCCAGTTTCATTCTTTTGCATGTTGCTGTCCAGTTTTTCCCACACCATTAATTGAAGAAACATTATCCCCCCCACTGGTTATTCTTTCCTGCTTTGTCAAAGATTAACTGAATATATAATTGTGGGTTTAATATCATTTCTGGGTTTCCTATTCTGGTCCATTGATCTATGGATCTATTTGTGTGTGTGTGTGTGTGTGTGTGTGTGTGTGTGTGTGTGTGTGTGTGTGTTTTAACCTTGGCCACATTTATACCAAAGCTGACTAAATAGAAAACTTCAAGAACTTTTTCTTTTTTAAAAGATTTTATTTTTAAGTAATCTCTACACCCAATGGGGGCTCATTTTACAACTCTGAGATAAAGAGTCACATGCTCTACCAATTGAGCCAGCAGGCACCCCTTTAGGAACTGTTTAAGCAGGATAGTGATGTTTGACCACAAGTCAAATATTGGGATGTCATTTAGGACAGTGTATTTCAAACAGTAACAATATCCTTCACACAGTAACCTAGTACACACTCAGATATATACAGGGTCACAATGTAAAATGTTTTTCTTAGTGTAAATAGTGGTCAAACATTTAGAAATACACTGCTTTTAATGCTAATATGGTATTTGCCCTGCTTAAAACATGCCTTAATATATGATAGTTAATCAGTACTATTGATAGATATGTACTCTTTATTCACCCATCAAAAACAAATACGGTGTCTTTCTATGTGTCACACATACTGATAAGTTGTATTCTTTTCTAGTCTGTTTTTTTTTCTTTTTAAAAAAGTGCTGACTGCCACCCACCAAATTAATTTCAAGACCTACTAATGGGTAGAGACCTATAGTTTTAAGAGGTTTGATTTCATTAGGCTCATATATAAGTGCAAAGTGTGGAAAATAAGAGAACACAGGCTGCCTAAAAAAGAAATGATAGGGATTGAAGAAACTAAAGAGAAAAACAATGCTGTAATTTATCCAGGGCCTCTGGAGATGGCTGGGCCCATTTTATATTAAGAGTTGGGAGAAAGAGCAGAAAACAACCTATTAATTCACTTACACACATTAATTTTTCCCACTTATTCAATCATTCATTCCACAAACTTTGAGTTCCTGCTCTGTGTTGTATCCTGAAGACAGAGATAAAAGACACAAGCGCCTGCCTATGTTCTCCAGATGTTCACAATCTGGGGAGATGGGGACAAGTATGGAGTTGATTACTATATGGATGACAATAGCTGCTGAAGAAATATACAGATATACACAGGGTGCCCAGGAAACAGGAGGCCGTGGGGTCAGCCCAACCGGGAAAAACAGGTACACTGCCCAGAGGAGGCCATGATAAAGACATGCTAGGTACCTTGGAGAACCTGACCAGCTTGACTTTTCGGGGCTATGGTCAGGGTAACCCAGTTCTAAATCTTTATTCTGCCTTTTATTATCTCATTGGCTTTGAACAACCTTCTGAACCTCAGTCTTTCCACCTGTACAATGAGAGGATAATAACACACACCTAGTGAGGTTATAGTAAGGATTAAGCAGAGTGATGCACAAAAAGGAGCCTAGCACAGCACCACGAGTCCAACACATGCTCACTGCTATTATCACTATCACTGTCAATGTCAAGATCATCATTCTGTTTTCCCCCTTAAAGATGGCAGCAAGATCTTCCTTACAAAATGGTATCCTGAATAAGAACAATTAGACTTGGAGGCTAGGTCCCCTGAGTTTGTAATAAGCGTGGTAGATGCTTATGCTGAGACGGAGACCGTGGCCTGAAGTCTTTAGAGAAGAAGGAAATGGAATAAAGGCTCCAGCAACATGTATGATTGCTCTGGAGTGTCTTTTCCTGAAGTTTTAATACTGTTATCTGAAGTGTTTAACTGTGTAATTTTAAATATTTTGATGCTTTTGAGGCTTAAGGGCATAGGATATAATTACTTAAAGATAAAATGTAAAATAAGCAGTGAAGAACTAACACACTCCAAAGTCTGCCAAGGGCAACCACCAGGGGAAAAACTACTTAAATATAAAACACAGCTTATTAAAGTTGTACTGAGATTCACATGATAACTGATCACTGTGTGGTTTGCATAGTTAGAGAATTCTGTGGAGGGTATGAACTACCGGCAGATACAGAGTACCATAAAGAACAATTTTATAGGTGAGAAGAAAAAAGCAGAACCAGATTAAATAAGACAATGACCAATCTTGACTTCAAGATTCCATTTCCATGTCTAGCTTTCCTACATTAGATTCTTTCTGTGTTGTGATTTTACTTCGATAAATAAGGCCTTCAAATAAAATGGTCACCAATATTACTTCTACTCACTTGACTCAAAACCCACAGAAGCCTAGCCCAACCACTGTAAAATCTGCTACCATTCCTTCTCTTTATCCATTTACCCAAAAAGCTTAAACAAAATCAGAAATTCTGAGTCTTCTACCTAGTGATTGGATCTAAAAAAAAATTCATCCACATTATCAGGCTGTTTGCATTGAGAATGATTTCAGTGATGTGAGGAAGAAAAGTAAATGCTCTTTAAAAGACTCCATTTCTATATTAAATCAAATAAATAAAAGATAACAGGATGCTGGTTAGGGTTATAATCTTGTTACTGCTTAGAGCAACTGCTAATGCAAATGAAAAATAATGAAGTCAGGCCCATTTAGCAATTGTCTTTGACAGTAATTCCGACTCCTGGAAACCCACAGTGATGAAACTTCAGATGCAACAGTGAGACTAGGTTCTGCTGAGTCTCATTTGTTTGCTGAAATCAAAGATTGGCTTGTTTCTTGACAGATGGAGCCAGAGGACCAATGATCAAAAGGAAATTAATGAGAAAGGGACTTTTTAGTGAATAGTGGACAAAAAACTTAGCAAAATTTATCACTGAGACTTTTTCACCTTGTGTGATTTCTAATAAAATGACCGACCAGTAGCTTCCATTTGTCTCGAGTTTTATGCTTAAAACATCATGGCACAAAGACAAACAACCCAATTAGAAAATAAGCAAAATATTTGACATGTCTCCAAAGAAGATATATAAATGGCCAACAAGCACATAAAAAGATGCTCGAACTCATTAGTCATTATGGAAATGCAAACCCAAACTATAATGAGATGCCACCTCACACAGATTAGGATGGCTATTTAAAAAAAAAAAAAAAAAGAAAAATAACAAGGGTTGGCAAGGATATAGAGAAATTGGAACCCTCATACATTGCTACTAGGAATGTACAATATTGCAGTCACTGTAGAAAACAATGTGGCAGTTTTTCAATAAGGGAAACATAGACTTAGCCATTCTACTCATATGTAAATATCCCAAAGAATTGAAAACTGGTGTTCAAGCAAAGAAATCTCAAAAAATGTTCATAGCAGTACTATTCACCATAGCCAGAAGGTGAAAATAATTCACATGTCCACCGACTGATGAACAGATAAACAAAATGTGGTATATCCATACAAAGGAATATTATTCAGCCATTAAAAGGAATGCAGCACTGACACATGCTAAAACCTGGATGAACTTTGAACATGGCATACTAAATGAAAAAAGCCAGACCCAAAATACCACATTTATGTGAAATATCCAGAATAAGCAAATTCATAGAGATAGAAAACATAGAGTAAGTGACTGCCAGTGGCTGGGGAAGGAAGAATGGGGAGTAACCACTTAATGGGTATGGCTTTCCCTTTGAGGTGATGAAATGGTCTGAACCTAGATAGTAGTGATGTTTGCACAACATCGTAAATATACCAAATAGCAGTGAATTGGATACTTTAAAATAGTTACAGTGGTAAATTTTATACAATGTGTATTTTAACACACACACACACACACACACACACACACACACACACACACTCCTCATGGCAATTCCAGAAGTTCTGTATAGAATTGAGGGAAATGGTTAGGAGTAGCAATATGTCTGAAAGGGCTCTAGAAGATTTGCATCAAAATTGTGTTTGCTAAGCACAAATAATGGTTTTCATTTAGACTGGGTATTTACTTCGGACAGCTAGAATTAAGGGATTGATGGAGATCAATGAAAGGGGGAAATTATGGGAACCACCCGATAGCACCACCGATGTTAAAGCATCTTATAGAAGTAGCCAGTTTGGGGGCACCTGGGAGCCTCAGTTGGTTAAGCATCTGGCTTTGGCTGAGGTCATTATCTCACAGTTTGAGTTCAAGCTCTACATCAGGTTTTTTGCTGTCAACGCAGAGCCTGCTTGAGATCTTCTGTCTCCCTCTCTCTCTGCCCCTCCCTGGCTTGAGCTCCCTTGTTCTTTCTCAAAATAAAACAAACATTAAAAAAAAGTAGCCAGTTTTTCCATTTAAAATAATCAATATGGGATAGTATTCCTTGTGGTGGACACACAAAGTAAAGCAGACTCCGTGTACTCAACAAAGTTCACATTTTGTTATCTATATTTATTTAAATGAACCTCGTCTATAATTGCTGTTCTCAGTGTCACTGCTTTTCTCCTCTGCAATACAGAAACACTGCTAATTTCCTTCTCCACTCCCCTGGCATTTTTTATTGTTTTGAGTAGCAACAGGGAGCAGGCATGTTTACATAAACATAATAAGCTACTCCCCTCGGCAGCCCACAATCAATCCCATTCTATCCCCATATTTCTCCATTAGACAGTGACGCCTTATTGTCTAAGGACACTATTTTAATTTGTCAGCGCATCTTGAATCTAAGTTTCAAAACAAGCAAATGAAAGGAACCAAATTTCTCAGAGCTGATGGCTTACAGGTTGTTTCTGTACAACTTAAGCATAGGTATGTGCACTCCCAGGGACATTTACCAATGTGCTAGGAGGTATATAAATCCCAGAAATAATACAGTACATCTTCCTGAGTTGTCAGTTTCGCTCCATGATAAGGGATCTAAGAACATTACTTTTATATTAAAACAGATACATTATGGAGCAAGATGCAAGATCCACATGTATTTTTAAGATTATACAAGACTTAAAAGAAATTGCTCACTGGCTTCCAGGCTCTGAAGGGGCAAGTTCATTCTCCCCAGCCCTTAGGAATATTTAAAAGCACTTCATAAACTGCACCAAACCATACAAATCTGAGCAGTATAGCAATATAGCACTGGGCATGCCAGTGGAAAAGTGTGAAGGTCCCCTCTAATACCACACTGACAAGTCACAATCTTGTTGCAGAATGGTATTGTGCTTTATAGTTTTCACACATTCAATCAATGTTCCTGTAATGTTTGCATTTTACAGAGAAAGTAAGGTGGCTCTCAAAACTTAAGCAATTTTCATTTATTTTTTAAAAATTTATTTATTATTTTGAAAGAGAGAAGGAGAGAGAGCCCGTGTATGCATGAGCAAGGGAGGGGCAAAGAGAGGGGAGAGAGAATCCCAAGCAGGCTCTGCACCATCAGACTCATGGTCCAGGGCTCAAACTCAGGAACCATGTGCTGAGATCATGACCTGTGTGAAATTAATAGTCAGACGCTTAACTGAGTCACCCAGGCACCACCAATTTTCATTTATAGGGTTAGTAACAGTCAGACATAGAATCCAAGGTACTCTAAAAGGCAAAGCAAAATGCTGAACTAAAAAAAAAAGATGCAGTATTGGGGCACCTGAATGGCTCAGTCGGTTGAATGTCCAACTCTTGATTTTGGCTCAGGTCATGGTCCCAGGGTTGTAGGATTGAACCCTGAATCAGGCTTCACACTGAGTGTGGAGCCTGCTTAGGATTCCCTCTCTCTCTCTCTGTCTCGGTCTCTCTCTTTCTCTCTGATTCTCTCTCTCTCTCTTCTCCTCTTACCTCCCCCACTCACATGCACTTTGTCTCTCTCTCTCTGAAAACAAAAACAAAAACAAAAACCCAAAAAGCCCAGAGATGCAGTATTGATCAAAGTCAGTACTTAGAGAATCATCCAGCAACTGAGCTCCTCCCCTAGAAAGACACCAAAGGTTATCTAGAGTAATTGAAATAAAGAGAACAGTGGGCACAATGGAAAGTGGGGCTGAAACCTTGTAGCTGAAACCCCTGAGTTTGCACACTGAGATCCTCAGCATCCTACCAACCACACTGGGGGTGTTTCCTGGAAAAATTAAGTATCTCCCTAAAGTAAAATGTACATATGCAAAATTAGGAGTCCTCCAAAAAAGCTGGCTCAGCAAGACCAAACTACAGTGAACACAAAGCCCTCCATGCAAAACACAACTTTCAGTCAGGCTTTATTCTTTGCTGTATTCTTATATATGAATCAGCAGCAGAAGGTTGCCATAAATCAAGGAAAGCTGACAAAATAAAAGCCCAAAATCAAAACAAACAGAAAAAGGAAACTAAAAAAATAATATGAATACATAATTCGTGCAGGAACAGAGGAAAATGTAATGGCATAATGGAAATAAGAAAAAAAAATACTGCACCCATAAAATGAGAACAGGCTATTGTGCAACAGAAGCAATTGAGAATGCAAAAGAACTCTTGAAAATGAAAATTTTAATTGCTGAATATTAAAAACCTAATAATTTGAATGCATATTTAAGTAAATCTGCCAGAAAGCAGAATAAAAGAGCAAAGAGATGAAAGCTGACAAGAAATCTAGAGAACAAATCCATATCTAGTACAAAAATTAACAGAAGTTCTAGAAAGAGAACTGAAAAAAAATGGATTGTATGAAATTATCAAAGAAACAATTCAAGAAAATTTCCCAGAGCATAACAACAAACTGGAGTCTCCATATTCAAACTGCTTACTGAAGTCTCATACAATTCACTTGAAAAGACCCCAACCTAAGCATATCACATTAGCATATCTCCAGAGATACATACAAATTCTTTCAGTTTCTAACGAGAAAAAAAAAAGTCAAGAACAAAGAAGTAAAAAATCAAAATAGTATCAGACCTCCCAAGTAGAAAATGATGGAACAATTCCTCCAAAATTCTTAGGAAAGGACTTCCCAGCTAAATTCTACATGCAATCAAATTGTCAATCGAGTATGCAGGTAGAATGAAGATTCTTTCCGACAAAAATACAAAAAGCATATCTTTTTAATCCACCCTTTCTTAGGAAGCTTCTTGAAGATGTAATCCAACAAAATGAGGACATTAACTGAGAAAGAGGAAAAGAAAAGGTTTCAGGAATGAGAAGTCAGACAACAAATATAATGTGGAGATCCTGTAATGACAACCTCGAGGCCTCAAGGACAACCTGTCTGGATGTGGCACTATGTTTAAATATTAGGTGGGGGAGGGAAATCAATGTGTGCGTGAAAATGTGGATGGATTATTCAGAAAACCATGTAAGTAAAAATATTAGGCCACTGGGGCACTTGGGTGGCTCAGTCAATTAAGTGTCCAGCTTCGGCCCAGGTCATGATCTCAAGGTTTGTGGGTTCAAGCCCCGCATCGGGCTCTGTGCTGACAGCTTGCTCAGAGCCTGGAGCCTGCTTCGGATTCTGTGTTTCCTTCTCTCTCTGTCCCTCCCCTGCACACTCTGTCTTTGTCTCTCAAAAATAAATAAATGTTAATTTTTTTTAAATATTAAAAAAATAAATATTTAAAAAATACTAGGCAACTAAAATCACTCCAAAAAGTTTTTCAAGAAAAGAAATGTAACCATAACATGCGATGAATGATAGTCATACAGTTTTAAATATTGAACTTTTGCATTAACTAAAAATTATGGTAAAGCTGTATTGGAAGAGTGGGTAAAGAACAGGTGTGGGGACATGACGGAGATAAATTCTCAACTGCCAGGCCAGAAATTTCATAGCACATGTCTAAAATTGAGACATCAGAGAAGTATATGTATGTTACTTAGAAACACTGATATAAATAGCATCATCTAAAGGTGTGAGAAGTGATTGCTTCTATAGTTAGGAAGGAGGAATTGGGGAGGGGTGCATGGGTGCTATTTTAAAACAGATTTTTAGTAGTAGAGAATTAAAGAAATTTGTATACAACCAATGCAATATGATGCTACACAGCCATTGAATATCATACCACAAAATATCTGTATCCAAAAGAAAGAATGTTCATGATATACTTTTGGGGGGGGGGGGGAAACAAGGGCAGGTTACAACCATATATAGTGTATGATCCTATTTTGTTTTTGTTTTTGTTTTTTTGTTTTAATGTTTATTTATTTTTGAGACAGAGAGAGACAGAGCATGAATGGGGGAGGGGCAGAGACAGAGGGAGACACAGAATTGGAAGCAGGCTCCAGGCTCTGAGCCATCAGCCCAGAGCCCGATGCGGGGCTCGAACTCACGGACCACAAGATCGTGACCTGAGCTGAAGTCGGACGCTTAACCGACTAAGGAACCCAGGCTCCCCTATGATCCTATTTTTGTAACACACACACACACACACACACACACACACACACACACACACACACACTGTGTATATACATCAGATACAAAAATAAATGGTCCTTACCACAAATGACCTCCAGTCTAGTATGGAGGCACACATATAAACTGATCATTTTAAATGATGTGTTTACCAGTAAGATTCAGGGGTTCTCAAACTTGAGCATGTGTCAGAATCCCACCTAGAGAGCTAGCTTGTTTCACCAAAGATTGCAGGGCTCCATGCCAGACCTGACTAACAGGTCTGGGGTGGGATGGGGGGGCAATAATTTATATTTCTAACATGTTCCTAGGAGATGCTAATGCTGCTGGTGTGGGACTACACTTTGTTTTTTAAGTTTTCTTATTTTTATTTATTTTGAGAGAGAGAGAGAGAGAGAGAGAGAGAGAGAGAGAGAGAAAACAGAGGAGGGGCAGAGAGAATCCCAAGCAGGCTCCGTGCTGTCAGTGTGGAGCCCTATGTGGGGCTCCATCTCACAAACTGTGAGATAATGACCTGTGCTGAAATCAGGAGTTGGTTGCTTATCCATCTGAACCACCCAGGCACCCCTGGGACTATACTTTGGATACCACTGGTATTGTTATATGCAGAGTTCTCTGACACACTTGGCATAGCAAGGGCATCACGGAAGTCTTCTGGAAGACATGCTCCCATAGCATCCTAAATGGTTCTCAGTAGTCTCTGAAGTCCTCACCAAGGTGGAAAACCATCTTCAAATGCAACAGAGCTTAATGGGAATTCTGGACTTACTAATGATAAGATTGTATACACTAATAGAAAGAACACATTTCCTTGCTTTAAATTAGAATTCTCTAGTCAGTACTTGTAATTTCAGACAACTCAGCATCTCTGCTTGGCGTTTTTGTATGCCTTTGATTGACAATATGAGGAAATGGGGGGAAAAAAAGACTGCTTAAGAATTGTACTTTGATAAACAAAATTTTCTGAGCTAGGAATGACTGGGAGGGGCCCATGTAAGTATGGGGGCCTTGATTTAGTCTAGGCTAAAGGAAGGGACTCTTGATTTAGTTTAATAAGTAGAGGATATAAGACTTGCCTTGGCTGGTTCAGAGTCAGCCAGGACTACTTTCTGCTGGGGCTCTCCTCACTGTAGATGCTGTTCCTCTGTTCATCTCTCCAGAAGAGAGGAAAGAGTGGAAAATGGAGAGGACTAACATTAGTGACTTCCTACCAGAGCCCAGACACTATCCCACACACTTGATAGTCCCTGCAGAGGTAGGGGCATCCCTGATTATGTAGGATGGTAAGGACTCATCAGAAAAACTAATCTCTGCTCTCACGATGGCCAGTTAATTTGTCCTCATTGATTTTTTTTCACATTTGTTTCCCCCTCCAAAGGACAAAAATAAAGGAGACTTACGATGTAAAATCCAAACAGTATAAAATACATCACACAGATAGTCATCTACTGAGCACTGACTAGGATGAAGGTACTGTAGTGAGCAGTACCTAGGATAGAGAGATGACCCTGTCATCTTCCAGAGCATAAGCACTACCCCATGAGCAAGCAGATCACTAGTGGGATAACACCATCTGCACTCAAAGTGTGTAAGCAGAGGCTGAATGATAAAATGTTTTTCATTTGGGAATCCACAGCCTGGCATCTCATGGCTGTTCTGTCTGTCGCTCACTAGCTATGTGACCCTGGCCAAGCCTTTTCTTTATCTGTAATCAGGAGACACAAATACCCTTTCTCTTTACTTCACAGGGTGGACATAGAAATCCAGTGACATCAAACCCCCCAAAAATGTTTTGGAAAATAAAGGTTCTATGCAAATTTACAGTAGGTACATTATTGCCAGTGTTATCTGCCAGGGATTTTCAAGATCAGAACAGCATCGAGGCTGTGCATGAGCTAGGGTCTGAAAGATTCTCCAGTTTCACTACAGTGTTTCATGAATTTGCCTGTCTTTAACTGGATGGTGTCTTAGCACAGTGGGTGTCCCAGAATTGGCACTGAGTAAAAATCGTTAAATAAATGGGTAAACAAATGTTGTACACACTGTCTGGGAGAATTGGGGAATATATTGAGCACACAGGAGGTTTTCCTTCCTCCAGCCTCAGAAAAATAGGGAAAGAATCTAATATCCCTTCATCTAACTCTAAGGGTCTATAATCTGACCTGTTTTTATAGAGATGAATACTTTAGTATGGAGGGTTGCCATGTTAGTAGCTGGTAGCTGACTGACTGGTAGAGAAAAATTGGGTGTGGATATAATGAAGATTGTAGTTGGCCAAGTCTATCACAAAGTAAAAGCTAACCCTCCTTCTCTAGAAGGATGCCACTTTTTTGCTTCTTATTCTGGAAAAAAAAAAAGCTATTCCATTTACTTGAAGCATTGGTCTCAACTACTATAATAAAACTACTTTAATGAAAATTTGTGTTGAGAAATAATTGGAAACACTATTTACTACACTTCCATAATTGTGAATATGCCAAATTATACCTATTATAGAGTCTCCTAGACAGGGAGCGTAAACAGCATTTATCTGAAATATAGTTCTCTTGCCATCTCTCTGGGGTGGAAGACTGACCTCTTTGTGATGCATAAGACAAGATCAGAAGGCTACTTTCTATCATAATATCATCATTTTCAAATCATTTTGTTTTACAATTCATAGAATAATTTTTACAGAGCATCAGACTATGCTTTAAAAAACTGACAAGGCCAAAAAAGGCTAAACTACAGTCTTTCTCACACTTTGGCCAAGGCTATTAAAAATAGGAAATAAGATACTTTTTGGTATAGGGATTCTTAGTGGATGTAGTGGGTAGGAGTAAAAAGGTATTTAGGAACTACAGAGGGCCATGAATTAGTTCCCTGCTCTGGTTAGCATTTCTAAGAAGTCCTGTCTTGTGCTCTCCAACAGAATCTTGCAGACAGGAAGCAGAGCCCTTCTAATTCTAGGCTGAATGAACTGATAGAGTCATCATTCTTTAAGGCCAAGTTGGATCACACTGCCTTAACTTGTCCCAGGAACTGTTTGAATTAACAATGACAGGCCTGACTTTGGCTTTGGTTTGGCCAAGACTCTTGGATCTTATAATTAAAAGGTATACCAGTAAATGTGTTGGAATGAAACCAAGTTGGTGATCTTAAGACTTCAGAAATGGAGACTTCAAGGAGGAGAAATCTTGAGTTATAACTATGATACTATAGATGTTAGAGATCACAGAAGGAAGTTACAGAAAGCCAGTAATTTAAAGAAAAAAAAAAGAAAAGATCTTAAACACAGTAGGAGCCCATTTTGTTCTTCCTCATCAGTCTTATGTGTGAAAAAAAAAAAGATGAGGGCTGAATTTCCCCAGGAGTCTGATAAAAGACGAACAGCCAAGTGGTTTCCACTCAAATTTTTGAGTCTTAAGTTCATTGAAGAAATACATATTTAGATTGGCAGTCATATTCTGTTGGTGGAAGTCAAAAGTGGGGTCCTAAAAGAAGCAGTGAGCCAAGAGAATAATGCCAAGCTGGGTGCAAGTTAGGGGGCTCTCATCAGATAACAGAGTTGTTGTTGAGAACAGATGGGAAAAATAGAAATGTGTTCTTGGTTGAATGGGCCAAAAAGCAGATACCTTTTCCCTGGTCCACACCATGGCTCACTAAAGCCTGAGATGAATTCTATCATAATACACATAGACTGCTTCCTAGAAGTGTACGGAGTAAGGGGCGCCTGTGTGGCTCAGTTGGTTAAGCATCTGACTTCGGCTCAGGTCATGATCTCATGGTTCATGAGTTGGAGCTCTGCACAGGGCTCTGTGCTGACAGCTTAGAGCCTGGAGTTTGCTTTGGATTCTGTGTCTCCCTCTCTCTCTGTCCCTTCCCCCACTCTCTGAAAATTAAATATTAAAAAAAAAAGAAGTGTATGGAGTAAAACCAATCTAGTCAACTCTGAACCATGTTATGCTCATGAAAACAATCAGTGATATGGATATTCCAAATCAAAGCAAAATCAGATCACTTAGTTTTGGTTATACACTATACCATATTGTTTACAAAGTATCAGGTTTACTTTTGTGTTTGTATTTTGCTTATGAAAATGTGAAAATTGGTGTGTAGCCTCTCAATACACATCATCTGGTGGAGGAAACAATTAGGGTGGAAGAAATAAATCAGCTTGGAATGCAATATTTCTGTAGACAGATTCCAGGTGGCAAATTTAGAAATAACTAATCATTAGATCATAAAGGAAAGTGGACATCAGCTCATTTTTTGGAAGGGGAAACTACAACTGTTATTTCTTCTATCCCATGACACACAGAATCCTCCACTTATTCTACATATCTGGGTATCAGTACTTATCCAGAGAAGACTGGAAGAACACAAACAGGGTGACAAAAGGCTCTAATAAATTGACAAATGAGAGATCATTGAAGGGTTGTTTAGAGAAATTGTGCTTTGAAGATGGAGACTGACATCAAGGGAAACTTACCTTTCTAAGGTATGTCCTTCGCCAGAGAAAAAGAACCATATCTGGTGAAGGATAATGGCATTTGTCTCCTTGTGAAATTTTTTAGCTTTGCACATAGTGTTTCCCATGAATATTTGTTGGGTGCTCCAGTATAGGACAGTCAAGTGTGTGGGCTCTAGAATGAACTTTGGATTCGAATCTTGCCTTGAGCACATTTTTCCCTCTACAGTTTCTTCCCTGCTAGCTTAGGCTAAAATTAACATAATCTTTCCGAGGCTCACTTTCCTTACCTATAAAACAAGGATAATAATTGTGCCTGCCTCATAGGGTTATGGAGATGATCACATGAGATAATGTATCTGATACATGGGCCAGAGCCTGGCATATAGTAAGGGTTTAACAACAAATATTTATTATTATTAAAATAATAATTACAAGTACATACACATTTGTTCAATCTTTTGAGTGGAACAAATCCATATTCTGTCATATTTCCTTAATGTTTGATATCCATGTTGCTTTTTCTTTCCTTTTCTACTCAGTGGCTCCTGAAAAAAAGTACCTCTTTTATCTTATTTTCTCTGCCTAGTTACTACCAGACAGGGACTCTCATGATAAAAAACAAGTTTAAAACTTCCATTCACTTTAAATAGTGAGTCATAAAATTAATTAATTGTAATATATGAGGCTATAATGTTCCTGGGTAGTTTGAAGGTAAAAATCTAAAACAGAATTTGATGAAGAACGATAGATTTTATCAAATAAAATTCTATTTTCTAGAAAGGGAAAGAATGTACCTGTAGTGGGTATTCTGCTCTTGGTAGGGTCTCTGCTTTCAAATCCTGGTTCTTGTTGCCTTTCCATGGACAGCATGTCCCCATCCTGGCCCCATCATCTCTAACCTTGGCTGTAGCAATAACCAATTAGTAACTTGAACTGGGCTCCTTAGCTACACCCTTTTTACAAGCCATCATTTTTTTTTTTTTTTGGCCACAAAGCTCACTTTTTGAAAATATAAACATCAAGGTTAAAATTTCTTGATCTGATATACAATGCTCTTTCTAATCTGGGGCCTAACAACATTCCCAGGACCTCTTCTCAATATTTGCCATTAAAAGAAAGTTCTAGCAACACTGAATTCTTCCAGTGCACATCACATGTCCATGCTTTCATGTTTTTACTCAAGCTGTTACCTCTGCCAGGGAAATCTTCTCATCTTTCCTCCTAAAAATCTAGAGTGTCTTTTGAAAAACAGATCTTATGCATATTCTATTGAGTGCATACTTGGTGTCAAGGATAGTTGTAAGCACTTACCACATACACACTAGTTCGATATCCACTAAATCCTAAGAGGTGGTATTATTATCATCTCTAAAGAAGAGAATAGTATGGTGCATAGAGATTCAGTCATGTGTCTAAAGTCACATTGCTGGTAAGTAGATGCTACTTCTGATCAATTGGAATTAATTTTGTCCTCTTTTTTACTATAGAATCTTGTTTATATCACCACATCAGTGCTTGTTAGAGACTGGTGTGTTATAAGCTCCTTTTCTTATTTACCTTTGGATACTCAGTCACTACACTTCACACTTAGCACTTAACTAAAAGTTACTAACTGCATAAATCCCAATAAGGAAAATGCAGCTACGTTCTCTACATGTTTTCCTAACATCATGTATGCTATCATATCTTCATTTGGCTGCAAAAATAGGTTTACTGTCAACAGAACAGAAGTAAGAGTGGGTAGGCGAGAGGACATAAAGAGTTTCAGAGAAGGTATACTTTTGTAAAAGTACATGCTTCAACGTATAGCAATAACCAAATGCCTTACACACTCCTAAATTCTGAAGAGTTACTGAAGCATATAAGGAGAAATTGAAAACATAAAGCATAGCTTTTCAATGCCCCAAACCTTTTTAAATAAACTTCCCTTTTTTCATTTCTAAACATTAGGTTTTATTTTAAGCTATACATATTAGGGAGAGTCAAGAGTCTCTTGAGACAGCTTAGTTTAGTTTTGACAGTAACTCTTCTGCAAAGACTCTTTACTACACCATTTCTCCAGGACTCACTTCTCCCCTTAGCTGTCACGGGAAAACCAATGATAGATGACATTTCATGTTCTCCCTTGGACATCACTTATCTGGACCAGTAGTTTAGGTGAACAGTTACCATGGGAGGCTTACTATGGCAGAGTTACTATGTCACTATTCAAAACCTTCAGACATTTCCAAAGACATCATCTCGGTATCCATTTCAGCATTCAAGAAAGGCATATAATGATGAGCAACTGGATCCTTATTGCAAAGAAGAAAAAGTGAACCGTGGACATTCAGCTCCTCATACCACTACATTTCTGATTTCCAAGTTAAAAGTTATTGAGTATGGTGTTGCACATAAAAAAAGAATAAAATTGCCTGTTACTTTCAAGAAAGCTCACATTTTAGGTGGTCAGAAAGACATTTACTCAAATAGCCACTCCATTCCATAATCTCACCAGAAATTTGAGAGCCCAGAGGAAAGAAGGAACCTCCCTGTGTAGACGTGGGCATAGCAGGGAGGGTTGGTGGTGGAGGTCCCACTTCTGTGCCCCAAGGAAGCACCAGATCTGGCCTGGGAGACAAGTATGGAAAAGGTAAGGTGGGAACTGGAATTACAGATAGAATAAAATGCGGTCATGAGCATAAAGGCAAGAAGAGAGGCTTAGAATACTGTTTTGTTAGAGCTTGGGGTGCTTAATGATATAAAAGAAGGAGAGAAAGGAAGAAAGCAGAAAAAGATTTTTTTTCTACTTCATAGAAGGAGGGCAGAGGCTATAACTGTGAATCTCATACAAAAATATGAAGGAGGAAGTCAGAAGTTTATAGGGCTTAAATGCAATTAAATGATTTTTTAGCAAGCCAGGCTATGTTGTTCGATAGCATTGCATTTAATGATGTCAGGATTCATTAAAGAAAATCATAAGGCCTTCCTAACCGGACAGGTCATCAGTATCTGAAAAATCAGATCAAGGTTTGGTTCAAAAATGTAGAAGACAGAATATGTTAGGCAAAAATAAGTTTAGATTAGGCCTTTGTCACACCTCAAATACTCAGGTCTGTTTTATTTTAACATTAATTTTTAAAAATAAAAACTTATTGAGAGCCTCTTATTTACCCAGTAAATTTTTAGAACTGATTTTAAGAAATTGAGAAAATACAAAAATGAAAAAAGTTCTACATGAAACTAAACAATCAATTTTATTACTAATGCAAAATTTTATATATTTTTTTCTGCAGTAAGGAATTCATCAAGTTAAAGAAAAACTTGACACTAACAGCAAACCAAGAAAATATTGATTACAGAACAGAATCACCTTGGAAAGCAGAAAAGCACATCTGATTATGAGAACAATCAGACAACAGGAAATCTTACTGAATAGGGTTGGTGGCAAGCAATGATATCAAACCTAACAGAGCTACTCGAATGGAGAATCCTGTGCTTCAGAGGAAGGGCTGTGAGTCAGTATCTTGAGAGACCTGAGGAAGCTGGACCTAAGAAATCAACTTCCACGGGCAGGTCCTCTCTTCTATTAGGTGGGGCTTTTGCTTTCTCAGTCACACCTGATTTCATAAAATATATTCCCTTTGAGCATGTAAACACTTAAGGGAAAAAATTAAAAGGAATGCTGAAACTGTTCCTTTTGTGGTATCACACCTTCTACTGGTATGCATAGTCATATGGGATTATAGGTAAAAAGGAGTTGTAAGAATCCTGTGTGACAATAATAAGAGTAGATCAGTGGAGTGCACATCAACTTCTCTGGTCAGAATGAAAGTCCACTTCCCTCACACCATCTGGATTGAGGATTGGAGATAAATATCTCTAGAAAATGCAATGGGTCAGTTCCTAAAAGTGATGATGCCATAATCAATAATTGTTTCTGTTTTCAAAATAGGGACAATTTTTAAAGTTAAAAAAGAAATTCTCCAAATGTTATACATTGTCACAGACAAAAATTTTGACTACATGTAAGGTCTCTATGTCTCAATTTCCTTATGTGCGTGTGTGTGTGTGTGTGTGTGTGTGTGTGTACAGGGAGTAATATTTTTCCTCATGAAGTTATTGTTAAGGATTAAATGAGATCATGTAAGGAAAATAATTGGCACGGAGTCAAGTAAAAATCAAGGATTTGTTAAATTATGTTTTAAAAAAGAAGGCCTGACATTTATATATCCACTATATTCTTGGTCAAGAATTTATTCCCAATATTTAATGTATAAAATAATAGCTGACACATCCAAATCATGTAAAACAGAAATGTTGACCCTGATTTCTTAAGAGTTACATAGTCCCATTAAATGAAAAAATTGTGACTGAGGATACCTCAACAATAAGACTGGTTAAAGCATTCTAAAAAAAGCAACATCCCTCTAGGCGTAAATTCACAACCCATAGCCTTAATGACCAGCAGTTTCCCAAATGTGATATTCTGATGGACTTCGAGATCCTTCAGGAATTACTGCCATACTCAATCAGTTATCCTTTAATCTAGCTTAGAACTCAGTCTCATTTGATTATTAGCAGTCTGAGCTTAAGTGAGTTTAGAAAATTGCATATTGACACAGAAAATTTATGCTTTTTGCAGTCGAACGCTCTGATATAAAGGCACTAGGTTACAAATTTCATTTGAAGGAGTTTTTAAAACCAACATAGTGATTTCGGTTTTCAGTCCATGTGAGAAGCTTTAGAAGAGGATGAAGCATACAGCAATGGGTCTATTTTCTATTGATATTCTCTATGATTTGTAGATATTTCATCATCAACGGAAACTAATTTACCAATATAAACCATGAACCCATCAAAATTAATATAATCTTGAAATTACACAGAAATACTGACCTGAATCCTATGAAAACTACTTTTGTAGGAAGGAAAAAAAAAAACATTAATTTTAGGAGAATTACAGTCAGGTCTTTTTAGTTTTGACCGAACAACAGTATCCAGGGAGGGTATCATTCAGTACAATTCAGTTCACCTTTTTGGATTTATTAAATTATTTACCCAGCATTCAGGACAATCATATCTATGATCTATCATTCAAACATGGGAATGTCAAATCTCTAAAACTTTCTTTAACCTTTGCTCTAGCAATTGAATAAGAATGTTCCTTATTTCTGAAAGAGGAGATACTAGATTTTTCTATTTGCTATATGCACATATTTTATAAATTTGTATTCCATAATATGTATATATTAATTTAATCACTTGTTTTCCCCATATATAAGCTATTAATGATAACAATTTAATACCTTTCATTTTATATATATTCTCAACTGGCCTTTGATTCATATTTTTACTTGATATTTTCAATCAACTTTATGGAATATATTTTTAATAACCCTAACCTATATACTTTTTGAATATTGAATACATGAATTATTAACTCAACTTTATAGATAAGGAGAATGAGATATTGAAAAACTAAGTGACTAAGAGTACTGGGTATGAATTACCAAAATATAAAATGGCAATGAAAAGTTATCTTCCAGTGACAGCTTGTAATATGCAAGTGTATCCATATATTACTCAGTTGTAGTGAATTCAATACAATTTTGTTCATTTGACAATAAAAAAATGGCTTCACATAACTTTAACTTATTTGTACTGTATCCTGTAAATAGCTACGTCTTCTTTTTTCTTTTTTTAAATTAATTTTTTTTAATATGAAATTTATTGTCAAATTGGTTTCCCTACAACACCCAGGGCTCATTCCAACAGGTGCCCTCCTCAATGCCCATCACCCACTCTCCCCTCCCTCCCACCCCCCATCAACCCTCAGTTTATTCTCAGTTTTTAAGAGTCTAATAGCTACCTCTTCTTAAGATTCTTTTTTTTATAATCTTGCTTGGCATTTATTTGTTAACATGTCTATATTTCTCACTAGAAGTACTTTTAGGAAATTTGTGTTACTCATTGTTTCAGAGTTTTTAGCATATAGTGGATGTGGTGGATGTTCAATATATGCTTGTTGCAAAAATAAATGAAATGCTGGTTTGTCATACTATGGGAGTTAACTTCTTAGGAGGGAAATTTACATTTAAGCTAACAGCTTAATAGGCCAAAGAACTTAGAATATGACAGCTCATAGTCATGAAATCCCATGCCTATGTTCACATGTTTACAATGAGTAACAACAATTTTACTGGCAAGTAAAAATGGGCCTGCCCTCCGGCCAAAGTTTATTACCTCTGTCTCTGACCCCTGCCACCTTAGTTTCTGGGTGACCTGCCATGGTTTGCTTTTTGAGTTTGTTATCTGTGAGGAGTGAGCAAATAGCAACACTGGTCACACAACTTAAATGAGCATACAGTAATCAATAAGAGCAATCAATAAGAAAGCTAAAATAAATACATGAATGAATAAATAGATAAAACAATTTAAAAAATCTGAATCACAATGTGATGCTATTGAATGAGCAAAGCCTCATTACATCTCACCACTATCTGCTATCATCAGCAGGTTTAAAAAATAATTGCCATATTGGACAAAGTTTGCTGGATTTCATAAGGTAGTAAGTGTTATTTCCCTGCATTTCTTCCACTTAGGAACAACTGGCAGCAAGAGCCTGGCCTTGGGGAATCAATAGAAGTGACCCATGACTTGCAGTCTTATAGGCGGCAGCTCACCATTGGCTCTTTTCTACAATCCCCATGGACTACTGTCCATCTCCAGCTCAGCCAGCCATTTGGTCACGCTTGGTGGTGAAGACAGAAAAGGAAAAGGAGGTTTGATGGAGAGCGAGAAGCAAGATGCAAAGCCAAGCACTCATTAGATATTTTTCTTTGCCAAATGGAAATAGTTTTATTGCCTTTCCTTTCTCACTATAAATATTTGCACATATGCACCATGAAATAATTTCAGAAAATATCGAATACCAAAATGAAAAAACCAGAAATCATGCACGACCCCCACCACCCACTCTGCTATCTATCCTTTTGGTCTGTAAAACACATTTCTCATTCACATTATAAAACATGACAGAAAGGAAAACCTGGAAGAAGAGTGAGGATGAAATCTCTTTCTCTCATACAGTTAAAGAAAAAAATTAAGGAAAAATCAAATCGAAACAAGAACAAAACCTAATAAGAATGGCAAGCATTATCAGACATTCAGAAGATATACAGGACAGAGAAAGCTTTCAAAAGGAAGAAGAAGAAATGATAGTGATCAAACCAGCCTGTCTCAAAAAACCATGGCACTGAAAAGCAGAAGCAAGAGCTCTGAGGAAGAACAAAGAGGTATGGAGAGAACAGAGTGAGCAGGTACCAGGAGGAGAGAGCAAGGAAAGAACACAAGAGGGAGAAGGCAGCAGGAATGGCCACAAGAAGATAAGCAACATAAGAACGGAGATGCCCCCTACTCCTGATCTGACCCTGGAAGACCACCTGTGTAAGTTCGTGAACTGCTCAATTTCTTCGTTTTATTTTTGTTAAACAATCAAAATATTTTAAGGTGGTACAGATGAGAGAAGAGACTTCCATTTATATTTAAATCTGTAACTCAAAAAAAGGTAAATCACTCAGCATTATAAAAGATAAAAAAAAATTAATGAAGGCAACTTAGGTACATATTTCAGCCAGAATTTTTTTGGTGTATACAACAAAACATTCTAAAAAGGAAGTCAGCTACTTATCCTATTCCTGGGTCATATTTCATTGGCAGCTCTTTCCACATAGAGGAGAACCGAGCATGCAAAAGCTTTCTGGGAAGAAAACTGCTTTGACAGAGAATTGTGTGTGTCTATGGGGCGGGGGTGGGTGGGTGGGTGGGTATGGGTGTCTGAGACAGAGAGACAGAAAGAGACAGAGATAGAGACCAAGAGAGACAGGCATACAGAGAGAGAGAGAGAGAGAGAGAGAGAGAGAGAGAGACGGACAGACAGACATAGACACAGACAGAGACAAGGGAGATTTGTGATTTATTTGCCCTTATGAGATAAACAGCTACAAAAAAAATCAGGTAGATTTGTCTTGAATTTAATTTTTTCACCACAATAACAATTTCCATTTTATTGGATCTATCTAGTGGGTGATTAAAAATATAAAAATAATCACATTTTAATGTCAGAGTTCTTCAACCATTTTAGAGTGCAGGAAATGAAGCCTTGTGATTGTGGGAAGTGACTTGACCAAGGTTGCCTAGTTAGTAACAGAGTTGAAGAAAGAATACTCATTGTTCACTGCTTTTATTTTTGGGGTTTGCTAAATGTCATCTGCTACACATGACCTCATGACCTGGCCTCAGTTCTTTCACAAACAAGGTAAGTTTGGGACTCTTCTGAAATGGGAAATTGAGAAAGCTGCCTTCAGCAGAAGATGGGGCTGCCAGGGCTATGATGCTAATCCCTGCATGTCTGTCTTCTCTCATAAATTCACAGCTAAAAGGATACTTCCCCAAGGAGGAGGTCTTTGAATTCAGGGCAGAGGAGATTGTGCTTAATTCTACCAAGAGGTTTTACAAGACTCCTATAAGAAGGAGGCTCAGAAAACATTACTTCTAAGTATGAAATCAGCTCCAGGCAGATTCCGGTAGTTGCAAGAAGGCTTTTGAGTATCGTCTCCAAGTGCTTAAAAAATTGACATTCTCATCAACAAATATTTGTTGAGGACCTAATATACACCTAGTACTCTGCACAGAGAAATGTAAGACAGCCTTGAGGGGCTTCTAATCTTGCCAATCTCATTGGCCAGCCAGAACCATACATAAAGGATAAGAAACAGCCAAAGTGGCCTGTACAGAGTGCAGATACAGGGCAGGAAAAATAAATGCCTGAGGAATTCATAGGAGGGAGAAATAAATAGGGCTGTTAGAGACAGTTGCATGAAAGAACTGACTCCTGAGCTGTGCCTAAACAGATTTATATGATAAGAAGACAAACAGAAGGGCATTGCAGCTGGGGAAACAGGGTCAGTAAAGATACGAAGCTCAGAGTGTGTTGAGGATAATGAGAAGACTCATTTGGTTGAGCTAGAGAGTATTTATAAAAGCTAGTTGGTGACAGAGTTGGAGAGAAGGTAGGGAAAAGTTCTCAGGACAAAAATGCCAGATGAAAGATGCTATAGGCAATGAGGAGCCATCAAAGATTTGTGGGTAGGCGAATGAAATGCAAACATGATTCATATGATTAATCTGCTGAAGTACAAAATGTGTATTGAAGGGCAAAAGATGGGAAACAGAGAGAATAGAGGGAGAAAATTTTAATAGTCTAGACATGAAATAATGAGAGTCCCGAAAGAAAAATAAAGCATATGATCATATAATCAATGCTATGAAGCAAGAAATCAAGGATTTGGTAACACGATCAGAGTTTGGTTTGGAAAAATGAGTCAAGTTTCAAGACAAATTAAGTTTCACAAAGAAAATGCCTAGTAGCTAGTTTGAGAGAACAATGTTCAGAAGTGATATCAGACATTGAGAGAACATGTAACACTGTTAGTTGACACTATGCAGCTGGATAAGTCCTCTCAGGGAATGAACATTTCCTTTGTGCTTAACATACAGAAGGAACAGAGAAAAAAAATAAAGGCCATAAATGTCATAGCTTCTTGGAAGCACAGTAGCAATGGACCAGTTGGCCAACCTCTATCTGAAATTCCTTCCACAGTCTCTGTTTCCTGATGATCCAAGACTGGTGACATTGGCCAAGGGTCTGGAGGGAACCCATAGTCCATCATTCTGAAAGTAAAACCTGAACAGGTAGAAGCCCTGGTGACTTGGCCAATGTCTACCATGGTTCAAGCATCTCAAAACTCCATTCTGGAGAATATAGCTGATCACTTATTGAGGGTCCCATGCTGTTTTCAATACGATATGTATAATAACTTTTTTTTTTAAGTAACGGAATAATAAAAGTCTGAATGATTACTTGAAGACATAATAAACTGTCAGTGGAGGAAAAGTGACACACTAAGCTTGGAATTGTTCTCTTGATATTATAATATGGCTGTAAAATAAATCATAATAACTAATACTTGCTAATGCTTTATGTGCCAGGCCCAGGCTAAATAATGTTATACATTTATAAATTAAATTTATAAACAAAATAAATGTTAATTCCAGCAAAGCAAAGGAAGCAGATGTTATTCCTTTCACTGTAACTTCACACATAAAAAAAAAATGAACGACACAGAGTGCACGTAGGACACAGATAGGATATGGGATAATCTATGGCAAGACACTAACACATCAAACTCCATCCATTATTATAACCCAAATCCAAGTGAATGCCCTCTGACTTTAAATTTTAGTGTAAGTCTAAAAGACGAAACATAAATTAATCAAGCACACACACACACACACACACACACACATTTGTGGGAGGAGGAAGGTTAATGGATACTTCAACTACATGAATGACACAATCCAAAGAACCTTTTTATGAAGCTACCCTTGGTAAGCTTCATTTAACAAAAAGGCACTAAATTATGGTTTCTAGTAGGACTGATGGTCACGTTCAAAATTCATAATAGTGATGGACCTCAGCTTCACTAATGTCTCCACATACACTGTTTCAAGCAAAATATAGTCCATTTACAAGAAGTGCAGAAATGTTGTTAAACTTAATTAGATGTAATTGTCACACTTTCATTAGGTATTAACATTATGTAAAGATAAACTAGCGCATAATGAGTTCTTTCATTGTCATATAATTGTAATTTTAATGATTACATTATGACCATTATAATACAGTGCATATTTTCAATTTTCCCATTAGTGGGCAATTATTTATAAGGTTTTCTATTACAATCTGTCCACAGAGACCCAGTTATTAATGCCTTCATTTTCCTAGAATGATGACCACAGTGTTCAAATCAATATGATGGCCACAGGGAGAATTGCGAAGCAACATGGAAAGAACAACAGAACTACAACCATGAAGTCAGCTCATTCAACACACGCCTGAGGATATTTCAAGATGGAGAAAAATAATATATTAATATTCTTCTAAGAAGGTCTAGTTTATAAGGTTTTCTCAAGTATATTTTCCCTCATTTTTTTGTGGCCTTAAGTAGCAAGTCTTTCTTAAGTCAGTTTCCATGGTATGAAATATTCAATAGCCTAACCTTTGAAAAATGTCTTCAGCAGTTTTCACCATTCAGAGAATTAAATTAACATCCCACAAAGCCATTTCTGGGAAATTTTTTGAATTGCTCAAGGTTGTATGTCAAGAAGCAAAATGCTGATGAACTGTATGATTCATTGCCAAAGATGATGAAGAGTGGGAGACATCTCTTAGAACAAAGGCAAAGGGTAATGCAACTGGACAGTGATTATGGCAACAGTGAGTATGAGTCCTGCAACCTAAAAACAATAGCAACAACAATAATAACATCAAACAAAGTTTTCGTTTTTTAACCACTACCTCAGAGAAATCGCAGATCCCCTCGTTATTCTTTTGGTGAAGTCTGAGACCATTTGGTCGACTTGGAGAGGTATCCAGAGGCATGGAAAGGGACTTAGAAATGCAGCATAGAAAACACCTGGCCTTAGCTGGTTGTGTGAGTTGGTCTCGAGGCCTTATACAGAGGCATCACAAGCCCCTCAGGGTTCCCTGCAGTCCTCCGAAACCAACTTCACTATGTCTCCTCCAACTTCACTAGGGCTGTTCCATTATCTCTGAATCCTGGGCACCTTGCACTTTACAAGGTTAGTGGAAGAAATTAATGAACCAGTTAGACTGCAATCCAAAACTTCAAAGTAGCTCTTAGTTTATTATCTAACTTGATGGTAAAGTGAAACAGATTTTAACATGGCCCAGTGCCCCTCTCCAAGAAAAGCTATTGGTCGAGGCACCTGGGTGGCTCAGTCAGTTGAGTGTCTGACTCTTGGTTTTGGCTCAGGTCATGATCTCACGGTTTCATGAGTTCAAGCCCCGTGTCAGGCTCTGCGCTGACAGCATGGAGCCTGCTGGGGATTCTCTCTCCCTCGCTCTCTGCCCCTCCCCCACTCACGCTGTCTCTGTCTCTCTCAAAATAAATAAATAAATAAACTAAAAAAATTTTTAAATAAAAATAAACAAACAAATAAATAAAGGCTATTGGTCAAAGTGTTCAACAAATATCTACTCATATATTTTGGTAATAAGGTTTGAATATTTTATTTTTCCATTCAAATGGAGGAGAAGCAAGAGTCCTGGCACACAATAGGTGGCTTGTCCTCAGACACTAGTAATGTGTAAGACACACCTGAGGAACTGATTAAAATGCAGGTTCTATTCCCAGAGATTATGTATCTATAGGACTGAGGAGCTGTTTTTATCAAGACATTCCAGAAGATTCTGAAACAGGTGGTCCACAGAATATAGTTGAGAAACACTGCTGCAGCTGGTGCTCAATTCAGTGGAGGGGAAGCCAGACCAGTAAACACAGCACTAAAGTAGGATTCAGAAGACCCTGTGATAGAAGCTCTGCTACCATAAGAGGTGTGACCTTGAGAAAGTCATTAAAGCTAGCCCAGTCTTAGGTTTCCCACCCATGAGATGCGTGTTGGGCTCATTTTGGAATTTCCTTACTGTGATCTCTTATAAGGAGATCATGAAGTTGGCAATAGACATTATTGAGCTATGTATAAAATTCTGAAATGTCAAAAAAGAATCATTTATTTATCCAATTCAAAGTCACGGACACATCTACAGTTTTGGTTTTCAGCTGGAACTGTATCACCTCTGGTTATCAGAATTTCTGATGGCAGTTATATTTTTTCAGATTTATGTAGATGGAAAAATGAATACTACTTAAAAAATGTAGGTTGCTTTTTTTTTTTTAAGGATCACATTTTTCAAACATAAAGCCTGTAGGGGTAAAATCGCACAAAGGATATTGGTATGAAAAATGTCGGGACAGACTGGGATAAAGATTTCTAAGTTCCAGTCCAACCCTGAAAGTTCTTGATGAATATTGCTTCTTAAATTAAGAAACTAACAATTCCAAACAGACTCATGTCATCCACTCAGCAACTGGGTAGTGAGTGTCACTATGTGGTAGGTGCTACTTGAGGGGGTAGAGATATAGCACGGGGTAATATGCAGTCCTGATCTCCTGGTGCTTACAGTCAGGTAGGGGGAAGACAGAGAAGAGCAAACACATGATGTGTCAGGCCATGATAAGTGACAGAAGGAACAATAACGTTTGGTAAGCAGGCTGTGGGGAGGGGGCCAAATGGAGGATGTTGTCAAAGAAGGGCTCTCTGACAAGGCAACATTTGAATCAAAACCTAAAGAAAATGAGAGTGCAAAATCATAGAGGTCTCTGGGAGGACTCCAGATGTACTAAGTTATAGAATACATGTTTTTCAAAATAGGGAGATGATTCATCTTCTATATTATCATAAGCCTTACTTTAGCTAACATATTTATGAGCTCATGTTCTGGGCAGACTCCAGGCTTGTAGAAAGCACATGGTCATTATTTCTTAACAGGGCTTGTGGAGAGTCCAGGTGAAATCTCTAGCCCACTGATTATCTGACAACGAGGTAAAGCTTGGACTTTGGCACAACAGTAATTTTTGCTGCTTCAAGAACACATCTTGGTTTGCCTCACATCCTTGCGGTCAACATATTTTTAGTTCACTCTGGGATTTGTTCTGTCTTGGCAGGGGCTTCTCAACTACTTTCATTTCCTACCTGCTGACAGCCTGATGAGCATGATTTATAAATATTAAAAATAAGGAGGTGAGACCGGATGCAAAGAACCTGCCAACACATGCCAGAACCTCTGATGAGTTCCCAATAAAACTAGAGAGTATGTTTCAAAGTATCAGTGTATTCCCCGTGTCTAGGGCAATGTCTGACACCTAGTTAGCATCCAGGGAATATGTGCTCAAAGAATGAATGAAATGTTTGTAAAAGACTTAAACACGTCTGTGCTGCCTATCTCAAACCAAAATAAAAACTCTGCCTGAATAGAATAGCTTGGTGTGAGTGTAGTGGGTGAGGGCGTGTGGGTGTATGTTAGTAAACAGGATGTTTTCAATCCTTTATGAGAAAGCAAGGCAGCTGCTCCCTAAGCTCCTAGTAGAGGAAGCTGCCAGTTTTACATCCTTGAAAGCCCCTATTTGCATAGACCCTTTATAGAAGGCAGACGTTAGAAGTAGAAATAGTATATGATCACCGAATCTCACTTGAGCTAGAAAGTTCTGCCTGTGGTTTGTGATTTTTGGAGATGTGTGTGCTGACAACAAAATTAACTTCTCCAAGAGCCGAGAATTGCCTACTCTCATCATCCCTCTTACTGTAATTTACATGACTTGACGAAATTAGACTGTTATTTCCATTGGGGTGATCTGCAAAATCATAAAACGATGTGTATTTTGGGAATGCCTAATTAACTCTCCTCAGTTCCACTGAGGTTTCAGCTACTAATATAAGCATTGCAAATACCATGGAGGTGTTCCATCTAGTTTTAGAAACCAGAAAGAGATACTCAAAGGACTTGGAAGAAAAATTTCTTTAGAAATCAGGCAATCACAAGAATTCAAATCAAATGGTGAGCCTATGGGATAAAATAGGATATACACTGATTTGCCAAAAGATGCCTTGCAGCAAATAGCAAGAAATACTTTTATAGTTGAAGTCAATATTAATAATCAAAACAGTAGAATTACACACACACACACACACACACACACAAAGTCCACCTCCATTCACAGTTTTTATCACAAACATTAACTAATATTGATCAAGCTGTTTGGCATAAAAGTTTGCTTTAACATATATAATCAGCATCTGAAGTGAGAGCCACGTTTCCTAGACAATTGCCAGCACCTTGTGTCATACTTGTAAATAATGGGCTACTCCTATTGAGCACCATCTGCCTAATATAGAAAAATGTTCATCTTAATTAGGAAATTCTTCTTATTATTTAATATTTACTGAACACCCTCAATGTGCTTGGCAGCAAAAACACCAGAAACACACTCTGCCCACCAAGAATCCACCTGCTAAGGAAAATATGATGAACCAGTTAGGCAGGCATTTCTGTTTTTCGTAATTCTTTCCAGGTGACAAAATTGCCAATGGTTCAGTCTTTGGAAGGGTCTTCTCTTCTAATCAGGGTGGGATGGTGAACTATCAGATGAGTTATGAGTGAAGTAAAGATAAAGATGAGATAAAGAGCAAATTAATTATGATCATGTAAGTGAAATGTGCTCCACTGACAGGGGAAAATATAATGCACTCCCAAGTAAACATGACTGTATTTGTTAAAGGCTACACAACACATTAGAAATACAGAATAGAGGAGCACCTGGGTGGCTCAGTCAGTAAAGCATCTGACTTAGGCTCAGGTCATGATCTCACTCATGGTTTGTGAGTTAGAGCACTGCATCGGGCTCTTTGCTCTTTAGAGCCCCACATACAGTCCTCCTGCTTCGGATCCTCTATTCCCCTCTCTCTCTGTCCCTCCCCCACTTGCACTCTCTCTCTCTCAAAAATAATAAAATAAACATTAAAAAAAACAAATACAGAATAGGTAGTGCAAAAGTCACCTTGAAATAGCAACCTTTTTCGTCTTGCATTTACCTTGCCCCTACTCTTGCCCCTCCACAATGATACATGTAGGCTGTGAAATATTCATTTCACCACAAGGATATTAACACTGTACTTAAGGAAGATATAATGCTCAAGTATCTATGGTCAACTAGAAGAATTAAGACAGATTGACAATCCCTCCCAGAAGTCTTCCACTATGTCTGTCCCCTTCTCTTTTCCCTGCTCTCTGCTCAACAAAAGTTCAAGAAAATTTGACATGTTCAATATTGCAATGGTATAGGGAAACATTCTCAGGGACAATAAACAAACTGTTTGCATCAGGAGACCATTACATATATGCCTGTCATTGTGTCTTTGCATGAATTATCTAGTAATAATTTAAATTATCCTTTTAGTGAAAATTATAAATGTTTTTGGTTACAAGAATTTAATGCCTCAGGTATATATTTTTTTTGGATCCCAAATTCTAACTAGTTCTCCACTTCCCACGGTATGAAGGTCCCTGTCTACCCTGCCAGTGTCTCGCTAAGTATTTGAGGTTCGGCTTTGTTTTTTAACACTTTTCTTTCAATCCTATGTTTTCCTTATTGTGTTTTCTTCCTAAGAAAAACATACAATGAATGAAAAGAATGCAATGATTTTGGTCATAATGCTACTTTTTCTCCCCCTCAAGTTTTATTGTTTCTCACAAATCACCAATGCCAATTGTCCCAATTATCCATTTGGAACATGGGAAGTCAGAGAACGGAATGTTATCCAGTGTCTTAATTTTATGGATATACTTCCAAGATAACCACCTTACCCGGATAATTCAGGCAAAAGGGAAATCACATATTAGTGGAGGTAATGTTGTGATGATGGCAGTTGTCAAAGAGTGCCAATATGAACGTTAAATGAATATAATTTGAAAGAAATACTTGACAGAGGGATAATGACTAGTTCATAGATTGTCAGGGTAATAAATACCTAATGAGCAAAATTGTAAAGCAAATAGTAGGTTGAACATACACCCAAATGTTGATTCTTGACTCAAAGTTGGAGAACGGAATGATTTGTCTCTCTGTCTAGAATGATAAAGCAGCCTTTCCTCATAAGCTAATGAGCAACACCATCTGGCATGATTACAGAGGAGCAAGATCTTAAGAAAGTGAAGAATAAAATGACAGAGCTGTAGCTGGATTTTCACAGGAGGTTAAAAAATTCTCATCATTAAAAATATCATAATAAAAATCACTTTAGGTGTTCACATAACACTGCACCAACAGTATAAAGATTATAGAACCAAAGGTTTTCAAAATAATTGAATATAATTCCTGATATCTTAGACTCTTTCTCTACCACAGTGGGTTTCAAAGTGCGGTCCTAGGACAACAGCAATAGCACTACCTGGGAATTTGTTAGAAACACAAACGCTGTGGCATTGCCCCCGAAACCAACAACGCACAAACTCCCAGGATGGGTCTAGCAGTCGGTTTTAAGCAGTCCCTCCAGGCGATTCCGATGTCAGCTCACATTCGGGATCCACCTTCCTACCAAATCAAATAAGAGTCAAAGATTGTTGCTGTTTCTGCCATGTGCTAAAGAAATGAGTTAATTTGGTCAATTCTGTTTAAGCTGGTCCAAGTGCTAAAGAATAAAAACTCGGTCTGACCATTCCTTGAGTGACATGATGATCTCTTTGAAACAGAGGGCTATCACACTGGTAACCTTCTGTAGAGCAACAGAACAAACGGCCTCATTCCTACCTTAATTGCATAGTTTCCGAAAGTATGTATTTTCTTCTTTTTAAGCTGAACTTCGGTAGACCCTGCAAGATAAGCTATGCAAGTTTGCCTCGATCCTTTATTTATGTGATTGTTTTTCCCTTCTCTTGGTCATTCATTCAGCAAATATTAAATATGTATTCTGTGCTATACACTGTTCTAGGTGTTTGAGATTTATCAGTGACAAAAATAGACAATGATCCCTGGCTTAAAAAAACTTCTATCCTAGTGGGGGAGTCAGACAAATGATAAAGGATAAAATAAAGAAGCATATTCTATAGAATGTTAGAAGGAAACAATGCTATGGGGGAAAAGAAGAAAGTAGAACAAGGTAAGGATACGTGGGAATGCTGGTTATGGAAAGTAGGATTTCAATCTTAAGTGACATTATGTTAGATTTATTGACTGGATGACAAATGAGAAAAGGATTGAAGGAGATGATGAAGTGAATCATGCAATATATGGGGAGGAAGGGTCATTCCACAGAGAGCTAAAGTAGAGGCTAAAGGAGGGAGCATGCCGATCGTGGGCGAGGTGCAGCTAGGAAGTGTGTGTGGCTGGAGCGGAGTGAGCACAAAGGAAGTTTCATAAATGAAGGTCAGTGAGGCTACAAGGGGTCAGATCACCCTAAAGGTAATTGTAAATCACTGTAAAAACTTGTGCTTGTACTCTAAGGGATATAGGGGGCTATAGCAGGGTTTTGAGTGGAAGAGTGACAGGATCTGAACTATGTCAACCACTGCACCAACCATTCATGCAGTGGTTTAAAAAGAATTCTCAGTAAGGCAATTCACTTTCTTTGTTATCAAAGAAGAAAATGTTCTGTGGGAGATAATTAAAAGATAAAGTTGGGTGGTGATCAGTTCTCCTTTACTTGGTCTTTTGTCCCCTGCCTTCTGTGATGGTTGGTTGTTGTATTTGCTTCCTAGAGCCCAAGAGTATAACCCTGGGTGTGGGTACTAGGAACTGATTTTTCACCAGGCAACTGACAGCTAACAGAATTGTGAGTGAAGTCTCGGAACCTGCTTTTCCACTGATGTGCAACTAAAATGGAAACCTGTATTTGAGGAATGGCTCTGTCAGTGACTTATTAAAAACCCAGTGCCCAGTCACACAAAATTCCTAGAGAAGGTAATAGATTTGCCAACCTTTGGGTAAGGCAGAGCAAGGGGTAGTCTGTCTGAATAGAACTGTGGAAACTTTTCTATCAAAACACAATCCTGGAACTTGCCTCGTTGTATTACAGTGACCCCTATATACTGAAGAAAAGTGTTTGGAAATTCACAACTATTTCAAAGAGTGGCAAAGGGACTTGAAGACTTAAAAAACAAACACACTACCAGTTATTATTTTTTGTGCTCATTTGCTCATCTATTTATACCTTCAGAGTCAAATATTATATCAGGTGCTAGGGAAACTAATACATAAGAGTTGATATTCCCTCAAAGAGTTTATGGACTGCCTAAAGAGATTAGACATAAGTGGCAATAATGCATGGTAGGGAGTGATGATTTCCATTTTTAAAAAGTCCAAATGCTATGGATTTTCTGAGGAGGAAATATGAGTCCTAGTTAGAGATATTATAAAAGGCTTCATGGAAGAGGTAACATTTGATTTGGTCATAAAGGATGCATTTGTGTGCATGGTGATGGGAGGAAGTACAATTTAGGCAGAGGGAACAAAATCTGCAAAGCTGTGTTAGTCAAGGCCGGGTTAGCTGTCACCATGTGAGAGGCAAACAAGGCCTACGCTGCACCATTGGTAGTGATAATGACAGAACAAAGAAGACGAGTTATTGCTGAGGTCATTTCAAGGAAACCTGAAATATCTCTGGGCCATTTAGCTGATAGAAGTAGAGTGAAAACAATACATTTGCTATTTTGGTGGCAAACCACCACCATGGTAGGTCTGAGAACAAAATGGAGCTGGGCACAGTCCTTGTCCTTATGAGGTGTGTCGTCAATGAGAAAAATGGATAAATTAAGCATGGTAAGGTCAGATAAATCGTTGAATTCTTAAGGATTTAAGATTCAACTTAAGATGGTCACCACACTTAATTGGCCAGAGACAGAGCATAGTCACAAAATTGGGATTCAACTACAAGCAGATTACCAAGGTATTTGGGAAATAGCTATTCTTCACTTCCGTATTTCTCTGGCTCAAGGATCAATGAAATGTGGTCTTATCCTTCAATCAAAGCAATCTACAATAGCACAATTTGCAGTATCATCTTCAGATTAACAGCCCTGGCCTGGCCTGGCAACTTCTTCAAAATGCAAATTCTCAGGCTCCACTCAAAATCACCTGAATCAGCAGGAGACTATATGCACACTTAAGTTTGAAAGTACTGTGTTGAAAGAAAAAGAAAGAAAGAAAGAGAAAGAAAGAAAGAAAGAAAGAAAGAAAGAAAGAAAGAAAGAAAGAAAGAAAGAAAAAAGAAAGAAAGAAAGAAAGAAAGAAAGAAAGAAAGAAAGAAAGAAAGAAAGAAAGAAAGAAAGAAAGAAAGAAAGAGACTGTATTGATCTAGAGGACCCATTCTTTTTCTGAGAAAACGAGCTAAAGGGGGAAGCCCATTTAGAAGGTCAATAATACCACACCTGATAAGTCTCTTGTTTTTGTTTGCAGAGAAGCAAAAAATTCAATTCTACAGACACTCGTAGAGCCCCTACAACATCTTACACACTATTTTTACCTTGAAATGGTTGTCCAAGCAATTAAAAATCTAGTCATCCAGATGGATATAGTATAGCATGAAAAGTCTCAAAACAATCAACTCTGTCTTGAGAGTCTAGGCATGCAACAATTAAGGAAAAAGAAAAGAGACCGCTCCTGGTTCATAAGTTTTTTTTTATAAACAAATATATAACCATTCTTAATTTTGACTTTAACCTAAACTTGAAGAGAGACAGAGATGGTTGGAAAAAAATATCAAAGGAGAGTAGAAATCCAAATTATGGGAGAGGAGTAAACCAGCTTAAGAGATAGATGACTTCAAACAAACAAACAAACAAACAAACAAACAAACAAACAAGAGAAGTTAAAAACCTCCAAAGCCCTTATAAAGTTTAAAAGTGTAGATATATTCTAGTGGGGTTTCTAATTTGAAGCCTATTTGTCTCTCAGTGTCACACCCTCTGCGGTGTTCAAAGGCCTTTATATCGAGGGCATGTTCAGCGTAAGTGTCTATTGGGACTTTCTTTCTCTACAGTATAATCTGGCCATGTATCTAGCTATTCTGTCAAGTCATATCCTAAGGCCCAGGAGAACTTATTTCCCCAAGTACACTGGTTGCAAGTCTTGATTTCTGCAATATCAGTAGTCTGCACAGCCTTCCCTTTAAAAATATGGTCACTGAATCTTAGCTGTTTCTCTTGTTTTAATCCTCAACTAAGCTGTCTTGTCAAATATATCAGTGTTCACTCTGTGTATGTGTGCACACATGTGTCTGTTTTTAAGCACATGGCAGGTTGGTACTGATAGCTTGATAAATTACAAACATCCTTTCAAGCATTCTCCCATTATTAAAATAGATTCTTCTCCCTCTTTTATTGAATTTTTAATTTTCAGTGATGTGTATTATAGAAGAAGCCTAATGTAGGTCATTGGATGCCATCATGAATAATGGGAAAAACAAAATCCCTTGTTTCCCAATGCTTGTTAGCATGAAAACAGAGCCCTGGATGCCTTATTATACTTTTTGACTCAGGAGTCCTGTGGGTCTGCCCATGACTGCTATGTGAACTTACTGTTCCTGCCAAATATATCAGCTGGGATGGGAACATTAATTCATTTTAACAGAGGTGTGTCAACGTTGCTCTTGAAAAAGTGCTGAGATGCTGAATTTTCAAAGACCATCTTCAAAAAGGAAAAAAAAGAAAAATACTAATTTTAATACTGTGCCCAGCCTTTCAGTCCAAGAATCTTTCCACTTTGCCTATTTTCTGTTGGTCCAGGATTTCCTGGAGTTATACCTATTATTTATTCTGAGTTATGAATAACTAGACATCTTTGTTTTCAGAGTCCAGGTAGAAAAACAGTACTAGTTTGGGTGAATTAGGCACATTTCGGTGCCTTGTGGCCAACTCTCAGGCTAGCACAGTTTTTTCTTCTATTTTGATTTTGTTTTTGCCCCTGCCCCTTGCTGTCCTCCTTTTGTTGAGGCAGCTTACCTGCCTTGTAACCCAATGGAAGGGACTCTCAGAGAGTTCCCAAATTCTCAGGGCGAGGGGGCTTGAAACTTCTTCCCACTCTAGAAGCCACTAAGGGTTTGCAAACCTAAGGGATGTGAGCCAACTTAATCCTAAGAAACTTTCAAAATGGCCAAGCTGAAATAGCAAAACCCAGGCTGTACTTAAAACCATGCCAGATGACAAACCTGTCTCCAACAGAAGGCAGTGAGAAATGACGCCTCACTGATTTCTTTTTCTCTCCTTAGGATGGAGTGGGAAAGGATGGAACATGCTGGCAAATATTAAACATGGCAGCCATCTTGATATTTACGAATCAGTTTGCCATTTTGATAGTGTTTTCTGAAAGTGACTTTTGTGCATCCTGTTTCCTAAACAATCCTTAAAAGTAACTCCCTCCCTTCTCAACCTCTGCACCTGAGGCAGTAACATCTTAAAACATTGATCTATTTGCTACTAGCTTTCATTAATTTCATCCATCCCTGAAGGCGGAGCCACATTGGTGCCAGCTAATTAAGACCTATTTAGGGCAGCTCAGGGCCCTTATCAGCCCTAAATTAGCTTTGCGTTTTTAATGGGGACTATAGCTTTCTCAATTATTACTTAATTAAATAATGTGCTTGCATTTGCCAATGTATTTCTAAAGTGGGAGGCAAGCTGCAACTGCCCACCTGCCTACAGGTAAGAAGAATAGCTCCCACTGGCTCTCTACTGCTTCTCCAGGAGAGTTCACATTCATTTTGTGTCAGTACATGGCCAGGCACATAATCGCATTCTTCAGATGCTGAGTGTGGCGCCATGTGCCACTGTCAGCCTGACATCACCTCGAGGGTATTTCAGTCTTAAGATGTATTAATGCAAATGTGTAAATGTCAGTAGGCTAATGTTATTTATGCATACCAATCATTCAAAGAGGGAAGAAAGATCCATTTGGGTCCAGTTTATTTTGAATATAAGACCTTTAATTCCAAAGTTTTCTGGTTTGTTGAAGGTTGTTTCCTAGAAAAATATTTGGTTAAGTGAAAATGTAAAGGTGACCACTGTCCGAAAGACCTAGAATTCCAAAGAAAACTGGGCCCCAGAAGATGAAGAGAGAAAAGACAAGCTGCCTTCTCTTTCTTTTTCTCAGCCTTTCCCATAAGGTCACTCTTTCTAAGTGACAAGCCAAATAATTTTAGTCAGTAACTGATAAGAAAGCAAATTAAATTTCATTTGGTTTGAAAAAAGTATTCCAGGGGCGCCTGGGTGGCGCAGTCGGTTAAGCGTCCGACTTCAGCCAGGTCACGATCTCGCGGTCCGTGAGTTTGAGCCCCGCATCGGGCTCTGGGCTGATGGCTCAGAGCCTGGAGCCTGTTTCCGATTCTGTGTCTCCCTCTCGCTCTGCCCCTCCCCCGTTCATGCTTTGTCTCTCTCTGTCCCAAAAATAAAAAAACGTTGAAAAAAAAAAAAATTAAAAAAAAAAAAAAAAGAAAAAAGTATTCCAATATGCTTATGAGTTGGTCTAAACTTATTCTAAGAAACTTAACAATATATACATTTCTTTTACTACTTCATGTTTCCACAATGAAGAATCCCTTAAGACAAATTTAAAAAAAAAAAGAAAAGCAGTGGACAAAATGAAAAGATGCCCACCTTACGTGGGAGAGAGGTTTATACTTCTTTAAAAAGATTCTGACAATTTGAAGAAGCAAGCTGAGAGTCAAATTTTTTCTTTGAGAAACTCCACTTAGTCATTTTCCTACCATGAATCATTTTAACTACTAGGGACACAATTTTTTTAGATTCTATAAATTATACATCATAATGGTGACATAACCTCTCCGTTAAAAACCTGATGAAGAAAATGAGCACTTGCTAAAAAGTTCCAGTAAGTTCAGGCAAATCAACCAAAATAGCTGTACAACAAAAGTCAAATTAAACTGAGGTCCTTCTTCATTACTCCCTCATGTCTGCAATGACATATCCACTGGCCACATTCCTATTTACTTAGGAGAAAAATATTTAAAACTTTTGTTAGGGTATAAGTAACACACATTTTGTGAGCATGGACCCCCATGAATGCTTGGCATTAATGCGTCTTCTTTGATGTAAAAGAATCTGAAAATGCTGACTAATAATATTGCTGGTTGTGATGTTATTCTAAGAGTGTTGTGTGTATGTTGTGGAATGAAACAAATGAGTAATTACATTGGTGTCTCTAGGACCTGTGATTGCCAACATGGCAAAAAGGAGAAACACATGTAAGATACATGAGGTAAAATTAAAACATGATAGCCCTGAATCTGAATCGGAAGTTTCAGTTTGAAATCATGATGATTTTATCTTTGAACAATATAGGCATTGTTTCTACACTAGCTTTGTCCAATGAAAAGGCCAAGAAACAGAGACAAACCTAGTGGCAACGCGCACATGTAGCACCAAGATTTTGCTCTCTTAAATACTAAAAGGACCAAAGTTCTTTGGAGAAATGTCTGGATCTAGCTTTGCATCAGAATCTGTACAAGAAGAGCCTAAATCAACCTGTAATACCAGGAATCAAAGAAGCTATCCAAAATTACTAAAGGCATGCCAAAAGGACTCCAAAACTAATTTGAAGAGGTTCCCATGGCACAAAGTAGGACACTTTGAGCGTAAAGACATAATTCTAATAAATCAAAATATTCCAAATATAGTTAAATATATGTCAATATGTAAACATTGATAGTAATAAACTGGTCACTCTTGGAGGATGCTAGGGAACCAGTGCCTTAGAACTGATAAAGAAAAAGGATTGGTCCTATCTTCCATCTCTTGTTTTAAAAAAAAAAGTTAACAAGGACAAGTTTCTCTTTATAAAGTTTCAGCTAATATAAATGAAAACATGAACTATCACCATTTCACAACCTCTAATGAACTACTGAATCTAGACAATGATCGTTAATGACTGCTAACGTAAATGGAGAAAACTGGTCAGTCAGTATACCTGCTGATAGAAGTACCACTTAATGGTCTTGGTAGGAAGAAAATATGGCCTGAATCCAGTAAAGCCTCACTATAGTAATACCAATATACAAAAAACCCCATGGGAGGGTGCAATTAGCAAAAATTAGGTTGTAGAATACTGTATAGTACAAATGATTAGTTTTTTTTCAATAATGGGGGGAGAGAGATATTGATTAAGAGAAATATAGGGGACATATCAATTAGTTGTAACGTATAGATCTTATGCTAATCCTGATTTGAACAGTGTATGGACCTTAATGCTAATTAATCCTAATCTGAATTAAATTTTAAAAATATTAATAAGATTATTGGAAAAGTTTGAAAACAAACTATATAGTGTTATTAAAGAAATATTGCTGGTTTTTATGTAGGACAATGGCATTGTACTTATTTTTAAGAATCTTTATCTTTTAGAGATACATGCTGAAATGTTACTGAACAAAATAACATGATGTCTGGCACTTGCTTCTTAATAATCCTTGGGGAGGGAGAAGGCGTGTAGGGATATAGATGAAACAATATTGGCCACGAGTTAATAGTTATTCAACCCAAACAGTGCGTATACAGAGGTTCATTACACCACTAGTCTCTCTACTTTATAATTTTGACATTTTCCTTCATAAAATGTTAAAAAAAATCCTTGTTTGAAATTTTGCAATGAACATCAGATCACTATGGGAAATCCTTAGACAATAAAATCCACACAGCTAAAGTTAGGATACAGATTTAAATTATAGAGCACATAACAGCCTTTGAAGTCATGTTGGTCAACCTTTTGCCATCCAACCAGATTTTACCAAAACCATCCATTCTGCTCATTTCTCAAATACTAGCACAGTTGTCTCTTTCAGTCTGGTTGCAGGACTCTATGATGCAACCAGACATGAATAGACTCGGTGAGGAAAACAGAAGGAAGCATTATAAAATCAATTTGGCTTTCTTCCTCCCTACTTTTATTTTGGTAACTTTACCAAATGAATGATACCTGGACATTAATTTGACCAAGCAAGCTCTTTCCTACTATACAAATAGCTTTTCTCATCACAGCCACTAGGAAAATGAATCCTCCAAAGCTATTCTCTCCCAATGCTTGCTGTACAATCCACATATCTTTGACAATGTGCCGTCTCACTGAAAGCTCACAGCAAAAGCCAACATGATATAAATACACAGGAGCATACGGCATGCTGAGTGCTTCTCTGATAGCCCCAAATGATTCTAGGGCATATAGTTATGACTGGGGGATACCCTGAGGGCTGACTATGACTAATGAAATACCAAATATATCTAATTAATTGCATTGCTCTGGGCTAATGAGAGACCAGAAATTTCCAACCCCCTTGAGATGGTCATATTTATATAGAATTGTGCTACATACCTACTCCTTTATCCTGCCTATCTCTTTGGAACGCTTATTCCACACTGATTCAAATCTAACAATTGGGATTCTTTTTTAAAACTCTAACAGGGAAAAGGGCCAGCATTATGGTTATTCCTGCCTTGCAATTCATTAGAAGCTGTGCATTTTGGGTGCTCAGAAATAGAAAATGCTATGTTCAACTTACATTATCAATAGGAGAATTGGTCCAGATAAGGTTTTAAAATAATTATCAGCATACAAATTACACCTAGAGATATCAGAAACTTCCCCCCACAAGCACATACCCCAGTGTAATTAAAAACTTAGATTTGATAGTATTAAACAGTGAAAGATACATTTTGAGGAAATCAGAATGTTAATATTGGAATTACAGCCAATGCTCAATTTATCCACGGTATTACATGAATAAGTAAGATTCACACATGACTTAAAACTCTTGCAATTGTTTTCAATATTTTCCTTCAGTGGCTCTTTATTAGAATGAGAAATGTGAACTAATAATTCTACTTCTCTCTCATACACTGGTTGCCTTTCTCAAAAGAAAGAAAAAAAAATGGTAGGCAGTAGAGTCATATGGGAAAGGGGAATAAGAGGGAGCAGAGAGAGGAAACGGGAGATGTAAGGAGTAGGAGAAAAATGAGGTGAATAGGCCTCAGGACAAAGAAGTGGGAAGGGTGTTTTACAGAAGGCTACGGAAAAAAAAATGGATGTAATGAAAAATGCAAATTGGTTTGTTGGATAATTGAGTAAATGGTATTTATACCTCATTTCTCTTCAAGAATCCACTGTTAATGATTTTCAGTAATGCATAATTTCAATATGGTATTCTGCTGAACATACTAACATATCTGTTAGATACCAAGTTATGGTGCTCACGATCATAGGGTCTATTTGCATGCAAGAAGCCGTGCAACCTTATTAGACAATCAATAGCCTGTTCTGTCTTGTAGTCTCAGGTAAATTTTTACCACAACTTCCAAAGGAGTTTAGGTCCTAAAGTTCCTTAATGTCTGTTTTGAAACAGAAAATGTGTAGACTTCCTTTCGGCTAACATCCAATTTAACCAATAGCAAATTGAGCTAAATAAGAACAAATCTAAAGATATCTTGGGGAAGCATCCAGTATTTTTTGGATCCTCAAGCCAATCAAAATGGAGAGAACAGAATGTAGTGTAGGTGGAATAAATGGGGCCTAGCTGCTGGCTCATCAAGTAATCATAATAGTCAAGAAAACAGAACAATCAATTTGAAAAATAACTCTGTTCATTTGATAGCTGGCAAAAGAACTCAGCAAGGAGCTAGCAAAAAAGACAAAGGCTAGACAAAAGACACGAGGCTGCCTCTCAGAGGACTCACCTGTCTTTCCCAGTTTCCTTCTTAAAAATGCCATCACAGTAACTCATGCGCTTCTCTGTGGTCACGTAAATTTGGGCATTCGGGTAGATGTCAACAGTCTTTTTCAACATGTTGTAAACAATGCCGTTGCCGTCTTTCCTCATATTGCGGAAAGGGCCCCAAATAACATAGATAGTAGCGTTTGCTTCCTTGAAAAAATAGTCAGGATTTTTTAGCAAAAGAGGAACACTGGTATGGGACACAACTCGAATCATTGTCATGCGGCCAACATCTTCTTCATAGCCCTTGGTGGGGGCATTGTTCATTCTCCAAATGCAGGATGACTGGTCTATCTCATTCCCCACCTTCTGGCCAGCCATCTGACCTGAGTTTGACACTATGGCGCAGAGGTCACAGTCCAGTTGCAAGGGCTGAAAAACAGAGAAATAAGACAGGGGGAGAAACATGTACATTAGTTAGTTCCACCTATCCAAACAAGTTCTTCTGGGAAGACAAAATTCAGATATTGTGCATAGCTGCTGGGTGTAGGAGTTTCTGAAATATACGTACCGATCCTACAGTAGGGGTTATAAAGCTAGGGGCATGCTTCCATTTGACAAGTGAATATAGATTGTTAAGAAATAATTTTATTTAATAATAATTTCTATCCCCTTGTGTCAGTTTAAAATTAAATGGAAAAGTAGTCATTTGTTTTCCATTCTAAATAATGACTTTTCATTTCAAACCGTAATTTCAAATGAAATGAGGAAATAGGGAGATTTGATCTCTTTAATAAGGACAGTGGCTAAAAAGAGAAATGCAAAGGGAATATATCCAGGCATCAATTCTGTATTTTACTTATACGTATGAATAGTTATATAGCAGTTGATGAAAATATGAAAAATTCAGCAAATGATGAGGTTCTGGAAAAATTGTTCAGAACCAAGAACTATTTAAGACAAGTCTCAGGCTAGCAAAAATTTTACAGAAACCCTTAAAAAATTTCCTTGTATCACCATGTTAACTGGCCCTTGTGTTTATGCTTATTTTTGATGGATTAAGAAAGTTTCTTTTAAGAACTCAGGGAAAGGATATACAGAGATAATCCCTAGTGCTGGCCTAACCACCACCCTCCTTGTGTAAACCAACGAGGTAACAGAGACTCTGATGTTAAGCACCAGCTTTCAGAATTTGCAGATGAGAGATTCAAGTTGCAGTGTTAGTTTCAAATCTAGATCTTCTAACTCTAAACCCATTGCTCTTTTCACTATTCCCCGCACTCCTGCCTCTCAAGCAAACCAAATAAATTCCTTTTGTTACTTTCCTCCTACATGAAGAAAAGTCATCCTATCTTTTAAAACAGTGATAAAGGAGCAATGCACTTTGTTGATATATATCTTTCTCATCTTCCTTCCATGAGATTCCACATTTTGTATCTGACATTCGATCCTGTATTTTCATTTTTATTGGGCCTATTGGTCATTGGCTCTTCTCACACTGGGTACTGCTCTTATTTTATGAGTTATATTGTATTTTATTGTTTAATTATGTCTGTCCACTACACCATAAATTCTGTAAGAGGCAATGTTTTCTTCATTTTAATCCCAGAAGTCCTTGGATTACTACAGCTCAGTATATAGTAACTAAATTAGGAAATGAAAGCAATTGAATTGAGATAATTTATTGGAAATCTGAACACTGAACTTGATATTAGGGAAGAAATGGACTTTTCTAATTCATTGAGAATTGTTGATTTAGATGAAAAGAGAAATGTAATCCGCAAGAAACCTATCAATATACAAACAGGTTCAATCTAGGTGAGTAAATGGAGAGGCAAAGTACCTCAGACAAGTCGCCTGCATAATTACCACACAACTGTATAACAAGACGTCTTTCCTATCAATAGTAGGAATCCAAAGTAGTTACTGAGCAACTATGATGTACCATGTTCTGGGGGTTGGGGTTTATTCAGTTGTGAAAATCTTAAGTAGAAATCCCTGACCTCATAGATCTTACATTCAACTGGGGAGGAGAAAGGTAATAAATGAATCAGCATAGTATATAATACGATAGATGAAGACACGTGCTAAATAAAGAAAATTAAAGCAAGGAAGGGGGTTAGAATGCATGTGTGTGTGTGTGTGTGTGTTAGTGGAAGGATCAGAAAAGGTCTAGGGGTGGGTGGGGAATGATATTTGAAGAAAGACTTGAAGAAAGTAAGAGGGCTGGCTTTGGGGATTTGGGTGAGGGGAATATTCCTGCAAAGCAAAACCAAAAGCCACTACAAACGCCCCCATGGCAGGTAGGAGAGGAACAAGGAAGAGAGCAGTGTGGCCTGGCAGAGCATTGTAGAGAGCCAGTGGGTACTGGGGTCAGAGAGATGACCAGGGAGACATCATGTAGGCTCTTTTACTTAGGAATCTTTGGAAGGCTCTGAATGGGGGAGTGGCTGATCTGCATTGTATTTTAACAGCATTGGCTGCTATGTGGAAAACTGACAAAGAGGAGACAAGACTGCTGGCCACAATCATGGCATGGTGTGTGGCATGATGGTGGCTTGGACGACATCAGGTAGCAGAGGAGGTAGCAAGACGCTGGCCACACGCTGGCCATATTCTGAAGGTAGAGCCAATTGGGTTGACCGGTAGATGGAATATGAGATCTGAGAGATAGAGACGAATCAAGGAGAACTTCAGATTTTTAGCCTAAGCAACTGGAAGATTGGAACTGGCTTTAAATAAGAAGCCAAAGGCTTGGGGCACCTGGGTGGCGCAGTCGGTTAAGCGTCCGACTTCAGCCAGGTCACGATCTCGCGGTCCGTGGGTTCGAGCCCCGCATAGGGCTCTGGGCTGACGGCCCAGAGCCTGGAGCCTGCTTCCGATTCTGTGTCTCCCTCTCCCTCTGCCCCTCCCCCGTTCATACTCTGTCTCTCTCTGTCTCAAAAATAAATAAACGTTTAAAAAAAAAAAAAGAAGGCAAAGGCTTGAGGAAAAGGACAGGATCAGAGGAGGAAAATGAGCACATTTCCAGCTCTGTTAGATTTGAGATGCCTCGAACACAGACTCCCACAGCTAATGTTGTAACAGAACTACTCAAACTGCTTTAAACACTTATTTTTTCCTGATTATTGAAATAATATGGGCTCATTGTAGAAAACCTGAAATAAATAGATAAAATAGAAAACTCTCTATATTTCTGCCACTTGACAATTGCTACAATATTTTGTGGTATTTTCTTCCTTCTAGATACATTATTTTAGACAGATTGAGAAATATCATTTATAAAATTTGGCAACCTTTGTTTTTCATTTAATTTCACATCATTAAACTCTCCCATGCCAGTATACAGTCTTAGAGATATTTTCAATGTCAACACAATATTCCATTTTGTGGGCATACCATAATGTACCTGTTTGCCCACCACTGGGTATTTAGCTATTATCTGATTTTTTGTGTGTATTATAAAACTGCTTTGATGACCATCCTTGTGTTTTGGATGCTAGCATTTATTAAGTTAACTTAACTGTACTTCTTTTAGTTTTTATTGTGCACCTGTGAAATATGCTAGGTGGACAAAAGTATTTAATATCAAAATTAAGGGTTTTGAAAACAAACTTGACTTGTTGAATCCACAAAGGTCCATTTATGAAATGTCTCCTTTTTCCCATATAAAAAGAGACTTCTTGAGCTGTTAGAATCACATAGGGATTGGACAGGGCTGGACATTAAATACCACAGCTCAGCTGTGGACTGGATATTCTGCTGAGGTCTCACCAATTATGAAGGGTCTTAAAACTCTGCTATCAGAGGGACTGTCCCTCACCCCTGCTGCAATAAGATTTCTGAAAAGTAGGTTAGAATAGGTCTGCTCAAGGTGAGTGAGTGTATTAGTGCACTTAGAAATGGGTCCTGTAGATTGGTGCCACAGTGAAAACTTCACCGATGGTCAGATGGTGGCATAAGTGGATACCTCTTGGGACCAGACATTGATCTAAGACCTTCATGCATCTAGGAGCCTACAGTTTTTCAGGGCAAGAAGGAAAACACGATATTCTTTCTGCCAGACGATTTGCAGCAGGGCCTCACATACATAACACTTAGCTAAGTCCTCCAAACCCACTTAGAGTCATGCAAATCAATGCCTGATTTAAACTGTGTGTGTCATATGGCACACTCCAACTTATCACCAAGATGCATATGGTGCAGGGAGGTTACATTCCATTTTCTGTTCCAAGAAGTTGCTTCACTGTATAATAAAAGCATTTTTTTTGGGTATGGCCTCTACAAATTAAAAAAAAAAAATCAAAAAGAAAGGAGAGAGAGAGAGCCTTGGATGTGTTCTGCTCTACAAATTTGCATCGGATTTCCTAGTCGTTAGAGTGAATTAGTTGGTTGTGCTGTAACAAGACTTAATTTAACTAATAAGAATCAGCACACTGGCTTCACTTGACAATTGTAACCTCTGAAAGTGATCAATTAAGACATCACAATCTGTTTCATGACAACATATCGGGATGCCGCAGCTGTGCAGATTATGAGGTCAGCAGCTGACTAACAACTTGAGGGCAAACATTGGCAAAAAGAGCCTCTTGTTTATGTAACAAATATGTAATTGGGCAGAATGCTAGGAATGTAATGGCTTGGGGGGATAGGTGGTGATCTTTAAACTGTCCCTTTCTTTTATATATTGTCACCATAGCCAGAGTCGTAAAAGCCTTCCACATACGTATCTTGCTTGGCCACTGTCCTGCCTAGCTGCCTGACCTCCTAAATGAGGTAGCAGGAGATGTGGCTGCACATGGTGACACTCTATTTGCCACTTGGCTGCAGGGACCATTTTACAGTATGCTGGGAGAGCAGGGCTGGATGAATGAAACATTCCTAATCATAATCAGAAGCTGCAGGTAACACCAAGAGCTTGCTAAGGCCCAAGGGACTCATTTATACCTTTGAAGACACTTCAAACTACGGTAAGCCATGATAAAAAAGAAATACCTAGCAATGAACGGACGGTTTGACCCAAGAGCTGCTCTTATCTGGTTATCTCCGTTCCTTTTATTAGCTTTATTGCTGCATCTTGTGATCTCAACTTTCTTTGTTAAAATGTACTGCTATTTCTTGAACTCATTTATATTATTTGACTTGGGGCCCTTGCTCGAAAATGTATTCCATATGTTTCCACTCGTTCGGTTCTGCCTCAGTAAGCAGTTTCTTCCCAGATTGAGGCCCTGAATTTTCTGAGACCTTTGGAAAGATTTAGCCAGCTCCACTTTATCAAGCCTTATCTTAATTTTGAATACTCCTTTTTAGTTGCCTTGTCCTTATTTTTTGTTTCTTTTCATTTAAAACAAACTTAACCTCTTCATCTTTTTTTATTGCACACTCAAAACATCATCAAGGCAAATGCTTCGGTTGGGCTCGCACTGTGTCTATAAACCGAGATTGCTGCAATATTCAGCTGACTGACTGGGCAATTGTGTCCCCGTTAAAAGAAAGCCCACAAACATCAAACATTTCCTTTTATTTAAAATCTAACACATTGAGGGACGCCTGGGTGGCTCATTCAGTTAAGTGTCCTACTTCGGCTCAGGTCATGATCTCGTGGTCCGTGAGTTCGAGCCGCGCATTGGGCTCTGTGCTGACAGCTCAGAATCTGGAGCCTGCTTTAGATTCTGTGTCTCTTTCTCTCAAAAATAAAGTTAAAAGAACATTTTAGAAAAAAATAAAAATCTAACATGTTGAGAGGCACCTGGGTGGCTTACTCAGAGTGAGTCGATGGCTCACTCTTGATTTCAGCTCAGGTGATGGTCTCAGGGTGGTGGGATTGAGCCCCATGTTAAGATTCTTTCTCTCTCTCTCCAAAAAAACAAACAAAAAAAATTCTCTCTTTCTCTCTCTAATATATATATATTTAAATTATATGTATGTATATTATATGTATGTGTGTGTGTGTGTGTGTGTGTGTGTGTGTGTATGTTGATTTTTTTTTTTAATGCTAAGATCACTACATTTGATTTGGGTATTTCTCCCTTGCAAAAGTATACAAACTCTGTACCTGCACATCTGGTTATGAACACTCAGCTTGTGGAAAGTTAAGAATTTGCTGACATCTATTAAGCAACCAAGTAATTTTTCCTTAGTACTTATTCTGTGAAAGGCAGCATGAAGGATAAAATAATTTTAGAATTCTAATCAGTGTGAGCTTTTAATCTTAGTACACAGCTCTGAGGCATAGTGGAGTTCGATGATTAACTAGGGTCCATTCATGCACTATTTTAAAGGCCTGAGGGATTGCCTTGAAAAACAAGTCCTTTCTCTGCTAAAATGAATCATGACATTTGCCTCCTTACAAGAAAAAAGGACTCGGTTCCTGTCTTGGGCACGGGAAAGGATGCGAGAGGGAGGAAAGGAAGAAACAGTGAGAAAGATAAATAAGCTTTGTGTATTATATTTATTGATAGAAACATAATTGAACACCTATTATGGGCCAGTCACCCTACCCAGCACTTTATTACATAATTCCATTCATTCTCATAATAAATTGTTTATAAGTTACATTTTTATTTCCCATTATAGAGTTGGGAAAATTGAGATGAACATGATATCCAGTGGGTACCAGATATTTTTCAGGTTAAAAAGAGGAGTATATGTTACCTTATATAAAATGTACTCATAGCTAAGAAGGAAATATTTATTATTAATTTGCATTATTCCTAATATACATATGGGCAAACACCTCAAGTCTCACCCAGTATTGTATTAAGATTATTTATATAAAATTATAAATTGATGCTTTTAACAACTTGGTGAACAAGAATTTCACCAAAAGAGGACAATGTTTCCCAACTGATGAAAGGCTCCTTAGGAATAATAGGGTTTTCATATGAGCAGAATTAACCTCTTTTCTCTGGCAATGGTATTAGCATAGCATATGGAATTATGTGGAAAATTTTTTATTATTTTCAATTTGAAATATGGCTGTAACTTCAGTCTAAGACAAACTAATCACAACCAATTTTATTAGTCTCAGATGGTTCTCCACATCTTTTTGGTCTTAATCTGTTTATTTTGAGAAGGAGAGCATGAGTGGGGGAGGTGTAGAGAGAGGGAGAGAGAATTCCAAGCAGGCTCTGCGCTGTTGCACAGAGCCCGACTGGGGGCTCGATCTTAGGAACCGTGAGATCATGACCTGAGCCGAAACCAAGAGTCTGATGCTCAACCAACTGAGCAACCCAGGCAACCCATACCTTTATTTAATTTCTTTTTCAAACTTTTTCATAACAGCAGTGAATTGTATTTCTTTCTGAAACATTAAGTGATTATAGTTCATGTCTGAGGTAAAAAAGGCCATGCCAGATGATGTTTTTAGAAACTGTTCTCTGTGGCCAAAGGGAATATCTCCCCCCCATATGAAAACCTCCTTGAGGTAAATACACTTTAGCAGCCCACAATGCCTGCTTTCAAGTCCTTGGGAATCCAAGGTAGCTCAAGACTGCCAAGCCATTCTCTAACTCAGTAGTCATTCTCTCCTCTGTACTCATAAAGATTCCAGAACACTTGCTGATTGGGATCCTGTGTCCCTAATGTCTATTTTTAATTTTTACTTTATTAGAAGCATTAGTGTTTGACACAAAATGAATTCTGTTTGCAAACCCAAGGAAACCAAGAAGGTCCTATATTCTCTGATCCTATGGGGAAGGGTAGGAGGAAGGTTGGCTACTCTTTCCTTCTTTTTAAGAATCTGTGCATTTTTATAATTAGTCAGCTTTATTTTTCTGTGTTTAAATGTTATTTAAATAGGCTCTAGAAACCAATTTACCATGACATGCCCTATTGATCCTTACCTGGTTAAAAAAAAAAAAAAAAAAGGAAAAATTACCCAAACTAACAGGCCATTCTCTCTGATTGGCAAGTTTCCTTTTTTTTTTTTTTTTTTTTTTTTACTTTTCAGTCACTTTTATCTTGAAATTAATACACATATAGCTAAAGAACTCTCCTGTTTCTCTCTCTCTCTCTCTCTCTCTCTCTCACACACACGCACACACACATACACACTCATACACACACAGCTACCCTCATCCAGCTAATGAGATCACTCACTCTACTGGCCACTGTTTCCATCCTGCTCCTTACCAACTGCTCTGGAAAATTCCCCTTCTCTCTTCTCTGGGTAAGAACCTGAAGAATTGTCCTGTCTTTTTTGAATGATATATTGGGACAACTGCCAAGCACTTTACATTTTAATCAGCAAGAAGAATGAAATATTTAACCTTTCTTTTTTTTCTCTGTGAATAAGCATATAGACAAGATAATTAGAGCTTATAGAATAGATAATTAAAATCTGTGAATTAGAACTTGCAAAAAACAGTGTGGTTTCTCCAGCAAAGAGAAATGGCCATGTGCGAAAGGTCACCTGTCAACCAGTTCTAGTTATTAAATCTCTGTATTTATCACTAAGGTGGCTCTATGGAAAACGAAGGTCAAGACATTAAATTATGAAACAGTCAGGATTAGAAAAGGTCACCAAAAACTCAAGTAAAATTTAACCAAACCTGCTAATTCTGCACCCTAGAAGCAGGCAGACACAGCCGGGGATGAAACGTAACACTAGAGATTGCAAATCTATCTCCCCATTTTAGCCCCTAAAAACGAATTTCTACCTGATGCCTTGAAGTCTAAATGAAACTCGCTCATCGCAAATAAAAACAGGAGCTTCGATAAATATTTCAGAATGAAAATCATGTTTGAATCGAACTAGCTTAAATTATTAAAAACATTTTTTTACATTAGTCTAACGGTTGCTTTCATTTCAACCATAAGAATGCAATTTAAAATATTGGCCACAGGGCACTCCTGGCACCCTAAATGCTTTACAGGACAATTAGCAACTCACCACTCACTAATTTACTACTTTAATATTGAAACAAATGAGATCTTTGCTTTTCATCATCCAATTTGAATGAATTTGAACAAAGCAAGTTGAACAAAGCTCCAGAGATGCACTCTCCAGTTTGCTGTCGTTTATTTCTCCACTCTTCATGAATGTTTTTAGAGTTTTAGTTTTAGAGACTTCAACATGTATAATGATGCCATTGGGGAATAGATTTTGCCTTTATTCTCCTTGATGTTCTTTTGAGGTCTTTCAAGTAAAAGGTACAAAAGAGGCATTAACAATCTGGCATTGTTTTTATTGCTTGACAAAGAAAAAAATGTATTTTAATTTTTCCCGTGTTTCAGGAATGATTAAGCAAGCTGTTTTCATCTACATCAAGTCACTTTCAGCAGACCTCTAACTGTGAGCAAAGAATTGTGAAGACTGTTCTAGACAGAAATCAACACAGTTCAACCAAGCCAGCTTGTAAATGCACTTCTTTGCCCCTCTATGAACCAGCATCTTTCAGTTAATGCAGCTTTCAAAAGTAGTGTATATAAATCACATATTATGAGTAACAGCACATAAAAAGACAGATTGGATAACCCACAGTTTGGCTCTGATTCTCTGTGGATTTGGGATATGGCATCTACCTTGATTCCTACCTGGTGGCATTACATCTAAACATAAAACTTAATATGGGGGTACATAAAAATGTTAATGTCAAGAAATAATTCTAAAACAGGTAACATAAAGCTATGTTTCTCAGTTGCCATAGATGATGTGTTCTTTTTATTTGGAAGTTCCTTGAGGGGAATGGATCTGTATAATCATGTAGGCATGCCAAAGAAAACAGCTTGCACTCTCTGGACTGGAAAGCAAAAAACAAGTCTTCTCAAACCAAGAGTTTTCTCCTACAGGCTGGAATAATGAAATAATTCACACTTTACTATCACTATTAGGTCATAAAATCTGACTAATTTTGTGACCAACTTACCTCTGGATTCTTTTCTCTCAGGAAGATGAGCTCAGGATACTTTGCTAACATTCTACCCTCTATGTCATACAAAGAAAGTAAAAAAGAACACTGATTCATGCTACAGTATTAGTATCTTTTTTCCCCCAATTAGTTTATTCATTTTTTTATTTTCTTTAATATAATTTATTGTCAGATTGGCTAACATGCAGTGTGTAAAGTGTGCTCTTGGTTTTTGGGGTGCACTCCCGTGGTTCATTGCTTACATACAACACCCAGTACTTATCCCAACAAGTGCCCTCCTCAATGCCCATCCACCATTTTCCCCTCTCCCCCCACCTACCCCTGCATCCACCCTCAGTTCGTTCTCTGTATTTAAGAGTCTCTTGTGGTTTGCCTCCCTCCCTCTCTGTTTGTAACTATTTTTTCTCCTTCCCTTCCCCCATGGTCTCCTGTTAAGTTTCTTGAGATCCACATATGAATGAAAACATATGATAATTGTCCTTCTCTGATTGACTTATTTCACTCAGCAAAATACCTTCCAGTTCCATCCACGCTGCTGCAAATGGCATGATTTCATTCTTTCTCATTGCCAAGTAGTATTCCATTATATATATAAACCACATCTTTACCCATTCATCAGTTGATGGACATTTAGGCTCTTTCCATAATTTGGCTATGTTTACAGTATTAGAATCTTAACATGTCACTCAATTAGGGACATGGTTCTCAACTGAACTCAACAATAACCAGGAGAGCTTTTAAAAAATTATAATGGATATACTCCACTTCTGACCAATGGAATCAGACAACTCTTGAGGATGGCACCTACAAGTAAGCGTTTTTTTCAAGTTCCACAGATGATTCCAGTGGGTATCTAGGTTTGAGAAACACTTTCCTAGAGGAATCAGCAATGATAAATGAGGAGACCATAATGCCAGATTAAAGAGATGAAAAACAAAATGGTAAAGTTGGATCCCTGGGGTACTGTGTGGAGAAGATCCTAGGGTAGTAAATCTTTCCAATTACAACCTCGACTACTACCAGCTAGATTGGTAAGCAGCACTTACCACTGAAATCAGGCCAAGAAGTTAGATGTCATGAAGAGCATATGGAGAGGATATTGCAAGTATGCATGTAGTACCAAGCATGAGAATTTTTGTTTCCCACAGAGTTATGTTTATTATAGAGCATTAGAGGTCTTCCATATGTTCTGGCTAAAATTTGCTTTGGAAGCATGGAAGAAAATTGTGTTGCCTGAACAATTTTCTTAATTGTCATGTGGAATTTTGGTGAGCATTTAAGGCTAGTGACAAATTGAACATTAACTAAATACAATCTTTCCCATCTTGTTTCATTTTCTAGGCTGAAGGATGCTTTGAGAGGAAGGGGTTGGTGGAGATGGAGCAATGGCAAATATCAGAGAAGGGCCCATGAATGGAGTGAGAACCCAGGGAACATAGGAGTCAATAATTTAAGAATATAGTTTAATGGCTATCCTTTGAAAAGATAGAGACACCTCCTCCTCTGAGACAGGAAAAAAGAATTAAGAACGAGAGAAGAAAAGACAACCTTACAAGACATGACTGCAATTAGAGTTCACTCAGGATTCCCTTGCATTTCTAAAAAGCAAGTAAGGGTTAATTATGGAAAGATGGGATACTTAGAGGTAAGGTTAACAGACTTTAGGAGAGGGATGAACTTTTGAGAAAGAGTATTTTGAGCAAGAATAAGAAAGACTGCAGTAGTGCCACCGCTGGAATTTAGAAATTACAGATTTTTGATGAATGTATTGAAAGGTTATACATTCTTTCTAGTGCTGTTCAGGAGCACAGAGACAGGAATGAAGAAACTAGCCAGCTTGATCTAGAGCTGGAGATTGTGGTAAGTGATAGACTGAAAGTTCACAGTTGAGAAGTAATTATGAGCACTAGTAACATGGATTCCAAGCTGAAAGTGGAAGGAAATGGTGGCAAAATGAGCAAGTGGAAAAGATAAGGCAACATGAATGTCTTAGTGGGGTTATGTTCATTCACTGGAGACAGGGAGAGCATGCATGTACTGTATGTCCTAAGACTATGCTTATTTAGGAATAAGAAAAAAATGTGGCTTATATAGGCTTTCAACTGGCTCAGGCTTCAGGAAATAAACTATAGTATAAGTCATTCCTTCTAGTTTGGAAATGCAAAACCAAAGTACGAGGGATATTCAAATTCATTACTGTTAACAAGTACCAGCATGAGAATATCTGCTTCAATAAATTAACTTATAAAATTCAGACAAACTTTCCATGGCAGATAAAAGAGCTGGAAAAAATGTAAAAACAATCTGTTTAAGATCATCCAAGACTTAACATAGCGAGAAATTGCCAGCCTACAGAAATCTGGAACTCAGGGAGGTAGACCAACACTAAAGGCTGCTTTTGCCCTAGAGGCATTTGTGGCTCTGGAATAAATGGTTGAGTTCTGCTTCTGGCAGAAATCAGAATGCAAATTCCCAAAGGGTAAATCAACACCTACTTTGTTCTAGGACTCCTAAGATGTGTGCTAAAAATTAGTTTGAAATAAACCAGTCTAGCAAAATTTGTCATCTTTTTTCATGCTGGTTGGTTGCCTCTGAAAACTTCAATTTTGGAAATTATGTAGTCCTGGACTTCTCATAGCTTTAGACACCTGGAAAAAGCAAAGAAAAATATCTTCTCAGGAGGAAGATAATAGCATACTAGGCCTCAAATTATTGCTACAAATAAAATTGTAAATACAATGCCCAACAGACAATCTAAAAATCCAGACACATGAAAAGACAAGGCACCAATAGAGAAAACCAAAAGCAAGAGTCCCATGGGAGCTCCACAAATGGAATTACAGGGCATAGACAGAAACAATCTATGTTCACTACATTCAAGGAGATAAAAGCCAAGTGAAATACTGGCAGGGAAATGAAAACTATAAAAAGTGATGGAGTGTACATAAAAAAGAACCACTTAGAAGTTCTAGAACTGATAAACACAATACAAGAAATGAAGAGCTCAATGACTGAACATATATTTATCTGAAATACCAGAGGAGAGGAGAAATGGAACAGAGGACAATGGCTGAGAATTTTCTACAATTTATAAGAATCCACACATTCAAAAGGCTGATGACTCATAGGCAAAATAAATAAAAAATAAATCTATATCTAAACATAGTATAGAGAAGCTTCAGAAACACAAAAACAAAGAGGAGATTCTAGAATTAAATTTATCATAAAATAGCATATAATTTGGGAGGCTGTAAGTGGACTTAAAATACTTTCAGTTTCTTCCATAGTCATGGGAAGAGGTAAATGTGCCAAATAACATTATACTTTCATAAGCTTAGATGCTGTTCTTAGGGCAGTAGTTCTCAAATGTTTTGGTCTCAGGTGCCATTTATACTCCCAAAATTATTGAGGATTCCAAGGATAGTTTGTTTACATAAGTTGAACATATAGTGATATTCATCATGTTCAAAATTGAAAATGAGAAAAATTAAAAATATGAATTCATTTAAAAATAACAAAAATACTACCATATCATATTAACATATCACATTTTTAATGAAAAGTACTATATATTTTACAAAACCATAAAAAGCGTGAATTTATATTACATTTTTGCAACTTTCTTTAGCATCTTGCTTAATTGAAGATAGCTGGATTCTCATATTTGTTTCAGCTTTCAATCCATTACAAATGTGTGTTTTGGGTTGAAACAGAAGAGAAAAAAAATCCAGCTTCACACAGATATGTAGTAGGAAAGGGGGGATAATTGTAGATATTGTTCCTTGAATCTATACCAAAATTGGCAATTTCTTAAATTTTATTCACAATATGGAACCTGAAAACATATCAATAAAATTTTCTACCATTACATTAGAATTCATCGGTCTATCTTACACTTCTCATGCATCTTTAACACTGTGCATGCATGATTTTGTAACATCACACCCTGGTTTTGAAAAACATTAGTGCAATGAGTAATGAAGATATTTGAAGTGTTGAAGTTTTCCAATATATATTATAAAAACATTCATTGATAATACCACTGATCTCATCAGAAAAGTCTTTAAGTTTTCAGAAACCAGAAAGCTGATGGTAACAAATACAAATTTTCCAAAGTGCGAATTTTGACTTGAAGGCTCAATTTTTGTCATTAGTAAAATATGCTGCCTGTTATTTTCTTGAAATGACAGGTTCACGTCATTCATTTTCAAGAAAATGTCTGCCAAATACCTAAATCCGAATATTTATAATTTGTCTGTTGGCTGTTATTTCAAGTAAAAATGGTATTCAATGAAACTTGCAACACATATAAAAATTTTTCAGAATAAAAGTGTTGGGGAGAAAACTATATCAATGTAATTTGTAACATTAACACTCAAATCATATAATCATCTCAAAAGTAAATGCATACAAGAAATATCATCTCAGTAAACACAGAAAAAGAATTTGATAAAAATCAATACCAACTAATGATTAAAAACTTTCTTTTAAAGGGGAAGTAACAGGGAGCTTCCTTAGTCTAATGAAATATTTTCTACAAAACAAAAATTCTAGAGTCAACATTGTACTTTCATATTTAAATTTTTTTTAAGTTTATTTCTTCTTGATAGATAAAGAGAGAGAGCATGAGCAGGGGAGAGGGAGTGGCAGGGGGAGACACAGAATTTGAAACAGGCTCCAGGCTCTGAGCTGTTAGCACAGAGCTCAACGTGGGGCTCGAACCCACGAACCGTGAGATCATGACCTGAGCCAAAGCTGGATGCTTAACTGACTGAGCCACCCAAGCGCCCCAATGTACTTTCACATTTAATGGTAAAATGTTGGAAGCTGTCTTTCTGAAATTGGGAATAAAACAATTATTTCCACTATCACCACTGTTATGTAGTATTACACTGAGGTCCTAAACAATGCAGCAAGGCAAGAAAAAAAAAATGGAAGGTATAAGGATTGGAAAAGAAGAAACATAATATAATTAGTCACAGATGGTATAATATTAAATAATGCACATGTAATTTGTTATAATTTTTGTTGGAGTTAGTAGTATTGCTAGATACAAATCACTTATATTTCAATGATCTCAGCAACAGTGAAAATTGAAGAAAGTGTATCATTTATAACTGTCTCACAATATAAAATACCTAGGAATAAATTTAGTAAAAGATGTGCAAGACTTCTGTTGAGAAAATACAAATTTTATTAATAAACATTATCAAAAACTCATATAAATAGAGAGATATAACATGTACATAGACTAGAAAACTTAATGATGTAAAGATGTAAATTGTCCTCAAATTGATCTATAGATTCAAAGAAATCTCAATCAAAATCTCCAAATACCACAGAATTCTAACATGCATATGAAATGCAAAGGGCTAGAAAAGCTAGGACACCCTTGATGAAGAACAAGATGGTACTGGCACAGGATGGACAAAAGAGACCCATGTAACACAATAAAGGCTCTAAATAATTTGGAATCAAAGTGCCAAGCTGAGTAGTGGAGAGAGGGAAAAAATCAGGCTTTTAAAAAAGTGGAGTTGGGGTGCTGACAGCTCAGAGCCTTCAGATTCTGTGTCTCCCTCTCTCTGCTCCTCCCTGCTCGCGCTCTGTCTCTCTCTCTCAAAAATAAATAAACATTTTTTTTAAAAAGTGGACTTGGAATAATTGAATTTTAAAAAGTAAATATAGACCTTTCTTTATATAATGCAGGTGAATTGGAAACTTGTATCTGAAAGACAGTAAAGCTCTATTGAAAAAAAGTAGGAGAGAACTTTTATACCTTCAGAGTAACAATATTTTTTTCTTAAAAAAGATATGAAAGCACTAATAATAAAGGAAAAGATTGAGAAAATAAACTATATTAATTTTAAGAATGGCTGTGTTTCAAACGACAACATTAAGAGAGTAAACAGGCAGGCCACAGATGTGTGTGTGTGTGTGTGTGTGTGTGTGTGTGTGTGTGTGTGTGTGTGTGTGTGTGTATCTTCTCTCTCTGTGAGGTATGTGTGTGTGTGTATGTATATACATATACATATACATACACACACACACACACACACACATATATATACATATGTATGTATATATATACATATATATATCCTAAAAAGAGTCAATATACAAATATATAACAAATCCTTACAAGTCAATAATAAAAGATAGACAAAGCAACAGAATGATGGGCAAAAGATTCAGTCATTACATAAAAGAGGAAGTTCAAATGGCAAATAAGTATCAGAAAAGGTGATCATCAGGGCACCTGGGGGGCTCAGTTGGTTAAGTGTCTGACTTCAGCTCAGTTTATGATCTCATGGTTTGTGAGTTCAAGCCCCGCATCAGGCTCTGTGCTGACAGCCCAGAGCCTGGAGCCTGCTTCAGATTCTGTGTCTCCCTCTCTCTCTGCCCATCCCCACTTGTGCTCTGTTTCTGTGCCTCTCAAAAATAAATAAATGTTAATTTTTTTTAAAAAAAGTTGCTTATCATTAGTAATCAAAAAATGCAAATTAAAACCATGAGATGTTATTGAATCTCTGTCAGTTTGCTTGAAATTAAAATATCCGACAGTGCTTTCAACAATAGCCAAAGTATGGAGAGAGCCTAAATACCTATCAACTGATGAATGGATAAAGAAGATGTAGTTTTATACATACAATGGAATATTACTTGACAATGAGAAAGAATGAAATCCTGCCATGTGCAGCAATGTGGATGGAAATGGAGGGTATTATGCTAAGTGAAATAAGTTAGTCAGAGAAAGGCAGATATCACATGTTTTCACTCATATGTGGAACTTAAGAAAGTTAACAGAAGACCATGGGGAAGGGGTAAAAAAATAGTTACAAACAGAGAGGGAGGGAGGCAAACCACAAGAGACTCTTAAATACAGAGAACAAACTGAGGGTTGATGCGGGGGGATGGGTGATGGGCACTGAGGAGGGCACTTGTTGGGATGAACACTGGGTGTTGTATATAAGCAATGAATCATAGGAATCTACCCCCAAAACTAAGAGCACACTGTATACACTGTATTTTAGCCAATTTGACAATAAATTATATTAAAAAATAAATAAATTGAAAATAAAATAACATAAAATAAAATAAAATAAAATAAAATAAAATAAAATAAAATAAAATAAAATATCTGACAATATCAAGTATTAAAAAGAATGTATAGTAACTGGAAGTCTCAAACAATAACTGGCAGCCATGTGAAATCTGCATTAACACTTTGAAAAAGTATAGCATTCTCCTATAAACTTGAATATACATACACACCCTAAGACTCAGGAATTCTACTCCCTGCCATATCACTTACAAAAATGCATTCTTTTGTAATCCAGGATTCATATACAAGAATATTCAGAGCAGCATGGTTTATAACACCCTCAAATTCTTGTGCAAAGGAATTCTGTCCATCATTGAAAACAAATGAACAACATACATGTATCTCAAAAACATGTCAAGCGAAAACAAGACACAAAGGAACATAGAGTAGAAGATCCTATTTATACAACACTCTGAATAAGCTAAGCCGGGGAGATTTTCTTAACATCACTTTGAAACCATAGTGAACATCACAGTTAACAACGCCCTGCCAGAATAGCACTGATGTGTTATAAGATGGTGGTTAAGTGTTCTTCAAAAATGGTGTTCCGAGGACAAATATGTTGGCAAATGTCACATATATTCTCCACCTCTCAGAGACTGCCAATGCATATTAAATACCTAAGGCTATGACAAGTCATTCACTGAAAAAATTTGTTTCATTTTGTTTAATTCAGAGTTCCAGAAAATTATTTGGAAACATTACCCTCCTTTTTTTGTTGTTTTTTATTTTTCTGGTAGCAGACTGATTAATGTCTTATGAAATAATGGTTTGGAACATAGTTTGGAAACTCCATGATAGATATGGTCTTATTAGGTCTGGGAACAAGACATTAATGCCCAATGATTTCACAATTATTTTACACTGTTCTGGAAGTTCTACTCAATATAATAACTGAAGCCCGGAGACCAGGTTGGAGGAAGTATTAATACTGGAACAGAGGGCGAAAATCATCATTGTTTGTAGATGATATGCTAGTCTTCCTTGCAAACACAACAGACCAGAGAAAACTTTAGAACCAGTAGGAAAATTTTAGAATGGTTAGCTGCTACAACATGGATATATAAAATTACAGATATTTATAATTGTTAGCTCTTCCTGATGGATAGACCCTGTAATTATTATAGAATGCCCTCCTTCATCTCTTGTTACAGCCTTTAATTTAAAGTCTGATATAAGTATGGCTACTCCAGCTTTCTTTTGATTCCATTAGCATGACAGATAGTTCTCCATCCCCTCATTTTCAATCTGAATGTGTCCTCAGGTCTAAAATGAGTCTCTTGTAGACAGCAAATAGATGGGTCTTGGTTTTTTTTATCCATTCTGATACCCTATGTCTTTTGGTTGGAGCATTTAGTCCATTTACATTCAGTGTTACTATTGAAAGATATGGGTTTAACGTCATTGTGATGTCTATAGGTTTCACGCTTGTAGTGGTGTCTCTGGTACTTTGTGGTCCTTGCAACATTTCACTCACAGAGTCCCCCTTAGGATCTCTTGTAGGGTTGGTTTAGTGGTGATGAATTCCTTCACTTTTTGTTTGGGAAAACCTTTATCTGTCCTTCTATTCTCAATGACAGACTTGCTGGGTAAAAGGATTCTCAGCTGCGTATTTTTCTTGTTCATCACATTGAAGATTTCCTGCCATTCCTTTCTGGCCTGCCAAGTTTCTGTAGATAGGTCTGCTACTACCCTTATGTATCTACCTTTGTATGTTAAGGCCTGTTTATCCCTAGCTGCTTTCAGAATTCTCTCTTTATCCTTGATTTTGCCAGTTTCACTATGATATGTCCTGCAGAAGATCCATTCAAGTTACAGCTGAAGGGAGTTCTCTGTGCTTCTTGGATTTCAATGCCTGTTTCCTTCCCCAGATCCAGGAAGTTCTCAACTATGATTTGTTCAAACACACCTTCAGCCACTTTCTCTCTCTCTTCTTCTTCTGGAATTCCTATGATAAGGATATTGTTCCGTTTGATTGGATCACTTAGTTCTCTAATTCTCCCCTTGTACTCCTGGATTTTTTATATCTCTTTTTCTCAGCTTCCTCTTTCTCCATAATTTTATCTTCTAATTCACCTATTCTCCCCTCTGCTTCTTCAATCTGCACTGTGGCTGACTACATTTTATTTTGCACCTCATTTATAGCATTTTTTAATTCATCATGACTATGCACCAAATTTGGAAGCACCCAAATACACAAAAACAGTTAATCACAAACATAAGCAACCTTATTGATAAGAATGTGGTAATTGCAGGGGACTTTGCTACTCCACTTACAACAATGGACAGATCATCTAGACACACGGTCAATAAAGAAACAAGGGCCTTGAATGATACATTGGATCAGATGGACTTCACAGATACATTTAGAACCTGCAAACCAAAGCAATGGAATATACTTTCTTCTCAAGTGCACATGGAACATTCTCCAAGATAGATCACATACTGGGTCACAAAACAGCCCTTAATAAGAATAAAAGAGTTGAGATCATACCACGCACACTTTCAGATCACAAGCTATGAAACTTGAAATCAACCACAGGAAAAAGTCTGGAAAACCTCCAAAAGCATGCAGGTAAAGAACACCCTACTAAAGAATGAATGGGCCAACCAGGCAATTAGAGAAGAAATTAAAAAAATATATGGAAACAAATTAAAATGAAAATACAGCAATCCAAACGCTTTGGGATGCAGCGAAGGCAGTCCTGAGAGAAAAGTACATTGCAATCCAAGTGTATCTCAAGAAACAAGAAAAATCCCAAATACAAAACCTAACAGCACACCTAAAGAAAATAGAAGCAGAAGAGCAAAGACACCCCAAACCCAGCAGAAGAGCAGAAATAAACAATACAGAATCTAAAAAAACAGTAGAGCAGATCAATGAAACAAAGAGTTGCTTTTTTGAAAAAATAAACCAAACTGATAAACCTTTAGCCAGGCTTCTCAAAAAGAAAAGGGAGGGTACCCAAATAGATAAAATCATGAATGAAAATGGAATTATTACAACCAATCTCTCAGAAATACAAGCAATTATCAGGGAATACTATGAAAAATTATATGCGAACAAACTGGACAACCTGGAAGAAATGGACATTTTCCTAAGCACCCACACACTTCCAAAACTCAAACAGGAAGAAGTAGAAAATTTGAACAGACCCATACCCAGCAAAGAAATTGAATCAGTTATCAAAAATCTCCCAACAAATACGAGTACAGGACCAGATGGCTTTCCTAGGGAATTCTACCAGATATTTAAAGCAGAGATAATATCTATCCTTCTCAAGCTGTTCCAAAAAATAGAAAGGCAAGGAAAACTTCCAGACTCATTCTATGAATCCAGCATTACTTTGATTCCCAAACAGACAGAGACCCAGCAAAAAAAAAAAAAAAAAAAAAAAAAAGAACTACAGGCCAATATCCCTGATGAATATGGATGCAAAAATTCTCAATAAGATACTAGCAAATCGAATTCAACAGCATATACAAAGAATTATTCACCATGATCAAGTGGGATTCATTTCTGGGCTGCAGGGCTGGTTCAATATTCATAAATCAATCAATGTGATACATCACATTAATAAAAGAAAAGATAAGAAACATATGGTCCTGTCAATCGATGCAGAAAACACATTTGGCAAAATTCAGCATCCTTTCTTAATAAAAACCCTCGAGAAAGTCGGGATAGAAGGAACATACTTAAACATCATAAAAGCCATTTATGAAAAGCCCACAGCTAATATCATCCTCAATGGGAAAAAACTGAGAGCTTTCCCCCTGAGATCAGGACCACGACAGGGATGTCCACTCTCACTGCTGTTGTTTAACATAGTGTTGGAAGTTCTAGGATCAGCAATCAGACAACAAAAGGAAATCAAAGGCATCAAAATTGGCAAAGATGAAGTCAAGCTTTCACTTTTTGCAGATGACATGATACTATACATGGAAAACCCAACAGACTCCACCAAAAGTCTGCTAGAACTGATACATGAATTCAGCAAAGTCACAGGATACAAAATTAATGTACAAAATCAGTTGCATTTTTATACACCAATAATGAAGCAACAGAAAGACAAATAAAGAAACTGATCCCATTCACAAGTACACCAAGAATCTTAAAATACCTAGGAATAAACCTAACCAAAGATGTAAAAGATCTGTATGCTGAAAACTATAGAAAGCTTATGAAGGAAATTGAAGAAGAGACAAAGAAATGGAAAAACATTCTGTGCTCATGGATTGGAAGAATAAATATTGTTAAAATGTCAATACTACCCAAAGCTATGTACACATTCACTGCAATCCCAATCAAAATTGCACCAGCATTCTTCTCAAAGCTAGAACAAGCAATCCTAAAATTTGTGTGGAACCACAAAAGACCCCAAATAGCCAAAGTGATTTTGAAAAAGAAGACCAAAGTGGGAGGCATCACAATCCCAGACTTTAGCCTCTACTACAAAGCTGTAATCATCAAGACAGGATGGTATTGGCACAAAAACAGAAACATAGACCAATGGAATAGAATAGAGATTCCAGAATTGGACCCACAAATGTATAGGCAGCTAATCTTTGACAAAGCAGGAAAGAACATCCAATGGAAAAAAGACAGTCTCTTTAACAAATGGTGCTGGGAGAACTGGACAGCAACATGCAGAAGGTTGAAACTAGACCACTTTCTCACACCATTCACAAAAATAAACTCAAAATGGATAAAGGACCTGAATGTGAGACAGGAAGCCATCAAAACCCTAGAGGAGAAAGCAGGAAAAGACCTCTCTGACCTCAGCCGCAGCAATTTCTTACTTGACACATCTCCAAAGGCAAGGAAATTAAAAGCAAAAATGAACTACTGAGACCTCATGAAGATAAAAAGCTTCTGCACTGCAAAGGAAACAATCAACAAAACTAAAAGGCAACCAATGGAATGGGAAAGGATATTTACAAATGACATATGGGATAAAGGGCTAGTATCCAAAATCTATAAAGAACTCACCAAACTCCACACCTGAAAAACAAATAATCCAGTGAAGAAATGGGCAGAAGACATGGATAGACACTTCTCTAAAGAAGTCATCCAGATGGCCAACAGGCACATGAAAAGATGCTCAATGTCACTCCTCATCAGGGAAATACAAATCAAAACCACACTGAGATACCACCCTATGCCAGTCAAAGTGGCTAAAACGAACAAATCAGGAGACTGTAGATGCTGGAGAGGATGTGGAGAAACGGGAACCCTCTTGCACTGTTGGTGGGAATGCAAACTGGTGCAGCCACTCTGGAAAACAGTGTGGAGGTTCCTCAAAAAATTAAAAATATATCTACCCTATGACCCAGCAATAGCACTGCTAGGAATTGACCCAATACAGGAGTGCTGATGCATAGGGGCACTTGTACCCCAATGTTTATAGCAGCACTTTCAACAATAGCCAAATTATGGAAAGAGCCTAAATGTCCATCAAATGACAAATGGATAAAGAAGATACTGTTCATATATACAATGGAATACTACTTGGTGATGGGAAAGAATGAAATCTGGCCATTTGTAGCAAAGTGGATGAAACTGGAGAGTATTATCCTAAGTGAAATAAGTCAGGCAGAAAAAGACAGATACCATATGTTTTCACTCATATGTGGATCCTGAGAAACTTAACAGAAGACCATGGGAGAGGGGAAGGGGGAAAAAAAGTTACAGAGAGTGAAGGAGGCAAACTATAAGAGACTGTTAAATACTGAGAACAAACTGAGGATTGATGGGAGTTGGGGGAGTGGGGAAAGTGGGTGATGGGCATTGAGGATGGCACCTGTTGGGATGAGTGCTGGGTGCTGTATGGAAACCAATTTGACAATAAATTATATTAAAAACAAACAAACAAACAAACAAACCAAAAACACAATTACATCCATAGTACCCCAGCAAAAGAAAAGAACTGTAACTGAAAACTATTTAATGTATAATAGCAACCAAAATGCAAAATACCTAGGGGTAAAAACTGAATAAGAAATTTGTGAATGCTCTAAGAAAAACAAACATACAGGCTGTCAGTGCAGATACGGAATGATAAGTGTTTTTTAAAAAAAATTAATTTCTACATTGAGACTAGATGCTTGCTAAAGTTTATTTCGGGTCTTAGATTTTGTGATCTACTACTGGACAAGCTAAATAAAGCCTTTGAATGATAGGAATCTGATAGTAAGATTTAAATATAATATTTATACTTGCTTCAGAGACTCTCTTTCCTTTATTACTGCAGTAACTATAGTTTGAAAGCCCTTTCTTGGTTGAATAATTATTTTTAAACTATTTTAAATCTTCTTCTAGATATCATGGTTAGTGACCCAGTAAATGAAATTACTGAGCCCCCAGTATTTTAATGCTTTAATGAAGTGGCTTTCTAAAATGCTCACTCCCTGTGACCATGTAAAGCATAGCAATTAGCTAAAACTGAAAATTACCACCCTTCTAGTACCCAAGACTCCAGCAACTAGACAAGCTAAAGACCTTGCTCAGGCCTCAGAAGAGCAAGAGCAACAATAAACAAATAATTATTCACAGGATGAATGAACCAAAATGTTTTATTGAAAATTATGGTGCACAGTCATCACAATTTTAAGAGATTTCAGACTTCCATAGAGTCTTCTCCAAAACCTATGTAACTGGAGTTTAGAACTCTCCATGGGATCATTCTGATAAAGGGCAATTTGAACATCTCTCAAGCATTGAGTATTGTAGCTCTTTTACATATTTTGAAGCTGAAATAAAAAAATAAGGCCCTGAAGTTAAAACAGGGTCAGTTGCCATAAAACATTAAAGCACAGGCAATCCAAAATGTAAACAAATTTTTATTTTTTGTTTCATTTACAAAATAGGTTTACTGACAGGCTATGAAAAGAATGGGTGTCCTTGCCTTTCCTGAAAAGAAGGAAATGTAAACTGTGCACAAGTCCTGGCTGGGTGCAGCAGCTGAGACACGGTCCTCGTCACAGCCCCCCACCTCACGCTTGGGCTCCCGTCTGTAGCTGCGTATCTAAAGCATAGGGCCTAATTAAGCTAATGAATTATGTATGGATATATTATTGAATATACCAGCCTGGCCATAAAAATAAATAAATAACCTTTCTATTTCCCAGAATTTCATTTGCGACGTGGAGAAGTGAGAGGGAGCTGTGAAAAGCCAAGTAATTTTTCTAGTTCTAATTGTTATGAAAATGATATGCCTCTGTGTGTGTGTGTGTGTGTGTGTGTGTGTGTGTGTGTGTGTGTAACTGCTGTCAACAAATACTAATTTTCAGCAAAGAATAGGTAACACTTCACAAAAATAGGACTTGTTCCAACTGAATATTTGTTTCTTGTGAGAGGAGACAGGCAGTTTGCTATACCATGGCCATATCATTTCTCTATCTTTCCAGTGCTGGAAGCATATATTTGCCCATAAACCAGATTTTCCAATACAGATTAAATAATGAAGACATGATGGGGTACCGGGGTGGCTCAGTCAGTTGAGCATCCAACTCTTGATCTCAGCACAGGTCATGATCTCGTGGTTTGTGGGTTCGAGCCCCCACATTGGGTTCTGCACTGACTATGCGGTGTCTGCTTGGGATTCTGTCTCTCCCTCTCTCTCTCCACCCCTTCCTTCCCCACTTGCACTCTCCCTCTCCCAAAATAAAAAAAAAAAACTTCAAAAAAAAGATGATTAAAAAAAATTAAGACATGATTCAAAATGAAAGCTATTAATACCAGGACTTTGAAAGTTTAGTATGTAAACTTTCATATATAAAAATAGATCACTGCATATAGTCGTTTCAATACAACCAACATGCACCATTTCATCATATTCCACTTCCTTCTTATCTGAAAAGAACTTAATGTGTTTTAAGAAAATGAGAATAGAACCATCTTCTGGCAGCATAGTACAACACAAATAAGCACTGACTTTGTTATCAGACTTGTGTTCAGATTCCTCTCTGCCACTTTCTAGGCTGGGTGCTTTTGCATACATTTCTCAACTTCATGATTCTCTGTTTTTTAAGTTCTACAATTCATTTATTAGTTATCCATGGGCAACCACTGTATTTGCCCACCTGACAACCTTGAATAAAATTCAACATTACTATTCATCTCCCATAAAAGAGAGAAAAAAAAAAAAACCCTACAGTCATTAGTGGGCAATATAAATTTAGTGGAGGACCGTTTGGGGATATGAAAGAGGGCTTTCCCCTCCCAGATCTTCATTTCTTCCTAGTGACACACCCCAGACTCTATTTCTCTGCATTTCTTCACAAAGCGATATATTTCTCCTGATGGTTCTTCCCAGCTGGACTCTCACAACTATCACTCACTCAGCCCCCTAGACTCTCTTGTTACCAAGATCGACCCTTCTCAGGAGTTAGTAGAGATGTATCAATAACAAATCTTGTGATTAATAAATAAAAGCACACATACACACACTTTGCAAGAGGAAATGAAGCCTTTTTATTTTGTGCATTTGTGTCATCTGAGGATTCCCTTCAGGACTAGTAAAATCTTTCTGCTTTGGCTTTAGCTTTGTTATTTTTCTTAGAAGATGTTGGTAATAAATATGTTTCAGAAGCACCCATACACTTGCTTCTTTCATTTTTCCCCCCACATAAGTCTGCTTGGTAAAAAAAAAAGTGCTACGTAGAAAACATCAGATGCAGCTTAAGGACACACAGAGTGAAGGCTTTTCTGTGTGGGCTGGATCGTGAATGTAGAGCACGCATTGTGACGAAAATCATTCCTCTAGCTCATGATGGGAATAATTTCTCAGATCGAAGTTCCCTTTCTGCCCCACAGAGAAAACCTAAGTAGCAGTCATGATCTTTTCTTAACACTGCATGGCAAGCTTCAAAAGACAACCAAGGCCAGGAAAATTCCTCTAATGGTTATCTGTCTCCTCCGAGCGACAGTGAGGTAGTTCCAAATCAAACATGGCACTGGGCTTGGTTTCTTAGAAACAAAAGGATAGATTACACTACAAATTTTAAAAAGAAAATTAATTTCATAATAGATTTCCTGGCTGGATGTTAGGAAGACTATTCTCAAAAAAATAAAGGGCTATTTGTAGTCTTTTTGGAAAACTAGTAAAGTTTTATGCAGAGTATGGATAACCACAGATGGCAGTAAAGTGTATAATGTATGCAAAGGGGAATGGTTCCAAGCTGATATTTTTTCCCCTGGGAAAACTTACTAATACTTTCACATTAATAATGGGCCATTATCTTAAAATTGAAGCTGGTAAGTCCAAATACCGTAGGTCTGGTAGTTATGATTTGAATGGGTTCTTGCAGTTTTCCAGCTGTTAAGTTAAATGCAGGGTAGCCTGTGGCTTCCCAAGATGAGTTTTGACTCTTATTTCTAACCGATTGACCTGTGCTCTGGTTTTTGACTGCAACATTAGGTCAGTCAACAAAAATATCCTGTATGAATGGGTTGACATGGCCACCAAACTCTGATTTCCAACTCTCAAGCTGGAAGTCTAACCCCTAATTTACTCTAGTCCCAGGCTGATTAGACCCATTATTTAATGAAGTCTCTCTTGGTTGTCTGTCTATCAAATTATTTGTATTCATGGAGAGAAAGTGATAAGCCAAAATGCTAATTATCCATTTTTCTAAAATAAAAGGTCCATGCTAAGAATAATAATGAGTTATTAAAATAGCACTTTTCATCTGACATAATACATCTTAACAAGCTCTTTAAATCCAGAGATTTTCATTGCTGGACATCTTATCTAATAAAAAGGGAGATGCTTACTTTCTATTCAGAATTTTGCTAGCATTGGGCAATGGCTTTTGAATTTGAATGTTATTGAAAATTTTGAGATAAGATGGGGGAAATCCAGTCTCTAAAAAAAACTTTAAAAACCCCTACACTTAATGTATTGATTTATAGGAACATTTTTCCAAGTACCTGGGTCTAAAATAGTGATTCTCAACTGGGATAAATTTTGTTCCCTAGGGGATATTTTCAAATGTCTAGAGACATTTTTGGCTGTCATAACTGGGGGTGGAAGGTGGCAGTGGTACTATTGGCATCTAGTGAGTAGAAGCCAAGAATGCTGCTCAACATCCTACAATGAAGAGCAAAGCCACGCCCCCCCAAGAATTAATCAGCCTAAAATGTCAGTAGTGCTGAGGTTGGGAATGTATATGTATATGCATATGCATATGTATATAATATATATGTAATATAATACATGTAACATATGTAATATATTATATATAATATATGTTATATATAATATATAATTATATATATTATATATAATATGTTACATATAATATATAATTATATATAATATATAATAATATATAATATATGTGTATATGTGTATATATATATATATATATATATATATAATATATAATAGCTTTGCAACTTGTTTCTAAAGAATATGCACTCCTACAAGGAGTTCTGTTAGCAAGTAAAGGCATCTCCTACTATCTCATCAGCACTACCTGTCCACATAAACCATGTGCATTTGTATACAACCAACCAGTTCGGATAAGCTTCATATCCCATCCTACACTCACAACACACACTCACACCTGAGGCCTGTCACACACAGGGGCTGCTTAGCTCACCACCACCACCATCACCACCCCAACAATTACACTGATCACTTTTTAAAAAAATACACATTTCAGGAATTGGGAGCAAAATGATTTGGGGAGCATAAATCATGCACCAATTTGTTTTCTATATAAATATGTAGGATTAAAGTTCCAACGTAACATCCTAAGTCATTTTTTAACCACAAAACAACTTAGAGGTTAGCTTCTAGTCTTCCTAGAGGAAAAGTCAAGAGAAAACAGTTTATTTTCTAGATAGATTTCTGTTTCCTTGGCACACAGAGTTTTGGCACTGGATGGCTGTGAGAAACACAGTGGTTTTGGGTTGGCAGGCTCTGAGCATTTCAGTTCCCAGCAGCGAGGCTCCTCTGAGGCCTGCCAAATCCACAAAGCAACACTTAGTCTTTGGAGCCAAAAGCCCTTGGGAGGGAACCATCCTCTGTGCAAAAAAAAAAGAAAAAAAAAAAAAAAGAAAAAAAATCAATATATGCTCCATTAGCTAAAAGGTTGATTACCAGTAGCAGAATCTTTAATAAATCTTAGCTAAGTTTTAGAATTTGAAGGATACTAGTTTTATATATTTTATTTGAGAAAGGGAGAGTGAGCGTGCAGAGGGGAGATGGTCAGAGGAAGAGAGAGATTCTTAAGTAGGCTCCATGATCAACGCAGAGCCCGACACAGAGCTCGATCCCACCACCATGAGATCGTAACCTGAGCCAAAATCAAGATTCAGATTCTCAACTGAATGAGCCACCCAGGCGCCCTGGGATACTAGTATTATAGAAGTTTGATAGTTAATCAAGTACCAATAATGTAGATGCCAGGGAAAGGCAGCCATCTCTAATGCCATCTCTTTAAAACACCGAAGTCCCTCCCACTGGCTCAGATTTAATTCAATAAATTCCTTTAAAAAGTAAAACAAACAAACAAAGCCAAAAAAAACCCTTGGGGATTAAAGACAATAATAGATGCAGATAGTGGGTAGAAAAAATCATGAATGTTTATTTATCTGCAACAACTTACCTAAAATTCATGTATACCCAGTGAAGAAATATTTGTTAGAATACAAGGTGGCTCCACCAATACAAAACACAGAAATAAAAGCGCCATGAAACCAACATAAATAATAAATCATTATATAAATAAATGAGCACAGAAAAATCTATCAAAACCCATTAAAACAAGAATCATACATATCACCGGGTTTGTGTGTAGAGGCTGGATTAAAGGTCAGTATGATACAATGATAGGAAGTGGGAGCACATCACTGAAAGAGGAAAAAGCAAATATCCAGCTGTTTTAAACTGTTGGCTACTATGAAAAATTAAATTATATACATTCTTAATAAATGGCACCAAAAAGCGAGGCTGAGTGTACAAGCAGTATTCTGTAAAGGCACAATACTAAATCATCTAGACAACAAATGCATTGGGATGTTTGGCACTTGATCTTATTTTGCATTATTTACTCAAAGTATGATCATTTTGTCATTTCCTCCGTGACAATTAAATTCTGTCCAATACAACAATCTTCCAGAAGAAAGTAATTAAAATGTTGATGTGTGCCTACTTTCTTAATAGAAAACTTTTTTTTAAAGGGTGAATTAAAACTGATCTCAAAGGTTAAATGTAATGAAGTGTGTCTAAGATACACAGCTACCAATTAAAAACATATTTGTGGTAATTAGCATTCAAAATAAACATGGGGATTGTAGGCTCTGGAATTCATATATCCTACTCTCACAAAGCTATAGGTCCATAAAAATAACTGAATCAAAACACTAACTACACACAGTAAGATGCTGCCCTCTGGCATTCCCTGGTAGAAGAAACCTTACGGGGATTGCGTTTTCACTTTTGTTAACCACAAATCAACAAGGCTCCCGCTGTACGTAGAATAAACTCTAAACCCTTCATGTGGCTTCAGGCACCCTGGACTCTGGACCTCTCAGTCACAGCCAGACAGCAAACTTAATTTGTTTCTTGACCATGTCATGTTCTTGCCACAGCCTCAGGACTTGGAACATTGTCTCTTTTTTCCTGGAATACTTTACGCTCTATTGTCAAGCCATTTTTGCAAATTCCTTCTCATCGTGCAGGACCCAACTGAAATGTCAGCTTCTCAAAGAAGCTTTTTCCTGACCACCTATTCAAGTTCAAGGTAAATCCTCCCCATCAGGCCCTTTTATAGCACACAATAGTGTACCTTCAGATATAATTGCGTACTTCTTAATCCATTTACTCATTTATTGTCAGTCTTTCCCATTAGTTCCTAAATTTCTTGGAGGTTAAGAGAACATTCCGTTTGCCACTATATCAACAACACTAACACGTTGCCTGGCCCAAAGTAGATGTTAATAAATATTTCTGAACACATAAAAGTAGTTTCAGATGCACTGTAAATATCACATTGGTTAAAAGACTTAGCTGTGATGTTTAGTGAGAGTGGTTTTAGCACCATTACCCAATATCAATGTTAAGTAGGATCCTACTTTATTCACACAGCATCTTATATTTTTCAGAGCATAAATCTTTTTTTTACTGTCTTTTTTTTATTATATGAAATTTATTGTCAAATTAGTTTCCATACAACACCCAGTGCTCATCCCAAAAGATGCCCTCTTCAATGCCCATCACCTACCCTCCTCTCCCTCCCACCCCCCATCAACCCTCAGTTTGTTTTCAGTTTTTAAGAGTCTCTTATGCTTTGGCTCTCTCTCCCACTCTAACCTCTTTTTTTCTTTTTTTTTCCTTCCCCTCCCCCATGGGTTTCTGTTAGTTTCTCAGGATCCACATAAGAGTGAAAACATATGGTACCTGTCTTTCAGAGCATAAATCTTAAATTTTGTTAAGTTCAACGAATTCAGAGGAATCTCCAAGAATATAGAGACCTCTGATACCAATGGGGTATACAATTCATTCCATTGAACTGAGCAACAGTATAAAATACACTGAGTGTAGTCACTGTCTAAACCACATATATACATGTCTGTGTGTACAGGAGTACATGTGTGTACATGTGTCAAAACCCACCTATAAGTAGATTCCTAGTCAGGGGCCCTGCTGGACAGATTGCCTTGAAATAGACATGTCAGGATTTAGCCCCTGAGTTCTTTCTTCTCCTGAACTTCTCAAAAATTGCTTTCTTAACCTACATTTTACTTTAATATCCAAGAGGTATAATATGAAATTTCAGATAAAGTATCACACTGAGTTAGAGGGAATGAACCTAAAACAGACTTAAATTTGTGATGAAAAGGTTATGGTAGCTGGAGAAGCCAGGATCACAGGACTTTTCTTGTTTAAGCAGGCCAGTCCAAATGGGCACAACATGAAAACAGAAAAGAGGTTAGAAAACAAGGAAAGTAAAGAATAAAAACACAGTAGGATATTCATCTGCATACAAGAGTATAAAATCATTTTTAACTCCTATGTTTAATGAAGAAGAGAAAAAGACAGATTTTAAGGGTCACTGGATAAAGGTAGAAAGCATAACTTTCAATTGCAGTTTTAATGGTTATTTAATAATTTTATGATAAGTTTTATAAAAGCAAGGAAATTTTTCTGTTCCCTATATGACTCCAGCATCCATAATTGTGTCTGACATCTCGCAGGCAATCAGCAAATATTTGTTGAGTGAATAACAACAATAATGGCAACTTCTGTTAATGCTTTGTCAAATACTGAATAGAACAATTCATAAATAAATACCAATACCCATCACAGCAATCTTAGGAGAAAGCCTTATCATTACTGTTTTATAAATGAGCTAATGAAATCCTAATAACTTCTCCAGGATCAGAGAGAAAAACCAGCATTCACATTCAGGACTAGATGACTCCAGAGCCTGCTTTCCTAACCACTGCACTAAACAGGCTTCTTGAACATGCAGAATTGTACAGAGGACAAATGCAGGCACATTTAAAAGGCGGTGCAGGAAAAAATATCACAATATAAGATGAACTATAGTGCTAAAGAACAGGGCCTGTTTCTGTATAATCAGTTCACTGAAGCTGCAAGTACAATGCCATAGGATATTATGAAGGTGGCTAAAGGCAGGACAGGGTGAGATAGGGAGTCCAGAAAAAATAGATAGCAAATAAATAAAGAGCTTATTCCTTTCCACAGTAACAACTATACCACTAGCTGCAACATTGCCAGAGCTGCCAAAAGAACCTTACAGAAATGAGGCAGACCCTGTTTTTCAAAAGAGTAATAATGAAAAAATAAAGTCCTGTGGTGCTGTTCCTCTATTGGCCCTGCTTATAAATTCATAGCACAGCATGGAGGTTATTAAAATCCCATATGTGAGAACCACACACAGCACAAAGAGATATGAATTGGCGTTCCATGGAGATAATGCTATCTAATGGGCAAAACAAGTAGTGGGGTTTCATTTTTATTCTGACTACATGTGAAAAGGGCTCAGCATCAAACTACTGTGCACGGATAGTTGACCATCCAAAAAACTGTTTCTCCCCTTCCTTCCTATGGATTAATAAGTGGGATACAAAGAGGAGGGCTATTATCTGCCCAAGTCTGGATATTCCCATGATATTTTTTCTTCGCTTGCAGCTGTTTGAAATAGAGTAGATTAAAAGCTTTTCCAGCTGCCCTGGCACAGAAGGGAAGCGGGGGGAAAAAACCTTCCCCTACTCCCAGGGGAGCATCATGGAGGCCCAGGGTTCTGCAGGCACTCAGGTCTTAGAATCCAGAGTCTACCACCTCAGTGCCCAGCATAGGCTGGCTTACACTTTGCTGTTGTCGAGTTGGTTTGTTCAATGTTTTTCGTTCGTTGGTTGGTTGGTTGGTTGGTTGGTTGGTTGGGTTTTGGGGGCCCAGAAGAGGTGGCTCAATGTCCTATTATGGAAGATCAAATACAACTAATCATAAATGCTATTCTGTATGATAGGCAATGAGAATGGAAACAGCATCGCAGACTAAAAAGCCAATTTTAAGAATATCCTGTGACCTTAAGGAACAGAAAACCTTACATCTGAAATTTCCTAAGTAACTTAGAGCCTGAATTTAATTAAGACAAAATAGTGCTATTTTTCATTCATTTAGTCTAAAATCAACCTTCAAAATCAGGTAAATTTGTGGTCATAAATACCTGGAGCAGGGTATGGGCAGGAAACACTACTCTAAGGAGCCAGGGATAGATTAGATAGATAGATAGATAGATAGATAGATAGATAGATAGATAGATTTATTTTTAATTTTTTTAACATTTATTTATTAAAAAAAATTTTTTTTCAACATTTATTTATTTTTGGGACAGAGAGAGACAGAGCATGAACGGGGGAGGGGGCAGAGAGAGAGGGAGACACAGAATCGGAAACAGGCTCCAGGCTCTGAGCCATCAGCCCAGAGCCTGACGCGGGGCTCGAACCCACGGACCGCGAGATCGTGACCTGGCTGAAGTCGGACGCTTAACCGACTGCGCCACCCAGGCGCCCCAACATTTATTTATTTTTGAGAGACAGAAAGAGACAGAGCACGAGTGGGAAAGAAGAAGAGAGAGAGGGAGACACAGAATGTGAAGCAGGCTCCAGGCTCTGAGCTGTCAGCACACAGCCCGATGTGGGTCTGAAACCCATGAACCGTGAGATCATGACCTGAGCTGAAATCTGATGCTTAACTGACTGAGCCATCCAGGTACCTGAGAGCCAGGACATTTAAAATCCAGTTAGTAGTCTTCCTGGCAACCCCAAACCCAAATATTTTAAACAGAATCTAAACCTAATCTAACTTAATGTAATCCAATAAATGTATTGTAAAAGGGATAACCAAAGGTAGAAAAAATGTGAGTGGTTTCTGATTTAAAACATCATTCATTTATTCAGCAAATATGTAATAAGCATCTCCTCTGTTCTGTGACCCCTCCCCACCAGGATTCCGCAGGGAAGAGAGACAATGTCCTCTGTCCTCACAAAGCTTACAGATAGTGCTGAGAGGGCAAGTAGATCACCTCCTCCAGTCCTAGGGTCACCTTCAAGAAAATTCAATGGCATGGCTGTTGACCTACAGGTTCCTCAAGGAAACTAAGTGTCCATGTAAAAACTGAGGATTGAGTCTCTGTTGGTGGCTTGAAATGAAGAGCAACAAACTGGGGAGCCACAGGTAAGATAACCATCTCCAGCCTGGTAGGTGGAGGACCAGAAAAAGGCCACTTCAGAACAAGGAGAATGTAGCAAGATGAAAGGTTATGCTGGGAGAGGCTAAAGTGAGCTCTAGTGCGGGAGAGTGAAATACTGGGTTCAGAAGGAGGGGGCATCCTTAAGTGAATGTCAATATCAAACCTCTTAGACCTCTTAGAAACCTGTACTGACCAGTGTCAACCATCTTACTACCACATCTGAAAAGATGAGATATTGTACTACTAATTCAGGATAATATCTCTGTTTCCAGACTCCTCTACATGGGGGTGATGAATACTCTCTCACTGGTTATCAGAGGTAAGAATATAGACAGAACAGGAAGGAATACAAATCTCAAGATTAGCATTGAAAAGGCCAGGTTCTTCTCTAACACCAACAGTCATGGGATTGTTAGACAAATAAGTTTATCTTCTTATATTATTTTTTCATATGCTAACTGCAGATAATAGTGTCTATCCTGTCCAATCTCTGAGGGTTTCCAGAAGAATAAAAACATAACAGAGTTTTAAAAATAAGGAAGGGACACATTTGTAAGGCTTACACCTAATTTTCACAATTCAGTTCAGCCAAGTTTAAGTCTCATGGCTGAGAGAAATTTAAAATATAAATAAATAACATCCACAATAACAGTAACTGCTATGATATTACTGAGTGCTTAACACATGTATCAGATATATATCTCATTTAATCTTTACATCAATCCTATGGGGTTCTTATAATTATTGACCACATATTACAAATGGAGAAGCTGAGACCCTGCGAAGTTAAATGTTTTGTGAAAATACATACATCTGGTATATGAAACTCAAATCCATCTGACTCCAAAGCCTGAGACTTAAGCAATTAAGCTATTCTGGTTCTTAGTCATCTTTCAAGATTCACTTCAGTGCAAATCAGTACAATTTGACTCAATTAAATCTACAAACCTTATTGGTAGTAGTAGTACTTAACATACAGGCTTTCAGAGTTCAGATAGTTTACACATTTGCAGAAAATGACACACGAACCCTCGCTGGAGGTTCCCAGCCTACTTGGCCATGAACGAAGAATACAGTGGAAGCAAGGTGATTGCACAGGGAAGGGACTGAGTTCACATGTGTTGGCACTCGCCATTTGGTTCCCTAGCAGAGCACTAAGCTGCTCTTGACACTAGGGTTGTAGGGTGCCGCCAGTGTTGAGACAACAATTTTTTTCCATCTTATTCTTAACACACTAATTTATGCAGCTCTATTTAAGCTTCTGGTTCATGAGCCAAAATTGTCATCAGTGTAAGCTCATCCTCATCCATGCAGAGAAAACAGAGTCAGTTCTCAAAATATCTTTGCCTCTAGCTTTCCAGAAATCCCATCTTCTTGATTGCTCAGTATAGTTCCAGGTATTAGACGGCTTTAAAACAAATAGAAGGAGTGGTCCAATCCCCCCCCCAAGGTAATTACAATAACAATCGCAAATATTTGTGGAGTGCTCACTTTTGTACCAGACATTGTTTTAACTAATTATTGACTCAACGAATCCTGAAAACAACACGATGACACAGGTATTGCCATTACCTCTCATTACAGTGAAGAAATCAAGACCCAGAGAGTTTAAATGACTTGCTCAAATGTTAAACTGGGGTTTAAATCAGGTAGTCTGTCTCTAGGGTTGTGTCTTTAGTCGCTACATCATGCTGCCCTACATGCCCCACACGATGGGGGAGAGCAAAGATCTGAGACAATTAAATAATGCAATTAGCTAGAATATTTATTTCCATAATAAATTACAGATGAAAATGATAATGGAGTTTAACAGTAAGTTTGGTAGGTGAAGGAAAGTTCATGGAGAATATAAAATTTGAACCCAAGAAATTTCTGTTTGCAATGTTTGCACACCTTTCTTCACCCAAAAAACCCTTCTACTTTTTTTATCTTGAGGAGGTTTCGGGTTTTATTTTTTTAAAAAAACATACTTTTAATGAGGTATAACATGTATATGATAAGAAAACAAAATACTATTCTGACTTGTATCATTATAGCTTAATTTTACTTGTTTTGAAATTTACAAAGGGAATTATACAGTATGTATGCCTTTTTTGTGCCTGGCTTTTCATTTCTTCACATTACACCTGCAAAACTCATGCTGTTGTGTGTAGAAGTAATTCATTCATTATTCTATTATGAACATATAACGTAACTTTTCCTTCTATTATGGATGAATAAAAGGCTATATGTTCAACTTTATAAACATTATTGTATAGTTTCTTTCCTGCCAAATGTAGCCATTTGTGTTAAGTTGGCAGGTTTCTAGGGTCATAGGATAAGTGTATGTTCTCATTATCTTTTTGTTATTGATTTATAGCCTAATTCCATTGTGATCAGAGGAAATACTACATGTGATTTCAATCCACTAAATTTTTTAAAGATTTACTGTAGTGACTAGTATATAATCATTTTTGTTAAATGTTTCATGTTTATTTAAAAAGAATGTATATTCTGTAATTTTTGGATGCAGAACTGTATATACACATCATTTAGGTCCAGTTTGTTAACTATGTTGTTTACATCTACTCTATCCTTACTTATATTTTTGTCTGCTAATGCTAACAGTTAAAGAGAGAGAGATCTATTAAAATCTCCAACTATGATTGTTGGATTGTCCATTGTTCTTAGTTTTGCCAGTTTTTGATTTAACTGTTTTAAGTGCATATCTTTTTAGGTTATGGATATTGCTGTCAAATTGCTCATTTTGTTACTATTGACATGGCTTTTTCATTTTTAGCATGACTTCTTTCCTTAAAATCTAAAATGTGTAATATCAGTATAGCTACATCAGCTTCCTTTTGATTAGTGCTTGCATGGTGTATCTTTTTCCATTCTTTTATTTTTCAACCTTTCTGTGTCCTGATTTAGGTAGCATAATAGTATTTTCATATATTAAGTCTTTTAATGGAAATATTTAGATCATTTATATTTAAGATAACTATGGATATATCTGGATTTAATTTTACCACATTGTTTTTCATTTCCATTTGTTCTTTGTTCCTATATATTAATCTTTGTTCCTATATATAATTATATATAATCCTATATAATATATTAATTCCTAATATATATATATAATTAATATATATATAGATTAATATAATTCCTAATATATAGGAATTATTAATATAATTAATTAATTAAAAAATTAATTAATCTTTAATTAATTAAAGATTAATCAAGTCAATTTATTTTTATTTTTCCACTTTTTTCTCTATTAGTCTATTACTTCTACATTCTTGTATTATTCTTTTTAGTTGTTGCCCTACACATTACATTATTTTTTTCTTTGACATATTAAGGTATAATATAGTTTAATATTTTCACCAATTCCCAAACATTGCAAGGCTCTTACAACACTTTAACACTTTACCCTGCTTCTACATTTTGACTATTGTTGCCATGTATTTTAATTTCACTAGACATTAGTATTTTTATTTTGCACAATGTTCATCTGTATTTACTTTCATTTAAAACTTTTTTTAATTGATTTTCATTCCTTCTTTCATTTCAGCACTTCCATATAAGATCATTTGTTTTTGGCTAAACAGTTCCCTCTAATGTTTAGGGTGAGTCTGCTATCAAATTCTCAGATATTGTCCACAAATATCTTTTTCATCTACACTTTGAAGAATATTTTCACTTGATATAGAATTAGGTTAGCAGACTGATTATTATTATGTGCTTTCAATGCCTTGAAGATGCCACTCTGCTGACTTCTGATTCCACCACTCCTGTTGAAAAAGCATTTTCTGTCTTACTATTGTTCCTTTGAAGGTTTTCTTTCCTGTCAGACTTCAAGATTTTTTATTTTGTCTTAGGTTTTCAGTAGCTTCATTCTGATGTGCTTAGGTATGGTTTTATTTATATTTCTGTTGCTTAGGGTTAATGGAGCTTCATGAAGTGGCACCTTGAGGTCTGTTTGAAAAATCCTCAGTCAATACAATTTCAAATGTTACTTGTGGTACACTCTTTCTCTTCCTCACTTCTGGAACTCCAAGTAGATATATGTCATGCCAGTATCTGTCCAACTATTTATGATGAAAGTTTTCTCCTTTTATTTATAATCCCTTGCAGACCAATTCTGTCATAAAGTACATTAAAGATTTTCTGTCTAAGTCAGTTGTAAATATTTATTAATATTCTATCTTTTTTTACTTCTCATGTCAGGGACCAGTTCTAGAAGTGGTCTCAGAATCATACTTTGAGAAGCACCATGTTAGATTTTTCCTACTGGCCTCCTATGTCTGTTGTGGTCTCTTTGTGTGTGTGTGTGTGTGTGTGTGTGTGTGTGTGTGTGTGTGTGTCTGTGTGTGTGTGTGTGTCTGTGGGTGTGTCTGTGTGTGTGTGTGTTTTAGATTTCTGTTCTCTATGCTTCAATCTGTTATGTTTTACTAACATCCTCAGCTTTACTAATCTTCTCTTTTCCCAAGTGTAATGAGCTACTAAACACATCTCTTGCATTCTTAATTTATGTTTTTCGAAAATTCTAGGATTTCTATTTGATCCTTGTTTACCTTTTAGGTTTTTTTAAAACATATTTTTAATGAGTTATAACATGTGTATAATAAGAAAACAAAATACTATTCTGACTTGTATCATTATAGCTTAATTTTACTTGTTTTGAAATTTACAAAGGGAATTATAGATTGCTTATAGATTCCTGTAGTCTATTTCTATTTTCTCTTGAAATTCAGGTATCTGGTCTTGTATCCTGACATGCCTGGTAATTTTCTATTAACTACTTGTACATTTTAAGTGAAACAATTATTTAAGTTCTTCCTCCATTGGGGATATTGTTTTATTCTGAAAGGTAGAGCATAGACTCATTTCCTTGATCCAGTAGAGAATGGTCTATTTCCAGGTTGCCCTTACTATTACAGTCTAGCTCTTCCAAGTCTCCATTGAGAATTTGTAATTTTTACCAGGCCCCTTCCTCCATGGGAGACTCTGAACCACAATTTCTTCCTCTTCAGGTATATGGGATTGCTTAAATACCTGCTTAGACTTTTGGCCTCTTATTTGCTGCATTCTTCTTGGCTTCTCTTGCGCAGAGTACAAAGTCCACAGGTTCTTCAGGGATTGTTGCATGCAGAATGTTGGCTCAGATATCTCTGGTTCCCTTTTCTCTGGGATCTTGGTCCTTCATAGCATGGCTGTGTTGGTATTCCTGAACAAGAATTTCTGTCTTCTAATTCCACTGAGATTCCTATAAGATCTAGGCCACTACTTACTGTGTGGCCTCTATGCTCCTTTTTGTGTATTGCAAATGAATCAAAGAAAAAGAGCCACAGAGAGGGTCCTGTTCACCTCAATACATTTCCCTTTCTCAGTTGTCTTGACTTCTCAAATTCTAGTCTCTTTAGGTGCATTCTGATGCCTCCCGGTAGTAATTTATCCGGCTTCTTAGTGGGAGAGACAGTATGATGTCAGCTACTCCATCATTTCTGCAAGCAGCGTGCTCTTGTGAGGATTAAATAATGTCTAAAAAACAGCTAACAGTACTAAATAATAATAAATATTCAACAAATACTTATTAATATTATTATCACTACATATAAACTAACTTTTAGTTCAGAGGAATCTTTTAGTGTAATGTTCCTAGGAATCCTACCCCAAACTCCCAATTCCAAGTGCTATTTATTCTCATACTTGTCCCTGGCATTACAAGTACACATATATTACCTTTAGGTTACATGGTCTTATGCACCAGACTTTCCCCTGTCTAGTAATCTTTTATCACCACATTAACAGTCCTCTAAAGAAGGGATTGTCTTTTTTCTTTTTCTTTCTTCCTTTTTTTTTAAGCTGCCCCAGCTATTTTCAAACCAAATCTATGTAGATCCCCAATAAATGATCCAAAGCTGCCTATTTTACTGTTATCTCAACCCTCCAGATGTATGGATAGATAGATAGATAGATAGATAGATAGATAGATAGATAGGCACTCCTGAGTTATATAGTAGTCTTGGAGTCCAAAAGCTCTTGAGGAATCTAGTTTAACAACTACTACCATGGTGGGATGCCTGGGTGGCTCAGTAGGTTAAATCTCTGACTCCTGATTTTGTTCAGGTCATGATCTCACGGTTTGTGGGTTCAAGCCCCACAACGGGCTCTGTGCTGACAGTGTGGAGCCTGCTTGGGCTTCTTTCTCTGTCCCTCTCCCTCTGCCCTTTCCCTCCTTGCTCTCTCTCTCTTTCAAAATTAATAAATAAACTTAAAAAAAACACTACTACCATAGGGACAATTTCTGGACATTTCATCTCTTAGAATCAAATAAGACTTAAACATTAATACTATAATTTGGAAAACAATGCTCAGTATTTTATCCCCTTTGGTCCCACTATAGAAAGGCTTGGCATGGCTCAAGCAAAATTTCTGGTGATTTTTAAGCATCACTCCACTTCTTTAGTGCTCACCAGAATCCAAATTATCATTATATTCATTCCATAATACACTAAATATACATCATGGCCTAGGTATCATGCTTGTTTATCATCCAGAATAAACAAGCATCAGGTGAAACAGCAAACAATGAGAGAAATCTGACTCAGGGTGGTCTAAATGTCAATCTTAGATTGTTTGTTGCTGGAAGAAAACTACACAGAAAAACTGGGAAGGAAGAAGAAAAGAGAAAAAAAAAAAAAGACAAGCAATCAAATATATTATATAGACAGGAAACTTCCTGGGTCCCATGTGCTATTATTCAGGCACAATGTCACATTAAAAGGAATAGAGTTGTTGGGGGCGCCTGGGTGGTTCATGTGGTTAAGCGTCTGACTTCGGCTCAGGTCATGATCTCACAGTCTGTGAGTTCGAGCCCTGCATCAGGCTCTGAGCTGACAGTTCAGATCCCCGAGCCTGCTTCAGATCCTGTGCCTCCCTCTCTCTCTGCCCCTCTCCTGCTTATGCTCTGTGTCTCTCTCTCAGATATAAAAACAAAAAACAAAAAACAAAAAAAAAACATTAAAAAAATTTTTAAGGAATAGAGTTGAACAAATATAACAATTTTAAAACAATTCCAACTTTACTTTGGCTTATCAAAATTAGATAGATATCTAATTTACAGTCCAATTCTCCTCCCTCTTTTTAATAAACTTTTAAGTTGAAAAACACAATTTAAAAAAAGCATAAACAATAAATATACAGCTTAATAGATTATTTCAAACTGACCATGAGTAGGTAACCACCCCTCAAAGTCATGAAAGAGAATGTTACAGAGACCTCAGAAACCCCTCCAATCCTGTCACCATACTCCTCTTTCTGTGCCCAAGAGGTGACCACTATCCCAAACAGTGATTAACCTGGTCTGCTTTTGAATTTCATATAAATGAAATCACATAGGTAGCTTTTAACACCTTTAGGTAGCTTTTAACACCTGATTTCTTTTGTTATATTTTGTGAGACTTGCCTACATTTCATTCTTTTTCAGTGCTGTATAGTGCCCCATTATATAAGTAGAGAATTTGTTCATCCATTCTATGTTGATAGACATTTTTATTATTCCTACATGTGGCTATTATTAATAAAGGTACTATAGACATTTGTGTGCATGATGTTCAGTGCTCATATATACTCATTTGTTGGAGTATATACCTAGAAGCAGAATTGCTAGGTTATAGGATATGCATATGTTCAATTTTAACAGACAGTAATAAGTTTGTCATGGAGGTTGTACTAATTATACTCACATCAGCAGTGTAAAAGAGGCGCAGAGCTGCATATCCTTGCCAACACTTGGTCTTGCTGTCATTTTTGGTTTAGCCATTCTGGTGATATTTATATCTCATTGTGGTTTCAATTGGCATTGCCCTGATTAGTAATGCAGCTGAGCATTCTTTCACTTTTCTATTGTCCATTTCACTATCCTTTTTTGTGAAGTGCCTGTTTACATGTCCATGAAGAACACTTCTTGAAAATCTCCTTCTTCCCTTCTCCTCTTCTCTCAGGAGCCTCTCCCTCACCTCAAGCCCATGTGGCTAATGTGACACACTCCTTGCCCCCTCACCTGCTCTCATGTATTTTGCTTAACATGGATTGATGTGGACTAGCTGCCATAGTTATGTTCTTACCTCTTTCCTTCCTCTAATATTCAGATTCTCTCTCTGACTGAGATACAGTCAGCAGGAATTCTCCCCCTTTCTTCTCTGCTGCTATTCTCTACCATCTTCCTGTTTCTGCATCACCAAAAGCCTGCGAAATTTCTCTTTCACATAGAAGTCTTTTGTAAGTTCTGTGAGGTTTTCTAATTCCCTTTCATGCCTCTACCACTCCCTTATGTCATGTTGGCCACTTGGCACAGAATGAATTCTGAAGATGAGCTAGTAAAGAAAGGACACACGCAGGAGGCCACTCTAAGGTCTCGGATGTCAAATTCCATCCTTTCCCAGAAGAAGCCTGTTTTTCTGGGACACGAGCCACACATTACAAAGAGCACAAGCTGCCTAGCAGCTCTCCTAATCTTCCTCTAGGGTAGACTCATGTCTCAGTAACCTCAAACCAAAGCCATTATCAGATTCTGTCTTTCCCCACCATGGAAAACTACTTGGCCACAGTATGACAGGCACAGATGGTACCACCAGCTGCAAGTTTTTTGAGCTCTTGTTGACTCTAAACTGCCCTTAGTCTTAATCTCTTTGCAGTTTGCTCAGTAGAATGAGAGATGGGGCCAAACTTCTAATCAGGGAATAAAATTTACGGTGGGAGATTTAGCAGGGTCTGGTGAAGGGTGAGATGGGGTTAGGGATATTGGCAAGATGCTTGGGGACAAGCCCTGAAAGAAATCTATGGAGAGTCAAAATGAATTTGAAATTGTTTAAGCAAAGGATCAGAGAAGAGACATAAGTAGAGAAAAATATTCTTAGTTCTGATGATAATCTTTCTGTTGGTCCAAAAATGGAGCCAGGTCTTTGTACCATGAAAGTTATGTATTAAGTAAGGAATGAAAGAAGTAAAATGAAGGACCATTCTAAGGAAGTGTTCTCTGTGTGGTTAGAATAGCCTAACATGACCATTCTGATTGTGGGAAGTGCCATCCAGCAGACCTGGATGACTTTTTGTATGACAGAAGATACTAAAAAAGCAACTGTAAGAGTCATTTACATGGATTCTGGGTCCTATATAAAATAAGTAAACATCATGCATTCCATGCATTTTTTTTTACGTTTATTTATTTTTGAGAGACAGAGCGTGAGAAGGGGAGGGGCAGAGAGAGAGGGAGACACAGAATCAGAAGCAGGTTCCAGGCTCCTAGCTGTCAGCACAGAGCCCAATGCGGAGTTCGAACCCACGAACCATGAGATCATGACCTGAGCTGAAGCTGGAAGTTTAACCGACTGAGCCACCCAGGCGCCCCCCCCCCCATGCATTTCTATCCAAAGATCTTCTATCCCCCATCTTCTATCCAACGATGTGTCAACAAGGAAACATGAAAGCTAGAAAAGACTGATCATGTATCTAACTGCTGGGGACAATGCTACCAGTTCAGACAGCTTTCTCTCATCCTCCAAAGGTAAGAACCTATAGGTCCTAACCAAATTTTTTTTACTCTTCCTTTTTGATATCCAACTACTATCAAACACCAAGACCACCAGTGTAAATGTAGGGAAATGAGCCAAAAGGCCTGGAATAAGCCCTTTTTCCTTAAATATGGTTATATGTAATATCTGGCCTTACTGAAAAAAGTGGAGAGATAGTGCCATCCATGCAAAGGAGTCAGCAGTACCAAAGGGGCATGTCTAGGGACACTATCTTCTCATCCTGAGGAGTGACACCATGACATTATATATCTGCAACCCCTGAACCCAAGTAGGCACTCAAGAGAAAGTTCAGTTACATAATGGCAATGAATTGTTTCACTTTTTGCCATGTGCCAGATACAACACTAAGAACTTTATATACACTATCTTGGCAAATCCTCACAACAATTCTATGAAGTTGGCTCCATTATTGACTTCCTCTATAGTTGGGACTTAGAGAGTTTAAAGAATGGAGTAAGTTCCCCCAGGTGGTACATGTGAGTGGCAGGTTTATAAAAACCCAAGGCCTGGATACTCAACAATGTGGCTTTCTTTATTCCATACTTCAGAGGTTCTGGACAAACTCCCAATTTTCAATTTCTCAAGCATGCCCTGGAAATATTTGATTCAGTGCTTTCTTCCTTTTCAAGATTTCTTTGGGCTATTTCTTTTGAAGTGCTTTGATCTTCATTTTTCCTATCTATAGTCTGACTATACACAGGTGAGTTTTTGTTTCATTTCTTTTGAGTGAGTGTGAATGGGGGAGGATATTTTGGTTTGCTAGTTTTATTTATTTTTTAAATGAATTTTTAAGCAATAAAAAGTAACCCAAAAGGTAATTAAAAAAGGAATATAATGCTAGTAGATTTGGCTAATTTATATATGTATGTTATAATATCCAGAGCAACCACTAAAAATACTCTATGGAGTGATATAATCAAAAACACTATAAATAAAGACATACAGGGGCGCCTGGGTGGCGCAGTCGGTTAAGCGTCTGACTTCAGCCAGGTCACGATCTCGCGGTCCGTGAGTTCGAGCCCCGCATCGGGCTCTGGGCTGATGGCTCGGAGCCTGGAGCCTGTTTCCGATTCTGTGTCTCCCTCTCTCTCTGCCCCTCCCCCGTTCATGCTCTGTCTCTCTCTGTCCCAAAAATAAATAAACGTTGAAAAAAAAAATGTTTAAAAAAAAAAATAAATAAAGACATACAGAATCCTAAAACCTGTTCAAGTAACCCTCAGGAAGATAAGAAAAGAAAAACATATGGATCGAAAGTGGACAAAACAAACAAAAACCAAATAATAATATGGCGGACTTAAGCCCTAACAAATCAATACTTTCTTTGCATGTAAATGGTCTGAAAACAGCAATTAAAAGTCAGAGATTTCTGCAGAGTGGATAAAAACAACAATCCAAGGGCACCTGGGTGGCTCAGGCTGTTGAGTGTCTGACTTCAGCTGGGGTCAGAATCTCACAGTTTGTGGGTTCGAGCCCTGTCAGTGAAGAGCCTGCTTTGGATCCTCTGCCCCCCTTCCTCTCTGCCTTTCCCCTGGTCACACTCTCTCTCTGAAAAATAAACATTAAGAAAATAAAAAAAACACAACAATCCAATAATATGCTGTCTATCATGTCTCAAGGAAATTATGCTGAGATTAAAAGGCCAATATCAAAAGGCTACTTGATCCCATTTATGCAACATTCTTGACATGACAAAATGATAGATACAGAGAATAGATTAGTGGTTGCCCAGGGTAAGGAGAGAAAAGGAGGGAGGTGGGTATGGTTATAAAACAGTAGCACCAGATCCTTATGGTGGAACTGTTCTATATCATGACTGGGATGTTGGTCATGCAAACCTACACGTGTGGTAAAACTGCAGCAAACTGAACCTCCCCCCCCCCCGCTCCCCGCCACCACACACATACACACACAACTGCATTAAAAACCAGTTAAATCTGAATAAGCCCTGTGGATTATATCAGTGTCAACTTTCTGGTTGTGATATTAATCTATATTTCTGCAAGATGTTACCACTGAAGGAAACTGGGTGAAGGGTATATGGGGTCTATCTGTATTATTTCCTACAACTGATATGAATCTACAATTATATCAAAATTAAAAAAAAAAAAACTGACGGGGGCGCCTGGGTGGCGCAGTCGGTTAAGCGTCCGACTTCAGCCAGGTCACGATCTCGTGGTCCGTGAGTTCGAGCCCCGCGTCAGGCTCTGGGCTGATGGCTCAGAGCCTGGAGCCTGTTTCCGATTCTGTGTCTCCCTCTCTCTCTGCCCCTCCCCCGTTCATGCTCTGTCTCTCTCTGTCCCAAAAATAAATAAAAACGTTGAAGAAAAAAAATTAAAAAAAAAAAAAACTGACGGAGGAAATATACATTAAGTAGGAAATCTCATTTACTTCTGTCTCTATATTCCTCCATTCTCTTCTCCAGGAATAACCATTGTGGCTCTTTTCTTACACATCTTGTCAGACATAAGCTAGAGTCTCTCCACATATAAATATATTGAATGCATATACACATATAGATTTATAATTTTTATACAAATTTTAACACCATACACACTTCTCCCCAACATTGCTTTATCAATTTACCTTTTTTTAAGTTTTTATTTAAATTCCAGTGAGTTAGCACACAGTGTAATATTAGTTTCAGGTGCACAATATAGTGATTCAACACTTCCATACAGCACCTGGTGCTCCTCACAAGTGCCCTCCTTAACCCCCATCACCTATTTAACCCATCCCCCTGCCACCCCCACCCCCACACCTCCCTTCTGGTAACCATCAATTTGTTCTCTATGGTTAGAAGTCTGTTTACCAATTTATCTTTGAGCTTTCAGCCATGATAGAGCTCCTTGTTTAATAGCCACACAGGATTCCAACTTATGAAAAACTCCTGATTGACTCAATCAGTCCTTTCTTCATAGAAAAACACAGTCCAACCAAAACCAGACATCTAGTTTATTTCCAAATAGTGCCTATTACAGACAAAGCTCCAGGGTGGGCCAGTGCACACTGATTTGATTTTTTTCTAACCATGTCTAACCATGACCCCATACATATCCCCTCGAAAAGCAGCCCTTGGTCCTGGGCCCCTGGGAGGTAGGCCTAGATCCTCCAGTCACTTCAGAGCGTGCTGGACCCTGAACTTAGCACATGCTGACCAGAGGCTTATTTATCTCCATGACCATGCCCCTGGCTTTGCATCACTCAGCTTCCCATTGTTATTTTTCTCTATTTTTAGGCTTGTAAATTTTCCTTAGCAAAAGTGAACCTATGTATAGTTTCCTAAAGATGTTTGTCTCTACTTTATGAAGATGTTCCCTCTCAGTTCGCTCCCAATTACCTAGAACACCCTTTTTCCTTATTTATTTACCTCCCTGCCACCCCTGCCATGACTTGTCCTCCTGGAATGAATGAAATAATTTGTCTTGCAACCCCATTTTGACAAGCAACTCAATCAAAAGTATAATTACCCTTTCTTGAGTACGATGGAAGGAAGGTGTTCTAATATGCCTTAAAGGTGTATAAACATGTACAAATAGTGTGGTGTTTACAATAATGGGGAGCAGGTACTCATATTTTGACATCATATGCCCCCTCCCCTTTTGTTCTTCACAAATCACCTCCCCTTATCTCTGTGTAATTTGTGATCTCCCAAGGAGGCACTTTAGACAGAATGGTGGGTATAAATTAATGAATTTTGCTGTTAAAATAAATAAAGAGAAAAAAATTGGGCACCTGGGTGGCTCAGTCAGTTAAGGATCCAACTCTTGACTTCTGCTCAGGTCTCACGGTTCGAGGGTTCAAGCCCCACATTAGGCTCTATGCTGACAGTGCAGAGCCTGCTTGGGATTTCTCTCCCCCTCTCTCTGTCCCTCCCCCACTTAGGCTTTCTCTCTCTCTCTCTCTCTCTCTCTCAAAATAAATGAATACATTTTAAAAATTTTTAAAAAAATAACGAGATAAACAAAATCTGGCCACTTCCCAATGCCTGTTGCAGAAAGCCACAACAAAAAACCATTTTTGGTTATTTTGTTTTCAAAACCAGTCACAGCTCAGCTCATGTACTGGTATGTTGGCTCATTTCTGCCAGTGAGCCAACAAAGTGCTGACTGAATTGTGTGTGCATGTGTGTGTGTGTGTGTGTGTAATATTAGTGTCAAATTAAGGTGCCATACATAAGTGGCATACCGTGACATATTTATAATCACTTTTAAATTGTTCCATGTAATTTAAAAATATACGTCTCCAATGTTTAGTAAGTGCTGTCTCTATATCCGTTGAGTAAACTTGAATGAATCAGTGAGAATGCCTGTTCTTGTCAATGGTTTTTCTTAGATCATCTGTGTCTCCATGTCAGATGCCTGTTTTATTAGTGTTGTTTATTAGTGTTTTATTGCCTGTGATTATGAAAGTTTAGTAAAAGTTAGGTGATACAGCTTTTCTTTGGCTTTCCTTCTTCAGACAAATATTCTGTAGCCCTTGCTATATTCCATAATGTGCAAGCTCTGACTCTCCCTAACCATTATTACTCGGCACAGCAGGACTACTTTAACGTCTGATCTATTCCACCAGGTGAAGCAAACAATTTAGACAGAGCACCACAGCTGCTTGATATAGGATGTCCTCATGTTTTGGCTCCCTTTTTTTAATACACCCAAGCACCACATTTATTTTTTCAACAGCTGCTGCACATTGCACGGATTTCTTAATTAGCTAATGTTTGGAAAGTCCTTTGAAGATAAAAAGCCCTATATAAGTGCTAAGTGTTATTATTACCTTGACAAAAGAGTTCTCTTTTACCTTGGCTCCTTGCAAAATGTGTGAGCTTTCCTTCTCTCTAACTAGCGGTAGTCAAACCATAGGTACATAAATCACAGGAGAAAGAACTCAGAAATTCAGCTGTGGCCCCTGAACGCAGGCGTCTGGGCACCCTGGAGTGTTTCTCATGTCTTAATGTAATCTTCGCCAGGCACCATAAGAAAAAAATGCTGAGCGAGAAGACACATTTTCAGGCTCTAGAATGCTTAGGGGGGAATGCAAACACTTCTAGGACTCTCTTTCTTGTGAGAGCGTTTTGCGCGTCAAACTTCACATTTGTTTCTCTTGGCTTGATTTTGGAAAACAAAGCAAATGTTGAGCTATCACAGATTGCGTCCTTGCAAATAGATTACCCATGGCCTAGAGATGAAAAATGATTTTCCTGAAACATATAAATGTATGAGGTGCCTTCTCCCTTCCTCATTACCAGGAGGCAGGATACTAAAGAAAATCTACAAAATGATGGGAAAAGGCAACGAAAGCCTCCACAGTTCAATGCTCACACCTTACCCCCACCCCACGCGCATCTTTGCTTATCAAAAACACTACCCTTCAAAGGTACAGAAGATGCAGCTTCTGTCCTGGAGAATTTTCCATTTTACTGTTAATAAAACAACAACAATGATAACTTCCATTGGCACCTATTTACTAGGTCTTGTGCTATGTGCCTTACACATACTATTTACTCCCCACAACAACCCAGAAAGGTATTGATTATTATTATCTCCATCTGCCAGGGGAGCAAAGAGGTCAGGGAGTTCAAATGACATGCCCCAAGCTATCAAGTAGATGATGGGAGTCATAATGTGAACCCAGGTTTTCTTGGCCACAAAACTGAGCTCTTTCAACAAACGATAACACCTCAAGGTCATAGTCATTAGAGCCACAAGAGAGGTACAAAATAAGTGTGGCGTCACTCCTGGTGCAATTTTTTATTGTAGAAAGGTAGCGGAGGCAAGGAGCACGTATGGCTGGTACAATCAGGGAAGTCATTGCGAAAATGACTCTGATCGCTTTGTGAGGAGATAGCGTGGCTACACTCAGCACAGTATGAGAACTGGCACTCTCAGATCACCAACTCATGGATCAACGTTTGCTGTCCCTCCCACTTCAGAATTTAGTCAAGGGATAGAAGGCCAAAATAGTGGAAGATGAATACAAAGACCAAATACTCATGTCATGGAAATTAGCTCTGTCCTTCAGTCCTAATTCATATGCATTTTTTTTTTGAATTTTTAAAAGTAAATACATTACTTAAATTTATTTACAATAAATTACGCAGTTACCAGTTTTTCCTAATGGCACTGGAGTTTCAAATCTGAGTGCCTGGGAAGACAGAGGACAGTGGTGGCATTAACTGAGAGAGAAGGAATTGGGAACGGGGGAAATAACAAATTCTACCAAATGATCCAAAATTGGAAAATTTTCCACTAAAACCCCCGACTGGTAGGCAAGGACTATGCAAGCAGCTTTAGTGCCGTCTGCCCACGCAGAACCCTTAATCAGCCTGCTTCTCCTATCACTTGAAAGCTGCTGTCTCTGCTTCCTGGTGCCAAAGTACACTTATGGAACAAGGACACACTCGACAGGCTCACATGCCAAGAGAAAAACACTTTCTGGTGTCCTCCCTAAATGATACTAGGAGTAGAAAATGCTGTCTGTTATTACACCGCTCTAGGGCTGAAACTCTTATGAAGGTAGAAATCCATACTCCAGATCAGCTTTGAAAAAATCTCTGGGAACTGGGGACAATTCATAGTTCCCTGCTGAGAAGCAGGAACAGGGACAGTGAGATGCTCAGTGGCGAAAGCTTGTTTGTGGCTAACAGATTAGATAATTTTTTCAAGAACAACATCCTTGTGAGCCCTGTGATTACTGTCAAGTAACTGAGCTTGTTGACCTACAAAACATAGATCAAAGACTAAATCTGCATTTCACACAAGATTCCTTCCAGGCTCTAGAAGCAAAGTTGGCCAAGTTGCTGATTTAAAACCAGAAACATAAAACATAAAATATTGTCACTCAGAAGTTATAATGTAGGGGAGGATGGCAGGGTTCAGAGATCAGAGAAAGAGAACCTTGAACTCACTGCTGCCAGAAAGTGCCATGAAAATTCTCTGTAATTTCGTTCAATCGTCCTTCAGAGATAAATGGTCCCTTATTCCCTTTTAGGTCTCCAAGCTTCTTCTAATGGAACCACTAGCCTTTCTGTCTCCCATAGATCTTGCATTTCCCACCTCTACTTTTTAATTCCAACTGTCACTTTTTTTTTTCCTGGAATGCCTTTCCAACCCATCTCCCCATTTCCAATCCTTTCCCTTGTTCAATGTCTACTTCATATGTCACTTCCTCAGGGAAGCCTTTCTCTCAGGGAGAAGTATAAATAGCACTTCTGATTCATTTCTCATATGGGAACAAGTACTTTTCCCTGTGTAATGATGCTGTTTAAAGGACATATTTTGGTAATGGTTTTATTAGCCTGGAATCACCTTGAGAGTGAGATCCATATCTGTTTCATCTTAGATTCCTTTGGCTCTCAGTCCAGTACTTTGAAGAGCAGCAGATAATAAATAAATATTTTTCCAATAAAAGTTCACTCAACAGTCCTCACATTTTTTATCCCTTATTGCCAGGTGCTATTCTAAGTGCCGGAATATGCTATGAACAAAGTTGGCTAGCTTTTCTGACCTAATAAAATTTACATTCTAAAGTATTGGACAGACAATAAACAAAATAAGTAAGCTATGTAGAACAGCAGATGATTATAAGTACAATGAAGAAAAATAGAGCAGAGAAGGAAGATAAAATGGGTCAGGTGGTTGAAATTTTAGATTGTATGGACAGATGGGCAGATGGATGAACGGCTGGATAGATGCATGAATGGTTGGGTGGGTAGATGCCTAGGTGAATGGATTCATTACACAGTAAACAAACAAACAAACAAACAAACAAACAAAAAACTGGCTTTATCAGTTTGGGGGAAAAAACCTTTCCCCAAACACTGTCTACTCTCCTTCTAGAAATCAGTTTCTGGAGCCAAAAAAATAATGCTCATCTCATCCACAATAATTTTAGAGAAATAGAGGACAGAGAATTTGATTTCTCAATTTATTGCCATATTGACTTCAGGTGCCCCTGAGCAAGTCATTTTTGGTAACCTTGTAAAAAATATTTTAATGCCTAATACTTTATGAAGAAACAGTTTCTTTGGGTCAGAAAAATCATGTTTTAGTCTGGGGACTCTCCCATAAAAAGAATGATCTTTTCAAATGAGAATTAGCCATTGAAGATGGAAATATGAGAAGGGAGATTTTTACACTGAAAAGTGGATGAGTTATCTGGTTATGCTAATTTAATCAAGTCTAGAATAAAGATAGGTTCCCCAAAGCATTTGGGATTTCATATCTTTAGACCCACGGTGGCCACTTCCTATATCACAAAGGAGTTCATTTATTATTACTAATTTACTAATTTTTACTTGCAACATGGAATGGTGAGAATAATTTCATGTGTCACCATTCTAGAGATGAATGAGTACCTAGTCCAAAAGGATGACTAAACTTCTCATGCTTGGTCTCTGTTGCATTGTTACTGGAAAAACAGCAACAGGCATGGCACTCTCTACATAATTTCACAAATTGATTTCAATTTTAGGGAAAATATCTCTTCATGGCTAAAAGTCTACTTCAGACTCAGTGGAAAACATTCAGTGTATGAGAACATCTTTTCAGTGTTCCAAGCTAGCTCTTTGAAAAGCGAAAGCAGCATAGCCATTCAAGGGCATTTTCATTTCAGTCATGATTTTCAAGACTTACAATATTATGGATTAGGAATTTTCTGCCTACTGTAGAGATAGTATTGCTTAATGTCTAACGTGGCCTCTGAACATTTCAATCCAGTCTCCGTTTCCACTGTAAGCCATGCGCTCTTGTTTCCTTTCCCACTTCATTCCTATTTTCTTAGTTTCTAAGACAGAAGCAGATAGAATGGAGTCTGTATATGCTACCAAAGTGGGGTGGGGATGGGGGGAGGTCGCGGGTCACAGCTTCCGTGAAATGGTTTAACGCAAGGACTCAGAATCAGATTGTCCAAGTTCATCTGCTAGCTCCACAACTGCTATCTGTGTGAGTCTGGGCGAGGTAGCTCATTCCTCTGTGCTACTGTTTTTCCTTTGGTAAAATAAAGATACTGCAATAAAGTTTCCATGAAGGTTCAATAAGTTACTATCTATAAATAGCTTACAGATAGTAAATGCCTGGTGTGTGGTGAGCTCCATGTCAGTATTTGTTATTAGTTGTTCTTCTGCAAGTAGAAAAGGAAAAACCAGGGAGGGAGGGAGGGAGAGAGAGAGAGAGAGAGAGAGAGAGAGAGAGAGAGAGAGAGAGAGATTGATTCTTCTGTGGCCACCGTCCCAGCTTTCTCTGGCTAGGATTCAAAGTGATGTCTAGGCATGTTGACAGACTGGGAGGCAGGCCCCTTAAAGTGTGTGCCTGTAAGGGATGGAGGGGCTCTCTGGGAAATAATTCTTCCCAATTGCTGAGCCCCACAATTTGGGCCCAGTAACAAAGCCTTTGTCTTAGTGGAGAGAAGAGTTATTCCGATTATATCGGATCCGACTTCAGACTAGTCTCATAAGTTAAATAGACCTATTTGGTTCTAGGGAGATAATGAGCTATATTAAAAAGGAAAGAGATATTTTACTAAAAATTCTGTAAAACACTGGAGAACAGACAGCATGGTGCTGAGTCTGTCTCTGAAAAGGGTGTAAGACAGTGATGCGAACAGAGAGGTGCTATCCTCCACTGCCACAGAGCAGTAATGGGGGGGGGGAGGCAAAGGTGGGGAATAAAACTTTCAGTGGTCGCAGACAGCCCAAATGGCACTTAGCTAGAGAAGGACTAAAACTATTGATTTCCACAGCCCTCTGAATGCTGCCGGAACCAAGATAATAGTGAAACTTTTGCTTTGTTACAATATAGTGATGGCAACGTGGCTCATAAACTATAGTCATAAATAAATTTTACCTGCTAGGCTTACGATCCGAAAAAGTCAGGGAAAGGATAAATTATTTCATTCACAAACAAAGCATTCACAAGCATTAAACAAACGCTTATAAAGCCCCTCCTATGTCCCAGGCGCCTTGTGTTAGGTGCTAGGGATACGAGGGGGAGATAAAGCAAGCATGTTTGTGCACTCCTGGAACTGGCAGTCTGGAGGGGTGAGAGACACAAGTCGCCAGGCAACTAGAAACAGTCAGTGCTCTGGAGGGGAAGGTACACGGTGCTGTGGGAGCACATGAGGGGCAAACAACCTGAATTTGGAGCACTGGTGAGGGCTTCTTCCCTTGGGAGTGACCTCTATGCTGAGAGCTGAAGAATAACTAAAATCTAGCCAGGCAGAGAGGGAGGAGGAATATTCCAAACCATGGCAACAGTATGTACAAGGGTCCAGATGCTTGCCTTAGAGAAAACCGTTGTAACCAGGGGTCAGCAAACTATGGCCTCGGGCCACTGCCTGCTTCTGCAAATCAAGTTTTGTTGGAATACAGCCGTGACCATTTGTTTGCATACTGTCAGTAGCTGGTATAACGCTGCAATGGCAGCATTTGCTTCTGCTCTGCAAAGCTTAAAATAGTTACTATCTGGACCTTTACAGAAAAAAAAAAAAAATTGCTGAGCCATGGACTAGATCAGAGAGGGCAACTGGAAAAGTGGTCAGCATTCTCCTGGTTAACTTCCTCCTGGTTTTGGATTGGACAGTAATATAAGCAGAATGGAATGAGTCGACAGGTACACTTTTCTGTGCACTTTACACCTCAAATTCACAGCAACAGCCCCTGTGGCACCATGAAATGTGCCTCTGTGGCATGTTTTTACATTTGTGCTTCATGGAATGCTTTTTATAAGACACATTTTTATCCAAGATACTAGGAGGCACTAACTCGCTTCATGCTGCTGAGACCAAAAATGGTTTCTAGATTATGGCCTCAAGTTTCCGGGAACATGCAGAATAAACCACACGATCTGAAAAGTCACATGACAAGCCCTCTTAGGGTGAAATGCTGAAGGCAGATGGAACACCCAGTGTGGCCACACTGTCAGTTCTTGACATCCGGTTCAGCAAAGGACACTTACTTTGGGGTTTCATAATAACAAAAGCTTTACTGAACTTTTGCCCTATTCAAAATTTAGTACATGCTTCTCTGGGAACCTTCTCCCCTACCCTTCTGTAATCCTACTATCCTCTGTTCTTAGTTATACTTATTTCCTTTGCCCACAAGGACTCAGATAAATATCCCCACTTCCTGTTCCCATAATGCACTGTGTGTACTACACAGTACCATTTCTTTCCTGACATCTGCCCCATTCCTGTAAGATCTCTGAAGGCAAAGCTGTGTCCTTTTCACCACTGTAGGTCAGTGCCTGAAATACTCGTGGGTCCTCAGTGTATATTAACTACACGTACTACGAAGTGAAAATTTTACATATGGTTTGCTCTAAATTTTTTTTTTCAACGTTTATTTATTTTGGGGACAGAGAGAGACAGAGCATGAATGGGGGAGGGGCAGAGAGAGAGGGAGACAGAATCGGAAACAGGCTCCAGGCTCCGAGCCATCAGCCCAGAGCCTGACGCGGGGCTCGAACTCATTGACCGCGAGATCGTGACCTGGCTGAAGTCGGACGCTTAACCGACTGCGCCACCCAGGCGCCCCACATATGGTTTGCTCTATAGCTAACAAGCATAATACATGAATAATGAACCATATGTTTCTGGTATCAACCCCCATTTTCTTCACACTAAGGAATTATCCAGGTGTCACTCAGAGAATGGTCTCTTCTCTGGTGTCATTTATGTCTTCTTCTGGTTTCTTTGTCCAGATTAGGCAGGCCCCCTGATTCTCTGCCTCAGAGGCCACCCTCTCTTCTCTAACGCCGACCTGCTAGAATGTCACTTCCTTACATCAGAATTTTTAATACTAACTGTAAGGACTTCTCAATCTCTCTTATAGAAAAGAGATTTAACTAACTGTATTTCTGTGGAGTTTTATTTGTCCTAATTTTTGTTGCAAAGTGCTGGTTTCCAAATCTTATGCCTCGCAATGGTCCTATTTATCTGCTATAGTTTTCTGTTTTCAGCACTTGTATGTTCTGCCAGACCGGGGAAAGGGGAGGCAGTTTTTACCAAGAAGAAAAAGTGATTTCTTGAGTGATTTCAAATTACAACACCAGGGGTACTTTGGTACTTGCTGGATGGGAACTTTCTGTTTAATCATTTTATATGCATGACCATGTAAAAGAAATCAAACCAAACAGGGAAAGATCTAAAGCTTCTCAACAAAGTAAGGTTGCAAAATAGGAGAAAGATCATGGTACATGGCAGTCGTGTTGCAACACTGTATCCTTATCCTTCTTACTTAATTATTTTAGAAAGTAGATAATCCATGAGGGTAAAAAAATCATCACAAGTAATGTTTCAACAAATGCATGAATCAACTAGAACTGACCATGCACATTTTTTGCACTTAGGATCTACTTTCAAATTTCTAAAAATATAAATAGTAGGCACTTCAGGGGCGCCTGGGTGGCTCAGTCAGTTAAGCATCCGACTTTGGCTCAGGTCATGATCTCACAGTCTGTGGGTTCAGGCCCTGTGTTGGGCTCAGTGCTGACAGCTCAGAGCCTGGAACCTGCTTCAGATTCTGTGTCTCCTTTCTCTCTGCTCTTCCCCTGCTCACACTCTGTCTCTGTCGCAAAAATAAATAAACACTAAAAAAAAATTAAATAGTAGACACTTCATTTGAGAAGCTAAATAAGAATCAGAGGAAAAGAATTTTGGAGGGGTCAGTCATATTAAGTTTTTAAAAGATCATGGACCTGAATCCACACATTTCTTGCCTGCTTTGAAAGCAAAACAAAAAACAAAACAAAACAAAACAAAACAAAACAAAACCAAAAAACAAACAAACAAAAATGTGCACTGGACGAAATTACACTGGGTTAAAAACTAATTTCATGCACAGATTGACTTAAAGGGAAAACGTGGCATAGGGGAAAGTAATTCTGAAATGGATTATGAATCAGTTTCAAGAAAATGAATTCAAGAAGTTAATTCTGAAAATAAGGAAACCTTCCAATATGGAAAGAGAGGGACTCAGTCTACGGTAGTAAGGCAATAGCTTTTTCTGATGCTGGCAATTCTGTAATTTCACACCTAACACATATGTTTTGTCAGGGATTGTGGATAATATAAGGACTTGAGGGAAAGAACAAAGAAGAGAGAGAAAACAAGTAAAAGTAGATTACATTTATAGATAAATGTATCTGTGCCATTGACACAGGAATGATAACCATGAATTAGACTAATGAACCCAATGTTCAGAAAATTAAATACACTGTAAATGGCTCTGTTAGTTTATCAATTTTCAGAATGTGGAAAAACGAAAAGACTATGCTTGTCATTACTTTAAAAGAATTCTAGGGCCTAGTTTTACATACATACTCAAAGCCTTTGTGAATTCTTTCTTGAAAAGATCTTAATTATGTGGATGACACATTGATTTTCACTGGCACAGACCTCTGAGACTCTTGGGTCCTGGAATTATTTAAGATATCACAAAAAAGTCTACTCACTATAGTGTCAAAGCAAAAATAATAGTTTCATCTTCAGTAAGTATGGAAAGGAATCTAATTCGTAAAGAGTTTTGTAAAAAGATGGGTTTGTCTTAATGATTCTGTCCAAAGTGTCCTTGATCCTTCAGAAGGTCAGAAGTCCTTCATTTCCACAGTCTTTCTACCTAACTGCCCAAGCATCCAAGATCTATTTTTAGAGTTTTAACTGTTTCTTGTACTGAGTTTCACAATATCATTCTGCCTAAAGTAATACTTGGTACCATTATTGCCAGAGACTAACAATCTAGAATAAGAAGCCTTAAGTGACAAAGAGTTTTGGAAACGTTTTAGCATATTAAAATATCCTTCCTTCACCTTATAGGGGGAAATTAAAAACAAGTCTGATCTAAGAACTTTAGATTTCAAATACAGTTAGTTTTTTAAAAAAATCTCAAGAACCAAGAAGTGGAAGCAAGCAACCCAAGTGTTCATCACCAGATGAACGGATAAACAAAATGTGGTATATACATACACTGGAATATTATTCAGTCTTAAAAAGGAAGAAAATCCTGTTCTATGCTACAAGGTGGATGAATGTCGAGAACACTATGTTAAGTCAAATAAGCCAGTCACAAAAGCAAATTCTCTAGGATTCCACCCATATGAGGTATCTAAAGTAGTCAAATTCATAGAGACAGGAAGTGGAATGGTGGCTGCCAGGGGATGAGGGTGGGGAGAAGGAGGAGTTGTTTCAGGGGCACAGAGTTTCAGTGTTGCAAGATGCAAAAGTTCTGGAGATTTACTGCACAATAATATGGATGTACTTAATACTACTGAACTGTAAGGGCACCTGGGTGGCTCAGTTGGTTAAGGATCTGACTTCCACTTAAGTCATGATCTCATGGTTTGTGAGTTCGAGCCTCGGGTTCTGTACTAACAGCTCAGAACCTGGAGCCTGCTTCAAATTCTGTGTCTCCCCCTCTCTCTGCCCCTCTCCTGCTCTCACTCTGTGTCTCTTTCTCTGAAAAATAAATAAAACACTAAAAAAAGTTTAAAATAATACTACTGGACTGTATACTTAAAAATGGCTAAAATGGTAAATTCTATGTTATACATTTTTCACAATTAAAAAAACATAAGGTATGTTTCTGACTCATTTACATGTAATTTATCGCTCATTTGGAGAGAAATCAGAGAGCCGTGAAACCCTTGCCATGAGTCGGTCCTTTAATTAGCTTCTAGCTCTTTTTCTTACACACAAAATCTCCTATTTTGACAGGATTAAATGAACAGGAGTACATGAAAGGAAAGGTTTAAATTTTCCTTGAAATTGAGACGCTGACTCCCAGAAGGCCAATGAGGTTCTAAACTTGAAATGTACACTTGACAATCACTATTAATAACTAAGATATACCATCAGACCAATTCCCCAACCTACTTACTATGTATGAACACAAGCAATTATGACTTTGCACAACACACATACCATATACTACAGAGCATGGAGCCAAATTAATGCATAATATAATCTAGCATGGATAATTGATAACAGGAATATTGATTAGCCACCAGAAATATTTCATCTCAACATTTTGTATTTTCATTATTAAGCAAGGAAATAGACAGGTATATTTATTACTGAACTCTTGAAAAAAAAAAAAGCTGGAGTAGAGCATATTTGAAATCAGGGCCCAACGCTGTTCATTCTCAACAGAGCACTAGTTATTAAGTTGTATAACTTAGTGTTAGGCTCCAAGTACTGGCAGGATGAAGAAAGTGTAGTGTTTGCTCTAGAGATCTTACTACAAAATGAAGAAGATAGATAGACCTTTATAAAATTAGAATGTAAACAGAATATGTAAGAGCTATAAAAAGGGGGTGGTGGTGCTGTAACAATGCAAAAGAGGGGAAAAATCAGTCTAAAGCCATAGACTTATGGTCATTTAGATTCTGCTTAATAACACGAGAAAAAAAATATACTTCCCATATACATTCCATTTTGGGGAGTTCTGTTTGACTAAAAATTCTTTCCTAGGTAAAATGAAAGTATGTCCCCTTCAGCATACGCTTGTTTGGAGGACTGACACATTAATTCTCTCCTCTCATCTACATGGCAACCCTTATTATCAATAATTAATTAATTAATTTTAACATTCATCAAAGTGGGTGTGGAAAATCCAAGTGGAGCTGAGCTGGCATTTGGATATAAGAATCTGGAAGGTTGGAGAGAAGTTCCAGCTAATGATGTGCATTTGGGAATCACCAGGCAATGAAATCCTCCACCATTTCACAAGCCTTCTTTCTTCTCTCAGCTCTACAAATCTAACCGTTCACCCATCCTGGTAGATTCTACTTTTGTTTTAGCTCTCTCATCTTGCCTGCAGTCACTATCCTCATTTATTTTAATAGCCCCAAATTGCCTCCCTGTACCCAGCTCTGCACACTTCTAAACCATTCTCCATATTGCAGCCAGACTTGGCCTTACTACGTGAATTTGCTCAGTCCACTGTTACAAAGCATCACACACTGAGGGGCTTAAACAGCAGAAATATATTGTCTTAAAGTTCTGGAGGCCAGAAGTCTAAGATCAAGGTGTTGATCTCAAGGTGATATCAAGGCCCGCTCCCTCTGCAGATGCTAGGGGAGGATCTGTCCCAGGCCTCTCTCCTAACTTCTGATTGTTCCTTGGCTTGTGGCAACATAACTCCAATCTTCACATGACATTCTCTCTGTGAGCATGTTTATCTCTTTAAATGGCAGTTTTTAGAATAAGGACACTTAGTTATATTAGAGTAGGGGCCTACCCTACTCCAGTGTGATCTCTTCTTAACTAATTACAATTACCTTATTTCCCAATAAGGTGTCATTCTAAAGCACTGGGGTTGGGATTTCAACCAATGAGTGGTGGGGCTGGGGGATACAACTCAACTTAGAACACTTATAACATATAAATCAGATCCTGTCATTTTCTTTCCAAATGATCTAATGGCTCTGTATTGCCCACAGGACAAAGTCTAAAATGTCTTAACATGGTTTACTAAACCCTTTATAATCTGGTCCCTAGTTTCCCTTGTGTTTTATCTCTTGCAACCTTCTTCCCCAGAAGCTTACTCTCAAAGGGCTTTAACTAACAGAAATGTGAAGGTACATTCATATATAAGTAAATACAGTGCGAAGTGCCCAAAAGAGTTTATTATTAACATTCAGAAGAGGTGGTGATTATTTTCATTAAGTTTTTATAGAAAAGGAAACATTTGAACTGAGTCCAGAAGGGTGGAAAGAATTTAGGCATTAAAGAGATGGTGGAGAAAAATCTTCTCACTGGAAATAAAATAAAATAAAGTAAAGGCAGCAAGGAAAGAAATCAGAAGATTGGTGTCGGGGAATGGGCAGGAAAATTTTGGAAAACTAGATGGTGGAGGGCCATGAATATTACACTAAAAATTTTAGACTTTTTCCTATTGACAGTAAGAATTTGCTAAATATTATTCATGATTCCCATTTACGTCTCATTCTGGCCCTTGGAAGTCCCATCTCATGTACACTGACCTACCTATTTGGGCACATGCCTCTTTGGGTAGACCTTAGTACTTTCTCCAAGCACAATTTCTCCCTTCCTTCTTTCCTCCCCTCCCCCCTTTCCTGCCCTCCTTCCCTTCAGCCCACCTGCCTTCCTTCCATCCTTCCTTCCTTCCTTCCTCCCTCCCTCCCTCCATTCTTTCTTCTTTGTTTCCTTCCATACAATTATATTTAGATCTCCATAAGATTTCACTACAAGTACTGACCTAGGACAGAGATGGCTCAGAGAGAGGAAGAATAACTTGGTGGCTATTGTAATAGCTCTTGTTGCATTATGCTCAGGTACAGATTATCACTATGATTTGGCATCACTACCAGGAGATTCAATTAACAGGTTATAGAATTAGAATGCCTTTTGCTGTATTCTTTTTGTTTGTGATACTCGCTTAAGTTTTAATTAACTTTCATTATCATCTCATCACCTGCTTTATATCTATACCTTCCCTGTCCATCTCAGCTCTCCCTATGTCCCTTCATTGCTTTACTGTCCTTCATAGCATTTAACAACATCCAACATACTTATGTTATTATACTTATGTTATTTTTTTGTCACTTTCTTCCATTCCCCACTAGAACGTAAGCTCCATGAGGCAAAACAAAACAAAACAAAACAAAACAAAACAAAAAACAAACCTTACTCTATTGTTTACTGCTGTATCTCTGGAGCTTTAAACAGGGTTTGGCACATGACAGGCACTCAGTGTTGTTAAATGAATTACTTTATTTTGGTCTTTATATCTGGAGCCCATCAAAAGCATTCTTGCTTCTTGTAAGACAACAGACAACATCAAGAGTCCAGTAAACAAAGGTGATGAAGGGTAGACCCAAGAAACATCCAGGAGGTAGCATCTAAAGGATTTGACAATTCAGTAGATGCTTAGAAAAGAGGAGAGAAAGAAATCAAAGCCAATTCAGATTTTCAGGCTGAGTGAGTAGGAAAAGTAGGAGCTACTGGCAAGGACAAAACCAAGAATACTAGCGAAGGAACAGGTTTGGAGATTAATGTTCTAAAAACTGATTAACAGTGTAATTATAATTCCCTATAAAATATCACTTTGCTCTGTAATATATTATTTTGAAAAAGCAGAGAAACGTGATAAATCCTCACATTCAAATAACCTTCTTTAAGCCAACAGTATACACATACAAGATAATACCATATGGGAAGGCGAGACAGAGAGAGGCAGAACAAAGGAATTCTGACTTTGATAGATTAAACCCTTGACTTGATAAATGGTTCATGCAGATCAGTAATGGGAAGTCTTACGTGCCAACACAAAGAGCCAAAAATAATCTTGTAGTTTTAAAGACTGAATGAATGATATGGCACTCTGAGCTTGGAAGAGCCTCAGCTGTGATCATAAAATATGTATCAAAAGCGTTGGCTCTCTGAGTGATACGTAAAGTTCCTGCCTGGCTGTGGTGGAAGTTATTTTTTCTGATACAGAGTTGGCCAAATTCAGATTACAGATTCTGCATTTTATAATTCTTCTAGCATAAATTGCTGCAAACCAAGAGAAATCCAGAACACACTTTTTCTTGGTTTGTGGAGAAGGTGGCAGTCTATAAAGGGAAATGAGCCAGCAGATTTATCCTCTTTATCACAAAGGGAAATCACAATGCATATCTCAAAGTGGAAAAGAAAAAGATCATATATCAGAAAAAGGACTGAAAAAAAATCTACTAAAATGGAAAGTTTCCTTGGAATACATGTAATTTCTATTCTATTTCTTTGCAATGGATATTATAATCCAACTAGGAAAAATTAATTAAAGGTTTTTTTGAAAAATGATCACTGACCCAAGTTTCTTGGCAATAAGCTTATGGGTCATCTTAAGAAATTCTGGCAGTATAGCATCTCTACTGAAAAAATAAATTAATGGGGGGGGGGTATTTTATACCAATCCAAATCACTTGAGTTTAAGGGAAAAAAAAAAAAAAAAGAGAATCTATATGATTGTTTTGGAAACAACCAAAGCATAGGAATTCTTATCACTCTGATGAGATGCTAAGTATATTAAACTAAATTGAATTCCTAGATACTCCTTAAATTCTGTTTTAATCAACAAAGTCAACCCCTGCATCTGAAAATTATTTCAATAAATTCAATATTTTCTATCTCTTAAAATTTCCCCTCCTATCTCAGTAAGAGCCTACCGAAACAGTTTTGCTTTCTTTGTCTTTGCTTTGTTTAAGAGACCATAATAGAAAAGAAAAACAGCAGAATTCAAAGGGTAAATCTGATAGCCAAATACAGATGAATGTTAACATTCTCAATACTGGCTACATTCCCCAAACCAATACTCATAGACTTTCCAGAGCAACAGTGGCAAAGCATAACTAATCATTTGAAAGGAAACAAAATAGAAACCTCGCCCCTATATACTCATTTGCACATGCACATACCTTATCAAATTCCATAACATTTTCGATACATAAAGGCTGGTTTGATTTTAAAACCAACCAACCAACCAATCAACAAAAACTTCGAAATACAGCATACTCTCAGCATTCGGTGATTTAAAATTCATCATTTGGATCTGAGAATTCAGCCAAAAGTCCATTATGTAACCTATACACTCAAATATCTACCTTAGGACAGGTTATAGTTCTAGCTATTGAGAATGTGTTGTAAATGGAGCAACAAGGTCCCCTCTTTACTAGAGCTGACAAGACAGCAGTGGAGGGCCAGCAAGAAAGAAGGGGCCATACCCCAAGCTAAGACCAACTCTAGGACTCCTCTATAGGATAGGTGATGGCCCAAGGGCAAGTGGACTAGTTGAAGCTCCAGGGCCAGGCCTGAGGTGGCAAAACTGAGCAGCCTGGGACAGGACAGTAATCACTAGGGTAGCCACTGTGGGTCCGTGGCAGTGGCAGCAGCATAAGCAGGATGGCAACTGTAAGAAAGAGAAGGGTGGAAGCAATTCAGCAGTGCCTTTGTGGCCATCGCCCCCATCAAGATGGGAAATGCCATCTGGCATGGTGCCATGTAAAGGAAAAATGAACCAGGCAGCGCTGTACAAGGGCAAGAGGTGTGCCTCTACCGTGGACTGCCCCAAGACCCACCTGCTAGTGGGTTTATGGGATAGGCTGGGGCTGTGAAGTCAAAAGGGGTCCAAGTCTATGTCTGAGTGTCCATGTCATGACTGGTGAATGGGTATGAGCCCACAATATGGAAGGCAAAGTTCAGCTCCTGGCTGGCCCTACTGGGACTTCTGGGGAGGGGACAAATTTATTACAAGATGCTTCTTTGCTGCCACTCTTTGAAATTGGTTGGCTTAAGGGTTCTCCATGATAATGTATGAAGGTATGGTGAAGGCCCTGAATACAGAGCCAGAAGGTACAGGCCTCACCTGCAGTCTGGCTTCCAGATCATCTTGCAGCTCTGAAGCCTACGCCCAGAACACCTCCTTGTCATCTTTACTGCCTCACCTGCCCAGCCCTGGGCGGGAAGCCCTAGCTCAAAATCAGATGGGGCCACCCTGCTGGAACCTTGGCCAAATTTCTGCATTAATCTATGTGGTTCAAAACAACAATAACAACAACAAAACAAACTGGACATGGTAACTTAATAGTCACTGGAGAGGGGCCAGCGTGAGTTATGGCATAAGAAGGGAAGGTCTCTCTGAGGAAGGGACAAATGAGCTAAGATTCTTCAGATGACATTGACCAGCTACATGAAGACCAAAGACTATAAAGTAGCCAGGTAGAGGAAACAGCAAGCAATCCCATGGCAGCAACTTGTGAGGCATGTTCTGGGATCAGAGGGAGGTCAGTGTGGCTGAAGAGAAGATGTGGGCAGGGCTCCTTACTGGCCATGATAAGGAGCTTGGCATTTATTCTCACTGCAATGAAAAGCCAACAGAGATTTTAAGGAGAGAGGCCAACAAATCTGATTTATATTTTTAAAAGGTCCCTTGACAGCTCTGGGGAATGGATGGAGGAGGAGAGTGGAAGCAGGAGACCAGTGCAGGTGAATCAGTGGTGTCTTGGATTAGAGAGTAACAGGGAAATTCCAGAGAAGTGCACAGGTTTGGAGATACAACTGCTGATGGGTGGGATGTGGAAGGAGGCAGGCAATTAAATCCCTAGGGTGCCTTTTAGGGTTTTGGCTTAAGAAACTGAGTGGATGTCATTGCCACTTACTGAGATGAAGAAGAATCTTTATTCCTAGGTGTGAAGAGAAAACTCTATTTTGAACACGTACATAATTGGGATAACTCTTATACAACTACACGGAAGTGTCGAGCAAGCAATGGGTTATTTTAGTTAGAAACTCATTGTAATCATTCAGGCTGGAGACACGAATTTATAGAAGATGACTTAAAGCAATGAAATTGGATAAAATGACCTAGGAATGAGATCTAAAGAAGAAAAGAGGACCCAGGCTCAAGCTCTTTACACTCCAGCAATTAGAAGTCAGCTGGAGGTGTAAAAGCAATCAAACAAGTCTGAAAATAGCCAGTGAGGTAGAAGGGAAACCAAGAGACGCCAGGCCCAGTTCTGAGCAATTTGCTGTCAGCTCACTGACTCCTATGAGGCTGCTAATTATTCTGTAAGAAGAAAGGGTCAGAGATGGTTGAGAGGTGAAGTTAGCCACGGACATGAAGGAGACAACTGTGTTGACAATACTGATGTCCCAAATGTCAACAAGAGCATTTCAGTGTTGAAACACTTCTACAATTATTTTCAAATTATAAAACTCCTGAGTAACTATTAAGCAAAACCCAAAAACTGGGCAACAAAATAATGAATGGCAGTATTCAAACAGCCATCAAACAGTGTTTCTTAACATTTATGCCATTATCGCCCCTTCAAGGAGCCTTGTTTCCTAATTGCACTGCCATGTCTATGAAATTTTAACACCATGGATAAATTGTATATCAATTTATGTACTATAATCCTTTAGATGGCCATAAGCCATTAAAATATCAAAGAACTTCTGCTCCACCCTTGAATCAATTTTCACCCCCCTATGAATGCAACATTACTCTGGTTGAGAATACACACATTATAATTATAGGCTACAGTTAAAGCTGCATTTAGGGGAAATTGTATAATTCACTCATCATTAGATTTATCATTATAATTTATTATCTAACCTATATATTTTTTTGAGAGGAAAGAGTGTGTTATCAGTAATTCTATCAGGACAGTAGGCATACACCAAAATGCCAAAATTTCCCATACAAAATGGAATGTGTGACCCTCCTACTCATTATAAAACTCTGAAAAAATTATAAACATAAAATTGGCAATGAATTAAATCAAAATGGACAAGTAAATAAACCTAAGAGCTGGTTTGTCAGAAAAATGAACAAAATGGTCAAATATGGAAAGTCTAAGAAAAATAGAAAACACAAAGCAAATTAGAAGTTATAAAAAGCATATAAAAACACAGATATGATTTCAAAATTATCACAGAACACTATGTATACTTTATACTAAGAAATTTGAAAGTCTAGGTAAAAGGAGAATTTTCTGGGAAAGCATATATTTTTTAAGGGGACTGAGGACTTAAAAACAGTTATGTTTTTGCTTTTGTTTCCCTTGCCTCAGGAGACATTTCTAGAAAAAGTTGCTATGGCCAAAGTCAAAGAGGTTACTGTCTGTGCTCTCTTCTAGGATTTTTATAGTTTCAGATATCATATTTAGGTTTTTAATCTATTCTGAATTAATTTTGGGGTATGGTGTAAGAAAGTGGTCCAGTGTCTTTCTTTTGCATGTTGCTGTCCAGTTTTCCCAATACCATTCGTTGAAGAGACTGTCCTTTTCCCACTGCATATTCTTTCCTGCTTTCTTGAAGATTGACAATACAGTTATGGGTTTATTTCTGGGTTTTCTATTGGAACTACATAAAATAAAGGCTTCTGCACAGTGAAGGAAACAATCCACAAAACTAAAAGGCAGCCTATGGAATGGGAGAAGATATTTGCAAATGACATATCCAATAAAGGCTAGTATCCAAAATATATAAAGGACTTAGAAAACTCAAAAAACACCCAAAAAACCAAATAATCAAGTTAAAAATGGGAGAAGACATGAACAGACATCTCTCCAAAGAAAACGTACAGATGGCTAACAGACACATGAAAAGATGCTCAATATCACTCATCATCAGGGAAATATAAATCAAAACTACAATGATATATCACCTCACACCTGTCAGAATGGATGAAATCAACAACACAAGAAACAAAAGGTATTGGCGAGGATGTGGAGGAAAAAAAAAGCATTCATGTACTGTTAGTGGGAATGCAAAATTGTTCAGTCACTCTGGAAAACAGTATAGAGGTTCCTCAGAAAGTTAAAAATAGAACTATCCTATGATCCAGCAATTGCACTACTAAGTATTTACCTAAGAACACAAAAACACTAATTCAAAGTGATACATGCACCTCGACATTGATAGCAGCATTATGTACAATAGCCAAGATATGGAAGCAGCTCATGTCCATTGACTGTTGAATGGCTAAAGAAGATGTGGTGTGTATATACAATAGAATATTACTCAGCCATGAAAAAGAATGAAATTTCATCATTTGCAAGGACATGGATGGAATTAGAGAGTATAATGCTAAGCAAAATAAATTAGAAAAAGAAATATACCATATGATTTCACGCATCTGGAATTTAATAAACAAAAACCAAGCAAATGAAAAAAAGAGAGAGAGAGAAACCAAGAAACAGACTCTTAACTATAGAGAACATACTGATGGTTACAGAGGGGAGGTGAAGGAGGTTATGGGGATTAAAGAGCACACTTATTGGGAAGAGCACCAGGTGTTGTAAGGAAGTATTGAATCACTAAATTCTATACCTGAAACAAATATTACACTGTATGTTAACTAACTGGAATTTAAATAAAAAATTTTTAAAAAGCAGTTATAGATAATCATGATAGAATTTGAAAATGTTAACAATGAAATACGTCTAGAAAAAAATTTAGGCCATACATTTCCTTAGAAAACAATTATTTAAAATCTTCAAAAAACACATAATATGCTACATAATCTGTTCTCAAGCTGAACAAAAAGATAGAAAGTTATCTAATTCATTTTATTTTATTTTATTTTTTTTTTAATTTTTTTTTTTTTTCAACGTTTTTATTTATTTTTGGGACAGAGAGAGACAGAGCATGAACGGGGGAGGGGCAGAGAGAGAGGGAGACACAGAATCGGAAACAGGCTCCAGGCTCCGAGCCATCAGCCCAGAGCCTGACGCGGGGCTCGAACTCACGGACCGCGAGATCGTGACCTGGCTGAAGTCGGACGCTTAACCGACTGCGCCACCCAGGCGCCCCTAATTCATTTTATAAAACTAATATAAGCCTAATATATTAGGCTTGACAAAATTAATACACAAAAGAGAATAGTGTAGCCCAGTCTCACATATGAATATAAGCATGCACATTTAAAGGAAATTCTAGAAATTAATCTATCATCACAAGCTGATTAGTATGCATGATCCAGGACAAAATCTGCCTTACTTCTCAACACTACATTACACTCTGAACTTTCATACTTAATTTAACACTTTTCTTAGAAAAGAATGTGATGCTGCAAGTCCTTAGAACTATAAAAGTGAAAAATGTGTCAGAAAATTGAGATGTGGTGTTTAAAATAGTGCAATCATCTAACAGAATAATAATGCTTAGGCAAGCCCCAGCAGCCTATGGTTTGCCTCACAACTGCCAGCCCTTTATTAGTGTAAAGTAATACAAGGCTTCATGACACTAATATTTCACGTTTGAGATGAAATAAAACAAAACTTTTAATCCATTATCATTATTTTAAGCCATGTCACAGAGTTGGTAGAGTAGAAAGCTTATCTAAGAAGCTGGAAAATGTGTTTATTTTTGACCTGTCTCAGTTTAAAAATCTAAAACATGATTCACCTATCTACCCATCTAATGGATGGCTCTTTTTGTTAGATTATTAACTGTACTTGAGTTGAAGCAATCTGATTCAAACTCATGCTTCTAAAATGTGTCACTCAATGGATATTTTCATGGTTGGTTCTTAAACATTAACTCTCAGTAGTTATACATTAAATTAATTGAAGCTAAAACAGTCCTTTAATTTATTTTAAAGTTGATTTATTTATTTTGAGAGAGAGAGAGACAGAGAACGCAGGTGGGAGAGGGACAGAGAGAAAAGAGAGAGAGACAATCCCAACCAGGCTCCCCACTGTCAGCACAGAGCCCGATGCGAGGCTCAAATTCACGAACCGTGAGATCATGATCTGAGCTGAAACCAAGAGTCCCAACACTCAACCGACTGAACCACCCAGGCGCCCCTAAAATAGTCCTTTTTGAATTCAGTACTTGGTAAATCTTGAGAGGGAGATGTAACCATGATTACATTCATCTATTTTAAACTTGTTCAAAATTCTGGACTTTGAAATGGACTTTATTTTCCTTAATGTTTTTTTTTAAGTGTAAACCAACATAAAAGTGAAATGATGAAGGGACTGAGAGATGTATGTCCCCTGCACTTAGAACTGCAGTTGTTAACATCTTGCTGCATTGACTTTATCTCTCTCTCCATCAATCTATCTTTCTGTATTTCTATATATACCTATTTTTGCTAAACTATTTGAAAATACATTGCAGACCTCAAGGTCTTCTCAATCCCCTGTGCACTGTTTCCCAAACCTCTGTGGGAGCATGCTGTAGTCCCTTGGCATGTGTATTGTAAGTATAATGATAGTCTCTATGTAAACAAAATAGAATTACCAAATTGAGGGAATTTAATAGTGAAACAATATTTTCCAATATAGAGTCCATTTTCAAAATTTGGTAATCAACATTAGAATATAAATCCTGCTTATTGGTTTTCAACTTTTATAATCAAGCTATCTATAAAACTTGGAAACTTTAAATGTGGTTCTAGAAGAGGGCATTAGCAACCTCAACAATGTAAAAGAGAAGAGAAGAATAGGGCATATGCCTGCTCATCTTGGTGGATGGACAAGAGAGGCTGCTTACAGAAGATGGAAAAAAAAATAATTTAATATTTAAAATGAAAAAGAAAACTAATAGAAGAAGCAAATACTAACAAAACCCTCAAACTTTGGGAAGAGAAAGAGAAAAAAAGTAGGGAAAAAGGATGAACTCAATTCCCCTTCTTCATTGATGGGAACGATAAATCATGTCTAACAGTGATAAATCAAGGAACAGTAAAATAAGGAAATAAGGCAGGACAGTTCTATCTCAAAATGTTTTTTTTAAGTTGTTTGTTTATTTATTTAGTTATTTATTTTTTTAAGTTTGTTTGTTTGTTTAAAGAGAAGAGAGTGAGTGTGCAGGGGAGAGGCAGAGAGAGAGAATCCTAAGCAGGCTCTGCACTGATAGCAGATCTCCCGAACCTGTGAGATCCTGACTGAGTTGAAACAGAGTCAGACACTCCACTGACTGAGCCACCCAGGTGCCCCACCAAAATGTTAATCTAGTTGTTCTCTGTGCATTTCCCTTCAATTACTTGCCTCATTTCTACCCCCAAGAGCTACCTTCCGCCTTCCACACTGACCCCCAGGCCATACCACAAGGGAAACAAAGATGAAAAGAGCCAGACTAAGAGGTTTGCAGAGTTTTTCGTCTCACAGAGACTGAATGTGACAGGTCATGGAGAAAGTGTGAGAGAAGAGAAGGGTCAACCCAGTGAAAGGAAAAGGAAGACATCACGGTGGGACAGAAAGGAGAGAAGCTCCCACCAAGGTCTGGACAGTGGTGCACAAGGGATTCGGAAGGTGAGCTCCCTGACTGTGGACTCCCCCACTCCAATTCATCCCCCTGAACAATAGGTCTGGCATCTGATAATTGTGAACACTTGTAAGACCTCCACCTGAGAAAGGGGGAGAGGGAAATTTGCCCCTAACCAAGGTGATCTAGACTGACCCAGCAGGGACCCAGCAGGGACCTATGAGAGAACATGAAGGAAGCATCACCCCGGTACATGAATTATTTAATTCTATATGGGCAACTACTGGAAAAACAGAATTGTTTTAACAATCAAAGCTCTGGAGAATATGACTGGGAAAGAACAGAAGAAGGATGGGGGAATTGCTGCTTTTTATTTCAACTCTTCTGCATTATTAGCTATTTTACTATGTACATTTTTACTTTTGTAAAATATTTAAAGAGAAGATTAAAACTAACGGTTTTCACTGCTAAATACCTACTATGAGCCAGGCACTGTGTTGGATACTTTAAATACATTCTTTCATTTATTCTTCAAAAAACGAAGCATAGCATATGTAAAGTCAGGGGCTCGCTGCTGATTTAACGAATGGATTCTTAAATGAATGCACAGTGCATGAACTCCAATGTTGTCCACCAACCACTTCATCACATACATGATCATTTCTGCCTGGATTGCATAAAACTGGCATCAGCTTTTTCAAAGTTGTTTTTTGGGGAAAGAAAAAAATGGGAAAATCTATCCTACGATGATAATTTCAATTTCTGTAGCCTCGCTCTGCCTTGGAAGTTCTCAGCCTCCAGTGGTTTGGAGAAGAGGAAGTTCTTCCTGGCACAGAAACCCTTAAATTACAGTGAATAAATGGACGCTTGGCATAGTACTTCTGAAAGGTTGCCAACCTCTGTTCAGCTGCCTTTTCCACATCAACTCTCATGTGCAAAGGAAATCAGAATGTACAGGTTGCTGGGAAAGATACTTCCACATTCTGAATTGTACAAAAATCACAAGTGGTCTCTCACACTAAATTAGACTTTCAGGGTAAATCAATAGGGTCAGAAAGTGCACAAGACAATAAAACTACAGACTAGACAGTCAGTGCTAAATAATAACTTATCTCTGTCTGTAACACAGTGTAGAAAGTTAGAAAATAAATAACAAAGGCCATTTTTCAAACACATTCAGAATGGGCTATTTTAATTTGTAGGGCTAAGAATACAATATCCTTCATGGTAAACACTTATTTCCAGAGCTTCTAGTTGGTAAGCTTCTAGGAAGAACATGAAGAAAGTTGTCTTATTATATAATTTTTGCTGTAGTTTGCAGAGAGAGTATTACAATTAAAATCCGTCAATAGATTTGTAAGGTTTCATTTTCTTTACATAAGTTTCTAAAATGAAAATCAAACATAAGTCATAATAACTAATATTTGTTAAACATCAAGTACCAGACACCATGCAAACCACTCTAAATACATTACTACATTGACCCCTAAAAGTACCTTCTGTCATTAGATGTACTCATATGCCCCATTTTGTTGGCATTTAGTTAAGCAACTTAGCCAAGATCACTGGTTTAGTCTGGGTTTTCTAGAGAAACAGAAACAATACAATGGATGGATGAATGGATGGAGATAGATTAGGTAGGTAGATAGACCCAGCTGGGTTGAGAGATATATATATGTATGTATACACACACACACACACACACACACACACACACACACACACACACACACATATATATATATATAGAGAGAGAGAGAGAGAGATTTATGATAAGGAATTGGCTCACACAATTATGGAGATTGAGAAGCCCAAATCTACATTTAATAAGCTGGACACCCAGAGAGCTGATGATATAAGTTCCAGTCCAAGACCAAGTCTAAAGGCAGGAGAACACCAGTGTTCTAGCTTGAAGACAGTGAGGCAGAGAGAGAGAGAATTCTTCCTTACTCAGGCTTTTATTCTATTCAGGCCTTCAACAGATTGGATGAGGCCCACCCACACTGGGGAGGGCAATCTGCTTTACTTTGTCTACTGATTCAGATATTAATCTCATCCAGAAACAGCCTACAGACACACAAGAAATAATGTTTATTTATGCACCCAATGGTCCAGTCAAGTTGATACATAAAATTAACCATCACAATCTCAGAGCTAATAAGTGCAGAGCAAGAACTTGAACCTAGGTAGTCTGACTCCATAGTCCTGGTTCCTAACCACTATGATACATAACCTTCTTATATCCAGTAAGCAAAAGTAAGGTAAACCTTATCATAAGCACTCAATTTCATCATGGGTAGCAGTATAGGAATTAGATAATTGTTAGGGTACACCAGCATTTCAATGGCTTAGGTACCATCTATTCCTTATTAGGAGATCATATCATATCATATCATCATTCTATTCTATTCTAGCTAGTCTATTATAATATATTTGACAAAGTCAAAAACATAATTATTGTCATACAAATACATAAGAAACATTGTCAAAAATATATTAAAATCATTAATGAAGGAACTAGCAAGCAAAAAAGCTGACTTGAAAGAGAATGCAAGAAGCTGATTGTAAGTAAATAGGTAGACAGGTAGGTAGGTAGGTAGGCAGGCAGATAGACAGATGGAGGGATGGGTGGGAAAAAGATTGCTGGAATAACTTTCTAAGATACATATCCAAAACCTAATGGTTTAGAAAGCAATAAAACCTGATCATTTGGAGTTACTGTCTCTACTCTCTGGAAATCATTTACTTCCCTATGGGACAGTAGTGATTTGCATCTTGCCAGTTTTATACACATTAACATCAACTTTATAGAGTCTGGACTGTAATCAATGGTAAATAATAAAACAAACAAAACTGTACAGTCCAGAAAAGTCAGACAACCTTTAGGAAAGCATGTCAGATAATGTTCTGGTATGACAAGGAAAGGGTATGCAAATCATCTTTTTTCCTCATTTCCAAATTTTAGATGCTCTTTCCTAAAAAATGATAATGCCTGAACAGATAACATTTTAACCAAAACCTTCGCTGCATATATACAGCAAGTTAACGCCAAAATGATTATGGTGATAGTAATATCTTGAATGCTTACTGAACTCTTACCATGAGCCAGGTACTATGCTAACCTACCCTCTGGGGCAGGCATCCTTACATTGTGAGAAGCCCCAGGGGAACCACCTAGCATAGTGGTTAAGAGTGCTTACTGGCTCTGGACCCCAGCAGATGTCTTTTTGAAGCCTGACTTTACCACCTTCTATCTATAATGTTAGAAAATTTACTTACCTGAAGTAAGCTTAATTTTTCTATTTTGTACCGTGGAGGATAAAAACCAGTATCCACCTTCTAGGTCTATTGTGAGAACATAATAATTTTTTTAATGCTTATTTATTTTTGAGAGAGAGAGAGACAGAGCAGGAACAGGGGAGGGTGTCTGCAGAGAGACAGGGAGACACTAAATCCGAAGCAGGCTCTAGGTTCTAAGCTGTCAGCACAGAGCCCAACACAGGGCTTGAACTCATGGAACTGTGAGATCATGACCTGAGCTGAAGTCGGATGCTTAACTGACTGAGCCACCCAGGTACCCCTACTGTGAGAACATAATAATCATGAGTCTATTATGAATCAAGAAGAAAGGTGACATAGTTCCGGTACTCATAGTCTAGAGTCAAAAGACAAACAATTGACATAAAATAATATTATATGCCAGGAGAGGATAAGTAACAGAGAAAAATTTTGAAAAAAAAGATGAGGAGGATGGGGAGCAGGAGGAAGTGAAAGCAATGGGGAGCTGCCAGGGGTAAATTTGCTTAGCAAGTAAAGGAAGAAGAGCCCCAAAGGAACAAGGGAGGAAGTCATGAAGTCATCTGGGAGAAGACTGTTCTAGGCAATATAAGAACAAGTGCAAAGACCCTGAGGCAGGATAATTAGTCTGAGAATAGCAAGGAGGCCAATATGGATGGAATGGAGGGAGCAAGGGAGAGACTGGGAGGATTTTCAGAGATGGGAGTGGGAAGTGGATCCAACTGAGAGGTGGGGTTGAAGAGTGGTCCTATAAGGATATAGGCTTTTACTATGAATTCTGAGCATAGGGATGACAGGATCTGCCTTCAGTTGAAAGGACCATACAGAGGAGATAATGTATATAAACTCTTAGCATTGTATTTCATAAATGTTATTGTGTTATTAGAAATAGTATTCCAAGGTAGAGATACTCCTCCTCCAGGATTTTCACAGACTTTGCTGTTAACATCTTCTCTGTGGGTGTGAGATATGCCAGCATCTAACAGGCTTGCTTACCCACTGCCTCTTTTCTGCTTTGCTCTTTCATTCACTCTCTTAGCTCCTTTCTTCTCCCTCACCCCTTTCCTCTTTACACTCTGTCCTCTCTCTATGCCTCTGCTCTCTGGCCCTGCTGTCTCCCTTTTTCTGCACTATTTTATCCCCCTGCGTTTCCTCTGAGGAAAAGGGATTCAAGAAGGCTTTTCTTTTTTTTTAATTTTTTTTAACGTTTATTTATTTTTGAGACAGAGAGAGACAGAGCATGAACGGGGGAGGAGCAGAGAGGGAGACACAGAATCGGAAGCAGGCTCCAGGCTCTGGGCCATCAGCCCAGAGCCTGACGCGGGGCTCGAACTCACGGACCGCGAGATCGTGACCTGAGCTGAAGTCGGACGCTCAACCGACTGAGCCACCCAGGCGCCCCTCAAGAAGGCTTTTCTTGAGGTTTGTCAGCTCACGTGGGAACGGGATAGGTAGAGGCCAACAGCAGCAATGTCTGCCCCTCACCACAGGGGAGAGGGAGGCTGAGTTCCCAAGCAGGGTGATGTTGTCTGCTGGCTTCTCCTGCTCTTACCCATACACGTTAATGAGGGCTGGCCCGCCCCCGGTGCAGTGACAGTCACTAGGGTTTCAGCATGAATTGGCTGCGAGTAATAGGCCATTCCTTGTACACCAGAGCCAAGGATCCTGAGGGGCTACCATGACAGACAGGTAGAACTGGATGGGACACGATGGAAGGCTAGACCTAGGTGCAGTGTGTGACAGAGGGAGGCTGGAGGAAGGCACTGGAATCGCCTAGGAGGACCCCAGCAAGGGAGTGGAGAAACATGTGTTACCTTCTCCTACTTCACAAGGTTTGTGGCTCTCACCCTCACTGAGTATGCAGAGAGAAAGAAAGATGGGGAACCATGAGAGAACAATATTTATTCAGGCCTTACACACCAGCATGACACTCATTCTTTATGTACATTTTCTCATTCAAATCTCACAACAACCTTGTAAAATATGGCATATTATTCCAGATCTGGCAGTTTTCAAAATTGTTGATCTTTCTTCTATGCCATACTCCTCTCTAGGGGCAAGAAGAAATAGCTTAGTGTAGTGGAAATGGTATTCTTTGAACACCTACTTATTCTTCTAGGCACTGGAGACATAGTCATCATGAATAAAACAGATAAAACGTGGGTCCTTATAGAGCTCACATTCTAGTGGGGAAGACAGACAATAAACCAGGTAAGTAAATTAGAAAGTACGTCACATATTAGTGATAGCTAGGGAGAAAAAATAACGCTGGGAAAGAGAGTATGAAATACAGAAGGTGGGGTGGTATGGAAGGGGGGGGGGACCCAGTCTCCTTAGAAGCATATGGTGAAAGGCTCCTCTTAGACCATATGAGTCTGTAAATCAAAATCCCCCTTTTTTTAAAAAAAATGTTTTAAATTCCAGTGTAATTAACGTATGGTGTTATATTAGTTTCAGGAGTACAATATAGTAATTCAGCAATTCCATACATTACTGCGTGCTCATCACGGTAAGTGGACTCTTCATCCCCATCACCCTCTACCTCCCCCTCTGGCAACCTACAGTTTGTTCTCTACAGTTAAGTCTGTTTTTTTTTGTGGTCTCTTTTGTTGTTGCTGTTCATTTGCTTTGCTTCTTAAATTCCACACGTGAGTGAAGTCGTATGGTATGAAAATCCCCTTTAGTAAACACAGGCTTTCCCGTCATTCCCATAGTAGCCAGAGTGGACCCTGTTTCGTCGTCCCTGAGTAGCCAGTGTGGACCCTGTTTCCATGCCTGGCCTCTAGCAGTATACTTTGCTTCTTCTCAGATTACATATCAGGAAGGCCATCCCTGGCTGCCGGAAGTTGCTTCCCTCATCCTACACCTGCCAGTCCTAACTCGGCAGCATGGTATCATGCCTGTCCTTTCATACCACTTTCAACAACCCATAATTCGATTGCATATTTATTCATTTGCATATTGTCTCCCTTGTCATTTATGTTATGAGTTCCAGGAGGCCCAGGATATGGTCTTGCCCCACACTCGCCCCATGACCCACTGCTTAGCTCAGTGTCTGACATCTAGTAGGTACCACAGCCCTTTTGATAAATACGTGAATGAATATGCCACTCGAAGCAATTCTCAGATCGTCTTAATTCCTCTGTAAAAACTTGCTTTGCAATTACTTTTCACTTGCACATTTATCCTATAATGCAAGGGAATCCTGCTATTCCATGGCATTAACACACTGTTGAGGCTTTAAGAGAATAAAAGGCAAAGAATATCAAAGCACTTCAAAGCTAGAGGGATGAGTTTGGTCCTCACTTCTCTGTAGTCCACAGGGTTTTGCTTTAGATGTTGAAGAGAAGAAAGGAGAAGTAGTATAGGCATTTGATCTGACCTTGAGGACAGGGGAAGCTGCCTACATACCCAGAGTTGACAGGCTACGGTTCCTCGGGGTTCCTCTAGCTGTTCATCCTGGCCACATGCCTGGTTTCTCTCTGGTTTGCGCTATTTTCCCAAGCATTCTGGGATACAGATTCGGCTCCCACAGAACTCCGAGCACACACAGATCTCCCCCTCTGTTTATTTTCATTTGTCCTGATTTGGGGTTGCTCATCTTGCTTAGCCTTCGTTTACCTTTCCTGTTACAGTCCCTGCAGGCTACAGAACAAACTGGTATCAAAGTCTAAGTTTTATAAATGAGGTTCTTTCACAGAAAGAGTGGTAAGGCTGAAGATGTCCATTTTACTTTTGTTACTATGTCTCCAAAGAGAAAGCTTCCCCACTCAGATGATAAAGCACTCACATTAATCTTTCAATTCTGAAGATATTCCATTTATCTATCAAAAAGTAGGGAAAGACAGCTTAGAGAAACTCATTTAGGAAAAAAAAATTTAACAGGATAATCAAATAATGGCTGAAATGCCTTTTAGCTACAAGTGGATTATTCAGCATAAAGAAGGATGAAATACACACACATCATCAATGACCTTGCCTTGGTCATTATGAGATTAGAGATACAGAATGCATTGAAAAAGTCCCTTAAACCTAAGATGTTAATGGGTAGGCACAGGGGTCAGCTCTAGCCTCTGGGAATCTTCTGGGTGCTTCACGCCCTGAGCCTCCTCCAATCCCCCCATAGTTGGCCGAGGAAAGTCTTACTCCCAAACACAAGCCTTGTGCAGGATGTCAGCATTTTAATTTTCTCAGCCTTTTATAAAAACCTAGACCATTTCAGCACCTGCCTTGGAAAAAGAAGTGTGCAGATTATATTTCAAATATTTCAATTTCATCCTTTGGCAGAGCTTGATTCCTCCTGGGGGATTAGTTGCCAGCAAGGCTGGGCTGTCAGAAGCTATCCTAAGTGCTTCTCGCTGGTCCCTGGCCAGGTAAGTTCAAGGTCTCTAAATTCCTCCATGATTTCTTTCCCAGAGTGGCTGTGAGCCTTCATGAGAAACAAGGGGACTACTTCTAAGCCCCGCTTAGCTGGTGGAGAGCACCCTCCTGGCTGAAAGGTGGAAGAGGTAAGATTAGCCATAGATCTCCCATCTATCCTACCCCGTCCTCACCACTCCTCAAAAGTTTGCCAATCTGAAGGGCACACATACACTCCCCAGCATCTCCGGTTGGGAAAATGCTCCTCTTTCTGGGCCTCTGTTCACAACTTCCAGAGCCTTGGGCCATCAGCTGTTTCCTCCTCACTTTCGTTCAGACAGAAAATGCAGGTCACCCTTTGGGTCACTCGGCAACCCCACAACTACACTCTGAGGGACCAGAGCAGTGAAAATAACCATGTTTGCAAAGTGCTTTGAAGTTCACCAAGGGGATTCATGTACTTTGCCAGGATTTCTCACAACAGCCTTGTGAAGTAATTATTATCATTATCTACACTGGCTCCCTCCCTGTACTTTGAATCCCCGAATCAGGCTCCTACTTCAGGGCATGCTTCTTGCCTTTTCCTCTGCTGAGACCAGTCTTCCTTCAGATTCCTGCATGGCTTTCTCCCTCACTTTCTTGGGGTTTCTGCTGAAGGTCACCTTATCACAGGATCCTTGCCTGAATGCTTTCTAAGAAACAGCTGTGGACTCCACCTTCCTTATCTGCTCTAATTTTCCTTCACAGCATTTATCACATGTATCACTTACACATTCACTGACTTTTTGTTGTTTATTGGTCTCCTGTCACTAGATTGGAGCAGTGGTTGGAATGTGTTGTTCACTGCTCTACCCCATGCTTCAAATAGTGCCTGACACGTAACAGGTAATCAGTAAATAACTGTTGAGTGAGTGAGGCCCATTTTACAATGGATCGAGCCCTATTTTCCAGTGGGATATCAAGAGGAAAATGTCTGACTCAACATATTAGTTTATTACTGTTGCAATAACAAATCACCACAAACTCAGGGTCTTAAAACAACCCAAATTCATTATCATTCAGTCATGGAGGTCAGAAGTCCCAAACTGGGCCTTACTGGGCTAACATCAAAGTACTGACAGGGCTGTGCTCCTTCTGGAGGTTCTAGGACAGAATACCTTGCCTTGCCTTTTCTAGCTTATGCAGGTGGCCTACATTCCTCACCTCAGGCCCCTTTAGCCAACTTCACTTCATCTTCAAGACTAGCAGCATAACATCTTTAATCTCTGACGCTAACTCTCTTCTCTCCATCTTTCACGTGTAAAGATCCTGGTGATCGTACTGGGACTATTTGGATAATCTCAGAGAATCTCATGTCAAAATCCTTGACTTAATCACATCTGTAATTCTTTCTTGGCCAGGCAAAGTGACACATTCACGCATTCCAGGAATTAGGATGTTGACATCTTTGGAGCCATGATTCTGCCTACCACACACTCAAGCTCACTCAGTAAATAGCAATGCTGTGACTACCGTGTAGGTTAGGCTTTCCAAACTAAGGGCTGATTCATCAAAAAGAAGGAAAAGGAAAGCTGAGAAAGATCCTGATAACAGCATCACTACCAATGACAGACAGTTGGCCGTAGCCTGGGAACCATCGCAGTCTCTTTCACTGCATGCTCCCGTTGGCTGCGTCTTAGGTGGCTATCCTGGCAGATAATCATAGATGACTGTGATGCTCATAGACTTCATTTTTTTAATCTGTTGACAAACAGGATATGGAGTTGGTCCCAATTCTTTGGGTCAGAATCAGAGGCAGGGGTGCTCTGGAGTAGAGTTTCTCAATCTCTACTCCAGATAGTTTGGGTCAGATAATTCTTTGTTGGGGATAAGAGGGAGTGCATTGCAGGATATTTAGCATCAGCATCATTCTTGGCCTCTGCCCACACCACCTCTTTCCCAGTTATGAGAATGAAAATGTCTCCAGATATTCACAAATGTCCCATGGGGTGGGGGAGGCAGTGAAAAATCACCTCAGTTCAGAACTACTGCCCTAGAGGAAACAGACCTAAATGCGACAGCCTCAGTGCAGGGGGAGAGGGATGCATCATATGTCCAGGAGTCTGGAATTATAGGTGTCTTTGTTTTCATCTATGCTTAGGCCCATCACTTACAATGCAGGATTCTGGCTGAAATACATTTGGCTGCACCGAGTATAAAGTGCTTCCCCATACTGCTGGCAAAACATAATTAACCAAATGACAATGGCTTTCACATACACATTGATTCCTGTAATTTCAAGTCTCCATTACTAGATAAATCAACAGCAGAATTATATTTATCAGCAAAAGCCTCCTCTCCTGGCAGACTTTTTGTTAAATATATTAATCCTAGAAGAATAATACTTTCCCTCAGCTTTGCAAAGCAGCCCACCCATAAAAATGTTAATAGCCACAACATCATTTTCAGTATGCTGCTTCTCCATTAGTTACGTGGCTCGTCCACACAGGAAAGTGTGGGGTTTTCTGACAATAAGGTGCAGTGTATGTAGTAAGAGGCTGGTCTGCAGGGGCCACGTAGCTCAAGGACTTCTGGGAGAAAGCTCACGTGACCAGTAATTCCTTGTCTGGTCATGTACCACTTCACACAGCCCTCTGGAAATGTCACTCTGGGCCAGAAAGGACAGCAAGATTAATATCACTCCATTCTCAGTACTGGGGTAAGACCCCATTCAATGTGACCAAGTTATATTATGAAAGTACAAAGCAAGTGTCACAGCCCCCAAGCGTCTCCCCAGGCTCATAAGTGTTGAGGTCAGGGCTTCCCAAACAGGCAAGCAAACCCTCTGGAGATCTTATTAAAAATCAGATTTTGATTCAGTAGGTCTGGGGTGGGCCCTGATTCCACATTTTTAAACAGGACCCAAGTGATGGTGGCCTGCAGGCCACACTTTAGGTATCAAGTGCTAGATAACTTGCTCTTAAACCCCTCACCCCTTAGACTGCTGAAGAGGGCCTCATTCCAAGAGGGGGACATCCCTGAACAGAAGCTACCGGTAACTAGTTCTACTTCACACACAAAGAGAAGTTTGCTGCCTCGGTTACTCTGGATTCCAAACCCAGTGGGAGAGATAATTTCCCGACTTATTTCTGTACCACGATAATTGCACAGTAGCTCTTGCCATTTATTAGCACGCACATCTGGCAGCTCTCTTGCCTGCAGGCCAGCAGGCTCCAGACTCCAGAGTCCTGCAGAGTCTGGGCGAGTATCCAGTTGCTGACACAGCAGCCAGAGGGTGCTTGGGGACTGCAGAATGACTGTGCTTGGTGTCCAAGGGGGCTCAGCCTGGACTGTGCGTAAGCAACAGGATGGGACAGATTTGGGTGAAAGCAGAGTGCAGAGATCAGAGGCTGGCCTCTGCCCAGGACGTCATCTCTCCAGCTGCGGGCAGATTTGAATGACTGGGGCTGTGAGGCAAATGCAGATGCCTCCTTTGGCCCGTGAAGTGAGCCCTGCTAGTTTCCACTCTGGCGGCGCATTAGCTAATCTGGAGGAAGCCCTGGCTCCTTGATAATGCAGCTGCTGTTCACAAACATGCAGGAGGCCAGACCAAATGGGGACAGGAGAGGCAATGACTGAGACATCCCTTTGGTATGGCCGGGTGGGGTACATTTCTCCATAGATTCCGGACATGAAATTCCTGCAGCTTTCGCCCTTATCCACACCACTGAATCAGCCTTGCCCTTTGACCTTGACCATGTCACCAAACTTTCTCCTCTTCATATTTCCTCTCCTCAGACAAAAGGGAATAAAAGGCGCTCCTCTTCACAGAGGTGCCGGGCAGTGCCATGTGGAAAATCAGGCACTGAGCCAAGGCTGGGAAAACCTGAGATGTTGTCACTGACCTCACCTCTCACAGCTGTTTTGTCTGGGACAAATCAGTTAACCATGCAGTGACTTCGTTTCCTCTCCTATATAATGGGGTTAAGATGCCAACGGTTATCTCCCCAATTTCTAATGGAGATCAAATAAAAACATGACTGTTGTCAATTGCCCAGCGTGCTGAGACTCCATCACTGATGCCAAATGGGATACGAGGGCCTTGTTTGTAACACAAAGATACACTACTGTTTAGAATTGGGAGATCTCTATACTACTGTCTTGGGATTCACTTATATCGTAAATTTAAGGGCATTCTATGACAATCGTTACAGAAAACAGGAAATATTCTGTGCCTTGCCATGCTAAGAAATATGATACTAAGAAACATGTTTTAGATCAAAGTTCCATTATTCTAACAAATAATTGAAAGGATGCCAAAAAATTTTGAGATAACGGAGCTCAGCCTTGCCACCTCATGTAAATGCAATCTGCCCTGTGTTCTTCCTGGTAAGCTAATGGCACTCCAAGGAAATCCAGGTAAGGAACTGCAGCTTCCTGCCAGCCTTCTCAGCAGGTGCTTTAGCATTTTCATCTTTGCCTCGTGTCAGGCAGACATCAGGAGTGTGACCCTGCCCTCCAGACCTGTTTATCATCCTTCCCCGAAATAGGAGTCCTTATTAAAATCCATGCAGCCTGATCGGCTGTGGCACTGCTGGCTGAGCCCAAATTGGAAAAACTGAAAATAGCAAGTAAGAACAGGAAAACAATTTTATATGGCTCTTTTGCATTAATGAAATTCATAATCTTATCAGAAGTAAGTTATTAGTATTCTACCATGGTTAGAGATCTATGGTCAGTCAACCTGGTCTGGTGGAATAAGGCATTTATTGTAAGAGATAGTCATTCATTTAACAAACACTCCTTGAACATCTACTACGTGCTGTGCCACATATGGTAATTGGAAAAGGAGGTATTTTAAATCCTCCATTAATTACTTGCTTGGTCTTTATTGAGGTAGGCATCAGGCAGAGTTCTGCTCCTGAATGATCTTTTGAAGCAAGTAGGTGCAGACATGTTATCAAGTAGTGAAAAATGTAAAGTGTTCCGGACCAAATTAACAAAGTCAGTAGAGGACTGAATGGCACCGACTCAAGCATTCTGAAAGAGTTAGAGTAATACTGTGAATATGTATAACTTCTAGGTGTGCATCAGAATCACCTGTGAAGCTTTCTAAAAGTACCTGTAATATCTGTGACCCGGCCTAACCTCTAAAAAGCCTAACCTCTCAAAGCATGGTCCCAGTACCATGTCAGCGTTACCTGACAATACATTCCAAATGCAAATTCTTGAAACTGACCTCAGATTAACTGAATCTAAGACCCTGAGTTTAGGACCCAGGAACCAGTGTTCTACCCAATCCTTCAGGTAAATGTTAAAATTTGAAAATTGCTTCTCTAAATCATACTTTACAAGGACCAATGTTTGCTTATAGAGGAAATCAATTTGTCGTTGGATTATTGCATACCATTGTGGTTCCCACAAAAGCAAAATACAAAGAGAGAAGTCTCAGGGGAGGATAATTAACATAATCATGGAGACAGAATCATATTCCTATGAGTTCAGACTAAAGATACGTAGTTAGATAGCAAGTTTAGAAAACCATAAATGGTATATAAGCATGGTATATATGTGTATGTGTACACACACACACACACACACATATATATATATATATATATATATATATATATATATATATACACACACACCAGCTTGGATTGGGTTGGCCAATGCCAGAATACTCTAAAGCAATAACAACAAAGAGAAACCTGAAAGAAGAAATCTTCAGAATAAGTAAAAGCAAGGACTGCCTTCTCCATTATATAATAAACACATGTAATTCTACCAGGTGAAATCATCTTTGAAGGTAAGAGAATAGTATCTTATTAAATTTATTCATTGAGAGTCAGTAATGCTTAAAGTTGCAGGTTCAGAGTTTAGATCAAATTGCTAGCGTTCTTCCACCTGGTAGCTCTATGATCTTGGACAAATTAATTAACCTTCTCTATGTTTCAGTTTTCTAATCTATACAATGGGAAAATACTACCTACCACACAGCATTGTTGTGAATAACAAATATGTTGATACACGTAAAATGCCAGTAAGCACTTGATAAACATTAGCTCCCATAATCATTTTCATGACCTCTATACGTCCTATTACATCTGGCCTGCCATTCAAGTATTGGTCAACTTAATTTGAAAGACATTTTAAAAGTCTTAGGAATTTTACTATGTATTTATAGACAAGGAGTGAAGCAAAACATGGATAAAAAAGGACAGCTAGATTCATTGCGGAGTGAGGCAGAAGATAATTGTTTCATTGACTTAGATTAATACAAAAAGTTTTAATGAAGGTTGAGATAAATTGATGGATATCAACTCCATAATTGGAAATTATGAGAACTTTAATGATATTTGAACTGAATCATAGAGATAAAAATAGACTCTTACGATTAGAAAGAATCTTGGCAAGCACTTATTTCCAAAACAATGTAAGAATATATATTTAACAGCATCCCTGTGAGTCTTGGAATGAATACTTCCAGTCGTGAGACCCCATTATTTTATAAGACAGCACATTCTAGCTTTGAACAGTTTCTTTTTTTATTAATTTTTTCTTATTACATTTCTTTTTTTTTTTTTTTTTTTGAGAGGCAGAGAGAGACAGTGTGAGTGGGGGAGGGGCAGAGAGAGAGGGAGACACAGAATCCGAAGCAGGCTCCAGGCTCTGAGCTGTCAGCACAGAGCCTGACGCAGGGCTCAAACTCACGAACCGTGAAATCATGACCTGAGCCAAAGTTGGACGCTTAACCCACTGAGCCACCTAGGCACCCAGCTTTGAACAGTTTCAATGCCCAGAGAGTTATTACTTATATTGAGCTCAAATCTGCCTTCATATCTTCTGATCACTGGTCCTCCCTCCTGTGATTTTTATAAAATACAAATCTTGCTGAGCTTTTCCATCCATTGAATGTACTCTAATAGAGGAGACTCACGTGTCTGAATAAACCAATCTGGTTTTCTATCAGGGTTGAAATAAACACCACACCAAAATTCACACATTTTAAAATATTTTTGGATGTGCTTCCTTCTGAGTGGAGGTACTAACACTGACAGGAAGAGAATGGAAGGGACTTGAGGTCTAAAGAGGATCCTACTTTTAAGTAGCTTGCGGTTAGAGAGAGGAAGTCAGCTCTGCACACAAGTACTGGCAACAAATGGTTATAGACACTCTGACAGAAATATGTAGAGGCTACACAAGGAACAGAAGCACACAGTGAAGAAGGAGGTTATCAGAAAAGGCCTGGAAGCTGAGTAGTTCACCAAGTAAATGAGGGGAGAGGCAGGCATTTGAAAATTCAGAAAGGTATGAAATATACTGTGTATTTGGGAATTCAAAGTGATTCAGCACAGCCAAAGAACTGAGCACTATGGGGAGCAGGGACCGTGAGAGATAAGCCAAGACACTGACATCTCTGTAGACCAAACAGTCTCAAGGACTATACATGGATTCACATCACAGGCTCTAACCTTGTAACCACCTTATCCACTACCTCATAAAGGACTGCCATTATCCCTGAAACACTTAGCACAGCCCCCACATGGTGAAAACCTGACTCATCATGGCCTGATTTCTTTCCAAGAATTGGTATCGACTCTGTTCTATAGAAGGCAACTTGGAGCCCAGGAAGTTAAGTACCTTATCTCAAATCTGAATACTATGGGGACCAACAAAGGAAAATCAATCTCACAATCTGCCGAGTCCCAACTTTTCCAAATGTTCCTGTGTCTCTTTCATGAATTAAAAAGCAAGATAAAAGAAATGACTGGATGAAGAACGTGCACCACATCTCCTAGCTTCAGTGAAGAGGAATTGATGGGATACAGGCTCCAGTTGTTGGTAGATTAGTGATGAGTCCCCCAGTAGAACATTCTAGCGGGTTCAGCTCCCACAAATCTGAGCCAAATGCCTTGTTTTCCCTTTGGGGATCTCCACTGTTATTAAACTGAGTAAGCTCCATTAAAAACACTGAGTTGGTGGAAGGTACTCTGCCCACACTGATGCACCGCCAACAAATTAACTCCAGGTAAAGAAAACTATAAGTACAAGGAAATTTATAACACTAATGACTTTAACAAACCTGCACCGATTAACAGGATGCCATGAACTGAAATCCTTGTGTTCCAATCAATCTCCCAGGAAACTTCACAAAAGTACACTTATGGGGAAAAAATCCATGAGATATTCTAGGCCGGTTCTTCATAAAAAGAGGACTAATTGGAAAAGACACAATACACTGACAAGTAGGGTGATTATTAGCTAGTAATTCTTAAGTTACTGGTCTTTTTGGTAAACAAATGTCTACATTTACATTTACATTTATTCCCCATAAAAGGAGTCTCTGGCACTTTTTCAAAGGCCCACCCGAGACACATATTCATCAGTGCAAAGCGTGCCCTTATCAGTTGGGGATAGTGGGGAAGATACAGTGATGGGACATTTCCATGCTAAAACTGTTTTCTAGAGTGGGAACCTGCAAGCAACTGATGAAACATGTTAGATGAGCAACTGGTAGTAATCTATCCAGCATTTAAATCGACAAGTTGAAGAAAACTTAGGAGATGATGGTTATGAACAAGAAGTAAAGCTAATGAAGGAGTATTTAAGCAGGAAAAGGGAAACAAAGGTTCTATTCAATCATTACTTAGTTGAAAAATTGAAGAAGCCTTTGGGGGCGTCTGGGTGGCTTGAGCGTCTGACTTGTTTTCGGCTCAGGTCATGATCTCAGGATAGGACCCCACATCAGGCTCTGTGCTGAGTGTGAAATCTGCTTAAGACTCATTCTCTCTCTCTCTCTCTGTCTGTCTCTCTCTCTCCCCCTCCCTCCCTCTGTCCCTGTCCCCAGCTCACCCTCTCTCTAAAATAAAAATAAACAGATAAATAGATGAATAAATAAATAAATGAAAAATAAGCCTTTGGATGGTTGAACACGCACTGAGTGACTGCAAGTAGGAAAACACCTGGATATAACCCTCCGGGCATCTGTTTGCCTGACTAATATTCCATTAAAGATAGAATAAGCTTGTTCTCAGAAGTTGTAGAAAGCAACCACTCCTTTTTCAGTCCTGTGTTTCAGTACTTGTTAACAAGCAATCTTTTCCTACATCAAACTATGTGGTCACTCACTTCTGCTGCGTTGGTCCAGTGAAACCACTATAAATCTGAGTGACAATGTTCCATGACCATCTTGACAGGGTCTTATTCTAAAGGAATGGCCAAGGGACTCACATTACCATCAAAGCTATGCTAAGTATCATCTACTAGTGCTCCATATCTATTTTTACCTTCTGTGCTCTTCCGCTGTCCTGCAGAGCAAAGGCTGAAAAACTAACAGCCATATCTCCCAGGCTTCCTGATGACTAGGTCCTTGACGGCATTTGTATTCTGCCTATGGAATGCACTCCTGCAAGATTTGAAATGCAAAGGAAATGGAGCTCAATCTTGCTTTGATGCCTGAGTGTGGCTTCTGACAATTGGGAGTTTTCATAGCATTTTCACTGACTAGACACCAGATTTGTGATGTGGAAAGACTGACACTCCCAGTAACTTCCTGCAGTTATCTGATCTTGAGTAGGTTACTTGAGTTCCCTGTTCCTTGGAGTACTCATCTGTAAATAGTGGGATGATAATGATATCTATTCATAGAACTGTTTTAAAGATGGAGTACCTGGAAAGGAGGTGTTAGGTATTATTTCTGCTGCATATAACCACCTAGAAGAATACCTGGCAAAAAGAAGTGCTCAGTAAGGGTTAGCTAAGAAGATGACAATAATTCGAGACCAAAAGGATACAGCTGGTAAAGGAAGAGATTTCATGTCAGAAGACAGAGGACAGTTATGCGGCATTTAACAAATTACTTAACCTCTCTGTGCTTCATTTGTTTAATGTTCTTAATTCAAATGGAGAATATATCGAGTTCACAAGATTATTTATTAAATGGGATAAGAGGTCTATAAACTTTGTAAAGCAAGAAGAATTATGCAAATGTTTATCAATATTAGTTACAATAGAAAGTGCTGAGGGGTTCATAGGAAGAAACCGTGACTTCTAAGGAGAATCAGGCAAACCACCATGGAGGAAATGGCCTTTGGACAGGGCTTTGAGGGATGGGTAGATTTTCTACATATAGAGATGGCAGATGGAAGCTTTCCAGTTTGAACTAAGGCATGAAGGTGAGAAATTGAAGGACGGATATAAAATATGCTACTCTCCTAACATCTTTTTCTAGCTGTTATGCCACATAAGCTTAGAGAAACATTTAAGCAAGGAATCCTAAGTGAAACCTCCTAATTGGCTTTCTGCATACTTAGCATCACTTATAGGAAAAAAAAAAGCTAGTTATGGGGGCAGGATGCATTGAAAAGAGAGAGCTCATGGGCATGATTATGTAGCCTACAGAATTTAAGATGCATTCCTCTAAGTTAAAAGCAGAAGAGAAGAAAGAAAGCTTCCTACTAGCAGGAAAATGTCAAGGTGGCTCAGATGGTGCATATTATTCTGTTGCCATGATTCCTGTTTTTTGTCAGCATAAGAATTTGTAACACAGGCTCACCACTCACTGAAGAGATGAATGACCTCATGTTAGGTGACTCCATTCCCAACCTCTAAGTAGGGATAACAACAACAGGCTGAGAGTGGGTTATTTCATGAAAAGGAGAATTATAATGATCATGCTGGTTTCCAGAAACAAATAAGCAAATTGACCACAGACCCATGCACTAAATAAGTAAGTAAATAAACAAATATGTAATTCTGGAGATGATGGGGGCAACTGGAATTAGTTCATATTCATGCTCCCACAGATATCAAAGGCAAATCTGCCTCTTTGAAGTAGATGCTTAAGAAAGAAATACAAGGGCTACTTGGCATACAGGTCAGCACCTAAAACTGTACCTCATTTTTCATCCTCAGTAGGTTTCTGACAAACTATACCAATTTCCACCTAATTTTAAATCAAGAGAATATATTACCATAGACCATGAGCTCTTTAATTTCGGAACATCAACATTTTCACTCTGAAAGGCTATCCTGAACACATCCTGCCTGAAGGCTCATATTATTTCAACAATACAGGGTTAAAAGCCTCAGCGCAGCCCAAGATAAAACAGTTACCAACCATACTGCTTTTGAAACAGGGCTTAAATAACTTACAAAACAGCACTGTTTCTTTTGAGAAATAAAAGGAGAAAAATATGAAGTCAATTCATCAGCAAGATAGCAAGAATGGTGATGTTGTGGTTGTTATGCCTAGCAGTACAATAGAGTAAAAAGTCAGGAGGAGAGTTTCACTTTTGTACTCAGCCCAGATGTGGACTACAACGAGATAACTGACTTACATCAGCTCATATCTGTAAGTAAAAATCTCAGCTCTTATACTCATCATCCAACTCAATACAAGCAATCAAGACCAAGTCACATATGAGAGATATAGGCAATTGAAGAACATGAATATGAAGAACAACATGTCAATACATTGGATGCTCTTGATCATGTGACTCAACTTGGGGCTCTGGAGTCCACGTTTCAAGACTCAGCCCTGCCACCATGAGCAAGTGTGACTTGGAGCAATTTGTATAACCTTTCTTAGTCTCAATTTCCACATCCACAATATGGGAGAATAATTTTATATAACCCATGTTATGAAACATTTTCATGTTCATTGATTCATCAAAAGCCTTATACATTGTTATGCTTAATATTGTGTTAACTTGGCTGAGCCATCATGGCCAGATGTTGGGTGAAACATTACTCTGGATGTGTCTGTGAAGTTGTGTATGGATGCAATTAACACTTAAATTGGACTTTGGGTAAAGCATATTACCTGCCATAATGTGGGTGGGCCTTATTCAATCAGTAGAAGGCCTACTAGAACAAAAGCTGACCTCCACCAAATGAAAAGGAACTCTGTCAGTAAGCTGTCTTTGGACTCAAACTGTAACTCAGGAATGCTAGCCTATCCCATCATATTTTGGACTTACCACGTCTCCACAATCACATGAGCCAATTCCTTAAAACAAATCTGTTTCAGAACCTCCTATGGGTTCTGTTTCTCTGAAGAATTCTGACTAATGCATACATTATGAAAAAAAAGAAATTAATTGGTAAAGGTGGTTCAAAATAAGTGTCATCTTGATAAATTTCAAGAGAAAAATCATAGTTATTTTAAAAGATGCCCCAAAAGCCATTTGACATAATTTAACACATATAGATATGATTTTAGAAAAATAATTCTAAGAACAATTGGATTCTTCCTTAATACAGTAAAGAAAACCAAGTCAGGTCAATTTTATACTGAGTGATCAAAATTAGAAGCACTCTTTTTAAAAATCTCTTTAGAAGCTGTTGTTTACAATTGTTTGATAAGCTCTAGTTAATGCAATAAATATTGAAAAGAAGTGAGAAAAACAGCATTTAAAAATACTGAGAGGGGCGCCTGGGTGGCTCAGTCGGTTGAGCATCCGACTTCAGCTCAGGTCATGATCTTGCAGTTTGTGAGTTCGAGCCTTACGTCGGGCCCTGTGCTGACAGCTCAGAGCCTGGAGCCTGCTTCAGATTCTGTGTCTCCTCTCTCTGCCCCTCCCCCACTTGTGCTTTGTCTCTATCAAAAATAAATAAAATACAAAAAAAATTTAAAAAAAAATACTGAGATTGCACACTAAAACAATCCAGAGGAACCTTCTAAAACTTAACTGGAAGTCACAGAAGAATTCAGTATAACAAACAAAGGTAAGAAAAATATATAATGGGACTCCCAAAACAAAAAAGGATTATAGAATAATGTAATGATAAATGGTTAGCAATGTAAAAAAATATACACAAACTTTTATACGCACCACAATTATAACTTCATAAACATATTTACATATAGAAAAAGACTAAATAGAAAACTAATGCATAACAGGATAATTAAATGAAACTCCTGTCTCAAGAGTTTTGGGAGAAACCATGAAGACCAGAAAAATATAGTCATAGGTGCCCAATACTTCTATATATTAAAACTAGAGGCAAAATTACCTACAGAGGACATTTGAAATTTTCTTAATATTTCAGGTAGCATTTGACTATCTCTGGCATATGTAAGACATATGAAAGAGGCATTTTTTGAGGAAGAAAGTAGTCCCTTTACCCATGCTCAAGTTTTACATAGCAGAGATGTGATTACTCTATATAAATATTAGCTATTATTACTAGAAGCAGTGCGTGTGGTGGTGAAGAACAGAGGCTCTGGAGCCAGGATACACATCTCAGTAACTCTACTTAAGGACAACGTAACCTTGGAAAAGTTACTTACCCTTTCTAAGCTGCTGTTGCCTCATTTGCAAAATGTGATAATAATAACACCTAATTAATAGAATTATGAGGTTTAAGTAAATTAGTGTATGTAAAGCACTTAGAATGGTGCCTGGCACATAGTAAGCACTATATGTGTTGGCTTATCATCATCATTGTTATTATTATGTTATTGTTCCTATCTTCTGGGGACATGCCGAAAACATTTTCTTATGAGCTTTGGGAAAGATAATTGAAAGATAGGTAAGTGTCCTCAATTCAATAAACATTGTCGAGCTTTATGAGAGTTATTGGCAAAATGCAATACCATCCTGAACCACCAAAAAGTTATTTACTTGTACCTTCCCTTCCTAGGAATTCTACAAGTCATTTACATTGCCAAAAAGTGGGCTGCATTAACCATAAAGGAAATTGCCTAAGTGCATGAGTACAAGTAACAGAATTTAAAAGCTCAGATTGATTTCCAATGTGTTCTTGGAGGAATCTTTGAAGTATTTGAATTTCCTAAGATTTTTAAGGATGGCAGGAATTATTTCTAGAATACTTTTTTTCCAAAAGTAGTTCTTATATTCAGTATAGAAAATGAACACAGTGATGTATTCACAATGCATTTGTCTCACACATCCCTTCCTGTAGGGCTGGAATAGTATACATTTCGAATTGTTTTGAACCACCTCTTTCTGTGGTCTTCCTCATCTCAGTTAATAGCAATTCCAACCATCTAGATACACAGGATGAAAATCTAATGCCATTAAAAAAATCAATTCCTTATTTTAGAACAGTTTTAGATTCACATAAAAATTGAGAAGACAATACAGAGAATTCCCATATACCCCACATTCAATTTCCCTTATAATCAAAATCTTATCTTGGGGCACCTGGGTGGCTCAGTCAGTTGAGCATCCAACTTTGGCTCAGGTCATGATCTCGCAGTTCATGAGTTCGAGCCCCATATTGGGCTCTCTGCTGTCAGTGCAGAGCCTGCTTCAGATCCCCTATCCCCTTCTCTCTCTGCCACTTCCCAGTTTGTGCACGCTCTCTCTCTCTTAAAATAAACATTAAAAAATCTTATATTAGTATGATACATTTGTTATTATTAATAAACCAATATTGGTAAATTATTATTAACTAATGTCGATGCTTTATTGAGATTTCCTTAGTTTTGACCTAATGTCCTTATTCTATTCCAAGAACCCATCCAGAATATCACATTACAGTTAGTAGTCATATCTCCTTAGGATACTCTTGCCTTTGGCGGCTTCTCAGACCATCCTTGATTCTGATGACCCTGACGGTTTTGAGTAGTACTGGTCAGTATTTTGCAGAATGGTCCTCAATTTATATTTGTCTGGGATTTTTCTCATAATTAGACAGGGATTATGGGTTTGGGAGATGATCAAAGAGGCAAAGTGGCATTTCATGGCATCACACCAAGGGTACATACTACCAACATGATTTAACACTATTGATGTTGACCTTGTTCACCTGGCTGAGGGTGTTTGTCAGGTTTCTCCACTGCAAAATTACTATTTTTCCCTTTTCCATATTGCACTCTTTGGAAGGAAGTCACTATAAGCAACCTATACTTAAGGAGTAGAAGAGTACTCACTTTTAATATACTCCAAACAGGGGTGCCTGGGTGGCTCAGTCCGTTGAGCACTCGACTTTTGATTTTGGTGCAGTGATGATCCTACGGTTCTGGGATTGAGCCCCACGCCAGGCTCCACACTGAGCAAGGAGCCTACTTGAGATTCTCTTTCTCTCTCTCTCTCTCTCTCTCCCTCTCTCTCTCTGTCCCTCTCCTCCACTTGTGCTCTCTCTCTCTCTCTCTCTAAAATAAAAAAATAAGAAATAAAATACTCCAAATAATATATTTATCTACACATTTTAAAGTCTATTTTTTTGGTGATGGAAACAGCTCTGAAGTGTTTCACAGATGGATACTGCCTTAAAAATAAAGTACTTACTTCTCGTAATTTTTTCTAGTAATAAATACAATACATGCTCAGTGCAGAAAAACTAGAAAGCATGCTTAAGAAAAAGGTCGCCTAAAACTTACCATGCAGACATAGATCACTACAGCGAATATTTTGCGCTGTCTACAAACCTTCTTTCTAGGTCTACACTTCAAGAGCTGAAACAAACCTCTATATAAACTCCTCTCACTTACCACCACTTAACATTATGAAAAATTGCTCTGTACTCTTCGACAAAAAGTATTTTGTCTTTACAATTCCAGAGCCTAGCACAGTGCCCAGCATGTAGTGCATTCAACAAGTGTGACCCAATGACCTTTCTAGCTTGATGAACTGACGGACCCTCTATGAAACCATGTAATGAAATCTTCTGACCAGTACAATCTCAGCCTCTGCCTTTGCCCTCAGGACAACTAAAGTCGCTGGCACAGAATCACCAATTTGGGGCCTTGCAAAATTAATGAAATCAGTAAAACAGTAGGTAGTCTGTAAGGACTGAAAGAGATAATGGCAAGTGAAGTGCTTAAGTACACAGGTCCATGATCCTTTATCCCAAATGCCTTGAACCAGGTATATTTTGGAACTGAGAATTCTTCCATGGAGGAGGACGAGAGAGCAAATGCACACTTATTATATAACACCACAACTAGGTATAGGAAAATACGTTATCATCAACTGTGATTATTCACATTAACCAGACTGTTTCCTTGTGTTTTATAATTTTTAATGACTCCCTTGTGTCTGAGTTGTGGGAACACCCTCCAGAGGAATTTTAGTCCCCTTTGCCCGTTTATCATTAGCTAGAGATGAAATTTGGGGGTGATTTCTCATCTTGCAGCTTTCCTGGAAATGTAAGTAGTAAAATTCAAACTAGAAGACCACTAGGGTAGAGGTCTAGCATTTTGAATTTCCAGGGATAATTTTTTGTTATCCAAGGACCGAAGATATAAATAAGTCTCCTTATCTGCTCTCTGTGCCAGTTTTCAAGTCCTAGCCTCCCCTTTCACCAGGGCAGAGCTCGCAAAGGCCCAGCTTTAGGTCTGTGTGTGGAAGGGGACGTGGGGTAGGGAGGGCTCTGACTCTCTGCTTTCCTGGACCCAGGTCTTGCCTGCTGTTCCTATAGGATAGATATTACTCAGTTGTTGATACTAATAAAACCCCAGGAAACCACACACCATCAGTGTTCTTGCTTACCTCTCTTTCCATTCTCTCTGGCAAGGACAAGCTGGGCATTAAATAAGGTATCCTATTTTATCCAGCAGGTCCTGGTGTTACAGCAAGAGAACTGTCAGCTATCTTAGTGTGCTATATTGCTAGACCAGAACTCTTAATTTCCTTTTCCTTTTTTTTTTAAATTTTTTTTTTCAACGTTTATTTATTTTTGGGACAGAGAGAGACAGAGCATGAACGGGCGAGGGGCAGAGAGAGGAGGAAACACAGAATCCAAAGCAGGCTCCAGGCTCTGGGCTGTCAGAGCAGTCAGATGTGGGGCTCGAACTCACCGTGAGATCATGACCTGAGCCGAAGTCGGACGCTTAACCGACTGAGCCACCCAGGTACCCCCAGTTGCATTTTCCTTTTACATCAATAATCTACTGGTTAAATAGTAAAATGTTTCTATTAGCCAGATTGCTCAATTAACCAGATATGCCACTTCCCAAGCCTTGTGGGATAACATTTGACATAGGAGCTGTAGAGTTGCTTTTTAAATGAAAATTCTTTAATAAATATCTTTCTTTCTTAAGTAAGCCTTTGTAAGTCTACTCTGGAAAATGATTAGGCTGGAGAAATCGCAACTTGATGCCATCTACTTAGTGACAAATTATCTTCCAGACATTGAGTGCAATTGTCTAATTGAAATTACTTGAATGTTCTCTATTCTTAACAGCAGTGGAATAAATCTGTGGTGCTGAAATGTCAATGCCCTTTAGGTGATATTGTTCGAGGACACTTGTAACTGTGTCTATCTCATTCTCTTCCTTGTGAACCCCAATTTTAGTTTTTTTTTAAGTGCGGTTTCTTGTGAATCCTTAGCACATGGCCTGTAACTGAGCAAGCCCTTCTTAAATATGTGGTGATTGATGAATATTCATGGTGAATACTAACTGCCACTCAATGAGTGGTTTTGTGCTTGTCATTATGTCAGGCTATTAGCCGAGACTTGAGAAAGCTGAACGAAAACGCTTACCACTGGGGCCGCAGTTCTATCACCTATTTCAACTCTCAAATCAGGGTGCTTTTTTTTGTGGGTGCGCTGTTTGGTTTTTCTTTCTTTTTTAAAACAATTTGTTTTAAAACTTTTTCTAACGTTTATTTATTTTTGAGAGAGAGAGAGAGAGAGAGAGAGAGAAAGAGACAAAGCATGAGTGGTGGGGGGAGGGGCAGAGAGAAAGGGAGGCACAGAACTTGAAGCAGGCTCCAGGCTCTGAGCTGTCAGCACTGAGTCCAACACAAGGCTCGAACCCACGAGCCGTGAGATCATGACCTGAGTGGAAGTAGGATACTTAACCGACTGAGCCACCCTGGCGCCCCTGTTTTGTGTTTCTTTGCTTGTCGCAAGTGAATTTCAACTTCTAATAGGCCCCTTTCAAGTGTGTTAACACGGCAGTTGGCAAAATGGGCATTTATCTACCTAAGGTTTGATCATGAATAAAATTCCCTACATCTTCCTGGGGAACCAATTACTACACTGAAAACTGTGATAATGGATTTTTCATCAATAACGAATGTGATTTGTAAAGTGAAAATCAATCTATTTTGACTGATGATGCCTCGTAGCAATTGGGAAGATTTCATCTGAATGATTATAATAAAGCTTTATGATTTATCAGTTGAGTAAGACTAGAAATTCAGTAAGTATTCAGTCTTGTCTGGCCATTTTCTGGCTTGACGACCTTGGGAAATTGTGACCTTCATTCTCCTCCCTCAAAAGAGCAAGCTAGTTTCTTGAACATATGTCCCTGAGCAGGAAGATATACAGCATTGCATCTCTGTGGACACCTGAGCTGACTGATTGACTGACATCCGTGTCCCCTCGTGCACAGCCTCCCTGCATTTTGAAGTATGGATTTGGAAAGACAGCTCCTCTCATCCTGCAGGCAACACCTTGTTTAAAGATGAGCTTCAGAATGTTTGGCTGTGGTTCTTGTAAAATAACTATAAGCTGTAACATACGTATCAGCTAGGACTCCAGTTGCAAGTGACCAAATCAGCATAGTTCAAACCAGCACACATAAAAAGGAGGGATTTTATTAGCTTATATGCCCAAACCACAGAGGAAGGCAGACTGGCTTCAAGAACCACTGGTCTCAGCACTAGAGTATTTGTTCATGCCCCTGCTTTAGCCCTGTAACTGATTCCTGCTTCTCTCAGTGTCTTAGTCTCGTTCTCTCCAGGGAACACAGCCATTGCCACCTATAGAATCACCTCTCAACAGCTCTAAAACCAAAGGAGAGAGGACAGCATTACCCAGAAAAACAATAAAATCTGGGAAGAGTTCAAAATGGCTCATCTTGGGTCATGTGTCTATCTCTTGACCAATTACTTGGTTGGCTAATCACTAGCCTGAATTTTCTGCTCACCCTTCTCATCAGAAGGGAGGGATTGTGATAGAGGGTAGACAAGCCCAAGAGATACCACACACACCTAACTGGCTAATCACATATTTTAAGCATTTTACTATCTAATATAATATATATGCATATAGTCTGTGTGCTTATATTTAAGAAAGTATAAATTGTTCTGTAAGCATATGTGTGTATGTATAGATTGCAAGCATGCAAATATATATATATATATATGTGTGTGTGTGTGTTTGTATATTTGTATATGTTGTTTCATGAATATGAATGTATGTATATAATGTATGTGTTACTGTTTTGCCAAGTATGGGTGTGGTTTTTCCCTTTTCAGGGATCCCATTTATATCCTAGATCATCATTACCCAATGAAATTCATTTTCTATCTTTTATTCCCTACAATAAGTTGCATTCCAGGCAGAGTGGCCTACTTATTGTCCAGAGATGTGTCTCATTTCTTTCTCTGGAAAGTCAGAGGATCATGCAGGCCTATGGCAGTGCCTCAGGGACCTCTTGGGCATGGGATACCATGCCCATGTCAGGGAACACAGAAGGAAGCATTATTAGAAGAGACCCCATATATAGTTTTCAGGACAGCAGGACCACAGTAAGAGCACTCCAAGACTGGGTAACTAGGGGCGTCTGGGTGGCTCAGTGGGTTGAGGGTCTGACTCTTGATTTTGGCTCAGGTCATGATTTCACGGCTTCGTGGGTTCAAGTCCCACATTGGGCTCTAGACTGGCAGCACAGATCCTGCTTGGAATTCTCTCTCTCTCCCTTTTTCTCTGCCTCTCTCCCACTTGTGCTGTCTCTGTCTCTCTCACAACAAATAAACTTAAAACAAAACAAAACGAAAAGACTGGGTAACTAGCCAAGCAAAATGAGGAGGTAAGAGATTAGCAACAAGGGTAATAGAATCTGAAAGAGATAAGAAATGGATCAATGGCATGTGAGGTGGTGGTGATGATCCACGCAGACCTTAGGAATTTACCTTGACTTTTGGTGTAGTACACTTGGCCAAATGGGAGTGGTAAGAGCTGAAGGAAAATGGACAGTGTCTATTCAGAACTCTGAATCTTGCTCTTCTCCCCAACTCTGCTTTCCTTCCTCTCTCCAGCCCACCCAAATCCTTCTCCTACACCAAGAGCACAGTTATGTCTGTCCCTCGCATTCAGCACTGGAGTATAGGTGGCCTTGAGATGCAGACATTGTTTGGGAATTGCTATTTCACAACTGGACTGAGAAACATAATCTCTTCTCCACTCAATATACATATGCCCTCATACTTAGGAAAAAGATAAATTATCTTAAAAATGATGAATCCAATATGCACATGCCAAATAAATAATCTTTATGGTATGTTAATTTAGTTGTTTCCTTTTCTATAACAATTTGATAGTTGAAATTTCTTTTGCTTTATGATTACACAAATGTGAATATTCAGAATTTAATTAACAATTAAATTGATCAGATTTAAACTTTTGGAACATTCATTTGCATATAATTGCTCTCAATATACTTATGTAAAATCCAAAGCCTATATTCCCAAATATAGAAAGCCTATTCATGTCAGCTTTAGTTACATGTGTACATTTATTTGAATTTGTGGAGTGTGTGCTTTTATTGCCAAGAAAGTCAGCTATGTGCCTTAATTGTTGCTATAACCACAATTCAGGAAATTCTATTGCAACATCAATATGTTATGCACATCTTTAATTAGGCTAGTGCGGCCTGTCTGTCACAGCAACTGATCCTAAGTATTCTTATTTAGTCTACTTGAGGCTTTAAAATGTTCTCATTTTTAAAAGAGGCATATTTCGGCCTCATTAAATTGTTAAGCAAATCAATATGCAGCCCTACAACTTGATCGCTATGTTCCAGAAATCCTGTTTCTCTCCACTTAGCACATCTTCAGGTACCTGAAAGAGCACTCTACCACAAATACCAGAAATCCTCTGCAGCTCTAGCATGCTATATTCTCTTATCAGACGTGAGGGAGACATCTGTCACCCCCACCAATCACCAGGAAGATCTGGCCGGGCATCCTATTGATTGCTAGAACTTGATTCTCTTATCTAGTAGTTAATGCAAATAAGTTGCAGGTTGCTTGCTCTGAGCAATGTCTTCACACCAGGTCACCCAACAAAAAAGGCAACACAATGACTAAATCCATGGTCTAGAAACTAAACAGAATCTAGCCTGAAGTTCATTTCCTTTCTCTTCCCTCAAAATCTGCCATGATTTCAAACAGGGAGAAACAATAGCTGCCTTGAAGCAAACCCTGCGGTACCTTAGGCTTTTACAACTTCTCTATCTGCCACAACTAATTAATTTAAAACAAATCATTAACATTTGCATCAAGGAGAAAGCAGAGTTCATAGGTTATTGCCAAGCATAGATAGGGATTTTTTGGAAACACTGGGTATCATATGCTTTCTAACCATGTCCAAGGTCAAATAATAATACAATAACTCTGCCATAATGCTGTAGGTGGGGTCCCCCAAAGCCAGTCTTATTAAAATGCAGAGTTGCTTTACTAACACAGTAAATGACGTGGAAGGGCAAATCTGAGCAGCTAGTGGGGCAGGAATTAAAGTGAGGTGGACGCAGGGGGAGTGTAGGGCCTACTACGACACTTAAATCTCCCTGGGTCCAAACTTCAGTTTGGCACTTCCTCATGGTTACTGTCAGATCACACGTAAGTATTGATGAGGAATTCTGGGTTCTGCAGCCAGCAAGGACTTTCAGAATTTCAGCACTCACCCTGTTTGTTGTAACTCATTTTACTTCCCTGCTTCTCAAGACTTCCCCTCCCCCAAAGATAAGAACTGTAGCCTGTACTGGGTAAGAAAGAGAAGGGCCAGGGGACAACGAAGGTGGTGGGGAGGCAATCACCAACTGCATTATTTAGATCGTCATTGTTTTGCTAGGAAGGGTATTTTAATTCCTTCAATTTAACTTCATTAGAATAGTCTTCATAGTTTTCAAAACTTGCTTTCTTATGGGTCTAGATCAGGAAAAAAATACTCCAACAATTTAACAAGTGGGCACCTGGGGAGCTCAGTCTGTTGAGCGTACAACTCTTGATTTTAGTTCCTGTCATGATCTCATGGTTCGTGGGTTCGAGGGATCAAGCCCTACATGGGGCTCTGTGCTAACAGTGCAGAGCCTGCTTGGGATTCTCTCTCTCCCTCACTCCCTGCCCCTCCCTCGCTTGCACACATGCTCTCTCAAAATAAATAAATAACCTTAAAAAGAAATAAAAATAAAATATAAGCAAGTCCACCTGGTTACCTTTCCTGTATTCCTTGTACTTTTACCTCTTGTACTTCCCTTGAGAATAGGTCATTTAAGAACGAGGTGAATTGGTAACATTAATCCAAGCTTGAAAAGAGTAAAATTTATTCTCTGTGAGGCCTTCAGGACAGGCTGTCACAGATTTATAAGACTGCCTATACTTCTACTTGTGCCAAGCCAAAGGGACCAGAGTTCATCTTATTTTAAACATAACCAAAGAATCAGATTTTGCTCCCAAGTAATCCCGCTCTCCCCAATGTCCACTAAATCTTCAAATTCTGCCATCCCACCCCCTCATTGTTTTAGACAGTATTGGAGAGATATTCTTTCTTGTAAACACTTTCACTCATAAAACTTTTGTTTAATGGCAGCGATGTCTGGTCCAGCTAAAGCATCAGGCAATAAAGCCATCATTAACAATAATCATGTTTGCAGATGTTCTAGGTCTGGAAATTATTGCTGGCATGTCTACATGTTTAAAAATTCTTGGAAGTCTGGTGGCTTCTAGAAAGCTTGTACTTTCTTCTGAGAAAATCTCAAGGACCAAGATATTAAAAATAAACACATCAGCTTGGTGACTACTTACTTAGCTAAGCCATGGCTATTGACCCTCCTCCAGATTAAAGTAGAGTGATCAGGAACATAGGAGTATGTAGCTACCTTTGAAGCAAGGTTTGAGGGTCACTATTGAAGCTGTTTGCACAGTAACATCAAGTGTACCACCCACCATTTAAGCTATGTTACTTTGGTTCTTGAAGACTTTTTCTTCCTTTATGTAATGTAAGCCTTATTTAAATGCAACCATCTCTGGGAAGGATTGCATCTGAAATCATTATTTGGTGAGGACCAGAATACAGAGCATCGGGGAGTAAGACTGAAGCCCAGACATGGGGATGAGGGTGGGGTGGAATTGTGAGAAGGAAAGATGAAATCATGAAAAAGGAGGTAGGGAACCACAAAATTTTGTTTTCCTCCCAATGTAGCCTAAAATTGTTTGAGTTTGGAGGAAAATCTGTCATTCTCTTTGGATGTTATTATATTTCAACATCCATGCAAAATTTTCTGTTCATCACCTGCTCTCATGTTACAATATGGAACTTCCCTGTCTATCATGCACGTAAGTTACCCATATTATTTGTTTGTCTTTACATAAGATGAAATTTCCTATTTCAAATATTTCTTGTTTTAGATAGCTTAATGCCCTAATGCTTCTTTTCAGTTACTTCTTGCTGTACATTAGGTGAGGTGCTCTGTGTGTTTCTTGGTCAATAAATATCCTACCTGGGCTCAGAATATATTTTTAATTTTTAATATGAAATAGAAATGCATAAAAATTAAACAACATGAACGCATACTTAATAAATAATTATAATGTGAACACCCACGTAACTTCCAACTGGATCGAAAGACAGGATACTGTAAACATCCCAGCAACCCACACTGATCACAAACTGTCTGTCTCTCTCTCAGAGGTAACTGCTCTTCTCATTTCCACAATGATAATCTCCTTACCTTTTTTTTTCCTTTGTAGTTTTATCTCCTATATATGTCCCTAGGCATCATCATTTAGTTTTGCCTTTTCTTGTGATCTATAAATGGAATCACACTCTGTATTCTATTATTCTTGCATTTTTGCTCAAAATTACTTGTGCAAGATTCACCCCTAGTGTCACACGTAGCTGCAGTTCCATCATTGCTGTTGCCGTGTGGTATTCCAGGGTATGCAGAGCGATTTTAAGCCATTGTCCTACAGAGAGACATTTCGGTTGCTACCAGGTTCTAGCTGTCATGAATAATGCTGCCCCCACACGTGGTCCATGCCTCCTGGTGCCTATGCTCATGAGTGTCTCCCCTGGGTACATCAATGACTGGAAACACTGGGGCATGGTGTGTGCAGATCTTCAACTTTTCTCAAGAACAGGAAACTTTTTCCCAAAGTGGCTGTTCCAATTTATATTGCCCCTAGCAGTACATAAGAATTCCTGTCGTTCTATACCTCACCAACATCTGCTATTGTCAGATTCTTAATTTTTCTACCAATCTGGCATTTATAATAACTTAGCTAGTTGATGTTGTCATGCTTACTTTCTGCATGTCAGAACTGGCACATAAACCATGCCTGTGTGCCCCCAAGGCTTAAAAACTCTTTCCAGTAACTATGCTTCCTCCCAAGATAGAACCTCTGCAGGAGCAAAATAAATGATCAATATCCTTTAGTAAAGTCATTGTATTAAAAAACTAATACCAACAGGGGTGCCTGGGTGGCTCGGTTGGTTAAGTGTTGACTCTTGATTTTGGCTCAATCATGATTTCACGGTCATGAGATCGAGCCCCGCGTGTGGCTCTGTGCTGGGTGTGGAGGCTGCTTAAGATTTCCCTTTGCCCCCCTCTGTCTCTCAAAACTAAATAAATAAAATAAAATAAATTAAAAAAATAAAAACTATACCAACAGAATTTCAAAGGGTAGCCTGGTTGATGTGGTTAATTAAATAACTGCATCCTCAGGTCAGTTTTCCAGTAACAGTCCAAAATCCAATATATATATGTATATATCTGTTTATTTTATATATATATGTATATATACATATATATATATACAGATATATACATATATATATATATATATATTTTTTTTTTTTTTTTACTTATTTATTAAGAGAAAGAGTGTGTGCACATGCCCGTGCAGGAGCAGGGAAGGGACAGAGAGAGAGAGGGAGAGAGAGAATCTTTTTCTTTTTTTAATTTTTTTTTTAATGTTTATTTATTTTGACAGAGAGAGAGAGAGAGAGAGAGAGAGACAGAGCATGGGCAGGGGGAGGGGCAAAGAGAGAGGGAGCCAGAATCTGAAGCAGGCTCCAGGCTCTGAGCTGTCAGCACAGAGCCTGACATGGGGCTTGAACCCACAGACCGTGAGATCATGACCTGAGCTGAAGTCAGACGCTCAACCGACTGAACCACCCAGGCGCCCCGGGAGACAGAATCTTAAGCAGGATCCATGCTCAGGTGGAGCTCGACATGGGGTTCAATCTTACAACCTTGAGATCATGACCCCAGCTAAAATCAAAAGTTGGATGCTAAACTGAGCCACGCAGGTGTCCCGAATCCATTAATATTTGGATAAATGAAAGGGTCTTTAACATTTGGTGGGATTTCCCTCACAAGAGTAATTCATAAGACACTTTTTTCACATGTTTCATTTTCTACCTGTGATAGGCACCTGTGAAATGACCAACACAATCCAGTAGTTATAGAATATTCAATGACAGCCAAAATTGAAAGTACCAAAAGACAAGAGTGACACAAACTATTCTCTAAGAGATACATTTTTATATAGGTAATCGATTTATTAGGACACTCAACAAATTCAAACAATGGACACTTTTTAAAAAATTGATTTAAAACCAATTAAAGGTTAAACATCAAGCAAAACTCCTAAGAATTTATGTTATTAATGGTGCCTTTTTCTTTTTACTATAAAGGTCTAATAAAAAGCCTGTAAACCCTGCAGATACAGAAACAATTTTCAAAGAATCAAATTAGCCAGAAGCAGTGACTCAGGTATGATATTGCCTACACAAGACGACAGACCAAGCCAGCATTCAGTGTCCCTCCCCGGATGCTAAGAATAACTCTCAGGACAGTAGCAGCATTCTACACCTAAGTTTCCTCTCTAGTATTTTTTTTAAATTTTTTTTAACCTTTATTTATTTTTGAGAGAGAGAGAGACAGAGACAGAGCATGAGCAGGGGAGGAACAGAGAGAGAAGGAGACACAGAATGCGAAGCAGGCTCCAGGCTCTGAGCTGTTAGCACAGATCCCGACGCAGGGCTCAAACCCAAGAACTGCGAGATCACGACCTGGGCCGAAGTTGGACGCTTAACCCACAGAGCCACCCAGGAGCCCCTCCTCTCTAGTATTTTTACAAAATGACCTGTCGATGGGATCTGATCCAAAACTCTTCCCAGTGACATAGACATACTGATGACTTGTACCCTTGTCACCAACAATCAAACGGGCTTGGACTCTGCATCTAGGAATAGTAACCTCATATTTACCGCACTCCATAGAAACAAATAGTAAAAACAATGTCATTAACCACTTCTATATACTTCACACATTTTGGAGATTCTTTACTTTGCTCTAAAATGCAAATTCTTTCCTTCGCTCTAAAATGCAAATCTTGGCTTGCAAAAGTGCTACTAGAAAAGTGTAGCATACTTTCTAGTTGTCCATATACCTCCATCCTCTCCTGTGCTACCAACTGGCTACAAAGATTTAGAGGTTCAGTGATTACAGGATTTAAATGATGTTAACCCCTTTAAATTTGGCAACTCTTTAAATCCCATTATCTCGGCAACCACGGAGAATTTTAAAATCAGCTTGGCCTTTCTAGCTCCAGGTCTAAGGATTACAGAGTTTTAAAGAATATAAATGCTTCTCTGCCGTTCTACAAAGAGCTGTCCCCAACAAGTTGACCTCCAGGAAATAAAGCCAGCCAGTTCTCCAGCTGGTAATTGCTGACCAGAGTTTTGCAATAGAAAGAGATGGATGTTAAAACACCAGGAAAACAAGTAATTGCCTCCTCAACTCCACATGAAGCTAGACAATCAGAAGATTTGATGTAGGAAGGGCAGCAGACATTAGACATGTGTATGTCACAATGTCTAAGAATGAGAAAACAGAAGATGTCAGGGACCCAAAGAAGCTTGAAGAGGCAGAGGGAGTAAGTTCAGTGATTGGAAACCATCTTGCTCCTAAAGAAAAACTGTTACCATGGATATCCACAAATCCTAGGAAACCCTCTGAGGTCTTACCTCTTGTGTTCTCACATTTATGTATCCATAGTGAGTTCGAAGGGGCCGCCTATATGTGTAGGAGAATGGTATCCATTTTGTGCCAGGCTGTCCAAAGCAGTTTAGCAGCAGTGGGAAATTCACTTCATTTACAAGGCGCACAACCAGCAGGAAGAGGAACGCTGCTATGAAGCTCACTGCAATCATAGACTTCCTCTACAAGACATTAAAAAGAAGAAGAATGAGTGAATGAATGAATGAATGATTATCAACCAAAAGTAGTCACAGAGGGAGATTCCTTTATCTCCCTCTCTTTTTCTTTCAAAGGGATAAAAGGACTGTGTCATTTAGGAGATTTCATTTGGAGACAGAATTTAATCATTTGGTGACCAGTTTGCTTTAGCCAGCCTCTGAGAACAAGCAGAGAAGCCTTCTTAGATTATCTTTCCATTCCATTCCTACCCTTCCTTACTTCCCCACATTCCTCGACAACTTCTATTCAATTTTCGAAACGCAAATCAGACATTCCCAACTGTAGGAAACCCTTCCTAACTGCTGCATTCCCTCCCACCACCATCCCTTCACCCCAACCTGTCTAACCTAACAGAGTCCTGCACTCCCATACCTTGAAGGCACGTCTATGGTTGCACAGTTTTCACTGCATAATTATTTATATGACTTTTCCTCCATCTAATTGCGAGTTCCTAGAGAACCAGAATATACTGTTACACTGATCTCTGGATCCCAGGTCCATAACACACTGCCTTACATATTGTAGGCACCCACGAAACATTTGAGTGAATGAATAAATGGATTTTTCCCATCCTTGTAGACAAATTATCAGCAATTACTTTATTTCTATATCTAGCACCCGCTACAGGCAGGAAGCTGCCTGTGCTGTGAAAGGCTATGCAAAAGTTAAGACTCAAAAAGCTAACAATAAAAGTAGGAAAAAAATCCATGCGAAGCAGCTTAAGAACATCCCCCTTAATGGGTTGCCATGGAACAAGAACGAGAGCAAATGCATCTGACTGGGGTGGGGAAAGCAGAGATGTATTTGAGATTGAGCTGGATAAAATGCATGAATTTTAATCAGTAGAGATATGTGAGTGAAGCTTTCTAGGTAGAGGGAAGACAGCAAGGAGGCAAGAAAACATGGGGTGATTCATAGCTACACAGAACTTTGTCTTCCTGGGGCACAGAGGATGAGGAAAGGCTGGAAACAACAAATGATAACTTTAGGGACTGCCTACAACACCAAGCTGAGAAGTCTATCGAGGGTGGTAGGTGATAGAAAACCAAAGGAGGTTTTGTTTGTTGCTTGTTTAATTATAATTATAATTATAACTGCTATAAGTTATAATCAAACGTCACTGTTTAAAATGTTTTGAAGCAGGGAGGAACTAAAGACAGACAGCAATGAGTTAGGAGGCTATTCTGACTGGCTAGGACCAAAGTAATGAGGGATGGAAACTAGAGCAGTGGCAAGGGGAGTACAAAGGTAGAAAAAATATGAGAAACTCAACGTAGGTGGTAAGCAGAGAACATGGCTCCTGATTGGATAGAGGTGAGATGGAGAATTTTGAGTCCAGGTTACTACAAGAATACTGGTCATATTAGGAGAAACCAGAGTGGTCAGAGTAAGAAATGATTTAGAAGGGTACGAAATGATTTAAAAACCCTGGGCTTCCTAAGTCCTAGTTTTTATCCAGATGGTGGGTCACCTGAATGGAGCCATCCAGGAGTCAGGTGGAGGGTCAGGTCTAGAGCAAGAAGAAAGAGCAGGGCAGAGGGCAGATGTCAGGAACAGCCATGCCTTGAAGTCCAGGGTGAAGACACAATCAGAGATTCCTCCACAAAGCTGGGATTGGCCCTCAATTCTTCTTCAAACTTAAGGGAAGCCAAATAACTATCCAGGAATGACCTGATGTATGTTGTTGTGTTTCCAGCTTATCACTTCTTAGTGAATAAACTTCGTTTTGCTCTTCACAGAATGTCCCAAAGTAGAAAAGAAACCCAAAGCCGGCCCCTGTTCCTCCCTGGCCATGATCACAGTCTCTGCAAGGACAGGAGACTAAAGCCCCCAGAAGTCAGAGACCCCAAAGGAAGTCTTAGCTCTTGCTCAGCTCCATAATTCGTAAAAGCCCCGTCCTTCTGTCTAGCCAGCCTAATTTTCCAATCACCTGCAAGTCCCTTGAGTTCTGCCTCCTCAAAACCCCTTATCTCACCACTAACTACCACAGGCTTACCTCATTTAACCTTCTAATCATGAAAAACTGTTTTAATTTGCTCCTCTGTGGAATCATTATGTCCACAACATTGCAATGTGTCAAGGTAACAGCTTAAATGAGGTGATGGATCTTACAAGTTTAAAGGGACATAGACCAGAACAGATGGCTAAATAAAAGCAAAGGGGCCAGTCACCCATTAAGTAAACAGGTAAGAACCTTTTTTATCGCCATCCGGTAGCTTGTTGCAAAACAGCAGTTTCCTTTGAAGGAGACCCAGATGGGATTTGTGTCTTTGTCTATTCCAAAGCCCTGCGTGGCTCTCTGGTTCTACTGGTTGCTGCACTACATTGCATGGATGGGGGTTTGGGGACAAAGGTACAGAGGGCCTTTCTGAATTCACAGATCTCGCATAGCCACACATACATAATGCATACATGAGAGGAAAATAAATCAACCATTTTGAGAGCAACTTCAAAATGGAACGAGATCACAGTTGTAAAAGCCTGCTCCCTAGTAATCCCTGTCTGCCTCCCATGTTTCATCAAAGGGAACCAAGTAATGAGCACAGAGAGGATAAGGGGGGCAAATGGAGAGTGGAAGCCAGACAGACTCCTCTGTGCTTGACCTGGAATCATATTCTGTGGTGGGCAGAGGTGTTCCTTTCATAGCTCAGGCTTTGCCTGGACCTGATTCTTTGCCTTTCTTTCTGTTTCAACATTCTTATTTAACATGAAAGCATTCTCATAGTGCTGATATAAAACCACCCTGAAATTTCACTAGAAAAGGTATAATTTCAAACACATCCTGTACTCCAGACAGCAAGGACAGCAGGACACAGCATTGATGTGCATCCTTCTAGCAGTCATTCCTGCCAAATTGTGACCTTGAGCTTTAGCAATTACAATAAAAACCGTGGATGAGGCTTTTTAAAGTCTACCACACCAGAAGGCAGTGAGAATGTGTGTGTGTGGGGGGGGGGGGAGCGATGCGGAGTTGGGGAAGTAACAAAATACAAATGTGTATGATATATATGAATAAATATGTATTTATTCCTTCAAGTCACATGCACTCATTGGGCCCATATTCTGTGTAGATTTGGTGAGGTGCTGAAAAGGAGAAATAAAACCATAAAAGACAGACCATGCTTCAAGCTTCCAGAGAGATACACCTTAGAGCAGCTGGCAAGTAAACAGAAATGTGTAATGTCACCTATCAAATGAGGCAGTGGAGGTACACACAGGGCACTGCGCCAGCCCAGAGGAAGTGGGAAGGGTTGTGGGTGGGACAATTCAGGGAATGCTTGTTTGGGGAGGCAGTATTCAAATGGAGTCCTGAAGAATGAGGAGGAGTTAGACAAGTGGAGATAGGAAGGGCATTCCAGCAGAGGGAACAGCATAGACTAAGGCCTTAAATTGGTCAGAAATTTGCAAATCTCTTGGTAAAAAGAACACACAGACTGTATGTGGGGGAAGATGATGGTAGGGAAGCAGACAGGGTGCAAACCATAACACAAAATATAGTAAGCCAGATACACGCAGTCAGATGCAATTATCTGCCCCATCCATCTTAACATTAGGACAATGAAAGGATAAATGCATAAAAGTGCTATGCTTTATAATTCTAAATATTCTTCACATCTTATTTGAAATTGCCATCCACGTTGCCTTGTTTCCAGTAACTTAAGTTTATTCCATCAGTGGCTTGTTCTAGCAATTGTTTCAAGTCCATCAACACTCAGACAAGGAGAAGACTTTTTTATATGTGTTCTATGTCTAACAGTCTGTGTATGGAAGTGATCACTGCTGCCCTGCTGAAGTAATCAGAGCCTCTCCTAGATCCAACAGCCAGCAACTAGGTGAGAAAAAACAACAGTAAGTACTCATCAAGTTTATAATGTGTAAAACTCACTCTGACAAACTCTTCATACTGCAAAAACTGGCATTACATTTAATAGGTCATTCCTTTAAGATAAGAAGTATGAATGTTAGGGGCATCTGGCTGGCTCAATGTAGAACATGTGACTTTCAATCTCAGAGTCATGGGTTCAAGCTCTGCCTTTGGCATGGAGCCTATTTAAAAAAAAAGGAAGAAGTATCAGCTTTTAAATGACACAACAGGTGCAAAATGCAGAGCACAGTTCTGGCACACAGGGAGCACTCAAAAATGGGAGATGTTATTATGATGATGTAACTACTAACTGTCAGAGCCTTCTTGGCCATTAGCCAGTTGGTAAGAATTGGCCAGCCCATGTGAATGCATGAAGAAAACTTGGAGATATCTTTTCCTCAAATATTCCAAGCAGCTGCACACCCTTGAACCACTCAGTGCAACTTAACCACACAAGCTCTGATAGAATGTCACTGTGCCCAAATAGATCTGATGAATTGCTTTAGGGAAAGCTCTCTCCTTCTTTGTTCCTCATTTTGGGCAAGTCTGAAGGGGCCTTTAACAGCTGAGACATTTAGAATTTAATCCCCTCTGTGCTGCAAAAATATGCATCAAAAATGTGGCATTCTAGTTGCTTGCTCTTTAGAGTTGGAATATCATTTATCAGACTTATAGCAGAAATACCTATTTCAAAATAAAATCCACAGAGAATTCATGATTTAGGGAGAAAACAATTGCCAATATTTGTACCTAGCAAATTTGCAAGCTATATTAACATTTGTATGTTTTTATTCTTTCTACCAGAGAATTAGCCTTTAACCTCAAGATAAAATCTTTATCTTTTAATATAGTCAGTTGCTAGATCTTTTGTTTCTTTTTCATAAACGATAAACAATAGTATAAAGCTATATTTTTCTATTTAAATAGTATTATTTAATGACTGAGGTAGTTGTTTTCTAGGGTAAAACTGTATATATTTTTGTCCATATGCTGTCATTTATCCAATAATAAATATTTGGGTTGACTATGTTATTTATATCAGTACTCAAACACCTCACACATTGACGAGTGCCTACCCATTGCGTATTTGTGACCTTATCAAATACAAATTCTTCTACCATATAGAAATTGTGTCATGAAATTAATTCTACCTTGTGTCATTGGCCAAGCTCCAAATGTGGTTCTCCCAAAATACAATAAAGCTGCTTCTCATTTGTACAAGGATGAATTAGCAAAGCTCAGAGTATACAGATAAAATCTTCATTTGTTCTGTTTATCTATTGAATCAACAAACTGGATCCTGCTTATTAAACTATAGTGAACTCTGGAGAAAATATCACCCATTTGTTGGGAGGGGGGTGAGGAAAGGGAGGTGATAACAAGAGGGTCAGACCTAATTTCGTGGAGTCCATACTTAGGCAGCACAGCTGGTGATAAAATCATTGAGGACATCTAGGAGAGTAGGGAATGCCAAACAAGGTCAACATGAGAGAATAAGCAGCACTTCAGAATCCATAAAGCTGTTGAAGCAAATGTGATAACCTAAAAGAAATACACTTTGAGAGTAGGCTTTGAGGAGGGCGGAGGGAGTGGACCTAGAGAGGCAGAAAGGAATCTGATTGTGGAAGGTCTTGTATATCATGCCAGGGAATCTGGACTTACACCACAGAAACCAAAGAAGGGGTCTAAGTGTGAGATAGGATCAGGTTTGATTTTGGAGAGTTCACTCGGGACATGGTGTGGTCAATGAATGAGGAGGTGGGAAACAGCCTGTTGGAAGGACAAGGACAAGAGCAACATGCACCACATCATCAGATATCACTAACAGACGTTAAATTCTCAATATGAGAACTGCAATGGATACTTTTAGCAACTGGCTGTCCTTCTCCTAGTAGGGGCACTAGGATTAAAGTCCAGATATAGTGTATACGTATGAACAATCATCATAATCTTTTTTTAAACTTATTATTTTGAGAGACAGCATGCACACATGAGTGTGAGTGGGGGAGGGGCAGAGACAGAGGGAGAGAGAGAATCCCAAGCAGGCTCCACCCTGTCAGCCCAGAGCCAGATGCTGGGCTCAAACTCACAAAATGGGAGGTGACGACCTGAGCCAAAATCGAATCAGGCATTTAATCGACTGAGCCACCCAGGTGCTCCAATCACCGTCTTAATAGAAGATAATATTTAATGAGTGCGATTAGTTGGAGAAATACTTGTGTAACCCTCATTTTCCACACAAAGGAATAGAGATGTAGAGAGGGTGAGTGACTTGCCCAAGGTCACAGAGCAAGGAAATAATACACACAGTCATTGAACTCAAAGCCTGTGTTCTAGTGTGTGTGTCAACTAAGTTGTCCATTTTACTCATACCAAAGGGAATACTCTCATAGGAGTGGTTCTGAAATTTTAAAAACTGGCACTAGCCCTAAGTAGATTTTGTAATACATTTTGTCAATAAACAAAATAATTCATATGGAAAATTAAGTGGCTGATCTGAAGCATGGTAATTATATTTACCTCAAAATCAGTAATTTGTGGGCAAATTTAATTCTGGCTTTATTCCCAGTATTAACAAGACAACTTCAGGGTACCGTTGGTTAGCACTCAGGGAAAACAAAGCAATTATTCCTCTACTCTGGCTACAGAATATTCGGTGGCCTTTGTCTATCAATGGTATGGAGCCCTATTACAGGTAAGACGCAGCTAAACAGCATAATGTTGACGGTTTCATAAAAAAAAAAAAAAAACTAAGTAATAGACAACCTTCAGTATGGTGACCTCCTTTAAGAATTTGGAACCCATGGCAACATGTCACCATCAGACATAGGTAGAATCCAGTAAGAATTACAAATCCAACAAACGGAAACCAAGGCAATACAGTTCTCGTGGGCACCACTGTCATACGTTATTCTGTACAAAAAGCTAATCCTAGGGAAAAATTGTAAGTGGCCAAAATTTCTTCAGGTTTTTTTTTCCCCCAAAGGAGACTCCCTATAGTTATAAACACTGCAGAGAAGCTCAAGTTAACCTGAGCATTATAAGTCTGTCAGATGACATGATAAGAGGTCGCACTGAACTTTGACACCTATATTAAAACCATAATGAAAACCGTCAATGAGGTTTTTGTGTGCCTACACATTTTTTTCTTATTTTATTTGCAGAGGGGATTTAGGTTTTCTGCCCTGATTTGATTTTCAAACTGCTAAAATATCAAATGAATACAATCGTGGCTACATTGACTGAGTTTGTTTCATTTTGAAAAATTATATAAAACCCGTTTATCCCATTTTGCCTTTCATCTTTATCGTACTGCTTCAGCACATGCCCTTTCACATGGCAGAAAGGAATCAAAGTTCTTCAGAAACATAAGATAGAGCTGAAGATTGGTATTGAGTATGTAGAATGAAGGGCCCGGAAAGCAAAGTCTCTCAGTGTGGCTGTGCCAATAGACACAGAGAATTTTAATCCAAAGGGCAGGTTCTCATGATAAGAACATCAGAGATTGGAGTAGATGGCCCTGAAGTTACCTCTGTTTTTCATTAAATTCTTGAACTCAGGGGAACAAATATCCCCTAGTCTGCCTGTTATTGTCTCTCCATACCCCTGGCATTCTGTAGCGGGAAGGGAGGTGCTACGTAAGCAGAGACAATGAAGATGATTAGGTAACCAGGGCAAGTGATTTTGTTTTATTCTCAGTCACCTTATGGCCCACCGGCCTTTGTTGGTTTCTGCAAACATTTGCTTGGCATATTTCATTCTTGCAGAGATGAGTTCATCTCTTAGAATCCAGTTCTTACTTTCAAGGTGTTTAGTAAACAGAAGGATAAATTCTGGGGATCCTGGCGCCATTAGGGAGGAGGTCATTCCCAGAGGCACCATGATAAAGGCAAGAATGATAACCATGAAGACAATGATGATGGGGACCCTTTCTTTTTCTGTGAATCTACAGGACATTAACATTGTACAGCATATATATTTACAAACACTTTCAGACCCATCACCCCAAAGGATTCTCCCTGTAATCAGTGAAGTAGAGAGGGAAGTGGGGGTGCTTGGAAGTCTCATGCCCCTCTGTCTTTTCATGCCTCCCAGTTTCAAGCTTGCATTTCACCGTTCTCTAAAGCTCCTTTGCTACCCAGGTCCTGTGACGTTGTCCAGACTGCTCCCCACTGGCATCTATCATCCTCATCTCTACAAGTTCACAAATAACTCCACTCAAATGGTGTCTCCTCCTTAAAGCCTGTATTCCTCCCTGGCTTCCAGGTCATGGATGAGACTGAGTCGAGATGGAGTGGATGGAGAAGGAAGATGGAGGAAACAGGAAAGGAGGAGGTGGGGCGGGGGGGGGGGGGAGATTGGGGGAAGGGAAAGGTTTCCCTCTAGTTTTGTTTGCAATCAGTCGCTGAGAATGTGAACAACATCTGAGAAACATCTCGAGCACCCTCAAGCACAACTTCTCGAATTTGGAAGATATTCAGTCAATATGTGTGGAAGAATGAAAAGAATGAAGGAGACAAGGAAAGATTGAGGATTAAAGATTATCCTCTCCTGGGGCATCTGGGTGGCTCAGTCAGTTCGGCTCAGGTCATGATCTGTGGCTGGTGAGTTCGAGCCCCATGTCAGGCTCTGTGCTGACAGATCACAGCCTGGAGCCTGCTTCGGATTCTGTGTCTTCCTCTCTCTGTGTCCACTCCCCCACTGCACTCTCTCTCTCTCAAAAATAAATAAACATTAAAAAAAATAAAAAAAAAATATCCTTTTCTAAATTTAAGCAGTAAATTATCTGAAAAGTTTCAAATTGGGATCATTAGGGGAAATATGTTTTCTACACAAAGTATTCTTTTCTTTTTTCCTCTTAATTCACCTTGCTTGTAGATCTGACATGGGTATGGTGGGGTGATGGGGGAAAGTGTTAGGATGGGGGAATATAAAGTGAAGTAAGAAGAACTGGAGTATTCTGAGAATTGCTTGGAAGCTTGCAGATCTGAATGGTAGCAAACCTGCTTAAAGCAACATCCTTTGTAGGGTACATAATGAAAAGACTTAAAGAATGCACTTTTTTAAAGAAAACCAACTCTTGTCTCTGGATAACACTTAAAGTTGGAATCTGACATCAGTGAATGAGACGTGGGTAACAAAAGGATACCTGTGGTAGTAATAAGGACGATGACACATTTTCTGAGAGGAGAGACTTGTGCTCAGCAAGCACTTTACAAAGATGAAACAGATTCTCACCAGCAGCCTATCTGTAGACTCAAGGTGGTCAAGTTACACTAAATGAGTCAATATATGTCAACTTGGGCACATTGTTCTTAACCTCTTTGTGCCTGTTTTCCCACCTAAGATTGGAAAAATAATAGTACCTACCCAGTATGATTGTTAACAGGTTTTTGTTTGTTTTTAAGAGAAAGCATGTCTTTAAGAGAGAGCATGTGAGCAGGGGACAGAGACAGAGGGAGAGAGAGAGAAAATATTTTTTTTTATTTTTTTAAGTGTTTATTTATATTTTGAGAGCATGAGAGAGAGACAGAGCGTGAGCAGGGGAGGGGCAGAGAGAGATGGAGACACAGAATCCAAAGCAGGCTCCAGGCTCTGAGCTGTCAGCACAGAGACCGATGCAGGGCTCGAACCCACGAGCTGCGAAATCATGACCTGAGCCGAAGTAGGACACTTAACCAACCGTGCCACCCAGGCACCCCCAAAGAACCTTTAATGAACATACGAGAGAGAAAATCTTAAGCAGGCTCCACACTCTTTGCGGAGCCCAACTCAGGGCTCAATCCCAGGACCCTGGGATCATGACCTGAGGTGAAATCAAGAGTCAGACGCCCAACTGACTGAGGCACCCAGGCGCCCCCTATGATTGTTAATGGTTTAAATGATTTACTACATAAGAAGAACCCTAAAAGCACTGCCTGGCAAAGGGAAAGTGCTCAGTAAATGTTAGCGTTTATTGTTAACAGTATTTCATCAACTCTAAGATACCATCAATTGTTAGATACACAGTTACTCTAAATATAGTAAGAAAGAAAAGCAAGATGGGAAGTCTAATAATAGACCTCTGCAAAAAGCCAAGACACCAAAATGAGATTTCCTTAAAGTTAGAATATTCCAGAAATAAGGCTGCCATTCAGAAAGGCACAGCAAGAAAAGAGAAAGGGAAAATAGTCTCCCCTGAGAATTCGAACCACAGGCAGGTACTCATGCAGGTTTTTGATACAGCTTCACACTACTGGTATGACTCAAGAAAAATCTCAGTAAATAATTCAATTTAAAGTGGTCTCAGGTTGGTAGTATCCCCAGGTGACCGTTTGAAACAACACAAATCCTATCTGGGAGGATTTAGCTTTGTTGCAGGCTGGTAGTGACTGCAAGGTGGTATGGAGTATACAAAGACACCTCCCTCTTAGATATGAGAAAAAAAACATTTTAAAATCAATGAAGTACGGTGGTATCAAAATCATTGTCGTCACCATCATCATCATCATCATCATCATCATCATCATCATCCTAGAGAATAAAAAAAATCAGGAATGGGATCAGGATTATTTTAAACGCCTATCCCTTACCCTGTACTCTAAAGGAGCCATAACCACAGTGCACAAAGAAAGAATAACAAAGAGTCCGGGAGTTCTCCGGGACATTGGAATTTGCCAACATAAATGCCTTTTGGGTGTTTTTCCTTCTTTTTGAAGTTGGAAAGCCTTCTTTCCTTGATATGGCTAGGTGACCCTGCACACACATGCATGTCATAACCCATCCATACACAGATGTCAACTGTGGCACCTCCCAGCATCTCCCTCGGGAATAGACACTGTCCTCTCGTAGGTCGAAGTTGAACCCTGGCAGGGGAACATATATATTCAAAAGTCTTTGCTGAACACAAGTAGAGTTTTGCCAGAGCACAGGCCTCCTGGTGATAATAAATTGTTCTGTGCCAAGAACAGTTGAATTTCAAAGTAGGACAGTTTCCCCGTCAATTCTGGGCTTCATATTGCATTGGCAGTAATTTGAATCGCCCATGCAACATAAAGCATATTAGTTTATTACTTATGGTCTCCTGTGCTAGAATAGCAAAGGCAGAAAGATCTCCACTGTTAAGCAGAAGCCTAGAAATACATGTATAAGGTCTGTCATCAGTGAGTCTTTGATATATATTTTTATCATAAACAGATCAGTCAATGCCATTATTTCCAACAGCCTACAAGCCTTCTCTATTGAGATGTCCCAGAGGCAACTCAAATTTAATAGTCCAAATCTAAACCAATGATATCCTCCCTCCCCAATCACCTCTTCCTCATCTACACTGTCCCTCTACGTAGCTACCACTAAAGTTCCCTGAGAGCCCCAATAACTAAAATCTCACCCTATACCATGACTTTGAGCATCTTAATTTTCTTTGTAATCTTAAAGTCATTTTGAAAATTAAATAATGAGATAATACATAAAAGGGCCTAGCTTAGTGTCCAGCACATAAAAGGCAATCAATGATCATTAATTTCCTTTTTTTCTTTTTTCTCCTCAAATTAGCTGCACCAGCTCTTCTGCCTTCGTGGAACATCTTCGTCTTTCCTTTCTCTGTTAGGAAAACTGCTAATCACTCTTCAAGACCAAATCTAAGTGTCATCTCCTATGAAATGGTCCTGACCCTCCAGGAAGATTTTAGAGCACTTTGTTCTGAAGCATACTTCAAATCATGTGGTAATTATTTGATTACCAATCAACCTTCATCATTCAACCGAATTCAGAGAACACATGACCCCCACATTCTCCTCAGACAGACACTGCTAATCAACTACAGCACCCCCTCCCCTTGAGTCAGGAAGCAACTTCGGAATCCTTTCAACACGATGCTCCAGGCAGCGGTGGTAGTAATTAGACCTGGGATATTGACCTCTCTACCGCAAAACAAGTAGCAGCTTGGAAACAAGGGCCTTGATTAGTCTATGACCAACGTGACCACAGGTAAGAGTGTTATCCTGTCCAGGCCTTGATTTCTTCATCTGGACGATGGAATGTCTTCAGGATCCTAGCTGGCTTTCATGTCTAATGACACTGTAACGATGACCCAGGTACCCTGACTGGGCAGTGCTGGTGTCACTACAAGTAAGACTTCTGGCATGGCTCTGGATGTGGCCCCACACGTGGTCAAGGCCCATTTCTTACCACAGAGTTAGGCATGCCTTCAGAAACTCATAAATTGAACCCAGTGTCTCTGAAATTGAAATCGAAATGGGGTGAGAATTTGTGATCTTTCAACTTGGTAGATAGCAGCTGCCACTTACCAAAGCCTACCTGATTGCAGCTATTTTGCACCTGCTGAGAAAAAGTTTGCAGCAAAAGAGATTATTTCCTTTTTAACCCTTATCTGAAAAGAAGCTTCCTTATTTTTTCACCCGGTTGTGCAGAACAGAATCAGGTTCAGTCTCTCATACATATACAGACACTGATGGGTTAACATACCTGGTCAAACCACTCCCACTAAGACCTGGCACCCACAGTAGGGATTTTATTTTATTTTATTTTATTTTTATTTTCCTGAAATTTATTATCAAATTGGTTCCCATACAACATCCAGTGCTCGTCCCAACGGGTGCCCTCCTCAATGCTCATCACCCACTTTCCCCTCCCTCCCACCCCCCCCCCATCAACTCTCAGTTTATTCTCAGTTTTTAAGAGTCTCTTAGGGTTTGCCTCCCTCCCTCTCTAACTTTTCTTCCCTTCCCCTCACGGTAGGAATTTTAAATGTTGAGTTTAGTTTGTTGAAAATCCGAAATCAAAGCAAAGTGAGTATGAAAATTTTCATTTCTATGCATATTTATTAAAATAAGAAAATATCTGTTTTGTATCTTATATGTGACTGTATAAATATGATTTCTCAGGGGTGCCTGGGTGGCTTGGTCGGTTAAGCATCCGACTTTAGCTCAGGTCATGATTTCATGGTCCGTGGGTTTGAGCCCTGTGTCGGGCTCTGTGCTAACAGCTCAGAGCCTGGAGCCTGTTTCAGATTCCGTGCCTCCCTCTCTCTCTGCCCCTCGCCTCCCCCCCATCTCTCTCAAAAATAAACATTAAAAATGTTTTTTAAAAAAGATGATGATTTCTCTGGAGATTATTTGTTGGTTCTACAAGTCAAATACTCAGATTTACTCAGTAAACATTATCATAAAAATATTCACAAAGGTAGCTCCAGGGGAAGAATTACCAATAAACAGATGTGAAGGAACAAAGGCCATTTCCCCAAATTTAGAAACATTCAGTTGACAGGAGTTAACTTGTGCTAGATAAAATCTCAGTTCTGGTGCCCAAGACCCAGACTGGGTGGGTGTTTTTTTGGCAGAATTTAGATCCCAAAGATTGAACTTTCACAACTGCTAAAGGGCTTGCCCCGCGGTACACTGACCCTCCCCAGCATATCTCTGTTGACTGTTGCAACGACTGGCTTCCTATCTCTTTCCCTGCTGTATTGTGAGTTCTTGAAAAGCAGAGGCTCTATCTGCCTTGTTCACCAATGCTTCCCCATTGGCAAAAGCAGCCAAGCCAGAAGTCTTGTGCACACAAACCTCGAAAGCAACGAGTAATCTGAACAGTTTTGAAAGCCCAAGTGAGTGCAGCATGGTTCACCTCTTTTAACCATGTATCTATCAGCCTAGCCCAGCCACAAGGGCAAGGCCACCTCCACACTCTAGTGTATTCTCGAGCACCTGACCACCAATTCATAAGACGATGCTCAGAAAACACATAATTCCTGTTCACTTAAAAAGAGTATTTTCCAAAATTTTCTCAAAGCATGAAGGTGGCCCATAATCTTAGCATATTTTGATATATTCTTGCATTTTGTTATTTTTAGGCAATATTTTGAAAATCAGGTTTTGCCTCTGATTTTAACAAAGGCTTTTCTTCCTGAGCAAAACAGATGAGCAGTTCAGCAAGACAGGGCAGCTTTTATCTGCAAAAAAATCTGCCTTTCAGCAGAGCAGACAATATGAGCAAAACGGAGGCAAGCACATTAAATATTTCCTATATGTGAATTGTGATTCTTTTCTCCCGTGGGATGTGCAAGTGGCAAGATAGTTTATTCCCATGTGGTGCTGATAGCAAGTCCTGAATACTTCTGAATATATCACTTTTATTGCCTTTTAGATTGAATTACTGTGAAAGAAAAAATACTTTCGTGAGAATTCAAAATCAAAATACTTTAGGAGCTTTTAGAATCCACCTCCAGGACATAAAGAAAAGCTTAAGAAAACAAATAATTCTGTTCTGCTAAGGGATACTAGGTACCACTCCCATTGAGAGAGGGCTCCTTCACAGAAAGGGAGACGTTATCAAATATTTATACTGACTTTCAGGGAAAAACAGGGAGTGTTCTACTTGGGATTCAGGTACTCTCAGTCCTTTCCCTGCTGCTGTAGAACTTGCCATGTAATGGACAAAATCCTTCCCAGGGAGCTATGACCTGTGACATTTCGGCACTAAATGCTCCTTCCAGACCTTGGCTTAACAGGCTTTTAATGGTATATTTCACTAAAAATCTCAGCTCTCCATTATCCACTAATCATAAAGACTCTTGTTCAATATATACCATTTCTTGTATTTTCGAATAAATTTTTGGTAGATTTCTTTTTTTTTTTTCCCATGCAATCAAGAACTCCACCAACCAAAATAAGTTGCTTCAATCACTTTAACTCTAAGCTTGTCGTTTTCTTTTTTAGGTGAGAGAAAATTGTGCATATGGTAAGACAAGGTCCAAGTGACTTAGCATGATATAAAAGCCCCTTTATGATCTGACCTATGACTATTTGTCCAGCCTATCCCACAGCCTCCTCAAGCTCATATGTCCTACTTTAGCTATAGTAAGCATCTCATGGTTTTTGACATGCTTTTCGACAGCTTCATACACTGGTATAGTTCCTTCTACCTAAAATTTCAGTTCAGGAAAATGAAAAACAAAACCAAAAAAAAAATCTGTCTTCAGACACAAAAAAACTTCACCTCCTCTCAGATATTTCCCCTGGCCTTTCTACTTTCTTACCAGGAAATTAATCCCTAGATTCTTGGGGAGTCCATAATCAGAGAGTAGATAGATAGATAGATAGATAGATAGATAGATAGATAGATAGATAGACAGACGATAGATAGATGACAGATAGAAGATAGGTAGATAAAACAATTACAGATATAAAGCAAAATTTTATACACATAAAATTTGTACTGGCTCAGTCATGTTATTATTGTAGTACCATTAATTGAGCACCGGCTAGTATGTGGAATTATACTGGATCCTTTACACACATTTCCTCTAATATTTACAACTGCAATGCATGTTAATACTTTTATCCCCTATTTTACAGTTAAGGAAACTTTGACCAAAAGGGATAAATGATTTGCCTACGATAATAGCTAATAAATAGTAATTAATATCAGGATTCAAACCAGACTGTCCAAAAAGCTAGTGATCTTTGCATTATACCCCAAGAATATTTTATCTCCTGGTCCTGTATTTGTTTAGTTATATGTCTGTCTATGCTAATAAATTATAATGCCTTGGAGAAAAGAACTGCATCTTGGACCCCTAGTACTGGAAACTCATTGCTTGGCACATATAGGTGCTCAATAAAATATTGGTAAATCAATAAATTAAATGAATATAATAATTTACCTCTGTGCTTTCAGGTGAAAAATAGTTATTGTAAGTGGAAATCAAGATGCTTGTGTATCTCTTGATGCTTTGCTTTAATCATTTTCAAGAGGGAATAGTAGTCAAAAGAAAAGATAATTTCGAGACAGACTGTGGTCTAATCTCAGCTCCACATTAAACAAACTAGTTTTATCTACAGATTTCTACACTGTAAAATGGAGATTATAAGAGACCCTCCTTTAACAGATTTATAGGGTTTAACTCTGATAAAAGCCCTTCCTTCATAAACACTAAAGTTCCATACAAATGTTGATTGATGTTGATTGTCAACTATAAAAGATGATTTTCCTTGAAGAATATTTATTTTATTTTTTTTTTTTAATTTTTTTTTTCAACGTTTATTTATTTTGGGGACAGAGAGAGACAGAGCATGAACGGGGGAGGGGCAGAGAGAGAGGGAGACACAGAATCGGAAACAGGCTCCAGGCTCTGAGCCATCAGCCCAGAGCCGATGCGGGGCTCGAACTCCCGGACCGCGAGATCGTGACCTGGCTGAAGTCGGACGCTTAACCGACTGCGCCACCCAGGCGCCCCAAGAATATTTATTTTAAAACATTACTTTTGTAACAAGAAAACTGAGGGCTGAAGAAATGTAATATTTTCTACAAATCAACACATATTTACTGAGCACCAACACTATGCTTCTACAAGGTCTGAGTTCTGTCTGTTCTCCTAAAATAAGAAACTTGATGGTGAGAGAAAATATGATGGAGGAAACTAGTATGTGTTCATTAAAAAATAACTTAATGTCTATGTTTCTCATTAGGGTTGAAATTCTACAAGGGCAAGAACTGTGTCTGTTTTTGTTGCCAATACATCATCCTAGTACAATATTTGGTATACAGGTGGTGCTCAACAAACATTTGTTGACTACACACTCGTGGTGCACTCATGGGTTAGTAAAATACCATCATGGACAAAGGTTTCTAGGATAAGGTGGTCTGGAAATGGAGGCTAAAATCAAAGAGAAAAATTAATTTTCTATGTAAAAAGACACAGGAATTTTCAGATGGAAACTGACAACAGGAGAGGAAGAGAATGATAACAAATGAAAAGACGCCCAGGAAAGGAGGAGCAAGGCAGGGTCTATGTGGGGTGACCAAAAAACATTTCTTTGGAAAGAAAAGACAGCCCCTGAACTCTCTAGTGATACAGTTTTCAAAGCATTTTATTGCATGAAATTGTACTTTCTCCCTCCCACCTAACACACATGCATAATTTCCCCTAAGAAATTAGCTCTGATGTACAGGCTTTATTCTTTTTCCACTAACTCCACCTCTCTGGAGCCTACCTTAGTGAGGTAACTGCGGACATTTAGGAAATTTGGGTTTGCTCCTAGACACGTAGACCCTGAAGAATCTGACCCTCCAATCTGGAAAATGGAGATAGTAATCTACCACTTCTCATGTTAACAATGAGGGTTGAAAAAAGAAGCACGCATTGTGTATCTGGCACATAGTAGTGCTCCTAAATGTCTGTTCCATTCCCTGGCCACCATCCTCTGTCTATTCATCCTACATCATGAGAGCAACACTTTGTAACTATTGAGGTTCAGTTTAGCACAGCTGGGAATACACATAAGCATACCCTCACAAACTCAAACACCTTACCTCTTACCAAATGCAATAGCACTCAAGTCCAACATCTCCAAAGAATAATCCACTTGGTAGAACATTCTTCGAGTTTTTAACTACAAAGGCCCGTGCTAGTAGCACCTTGAAATACAGCCTTTGGGTCTCTTTAGTTTGAAAAATCTTCAAGAAGCTCTTTGATATCAAAGAACATACCTATTTTCGGTAGCTTTAAACTGTAATTGCTAAGGCTCTCTCCTGGGAAAAAAAATAAAGTCTCATGAAGAAAAAGAAAACATCTCAATAGGGCTTCTGGAGGAAAAATCTTGCACTGGTTTGCAAAATTCTTAACAGAGCTCTTCTTCCTCATACTCCAGAGTGAGGAAGCTGCCAGATAGAACAGAATTCTAACAGGAGGAGCAAGGAAAGAATCACAGGGCTCCATAACCTGATCAGGTTTTGACAAGTTGAACATCTTCCTTTCCTCATCACAGATTATGAAAATTTGACTTATTTTACCTCCTAACAGGTGAACAAAATATATAAAATAAATAGAATCTTCCCAGGATATTTCACTTTCTTAGAGTAATAGGCAAGTGCATTAACTTCACATAAATTATATGCCTAAATACACCAACTAACAACATGCTACCACACACCCATCACTCTGCTTCCCTTAAGTGGGCTGAACTTGACCTTCAAAGCCCTTGAAATGCAAAAAAAAACTTACTCTTTTCTGACATTTATGAGTGTCTTTTCTGCTTGACTGCCTTTTACCGCCTGGAAATAATAGTGAAAGCATTGTAGACGAAACCAGCTATAAACACTGACAAATAACAGGAAAGGCAGACAGTTTTATTCCGGGCAGGTTAAAGCTAATCTAATCAAATCTAATTCTCTCTTTCTGTAAGCCTACCACTATGTTCAATTTATTTTTTGATTAGAAGTGCAATATGATAGTCCTCTCTTGGATTGCAGTTAAACAATACTGAGGTTTACATTTGCCCTACAAACAATTCTGATGAAACAACAGATTTTAAAGGTGGTGGGTTTTTTTTTTTTGTTGTTGTTGTTTTTTAGAAGATAGTCTCATACAAAAGTTAAGGTCTAAGAAGATTCTACAGAAGACTTTTTCTCAGTGCTTTTTGACTCTAAAAATTTATGGATTGGTTCTATTCTACCCAATAATAAAATATACCTAAGAGGAAAGTATTCTTTGGCCCTGGGTTTCAGAGATTTAAGAAAAAAAGCTCTTTGGAAATACTAACAGTAGTGAAGACATTACATATGTGTATTTAAATACTGAATAATGGGAACAATGAGACTTGGGGTTGAAGAATATATTGTTAGCAATTAAGCCAGCAAGGTACAAAGAGCTATTTTCTTTCCATTGAACAAAGGTACAATCCCTCATCAAAAATAGAGCTCCCAGCCAAAGCATAAGAGACTCTTAAAAACTGAGAACAAACTGAGGGTTGATGGGGGGTGGGAGGGAGGGGAGGGTGGGTGATGGGTATTGAGGAGGGCACCTTTTGGGATGAGCACTGGGTGTTGTATGGAAACCAATTTGACAATAAATTTCATATATTGAAAAAAAAAATAGAGCTCCCCTAGTGAAGTACAAAGCAAGGCTCCATAGTCCCCCCCACAGTGGCTATGCATGAATGACCAGTTTGCCTTTGTGCAAAAAGTTTTCACTGACCAGCAAACCATTCTCTTTCTCCAACTCTTTATTTATGATAGAAAGCAAATATACATTGGCCTATCCACGCACACACACGCTTACTTGTATCTGTAATGTACCAGTTTTTAGGTGACACCATCATATCATGTTTTAAAGTTTTACTTTTAGAAATAGAATTTCACTGATGGTCTTAGAAGAAGAAAGGAGATATATGCTAACTAATTTGGACATAAATTAAAAAAAATTAAATGCTAAAAAAAAGAAGAAGAAGAAAGGAGAAAGCTCACCATTTTACTTTATCTTCAAATTAACATTAGTATATGACCTTTGTGTAAAAAAGACTAGGAAACTGAATCACTGTTGTACACTTGAAACTAATGTAACATCGTACATCAACTACACTTCAATAAAAAAAGTTAATTTAAAAAAAGACTAGGAAACCTTCCACAAAATGATAGGATTTCAACAAGACATCTAATGTTTCTGTATTAAACTGAAATAATATGAAGACTGCCAGGTGTGAAAGACAGTTTACTGGTTTCTTACAAAACTAAACACACTCTTACCACATGATCTAGCAGTCACACTCCTTGGTATTTACCCTAAGGATTTGAGAACTTATGGACACACAAAACCTGCACACAGATGTGAATAGTAGCTTTATTCATAATTGCGCAAACTTGTAAGCAACCAAGATATCCTTCAGTAGGTGAATGGATAAGTGAACTGTGGAATATCCAGACAGTGGAATACTCAGCACTAAAAGGAAATGAGCTATCAAGCCTTGAAAAGATATGGAGGAACCTTAAATATGTATTACTAAGCAAAAGAAAGCAATCTAAAAAGGCTATATACTATGATTCCAACCATATGACTTTCTGAAAAAGGAAAAACTATGAAGTAGCAAAAAGTTCAATTCAGGAGCTGGGGGAAGAGGAAGATGAATGGGTGAAGAACAGATGATTTTTAGGGCAGTGAAACTACTCTATATGTTACTATAATGGTGGATACATGTCATTAGAAATTTGTCCAAAAGCATAGAATGTACTCAACCAAGAGAGAAGCCTAATGTAAACTATGGGCTCTGTGTGATAATGACGTGTCAATGTAGGTTTATCATTTGTAACAAATGTACCATTTGGGTGAGAGATGTTCTTAGCGGAGGAGGTTATGTATGAGTGAGGCCAGCCAGAGTATGTGGAACATCTCTGTACCTTCAGCTCAAATTTGCTATGAACTTAAAAACTGCTCTAAAAAAACTGTCTATTAAAAAAAAAGTTCTCATAGGGAAGAAAGGACAACAGCCATTGGCATCACTTGGCCTTGGTTCTAGTCTGGGTGTTTCTACTAACCAGACGAGTAACTGTGGGCTCTTTTGAATTGATTTGGTTTCCTTATATGTGAAATTGGTATAGTATGAATACATGGAACATTTTCTAAAGTCACTTCTAGCACCATGTAGAAAATTGGGTAGGCTTAATGATGACAGAAGAGGGCTAAAGGATAGCTTACTGTCACCCCAAGGGGAAATGAGGACCCTGTATCCATAGTTTTCTGTTACCAACTTTGTCGCTCAAATCTGCAAAGATATAACATTATGGCAACAACATTGTTCACCAAACTGGCAAGTGAAAAAATAAGGTAGAAAAATAGGTAAAAACTAGTATGATTAAATTTCACAATGATAAATGGGAAAGGTTACAAATTAAGTTAAAACAAAAAAGACTTTGCTCCAATAAAAGATGGGTAGGAATGTTTCGTTGATATTACTTAAAGGCAAAAAGACCTGAGGTTTTAGTTGACCAGGAAGTTCAAAATGACTGGCACAGCTGCTAAAGAAAGTAATTAATTGAGGAAACTGGGAATTAATCTGAAGCAGAGAAAACCAAAGGGGTGATTAAGAATGAAAATATTCACATGGAAGAAGGAGTTGGTATAGTTCTGTCTGGGGCAAAAAACAGAATTAAATCTGCCAAGTAGAATTAAGTCCAAAAGGTGAATTTTGACTCTACATAAATAATAACTTTGGTTTCAAACATCAACAAAAACTTTGGTTTCAAGGGCATTTAATATGCCGCAGGCTTAATCAAGATGTGGAACTATGCAGACAGGCATGGACTCTCCTCAAGGTAGTTGATCGTCCAGTAATAAACAGGCTGCTTTGAGAGGAAATGAACACTCCAAAGGAAGAAGGCATGGAAAGGCTTACTGATGATTTTTAAAGGGAAATCTTGCATCACCTGATTTATTAAATTAAACTTCTTTTTTCTTAAATGCCCATCAATGGATGAATGGATAAATGAGATGGTATATGTATGTATGTACACACACATACACACACACACACACACACACACACACACACAATGGAATATTATTCAGACATAAGAAGGAAAGCCTGCCATTTGCAACAATGTAGATGAATCTAAAGGACATTATGCTAAGTGAAATAAGCCAGAGAAACACAAATACCATATGATTTTACTTCTATTTGGAATCTAAGAAAGAAAAAAAAAGTCAAACTCAGAAACAGAGTGTAGAATGGTAGTTATACAAAGGCTAGGGGTGAGTGAAGTGGGGAAATGCTGGTCAAAGGATACCAGCCTTCAGTTACAAGATGAAAAAGTTCTGGGGATCTAACATACAGCACAGGCACTATTTAATAATACTGCATTTTATACTTGAAATTTGCTAAGAGAATAGATCTTAAACGTTCTCACCACACACACACACACACACACACACACACACACACACACACACACACACAGGAGTGACGATGTGAGGTGATGGGCATGTCATTTAACCTGATTGTGGTAATCATGTCACAGTGTATATATGTATCAAACCATCAGGTTGTACACTTTAAATATACACACCTATTTGTCAATTACACTTCGGTAAAGCTGAGAGGAGAACAACCACCTCTTTTCCAGCTTGAATTCCCAGCTACTGGTCCAAGGTGTGGCAGGGTGTTTCCTTTAAAAATTGCCTTATATGAGCTGATCTTACTGGTACTTATCCCCCAGTGTCAGGACTTCAGTCATAGGGAGTACTTAAGCAAAAAGAGGAGGACTCCTGGTTACCCGCTCATTCATTCTTTCAACAAACACTTCATAGAAGTCGCTTCCTACCTGCTCTGTGCAGATCTGCCTTTGTAACGTCAAAAGTGCACGAACTTTTCATGAGCATTCCTCCGTACCCAGGTCTATCAGTACATAATCTCTTACTACACTGAAGCCCCCGCTTCTAACAGTAATTTTAAATTGAGATCAAGGGGCGCCTGGGTGGCGCAGTCGGTTAAGCGTCCGACTTCAGCCAGGTCACGATCTCGCGGTCCGTGAGTTCGAGCCCCGCGTCGGGCTCTGGGCTGATGGCTCGGAGCCTGGAGCCTGTTTCCGATTCTGTGTCTCCCTCTCTCTCTGCCCCTCGCCCGTTCATGCTCTGTCTCTCTCTGTCCCAAAAATAAATAAACGTTGAAAAAAAAAATTAAATAAATAAATAAATAAATTGAGATCAAGAATACTTTAACTTCCCACGAGATGAGGCACCAACGACGGCCTGTTTTCAATGCTGCTGTCAGAATATTAAGTTCCTGAGAAGGTACACTACTCATTACTGGTTCCGGCAATGTTTTATGACAGGCTACAATGAATACAAATCCCAAGAACTATCTTGGAGGCTTCTCAAAATAGTACTGTAAGATTTCCTCAGTGAGGCTGCTAAGTCTTGTGGCTATAAATCTCCCCCAATAACACAGCTTATTCAATTTAAGGCTGCAAGCCCAAGAGAGATTAATGAGATAAGTTGTCCACTAGTCAAGGGAAGAACACAAGATCTTTCCTATCTTATTTCATCTTCTGGTTTAATCATTATAAGTGTTATATAATGTGACATTCACACATTATTGAAGACGTTCAAGGAACAAATTGCATATCACTAATCAGCAGATCATTTTTCATTTTCATTTCTTGCAGACTCAAAAATTAATGATACCCTCCCTTTTCTATTAAATCTTCTTTTTTTTAAGTGATATTAAATAAGAAATTGAACATGGGAACAATAAGCATTTCTTTTCTCTCTTTTTTTGTTCTTTTGTCATTTCGGTGCTATTCCCCCCAAGCTAACGAATCCAGGCAGTGTTAGAAAAAGGCTTAAGAGCAGCAACTTATTTTGTTTCAGTTCGTTACACCTCTGACAAGCAACTTGCTCCTTCAGGATCCAAAATGCTCCTTTCCCCCTTGATTCTTTCATGTGTGTCATTCTTCTCTAACTTAGTGGTTGCAACACACTTGGATGCTATTTCCAATCTGCTAATTGGGTCCAGGGGAGCGTCTGCATGGATCGGGGCAGTGAGGCCATGACAAAATTGCGAGGCTCCTTGCTCTCTGCCAGGATCTTCTCTGGCTGGAATCTTCTCTGGCACGGCTGCCAGAGTGCCCCCTGGTCTGGGGCAGCCGATGGATGTGGGCAGTCTGGCCCCTGGCATGCCAACCTCGATCAGCGGGGGAGGAAAGGACCTTCCTGATCAGCAGCCCCAACAACGTACTGGGGGATTTTAATTAAAAAAATCCTTTCGCTATGCCATTGTAAAATATTGAAGAAGGCTCATCAAAAGAAGCTCGAGGTTCTCTGAAATTTAAGCTTTTAGTAGGCCCCAGGAACCTTTTTTATTTTAAAGTATGATGGCCAATTACAACATCCATCTCCTTCTTTCCTGCTCAAAACAAGCCAGTCACCATAGGTTATTACTCCCCACCCTCTTTAAGACCTTCTTCCTTAATAATTTAAGTGTTACTTCATCCTGACATTTCTCAGTTGGAGCTTTCAAATTTCAGCCATGGATGGATAAATCGGTGCCTGCTTTGGCACAATGACTTGGTAAACAGGTCGGGCCGGCCTTTCTTTGCAATCTCCTCCACCCCCATTTTATTTGCACATAACCATCCACTTGCAGAAAGCACCCTTCCTGCAGGGAACATGTGGCAGCTGATCTATTATCGAAAGTGAGTAAAGAAGCAGCAACGTTTGGGGCAGCCCCTCAAACGTCACTGTGAGGAAATAGGTCGCCCAATGCACGCATTTCAGTCTGGGAGATTGTGAGGGAGCTATGGAATGGGAGGGGACAAAAACCCATCAAACTTGAATTTGGAACAAAAATACCTGGGTTCTGATCCTAGACCTGCTACTTACTGATTATGTCACCTCTCTGGGCCTCAGTTTCCTCTGCTGTCAGATAATAATCTCTGCTGCAAAGAACAGCAACAGAAATACACCACATACCCAAAGAGGCAGCATTCTTAGCTATGGTAAAAGAAAAATACGGAAATAACATAAATATCTACCAGAAGGGGAAATGGGTAAGTAAATACTGGGATAGTCCTCCCATGGGCATGCAGCAGTTTAACAGAATGAGATCAGCATGTTTTATTAGGGAATGATCTCCAAGGCATACATATCACGAGTTAAAAAAAAAAAAAAAAAAGCTAGTAGTATATATCATATATAGTATATTATCATTAACATATAAATACAAAATAATATGTACTTTTAAAAATAGGTTTATCTGTGTGTCAATGAACAGAAAAAAGTGTCGTACATACACATACTGTTAATGGTGGTTAACCCTGTGGAGGGGAGCAGGGAATGAGGCCCAGAGGGAATTTTTATGCTTACATAAGATGCATGTAATATGTCAATTTTCTTATAAAGAATGTGTTTCTTTCTTTAATGTGTAATTTGAAGTTATTTTTATTTTTTTTTATTAAATTTTTTTTTTCTTTTTCAACGTTTTATTTATTTTTGGGACAGAGAGAGACAGAGCATGAACGGGGAGGGGCAGAGAGAGAGGGAGACACAGAATCGGAAACAGGCTCCAGGCTCCGAGCCATCAGCCCAGAGCCTGACGCGGGGCTCGAACTCACGGACCGCGAGATCGTGACCTGGCTGAAGTCGGACGCCTAACCGACTGCGCCACCCAGACGCCCCTGAAGTTATTTTTAAAGGAAAACAGTGCTCGTGAGAGATAATGTGTGTGAAACTACTCTGACAAAAACAAAACCTACTTGGCAGACGTGAGCTTTTACTGTTCCCTCTGTCCAGGCCAAGCCACGCATACCCAGGCCACGGCCCTTTGGTCAAAGTGGGCAAAGCAATTCATTTCCATCTCAGCTCTGTTCTCCCACCACCACTAGCTTCAAGAAAAGACCCAGCTAAAGGGGGATCTTCCTTCCTTTGGTCACCTCACTCTGCAAATGACCAAGAAGTGACCTAAGACTGTGCCTACAACAGGCCCTGGTAAATGCCTGCTGATTAAATGTTCTGTTGATTCTTAGGTGTCAAAGTACATCTAAACGTCCTTTTGGATTCCATCAGTGTTTCATTGAGTCTACTTTAATAGAATTGATTTAAGTCAGTGTTTCTCAAACACTTTTTTTGTACACACACACACACACACACACACACACACACACACTCCCAAAAGGGCAATATTTTTCCTAAGCATGCCATTCATGAATTTTTGCCCTCCTGGGGTGCTGTCACCCCTATTGAGAATACAAGATTTAAGCTGATGATTCTTTATTGTGTACCAGGTATCGCTTAGAGCATCAAACGTGAACTGGATGAGAAATCTGAGGCACAGAGAAGTTAAGCACCTACTTGAGGTTCCCCAGCAGTTAAGTGTCAGAGCTGAGATCCCAATGCAGTCTAAGCCCCATCTATGTTCACTCTGCCTCTTAGAGAAAATGTGCCCAAAATGCTCAAGAAAAATTTCTTGCCTCACAGAGAGAGATCAATGGAGTTTATCCTGAATGAAACTGTCACCTTTCCCTGTATTTGTAGCAAATAGAAGTGGGATTAAAGTGTGTAAGTAACATAAGGTCCTGTACACATAGGTTTCAAGAACACAAATGGGAGGAAGAAAAAACAAACACTTGTTTTTATTGGAATTTGTGGCATTTAAAAACATAGCTTCTTTGACAAGATCAGAACATAAAATAACACAAGACTTAACTTTGGCGGGTGAAGACTGATTCCACAAGCTACTCGTAAAAATCCGATTTTTGAGCTCCATACCTTCATATGCTACTGAGCAAAATACAACATGTTCATTTTCCTGCTCCCTGTGGGGAAGTCGGGTCAGTTGGTATTGTTCTAACTTCATCACCCAGGACTCTAAAAACAATGCTCTCCTCCCTGGCTCCAGCCACTGCCAGTCTCTTCCATTCCCAGAGGCTTGTTTGCACACCTCTACACTTGGAATGTCCTCTCCAGTCATCCAAGTCTAACCCAGTTTTTGAAGTTCTACCTCAAAGCCAATCTCACATCCTCAGAAAAGCCCACATCTTGCCCCTTCCTTGGAGATGCCCACCATTCAGCGAGAAAGGATTTCTCCTTCACTTGAGCTTCCTAGGATTCATGGGGTGCACCACTCACCTAAGGCTCTTTGCAGTAAGGGTGGCTTTGAAGTTTCTATGTGCTACTCTCTCTGAAAGACCTCAATTCCTTGGTGAGAGGGAGTGGCTAGGATTTACACTTCTAAGTACTTTCTCCAGGGCCTGGCAATTAGTGCGTTGCTGATGGGTTGACATATTTGGGCGACGGGTGCCTGATGTGGTTTGTGTTTAGAACGTGCCTATTCAAACATCTATATAGAGATCTGGGGCAGAGAAGCATTGTTTTGGTCACACTGAAAGAAAAAATTGGACCACTAGGCTCAAAAAAAAAAAAAAAAACTACAAACATTATTATTGGATACAAGATTGGAGAAAATAAAAGAATCCAAATTTCAGCTCTGAGCATCCACAATAATTTTATACCATCCTTTCCCCTGGAGTTTCTAGGTAACAGTCATAGCTTAGGCCTACAGACTCAAAAGTACTATCTAAAATCCTGGTAAGCAGAAGAACTTGCCCCATCAGTCAAATAATGAGTCAATATTCTCCCAACAGAGAGCTGGAGATGTTATTTCCTGTGCTGCTTCTGAGGAGGGCCACAGATACAAGCAATAAAAGCACTGGCTCCCAAGGCAGGCTGGTTGCTAACCTCGGCCCTGCTGCTCCCAAGCTGTGTGGCCTCAGATAAATGACTTAACCACCCTGTGCTTCAGTTTCTTCATGTCTAAAATGGGGTTGACAAATAACAGTATTCCTACTAAAAGGCTGTGGGAACAATTAAATGTGGCACACTTAGAAGGGTGTTGTTGGCTATGCTACTGTTTGCAAAAGCACAATTGTTTTTTTGTTTTTTTTTTTTTTAATTTTTTTTTTTAACGTTTATTTATTTTTGAGACAGAGAGAGACAGAGCATGAACGGGGGAGGGGCAGAGAGAGAGGGAGACACAGAATCGGAAGCAGGCTCCAGGCTCTGAGCCATCAGCCCAGAGCCTGACGTGGGGCTCGAACTCACGGGCTGTGAGATCGTGACCTGAGCCGAAGTCGGACGCTTAGCCAACTGAGCCACCCAGGCGCCCCTTGTTTTTTTATTATATAATAAAAGGTGCATATAATCAGGAAAGAGGAAACTGGCAGATGCTGTTTGAATCCGTATATCATGGAAGAAGAACAAATGCACCCAATGGATAACTTTTAATAATGCTTAAACTCTCTGAGCATCATTGTGTGCATTTCTCACATGACAGTCATAAAGCAGGGCTTGCTTTTATAATGCCTGTGATTTTGGCTAGAGATGATGGAGTCACTCTTTAATTAACCCGCTGCTACCAGATGATCCTAAATAAACTATTCATCTTCTAAATAGATGAGCTTCTCACACCTACTAAAATGAATCCAAAGTAATTGCGGTTAGCTTGTGGGGGGGGGGCGGGGGTAGGCGGGGGAGGCTTCGGCTTAATGTGGCCATATAACTCCATTTTTGGTGGGATTTATACACCATACCACACTCTGATGCTGCCAACAAATGGCAGAAAAATAACCTACAACTGACAAAAACCAAACTTATAAATAACTTCAACTGCCCTTATTCTCTTAACTGAGAAAATTATCTCTATAATGCTGTTGGAGAGTGGCTGTGACTGAATTTACAAACAGACACATGCTGGGATCCTTCGTGCAAAATAAGAAATCACTTCACCTGAAAACACTTTCCACAACCAAGGACACGTGAGCAGTTTCTCCTCAAGGCTGGCACCATTTTCCAAAGCACCCACTGCCTATTGCTTCCTGTTGATTTCTTTCTGGACCTGAAAGGTGAGAAGGCTGAGTTCCATTCTGGTTTAATAATTTCTCTCTCTCAGGGTGCCTGGGTGGATCAGTCACTTAAGCATCCGACTCCTGATTTTGGCTCAGGTCATGCTCTCACAGGTTCACGACATCAATCCTTGCATGAGGCTCTGTGCTGACAGTGCAGGGCCTGCTTGAGATTCTCTCTCTCCCTCTCTCTCTGCCCCTCCCACGCGTGCACACATGCACACACGGGCTCTCTCTCTCAAAAATAAATAAACATTAAAAATAATAATTCTTTCTCTCCCTTGCTCTCTCTCCTCCTCCTCCTTTTTTCTTTATTGGTTTCTTCCTACAGCCATCTCTGGCAATATTAGAAGACTGGAATTCAGAACAGACTGAAGTATGTACACTTTTTAGTGTAAATTATTTCATTTCACTGGGCTCTCTTGTAAGGCGTTTCAAATGGTATACATCTTCCTGGATCTTTTATAAATGATCTCTAACCCTATTTCCTAGAGACAACACAAGTGAAAAGTAATAATGTGACTTTCAATTAAATGTAAAGGTCTTTATGTCCCAGTCGTTCCAAATTGTCCAGTTTCTGCTTTCAGAGCGACCGAAACAATGCCTCCCTGCTCCCAACCTCTATATACTTTCCTTTTTTAAAAAAGTTTATTTATTTTGAGAGAGAGGGGGAGAGTGTGCACAAGTAGGGGAGGAGCAGAGAGAGAAGGAGAGAGAGAATCCCAAGCAGGCTCTGGGCTGTCAGTGCAGAGCCCGAAGCAGGCTTGAAATGACGAACCGTGAGATCATGACCTGAGCCAAAACCAAGAGTCGGATGCTTAACCGACGGAGCCCCTCAAGTGCCCCCCCAATCAAGGCAGCAATCCTAAGGCTCAGGCTGGAGCACCTCCTGCCTCAACCCAATCTTCTCAGTTTTGCCACTCCCATCTCCTTTGGGTGAAACATGGCCATGAGGTCTGTGGCTTTGTAACATAGACTAAGGCACTTTTGTGGGGGAAGAGAAAAACCATTGTATTTCAGTTCACATGCAAAAAGAATGTGGCCCAAGGCCAAGACCAGGGACTGACACAAACCTTCCCAGGACTTCCATGTACCAAGAGCATGGGAAAAAAAGAAGAAGGGCTGGCCCTCACTTCTCTCTCGATTCTCTGCGGCTGGGGGCAAAGGGAATGATTGAAGAGGACTGTAATCTTCAGAGACATTTGCTCCTGAGTGGCTGGAAAAAAATCAGACTAAGATGATGGCTGCTCCCTTGTAGTAGAATGTCCCCCTTAACATCTTTGTGTGTGTGTGTGTTTGTGCACCTGTCTCTCCATCTGGGTAGGTGTCTTTCTTCATCCCCCTCTGTCTTTCTGTCCCTATCTTTCACTCTGTGTGTGTCCTCCTATCTCTCTGTTCTGTCTGCCTCTGCAAGTCTCTGCTAGTCTGTCTGCCTCTGTCATGGTTGTTCATTCAGGCCTGCATTCTAAGTTTTGTGGGGCCTAGGCACTTTTGCCCTCATGGGCTCCTTCCTTCATTTTATATACAAGTAAAAAGACCTATTTTATGGCTGCATTAGTAAAGAGGCAAGTATAATCCAGGATGGAGCCATTACTGTATATTCATTAATATCATACTCAGTTTTTTTCTCCTGATTAAAAAAATTAAAACATTTTTGTGGGCCTCTAAAATTATTGTGAGAACGGTCGGTTGGGCGTCTGACTTCGGCTCGGGTCATGATCTCACGGTCCATGAGTTCAAGCCCTGTGTCGGGCTCTGTGCTGACAGCTCAGAGCCTGGAGCCTGTTTCCGATTCTGTGTCTCCCTCTCTCTCTGCTCCTCCCCAGTTCATGCTCTGTCTCTCTCTGTCTCAAAAATAAATAAACATTAAAAAAAAATTTTAAATTATTGTGAGCCTCAGGCACTGTGCCCTATAGTCAGAGTGTTTCTCTCTCTCCCTTTCTCTCTCTCTCTCTCTCCCCCTTTCTCTCTCTCTCCGTCTCTCTCTCTTTCTCTCTCTCTCTCCACACACACACACCACCACCACCACCACCACCACACCCTTCCAAACAGGGGACTAGCCTGCCTTCCCAGCCTAGAAAAGTGTAAGCAAAATCATACAGTCTCCTCCTGCCCTAAGTTTTGGGCCCAATGTGACCTTGTTCCTGGACATTCTTCTGCTTCTCATAGATTAGGGTGATGACACTTGTCTTGTCCTTATGCTGGACGTTAAGACCGAGGCTTCTGGTGAAATAAAAATAGAAGTACACTAAGTGGGGGAGCCTGAGTGGCACAGTCGGTTGGGTGTCCGACTTCGGTTCAGGTCATGATCTCATAGCTTGTGAGTTCGAGCCCCATGTCAGGCTCTGTGCTGACAGCTCAGAGCTTGGAGCCTGCTTCAGATTCTGTGTCTCCCTCTCTTCCTGCCCTGCCCTCACTCACGCTCTCTCTCTCAAAAATAAATAAATATTTTAAAAAAATATTTTAAAAAAAGAAAGAAAGAAATACACCAAGTGTGTGTTCCTGCCCACCTTAGCTCTAGGTTAGGCACAAGGGCTTCTCCATGCAGCCAGGTTTGGTCCACTGGACATCTGCTTCAGGGACGCAGCGGAAGCCGTGGGCAGGACTCAGATGCTCCTCTCCTCGCCTTGTTTCCTGCATCTCTTACCAGGAGTGCTGGCTGGGTGAAGGCAGAGGATATGTGACCATCCAGCTCCCTTGTACTAGCACCCTATTGTGACACAACTCACACCCACCACCATCTCTCTGGATCCCTTGGCATCTCATACTTGAATTACCTGTTTGGAGGACTAACAAAACAATGACGCATGGTAAGGGTCAGGAACAATTGGATTTGATCACCTTGGCCTATGAAGACTGAGAAACTTACATGAGAAACCTTAAGAATCATGTGCCTCCGAACCTAACCATCATCCATATTCTATCCCCAGGACATAGTTTACAGGTTTGATATTTGGTTCTTCAACTTGTTTCTATAATAGTCCTAATTAAAAAGTCCCCTGCAAAATCCCTAAGCTTTTTGCTATCTCCCTGGGAAATAGAATAAAATGAAATTGATTTTCTTCTTTATCAGCAAAGCTTATAAATTGAAGGCACAAATCCCAGGAAGCCAGCACGTTAAATTTATCTTAATGCTACTAATTGGACCAAAAAAAATGCCCTTTTTTTGCTGGTTAAAGTTTTGAAAAGCAACTAAATCCCACATGTTTCAATCATACTTTCCTATTTCCTTTAGTCCCAGTATAACAGAAAATAGTCCAATGTGTTTTTTAAGAAAAGATTTCTCACTTTTGGAAGAATAATTTGACCATTTCTAGCCCCAAACCTTTCCTTTTTGTCACGTTTTTGTTTACAATGATGTCCTCTTCCTATTTGCTTTTATTTGCTAAGAGATTTCGCTCTCTGATCCTTTGCAGTTACCTATACACATTTACCTTCTAATTTCCTTCTGGTCTCAGAGACCTGTCAACAGTTCACCTTATCTAAGATTAGGGGAAAAAAATTAAAATTATAAATCTAATAATGGTAATACTTTAAAGCATAAATTTCTGTCCTTTCAATATCCTCTGCATATCTAACTCATTTCTCTGACATTTCCATTGGTTTGAACCAATCACAAAATTCTCATCTTCCAACAAGCAAGGACACAGAAGGATGAATGACAAAGGGATCAGGTTCCTAATAACATATTCATGAAGGTTCCCTTTTGCATGGTCACATGGAGTCTATAAGTTAGGCCTAACATGTGAAATTTCCAGACAATTTGAATCCCAACATCTGAAGAAAAAAAAACGCCATCTATTTATTTATTAGCAGCTATGATCACACTCATTCAGAGAGGTTCACCTTGGAGGGCACAAAAGAACTGCAATGAAAACACAAAGGCAGATGCCTGCATGTCTATTTCCTGACTCCTCCCCTCCTTAGTATCATGGAAGAAGCATAGAAATCACAGGAAAACCTGAGCTTCGTTGCAAAGGAAAACAATCTGACTATTTAAAGTAATGACAAGTTGTGCTGGGCTAACATTTCAAATGCTCGCTTAAGGTAGAAGATCAAAAGGTCAAGACATAGAGTAGCACAATAGTACCATCCAAGTTTTTCTTTTTCTTTTCTATCTCCAGGAGATATGGTAGATCCTGGTCCCTTGTCCCTTCCCCTAAGTTAATGGGACAATGGACCCTGAACGGACTTCATGTCACTACTCAGGCACACAAAACACTTCAGTGAGTCTACCCCAGCTGCCTGAATGTGTTTGCATCTGTTGAAATATAAAGGCTCTATTATAACATACAGAAATAGATTTAAAAAATTAAATTATTATTAATTCTGCTAGCTAAGTACCACATCAAAACTCAATGTGAGTTAGAAAGAGAAAATATAGTTTCCTCCTTTAAATGAAAAAACAGATTTTCAGTACTATGTAACATGAGCAAATAATTCTATCGCAGAAAACAAACAAAGCCAGTACCTAGCTGATGGTTTTCCCACCATGTCCCAGGGTGCTCCGGACTATTGTGGGAGCTCAAGGGTCACTGGGGGTGGGGGAGCGGGAGGAGGCAAACCCAGGAAAGAAGGGCCACTTCTATGGGTTTCACACAGTGTATCCTCCATAAGATACTGCTGCAAGAATGATTCCAGTGCTTTAGAAAATTAGCTTGAAAATACAGGTAATTCCTCTGACTTAGGAAAAATCACAGTAAACCTTTTCCCTGATAAATAGAAATTTGTGCCAGTTAAAAATACTGTTTTTCTGGGGGCACCTGGGTAGTTCAGTATATTGAGTGTCCTCTTGGTTTTAGCTCAAGTCATGATCTCATGTTCATGGGATCGAGCCCCACGTCGGGCTGCACACTGGCAACTTGGAGCTTGCTTGGGATTCTCAATTCTCTCTTTCTCTCTCTCTGCCCCTCCCCTGCTCATTCTCTCTCTCTCTCTCTCTCTCTCTCTCTCAAGTAAATAAAATAAAATTTTTTTCCAGGTGTCATTGCAGTGCTGTCCATAGTGCTATAAACTGGAAATGAGCTAAATAATAATCAAGCATTGGCATATACTTTACAAAGTTTAGGCAGTATTAAAAATGATATTACAGTTTTAAACATTCTGACATGGAAGAATGTTCATAATAAACTTAAAGGGTTTAAAACAGGTAACAGAAGCTTAAGCATGGTATAATCTCATTTTACAATGTTCATGTATATATGACCTATGAAGTTTATATACGTATATGTAGAAAATATAAATGCACTTACACAGAGGAATATATATATATGTGTCCATAAGCTTTTTGCCCCATTCTTCTCTCCCTCCCTCCTGAAATCCATCACAAAAGCTTATATAACGCGTCTCTCAGGATAGGACAAAGGAAGGAAAGTAATTGAATAAATGGAGCCGAGACTCCTTCCGCAGGAGGACAGAAAAGATGAGAAACACATGTAACATAATTTTTGTGTCCTCACACAAGGCAATTATATACTGTCGCTAATCACTTCAGGTGACTTGAAGCCATGGATTTTGGAAGCAAAACGACTTCGAGATGTCCTACGTTTCCTGTTTCCAGTTTCCAGGTATCCTCCCTTTTCCATTAACCTTTTCCTCCCTTTTCCATTACTGCCTAAAGGCATTTCTGCCTCTCTGCCATTATCAGCTAAGCTAACATGGGTAGAAGTGCCCACCACAGCACCTGGCACCTGGTATGTCCTCAATCTGTGGTCCCGTCTTCCCTTTCCTTACTGTCAATTACGCCTCGAAACATGCGAATGATCTTAAATAATAACAAACCTAGGCCACACAAATTAACATTTTCTTGAAAACTCCTAAATAGGCCATATGATTGTGCAGCAAAGGGAGGTCTGGGGTCTTCCCAAGGACCAAACATGTGAAAATGAGAACAAGACGCTGATTAAACCCAAACCACGACCAGTTTGTAGTCATTACTCTCTGGACCCAGCTCCAGAGTTCTGGCAAAACAGAAGGGCGCTGTCTGTGGGCCAGCTTTCACTTTGCAACGCTTTTCCCAGTGATCTTGGCCCCACTTGAATTCCCATCTGTGTGCCTCTGAACACTGTGTGCACTCTGCACAGATGAGGTGCAAGCACACTGGGGAGCAGCTGGCAGGGGCTCTCCCAGGCACACTGCGGGCCACTTCTGTCTGGCCAGCTTCAGGGCTGAAGACGCAGCCGCCACTGCAGTCTGATGCTTCCTCAGACTGGACCCAAATGAGAAGGTGTTTTGCGAAATCCATTCACCCCTTTACTCTATTAACACAGAAAATAAACTCATAAAGTGTGCTCTTATTTCATGTTTTTCTGGGTTTTTTCCTTCCCTAAGGCCTCTATGAGAAAATGTGCAGACTCAAGAGAGAAATTTATGTTGATTTCTAGACAACATCTCAGGGTAATGATATCTTCAATTAAAAGAATAGAAAACTTACATTAAGGTGTCCTCACACAAATATCAGTTAGTGGCTTTGGGCAAGCTATTAAACCTCTTTGTGCTTTTGTTTCCCTATGTGTAAAGTGTGTAATAAAGGTGAGTACTCAGAAGGCGATTATGATATTAAAGAGTCAAGTTTATAAAACGCTTAGAACAGTGCATGGCACAGGGAGCACCTGGGTGGCTCAAATGGTTAAGCATCCAGCTCTTGATTTTGGCTCTGGTCATGATCTCATGGTTCATAAGATCAAGCTTCCCATTGGGCTGTGTGCTGATAGGACAGAGCTTGCTTGAGATTTTCTCTCTCCCTCTCTCTCTGCCCCTTCCCCGCTTGTGGTGCTCTCTCTTTCTCTCTCTCTTTCTCTCTCTCTCTCTCTCCCAAAATAAATAAAATACTACATTTTTGGAGCACTTGGGTGGTTCAGTCAGTTGAGCATCTGACTCTTGATTTCAGCTCAGTTCATGATCTCATGCTTCGTGAGTTCGAGCTCCACGTTGCGCTCTGTGCTGACAGCGTGGACCCTGCTTGGGATTCTGTCTCTCTCTCTGTGTGTCCTTCTCTTTCTTTCTCTCTCTCTCTCAAAAATAAATAAACATTAAAAAAAGAACAGTGTATGGCACAAAGTAAGCATTAGATAGGTGTTTGATCGGTAACTACATACATACGTAGACATACATACCTAAGTATGTCCTAGTGGGCCCAAGGAATAGACATAGGTGGGCAGAAGAAAGGCAATAATCAGTGAGCATCTACTCTTTGTTAGGAAATTTCACATGTTACCTCATTTGTCTCTATGACCAAATGGGTATTACTGATCCCCTTTTAAAGAAAATAAAACTCCAATAAAGAAAAGAAGCTCCAATAGAATACAGGGACTTGTCCAAAACTGCAAGTGAATGAGCTGGGATTTGAACAGAGGTTGATCCTAATCCAAACCTTTGTACTACACCATGTGCATAATATTAACAATGATAACAGCTAGCAGTTATTTTTCTCAATTCCACGCCTACGATTTCACTTAATTCTTACAAGAATCGTTGGTGATAGGACAGAGGACTAGCCCTGACTCATGGTGCATCCAACTCAATCTTTTGGCTCCGGTGAAAGCAGCCAGGAAAGAGCCAACACAAGACCACAGTCCTCACCCCCAACACAAACAGTGACAGAATTAGCTCCCCAAGTGGCACACTAGGTATTCATTCACCAAAAATAATAAACACTGAAAGAACCGTACAAGAAACACAATCCATGCACTCCAGCTGGAAAGGACGTAGGTAGTTCTACGATGAAAACGGACAGCTGAAAGCAGCAGTCTCTTCCCCACTCCATTAGCAACGTATTTTTAAGAACATATCCCTGCTTTACTCACACAAAAGGTAGAGATATACAAGTGCTGAAATAAATATAAATACGAGTTCTGACATTTTTTCCAACTTTCTACTTTGGCATCACTGACTCAGAATCTCAAAAATGGTAGAGCGGAGAAAGAGAGAGACAGAAGAGAGGAAAGAAGGAGAAAAGGAGGAAAAAGGAGCCGGGAGAGACAAAGGGGAAACAGAAGGGGAGATGACAGAAGGAAGGGAAAAGAGAATGACAGAGGAAAGAAAGAGAAAAGAAGGGGCAAAATGAGAAGGGGTGAGGGAGAGGCATGAACGAGAGGAAGGGGGACAGAAAAAAAGTTTATTGAACACCCACTTTCTCAAAAAGCCATTATGATAAAGAAGCATTTAGCGCTCCCCCAGTTGAATCGCCCTTATTTCTACCCCATTTCTGAAACTGCATCTAGGAAGAGGATCTCTACCAAGTTTTGGAAACTTCCTTCCCAATTCTTCATATTTCATATTTGCATTCTGCAGAGACCCAGGCGAGGCTCCTGAGGTCAGCATGCCTGGGGAGTGACAGTTGTGCTCTGGCTCTACCAAGCTGGGGAACCTCCTGAGGCAATGGACACTGAGGGCTCCGCTCCTGCGTTGGACAGCAGCCGACAGCCCCTGCTCCGGGCACCGCAGCTGAAGCCAGCACTCTCAGGTGCTGTGCTCACTTGATTACGGCCACTACCTGCCTCTGACAAGCCACCAAGAACACTAATCATCCGTTCCCCACAAAAGAGTCCTCCTTCCCATTTCTTCTGTAACAATATCCCCTGAAGCTCCGGTGGCCTGTTGGATAGTGCGGGTTGATTGATAACGACTGTGTCTTCCCACAGAAGATTCCACCCATGAGGATCCCAGATGGTGAGATGACTTGTGGTAATTTTCTCACTGAAGAACATCGGGCTCAGGCATCCAGGCCATATTCAGCAGAGAATCCTTTCCAGTCGAATCCACAGAGGAGACTTTTTACAGCCATAAGCCTTTACTTGAGTTGTTATCGGAGTTTTCCATCACTGACTGTTTAAGAAAATATTAAAAGGCTCCACACAGACTTCTGCTTTACAATTTCAGTTCCCCAGGCTGGCTACGTGTATTGGCATACAGTCCAGGGGAAGCGTGCTGCTGATGTCTGCTATCTGCTTCCTCACGTGTGCAGAAACTATTCCCGGGGGCCAGTTGGCTTCCTCCGTCAGCAATAGGGACAAGGACCAGGATCAAGTGCTAGCCAACCCCTGCTGACTTAGTCGGGTGGGGGGCGGGGGGTGTCATGTCACATAATTGGGCTACAGAATGGTTTATCCTTTCTGGTCATTGTACTCAGTGCTTAGAAAACTCTGAATGTCCTTTTTGCTTGAGGGAAAGCACAGTGTGATGAATAAAACCATTCTGGAGTGCAACTCTCCTCATTTTAAATCCTGGCTTTGCCATGAACACATTAGCTGTGTGACTTTGAGCAAGTTACTGGGCTTCTCTAAACCTTGGTTTCCTGGCCACTGAAACAGGAGAACTAACACCTCCCTTGAGAGGTGGGGTTTAGTAAGATCATGTAGGTGTGGCAGGCAAATTTACTAAAATTACTTTTTAAATTGTACTCTTCTTTAGTTTTTTATTCCTTTTCCTTTCAAGCAAGTAGACAAACTCATTCCTTGTCTCAGTGATTTGGGCTAATCAAAATGTAGAGGTGAACAGATATCAAAAGCCCCTCTTATATAAACACTAAAGTCCATTGAAAAAAAAATGCCCAGCAATATTGGAAAATGTGATGTTGAGGGGACCCTGGGTGACTCAGTTGGTCAAACATCCAACTTCAACTCATAATCTCACAGTTTGTGAGTTTGAGCCCCACATCAGGCTCTCTGCTGTCAGCGCAGAGACCGATTCGAATCCTCTGTCTCCTTCTCTCTCTGCCCCTCCCCTGCACTCTCATTCTCTCAAAAATAAACATTTTTATTTATTTTTAAAAAATTTTTTTTAATGTTTATTCATTTTAGAGACAGAGAGAGACAGAGCATGAATGGGGGAAGGTCAGAGAGAGAGGGAGACACAGAATCTGAAAGAGGCTCCAGGCTCTGAGCTGTCAGCACAGAGCCCAACGCGGGGCTCGAACTCACGGACCGCGAGATCATGACCTGAGCCGAAGTCGGTCACCCAACCGACTGAGCCACCCAGGCGCCCCAAAAATAAACATTTTTTAAAAATGTGATGTTAAAAGACACCATTTATAATAGCAACCAAAGACATAAAGACCTAAATTAGTAAAGATATAAATAGATAAAGCTAAAGATAGACTTAATGCTATAAAATTATGAAAATGTCAGTTCTAGGCACAAAAACAGACATATAGACCAATGGAATAGAATAGAGAACCCAGAAATGGACCCACAAATATACGGCCAACTAATCTTTGACAAAGCAGGAAAGAATATCCAATGGAAAAAAGACAGTCTCTTTAACAAATGGTGCTGGGAGAACTGGACAGCAACATGCAGAAGAATGAAATTAGACCACTTTCTTACACCATACACAAAAATAAACTCAAAATGGATGAAAGACCTAAATGTGAGACAGGAAACCATCAAAACCCTAGAGGAGAAAGCAGGCAACAACCTCTTTGACCTCAGCAACAGCAATTTCTTGCTCGACACATCTTCAAAGTCAAGGGAAATAAAAGCAAAAATGAACTATTGGGACCTCATCAAGATTAAAAGCTTCTGCACTGCAAAGGAAATAATCGACAAAACTAAAAGGCAATTGACAGAATGGGAAAAGATATTTGCAAATGACATATCGGATAAAGGGTTAGTATCCAAAATCTATAAAGAACTTACCAAACTCAACACCCAACCACACACTGTGTGTCTGACACAAAGGCAGACAAAGGCAGGCAAACAGACAAAGGCACACAATGGAGAGTCCAGAAATGAGTCCACACATATATGGAAACTTGATAGGTGACAGAGATGTCACTGCAGATCATTGGGAAAAGATAAATGGTATTGAGATAATTAATAGCCATATTCAAAAAATAAATGGAGGGTGCCAGGGTGGCTCAATCAGTTGAGTGTCCAACTCTCGATTTCGGCTGAGATTATGATCTCAGTCGTGAGACTGGCCCCCATGTGGGGCTCTGCCCTGAGTGGGGAGCCTGCTTGGGATTCTCTTTCTTCCACTCTCTCTGCCCCTCTCCCCCTGCTCCCACACTCTCCCTTAAATTAATTAATTAATTAATTAATTAAGAAATAGGACCCCTCTTTCATGTCAAGTCAATTAAAGATCTGTATGTGGGGGGGGTGGGAGGGAGGGAAGGGTGGGTGATGGGTATTGAGAAGGGCACCTTTTGGGATGAGCACTGGGTGTTGTATGGAAACCAATTTGACAATAATAAACTTCATATATTGAAAAAATAAATAAATAAATTCATCAACAAAAGAAAAAAAAGATCTGTATGTGTATATAGAGTGTCTGTGTGTGTGTGTGTGTGTGTGTGTGTGTGTGTGTGTGTGCCTATGTGTGTAAAATAAAGTTGGAGTGTGAAACAATTTTTATAAAACATCAACCTATAAATCATGAGGAATAGTTTGTTAGATTTAATCATTTACTTTTTTTAACATATTAAAATACATTATTTTTAAAAATGAAAAAAAAGTAAAAATATGAACTGCAAACTGGGAAAAGATATTATAACATAAATAACCAATAGTAGATTAGTAAGGAGAATATATAAGAAGTTCTATAAATCAATTTAGAAGAGTAAAACAACCCAAATGCAAAATGCATAAAAGACAAGAACAGGTATTTCACAAAAGAGGAAATAAAAATACTGATAAACAAAAATTTTTTGACCTAATTAATTTGTCAAAGAAGTAAACTGAACCACAAAATACAATTTTCACGGGCCAATTTGGCAACTGCTTAAATTCTGGGCAAAACCAATATTGGGAAAGATGTGGAACAACAGCATATCTTATATTTTTGTATTTCAACTTGTATTGAAAATAATTTTATTCTATATTGGAAAGTAACTTTGCTTTACCTAGTCATATTAAAAACTGTGCATGATCTCAGTTAGCAATGTCATTCTTAAATATATATGTGCATTTGAGAACTTCCACCCGGGCACCAGCACAAGAGACGCCTGGCAGCATCATTCATGATAGTCTCGAACTGGAACCAACTTAAGGTCCATCAACAGTAGACAGATGAATACGCTGTGGTTTCATTACACACTGAAATGCTGTATCACAGTGAAGACGTCCATCGACATAGACGAATCCCATAAACAGTGCGGAATGAAAAAAGCAAGTTATAGAAGAATAAACACAGATGGGATCTTTAGTATAAAATTCAAAATCATACAACATTAAATAATATATTATTGGGAAATATATACATGGAGTAAAACCATATAAAAAAAGCAAGATATTAATAAACACAAAGAAACCTTATCTCCGGCATTGAATGTGGGAGGCACAGCTAGCAAGGACTAGAAGCAGCCTCCAATGGAATTGGTAATACTCTAGCTCTTAAGCTTGGTCGTAGCTCTATGGAATTGCATTATGTATATTATTCTTTATATATCTTATATGTTACATGTATTTTTATATGTAAGAAATATTTCAAAATAATTTTAATGACCTTGTGGGATCCAGTGAAGACTAATAAGTTAAGAGAAGTTTGATGAGAGAGGAAATCTTTATATTCTGAAAAGCTACCCCAAGCCAATTGTTTCTCTCTCCTAGAAGATGTGGTATGCAACTATAAAATCTGGAATCGCTTCAGCTAGTCCCCTTCTCCTCAAAAAAAGGAACAGCTCTTAGGATCAACCTCACATCACAGTCACCCGGATATAGAAGAATCAAACTGGTATCCCGTGACACTGTTAAACTACCAAATCAAATCAATCTTAAAGCTTGCACTGCCAGTGGATAAGCTAGATATATACATCAGTAAATTTCCTTTTTGTTTAAAAAACATAAATGCTAGAGGCAGTAATTTTCTTAAATACTAAGAAAACCATCAAGTAAAAAAAGAAAAGATCTACTACATCCACATCTCCAGCAGTGGAGACTCCAGTACTGTCCAGGGAAGACCTCAGGATGGTTCCTAGGCACCATCTGGGACCAGAGACAACTGGTCTAGTGTAGACAAATGAACAATGATCAGAACTCTGGCATAGCACTAACTATAGCACAGCCCCAACGAAGGCCACAGTTACACTTCCTGCCACCCAGGAGGGATGGGGCTTTAAAATCAGAATTTAGGGGCACCTGGGTGGCTCAGTCAGTTAAGCGTTCGACTTCGATTCAGGTCATGATCTCACAGTTTGTGGGTTCGAGCCCCACATCAGGCTCTGTGCTGACAGCTCAGATCCTGGAGCCTGCTTTGGGTTCTGTGTCTCCCCCCCCCTCTCTTTCTCTCTGCCCCTCCCCCACTCACACTCTGTCTTTATCTCAAAGATAAGTAAACGTTAAAAAAAAATTTAATAAAATAAAAATAAGAATTTAAAATTTCAAAAAATAAAATGTGCTATTTCTTGCCTGAGTTTGTAGACCAAGATTTAAACCTGCTACATTGGCAAAGCTCCAACACAGAATTTCTCAAAAATAAGCTTTAGAGAACACTACTCCCTCATGAAGAAAGGTTTCATGGTTATACAGGTTTAGGAAATGTTGCGTGCTACAACCTGTTCTTATTGATTCACAATGCACCTTAGAAAATTAAACCCCTGCAATGAATCTTTCCCTAAATGCATTTAAGCAATGAACTTTTCTAGAAGAGCATCTATCACAAGCTGAGAAACTGTAATTGCTAAACACATTTTAGAAAACACTGTTGCCACACAGCAGAGGCAGCTGGCCTCTCTGTCTACAGGGATGCCATACTATCATCCTTTCACGCCATGTTCAAAGCAGAGCCCGAGGCGCCCTCTATTGCCACCTCAGAGACTGACATTTTCCCATTCCCTAGTGGAGCAACGGCCTTCCGCCAGGTTTGAATTCACCACGAGATGAAGTTTGACATTCCCCAATGTTGAGTGCTTGCTTCTGCTGTCATAGTAACAAACTGTGGGTGAAAGTCTCCACCAGTAACTGTTCCATCACAGAGGTCTGTCAAGAACACAGTAAGAGAGCACCCGGGAGAAACATCCCCTTTCGATCCCCAGAGCCTTAGAATACCTTTACCCTTTCCTTTTACATTTACCCTTTCCTTCAGAGATTAGAAATGGGACAGAGAGGGCTGGGGCTAGCATTTTAAAAATAATATCAGAATCATATTAGAATGTAGTAACTCCAAACTATAGAACTGCTGACATTCTTTTATTGATTGAAGAAGTTTGGGCCGCAGAAATAGCTTGAAGTCATGTTCCACTCAAGGTTTTTGAATTGCTTACTAGTGGATTCCTGATGTGGAATGATGAGTTATGGGAGAAGAGGCTGATCAGAGATAAGGTTGAGCAAAGTGAAATGCCTGAATTACTGGAGACTGGGAGAGGTTGGGCAAACTCATGAAGACTGCTCCTGCTGGCTCCAGCATGCTGTGCTATTAAAAGAGTTACAGAGACAGAGTTCACAGCAGGATCCTCCAAACTTCACTTTGCATAGCAGGTGTGTTCTTAAAAGGCTGTGGGTAAATTAGGATCTTTATAAAAACTTTAAAAATTTAATATGAGTTGGAACAGGCTCAGAGTCCAGTATTTGAGTTAGAGAGTTAGGATAACACTTGTAAATAATACATAGTATATATATATATATATGTACCCACAAGTGCATACAATATATAATCCAAGCATAGTTTGAAGGGGTTTTTCATTATTGAGCTATGACAACTAAGGAAAATTCTCTGTATCAATCCATTTTACAAAGATTAAAAGGGAAAATACTATAATATTAACTACGTCTGACTTTAGATGTGGTGATTATGGCTCATCTTTTTCTTGCTTTTAGTTTTATATACACTCCAAAGTTCCTGTGACAAATGGGACTCACTTCTGAGCCATGTAACATGTTCCCGCTGAATGAAGTTGTGAGGTGCCACTAGCTTTAGAAATGGCCAGAGATTTGGGTTTTTGTTTTGTTTTGTTTTTTGTTTTTTTACAAGAGACCTCCATAGTATGTACAGCACAAGAGTGGTACAAGGTCTATGTGTGTGGGGAGGTAAACTTTCAGGAACATCATTCTACCATATGAGTATAACAAAATTTACCTTCACATCTTGAGGGGATATTTAGATGGTTTCCAATTGTTCCCTATTGTAAATCAAGCTATGATGTAAATCTTGGCTCCAATGTTCCCTTTCTCTTTTTTAGAAAAAAAGTCTCAAAAGTAAGATTAATGGGTCAGTGAATATTAATGTCCTAAAAATCTCAATGCATATTGCATATTGGTTTCCAGACTGAAATACCAAGGAATATTTCTACCAAGAACATACAAGTGGATCTGTCTTAATTTATTAGCTTTACATATTAAAATTTTTGTTTAACCTTTACCAGTTTGACAAACAGAAAATGATGTCTCATTCTAGTTCAGGTTTCATCTTCTTGGATTCTAGGAAGGTTATACCTTTTTTCCTATAAGTTTATTTGCCATTGGTGTTTCCTCTTTTGGGAACTGTGACTTCTTCCTCTCAACTCCATTATCCATTAATGTTTGGGTTTTTCCCCCCCCTCAAGATGTACATAAACTTTTTTACATTAAGCTCATTCATCTTTTGTCAAACATGTATTGCAAATGTTTTTCTGGATGTGTTTTAATTTTTTATGTGATAAATAACATGTTCTCCCCCAATTTTTTCTTTGCCTTTAAACCTTCAGAATCCTTCTCTATTCAGTGATCAAATAAATACTCACTAAATTCCCTTAGAGTTTTTGTGATTTTTTTCATTTAAATTCTAATCCATTGAGATTTTTATTTCTATCTATGATATGAGATGAAAATAGAACTTGATGTTTCCCCAGATATCTCATTTTCTCAACATTCTTTTCCTGGCAATACCCTCTTTATCAAATATATTAAATTATTCTATATAGCAGGATATATTTCTCTTATAACAGAACAAATGTTATAATTTTAAATTTATAAAGGTAATTAACATCTTGTCACCGAAAGGACCATAACTGATCCCTCAGAACATTTTTTCAAATGGCCTCTCTTCTCCCCACACACTCCCCTTTTATCTGTTATGTAAATACTGATCCACCCACCAGGTTTCCCAAAGCAAAGTATAACCTTCTGTTCCCATTTTATGGCGGCTCTGTGACCGGTCCCCTCACTGCAATGCCCACCAAACTAGTGAAGATGTTGAGCTACCCTTATCTCCTCAAGGCTCACAAGTGCTAGGGCACACACATCATTGATCAGTCAGTCCCAAGGGCATTCTGTGGGGTGACTGGGACAGGAAAGACTTGCAAGTTTAAGAATAGGACACTTGAAGATAGAGATGAAGGGAATGTAAAATGAGTACATCAAGCTGTCTTCTTGGAAAAAAATTAAAAAGAGCATTCTACTCTGCAGGTGCTCACTCAAAGTGACATCAAGTTGAAAAGCGATTCGTGGTTCAAGTACAAATGTAATGAAAGAACACTGGACTACAAACAAGGAAACCTGAGGCTCTGATCCTGATTCTGCCTCCAATGACCTTGGACAAGTCAATGAACTTCCTATGACCTTGGATCTCTCATCTGTAAAATGAAAGGCTTGACAATGAGAGGATGCAGTTTGAAAGTTCACAGGCCAATTGTGCAAATGTATTTAGTTTGGCTCACATCGTGTTTTAATTTTTTTTTTTAATCCAATAGAGCATAGCATTCTGTTTCTAAAAGCCCCTGCTGTCATGCAGCTGGTTTCACCTACTTATGTTCCCTATCTGGCTTTGGAATAGAGCTAAATGATCCCTAAAGTCCCTTTCTATGATATAAATTTATAAATCTGAAATATCCTGGAATCCAGCCACTTCTTACCACCTCCATTGCTACCACCCTGCTCCAACCCACCAGCATCTCTTGCCAGGATTATTGCAATAGCTTCCTAAGGGGTTTCCAGACTTGCAGCCCAGCTCCTCTGTGGTCTTTTCCCAGTAGAAAGCCAGAGTAGTCTTTTCTAAAATATAAGTAAAGTTATCACTCAAATGTCACCTAATCAGGGATACCTATACTGACCATCCTATTTTACATAGCAATCCTGGGAGCACCTGGGTGGCTCATTTCGTTGGGCATCCGACTCTTAATTTCAGCTCAGGTCATGATCTCATGGTTTTTGGGTTTGAGCCCCACACTGGACTCTGTACTAATAGTGCAGAGGGAGCCTGCTCGGGATTCTCTCTCTCTCTCTACCTTTTTCTCTCTGCCCCTCTCACACTCTCTCTCAAAATAAATAAACTTAGATAGATAGACAGATAGACACATAGATAGATAGATAGATAGATAGATAGATAGATAGATAGATAGCAATCCTTTTCCCTCGTGCTCCTGATTCCCCTTCGCTGGCTTCATTTTCCACACAAAACTGTCCCCTCCTCACATACTATGAAATGTACTTCTACATCTGGGTTTGGTTTTGGTTTTTGTCTGTTTTGTCCAACTAGAGTATAAGATCACTGAGGACAGGCATTTGTATCTGTTTTGTTCAGTGACTGCGATAGCCCCAGTGCCTGAAATAGAGATAGGCACACAGGAAATACTCAACAAATAATTGTGAATAATTATGAATCTATGAATAATGTCTCTGTCTCTTAGAATAAGCTCTTCTGGCTCCAAGGAGTAACATCAGTTAACTGTCATTTCCAAATGGAGCTAGGATCCTCTCTTTTAACCCTTCCTGCTGCAACAAACCACTTCACACCTACTCTACAGCTTGGAAAATTCTCAGCAAGGAAGTCACTTGGCAAATCAATGAGGGTTGGGAATACTTTCATGTGCTAAGCAGGCTGGTCCTTTATTAACAGCAGCCCACAAAGACATGAGTTCAAACAGGAGAGAGACTTCTTTTCCACAGCCATCAAGTAAGAAATCGATATGGGGATTAATTTATAAAACAAACAAGGCAGCCAGTTCCAAAAAGCAGGCTCGGTGATGCTCATATGAAATAGGTCAAAGTTACATGATATCATCCATGTTCTTTGAGCCCATCATCCCTCGGGACCATCTTCAGGTCTGTTTGCTAAATTCAAGCATGCTGACAATAAGATCTTTTGTTTCTCAAGAGTAATACAGCCTCTTTCAAAGACTAGAAAAGGTCAAATCCCCCTCTCAAAGGCCCCCACTGCAGCCCCCCCCCCCCGCCCCCTGCCCCACAGAAACCCAAAACCCTGAGCTGCTTGCAACAGCTTTTGGATAAATCTCTTTCAAGTGTGGGCTGAATGAGCACACTCTGCTCTTGGCAGAGGTGACCACTCTCACTCCACCTCCTCCTGCCCCTGGGGCTCTCTGCTGCTCCCACCCTTCCCTGCTTCCCTGTACCTTTCATCAACTGAGGGTGTGGCTCACAGACTTCCATTTCACAGACCAACACAATCTGGAAATAAAGAAATAAAGAGAGATGGCAGGAACCATTCTAAGGTTGCCAACTTTTTATTTGGTCAAGCAAATGTACTCTTTCTAAAATGACCTCCTCGACTGGATATTCTGACACACTCACAGGAAACACTAGGTACCTAATCACAAAATGAGGCCAGTAATTTTAACTTTATGAAATACTTGTTGTTGTTGTTGTTTTCTCATAGCAGGAGATGTAGGTCAGAGGAATTTTCTCAGGTACCAACATTTGGGGAGCACTCATGTAAATGCTCCTAAATCCCTAATCTGAGGACAGAATCTCAGGGTGAGCCTGGCATTGGGAGCAACGCTATGACCCTAACTTGATGCTTTAGATAAGGACAAAAGAGAGGAACTTGGTCTTGCTGGGTTTCGGGCACAAATGCATTTGGGTTCTCTGCTAAATGCTCTGGAGCAGTTAGTCTGGGGGAGACAACAGAGCTCATTAGCAAGGTCCTGGATTTTGATACATAGTTGATACAACATTGTCTGGCTCTTTGTAGAACTAAGCAACTAGCTTTCCTTTTTCCTATTCCTTTCCAAATCCTTCAGCGACTTTTGCTGATCAGCAAAACAGTACTTGGCAAGTGACCAAATATGCATGGCCTCATACTAAAAGAGCCACGGTAGGATAGTCAATCCCATTATAACTGGGCAGCTACCAAATAAAACTTTAAAGCAGACAGTGCAAACCAGTGGTGCACAGGCTGAATATGGCAGCAAAATATTTGGGGATAGGGGTGGGGGTGAGCAGGTACAAAGGAAGGAATATATATATATATATATATATATATATATATATATATATATATATGTATTCCTGTGTATATATATGTGTATGGACATATTCCTGTGTGTGTATATATATACACACATACACATATACACACGTTAGTTGACTATGTTTCAGAATTGTGGTATTTACTTAAGACTGGATTTGACTTCTCTTGAAAAATCTAAAAATTTGGCAACAATAGGCTCTCATTCCTGTGTGGCCACCAGTGCTCGGAGCTATGCAGGGATGGGTCACGCCCTATTCCCTGGGCTGAGTCATTTCATTACCTGCCTGGAGTCTGGAGGCATCTGTGTTGATGACCCCTGGCTTCACGTATAGAAGGTTATTTATACTCTGCCTAATCCCTAAAAGGATTGAAAGAGGCTTAGAAGAGACCGACAACAAGGAGAAAGGGGAGGGAGGAAAAGAAACAATGCAATAGAGCCAGAAATAGGGTCATGACCCACAGTGTCCACCACACAAGTCTATACTTAGCTGGAGATGGGCTGCAAATTTAGTTTCTAGCTTCTCCACAGATGACCATAGCTTAGAGCCTGAGACCAAAACAAAGTCAAATTTTCTCCCTTTGGTGAAATACAGTCTTTCTAGAATGATACAGCTAAATGCCATGAAGCAATTAAACGTGAGGCAGCAATACGAGGCATCATAAGGTGTCCAAATGTGTGGTATTAGTGATAAAGTAACCTGAGTGGTCCCTGGAGGCCTAGGGGTCTGACCAAGGAGCCCTCAGTTGGGCCTCCGAAGATGGGTACAACACCTGGAGATGAATAAATGAAAACAATCACACCCAAACAAGAGGAGAAGAGAGTGTCAAATCCATTCTGCCGTCAGGCACTGCCCTTAATTTCCAGCAGCTCTACTTTTCTTCCTGAAGTGTTTTCTTGATTTGGGTTGTTGTCAAACTATAGGAAACACGAAGCTAGTTAAAAATGAAATGCCTCTTAAGAGTTTAGTGCCTAAGTACCTCAGCTTTGCGACTTTGGGAGCCAATTTCTCTCTCTCTCTTCAAATCAACATGCCTCACGCATGGCTTTACTGACTGGTTTGGCATGGGGGCTGAAGGGAAAGGCTGACTGCCACTGGGCCAGGCTCAGAGAGGGAGGGTCCCACTCGGGGCCACAGTCACTGTCCCCGCTCCAGCACCCCAGTGCGATGTATTGCTTTTGCTTTCTCTCTCTCTTAAATCTGCATCAAGCATCATCATCAAGATACCTTCTGGCAACAACTCGAAAATCCCACCTCCATTTCTGGATGTCACTCATGTAGAGTTTTGTGGGGCCTGAGTGAAATTAACAGCAAATCCATGTGGCAAAGCAAAGCAAATCTTGAATTAACAAACAGCACCACTACCACTTCTCGGTTTATTAGTGGAAAAAGATACATTTCGTGCATTTTCTTCAGTTCAATATCTTATCTGTATCAAAATGAGGAACAAAGAGCTTATCACATCAATAATGGAATTTCAAGCAGCTGTGGGGACAGGACTACAGCTTTCCTCCCTATATAAATGGAGATCTGTGAGCTCCACAGGGAATGGACTCTCTCCAGACAAATCAATTAAAAAATTATAAAGCATTTTGGTCGCTGAGTCAGATGGACATGAGAACACTGCGTACCATTTCCCTTCCTCTCTGTACTGCAGAAGGTAGAAAGTTGAAATCTTTTTTCATGAGGTATCGACTACATCCTCATATCAAAGCAGCCACAGTCATTACAGAGTCTGCCAGTATTTTCTGTAAGAAACCCTATCTAGGGAGGATTTACAGAATATTGGCTGCTTTCGATTCACAAAGAGCTGATTTTAAAGCCGGGGTCTCGGTTGCCATGAATTCATTTCATTTGCATATCACACATAGTCAGAACAAAGCCATTTCTTGGGCCTCAGACCGTCAGCAATCTTACAGGGGTGACAATTAAGATAACAGTAGACTTTCTTCAGGAAATACGTATTTTTTTTTTAATCTGAGAGTCATAAAGATCAGATTCACACTCAGCCTCAGTACTGACATATTTTCCTTCAGAATCTTGATCTTATTTTCAGCTGGGCCTTGAAGAAAAGGTAGTCAAGGTCCAAGGAGGGGACTGTGGCTGCTCTTCCCCGGTAGAGAGGGAAAGAGGAGGAAGAGGAAGATACACTGAGGAATGCAGCAATTCTGCCTCCTCCAACTTTGGACAGCGGCATGACAGACCTTGGGACGAGAATGAGGGCGACAGAGCAGGTGACTTAGCAAGATCCCAAGTGAAACGGAAGACTGACCAAGTCCAGAGAGGTCACTATGAGCTGGAAAGAGATGGAGAGTTCCATGAGTCCATCAAGCAAGGGGTCATGATCAAGATGTCAGGCCTTGAGGACTCATAATCTGGAGAAAGTAACTGGGGACAAGGGAGTCAAGGACCTAAGTCAAAGAGGTCAGGATGTAGGAAGGAGATCTTAACATAGGTGCTGTCTGCCACCGCTCCATATGGTACGTGCTGGATAGCTAGGTTGCACGCATACCCTGAATGCCCCTGTTAAATCACTATCTTGAGAATGTAGAGATACTGTCCTCCATCTATATTCCCATCAAGCAGAATATGTAGAAGAACATTGTTATTCAGTGTTCGAGGTCAGGGGCTCTGGGAATGGCCAAACTGAAGCCTGTCCTTTGTAATGAAGATTGCCTGGATGGCAGCTCTTGACCTTAGAACCTGGTTGTGCAAGGAAGGGAGAAGCTACAGATAGTTGCTAGGCTAAGTGGCTACACTATAAAAGCTTGCTGCACATAGATTCCAGCAGTGGATGCTTTGTCCAGTTCGTAAGTTCCCCCAATAAACCTGTCATGGTCACTGCTTCCAGATCTTCTCTTTGGATTCACTAGACCATCACCCACTCCTGCCTAGAGTCTGCTGGGGTGTGGGTGCACAGCCCACAAGCATTCTGGGCTAGAAGGAGAGCTGGAACTCTCTAGAAAGATGTGGTCCTTGGCCCAGGTGGGGAGCTGGCTGGAGCAGAGGTGCTTTGGCTGCCACTGCTGGCTCCCAGCCCAGTTTTCTCACCACACACCATGCTGCCCTTCAGAGAGACCTGAGCATGGCCCTCCAGGGGATACGACCCAAAGACATGGCTTCCCTGGGCCATTTGTTCAGAGCAGCTGAGCCTGTGATTGTAGGTGGCCACAGCATCTAACACATGGCTGGAGAGGCAAACCAGATGAGAGGGCAGACTTCCTCAACATTCCAGATTGTTTCTGCCCACAGTGGGACTGAAGGGAGCAGAGTCAGTGGCTGGAGCACTCACAGGGAGGATGACAGAAGGAAGCTCAGATGGCTGGCTAGAATCTAGCCAGAGAAGGGAGATGAGAACTAGAGATGGCATCTACTGAGCCAGTGGTTAAACAAGGCCCTAAGAGCAACCAACTGTCTTCCTCTAAGCATTAAAGGGCCTTGCCTTTATAACCAGGAGGCCACATCTGCTCTCCAGGAGCCTGTGCTCCACGTCCAATGATAAGAATAGTAAATCTCCTCTTAGCCAGGAATGCAGGGTCTGGTCCCAACAAAGGAGAGACTTCAGGCTATACTTCCTCTGAGATAACTTCCTTGGAAACCCAGTATCTTTCTGGAGCAAAGGCAACAGTCTAAGCAGTGGGGACTAGAAAGGATCTATGGACCTACTTGAGAGAGACATGTTGATACTGAGGAAGAGAAGTCCTGGGAAACAGAGCTTCAGGCTCCCAGGAGAGGGAGGTGTTTATCTGGTGCTTAGCCTCCATGCTGGCCTTGTCTGTCATTGCGGTCCCTGCGGCTTGGAGAGGTTCTTGCTGGAGAGAATGTACCTGATAACATATGGTGAATGAATAAATGAATTCCACTACATCCAGTTTTCCACCACTAGCTATTTGCAGGTGGTGAAGCGACCCCTGAAAGTTACCATTTCTTTCTCTGAAAAGTTGAGGGAAGTTGACCATAACCTGGAAAAGTTGGAAGAACTCTTCATATAGCTCATTTGCTTACTCTCTCAAGCATGATTTTTCTAACTATGATCCTGAGACCATCTACCTGTGAAACTTCAGATTCCTGGTCCCTAACCAGACCTACTGCCTCAAAATCCTTGGCAGGGGATGTGAGTAAACATGAGAATCTGGAGTTTTCATAAGCACTGCTGGTGACACTTATGCATACAATAATTTGAGAAACAGTGAGATTTAATTTATTGAAAAACACTCAATACTAGGCCCTAAGTTTGATGTCTCGTACACATTTTCTTTTAACCCTTATAATTATCTTATGAGGCAAGTATTATCCTCCTTATTTCACACATGAGGAAACTGATTAGAACTAGAAGTCACACGACCAGTAAGCAGCTGAGCCAGGACCCATCCCAGGTCTATCTAAATCCCAAACCCCTGCTCTTACACACTGGGATGTGTTCAGTGAATGCCAGCCACAGAACCAATGATTGATAGAATGTTCTGTGTGCCATTTTCAGTCTTATTTTACTTTAACTTCGATGAAAATGTATGCTTGCAGCATAGAACTGAGAAGAAATAGGGTTGCATTTGTGGGTAATGTTTTCACAGCCCATCAATGTGAAGAGCAGTAGGGGCAGAAAAAACAGGGAGGAAGGAAAATAGCAATACTGGTGAATAATGCAATGTTTGTGCACTGAAATGGAATGTTACAAGTGAATTTAGTAGTCTTGATTTAAAATGATTAGCAATGCTGGCTTAGTATGCTGTAACATGCTTAGAGCATGACATTGTATCAATATCACCACCCTGTATAACCACCATGGCTTGCCTACAGGCAACCTTGGAAGGCCAGTGCAGCCACACGTGGTCTCAGTAACTTGAATTATGAAAAAAACAAAAAACATGATTCACTGAAAGCTGCCATATCAAATTTTAATTGTGCTTACTCTAGCCAAAAAAAAAATTTTTTTCAAAGCATTTGTCAAAGTCAAATATCACCTGTATAATTATTCCTGGAGCAAAATGGCATTGAGGTTTAGCATTTACAGCAGTAAATGCTCTCTGATGTTCCTGAAAGAGCTACTGGTCTTCATATAATGAGGAATAGGCAGTTTATCTTTTGCAATCCAGAAGGATAAAGACCACTCCTTAAAAGTACCACTATGTTATCAAGGAAAACACATCTCTAGGTAATATAATCTAGTAGAAAAAACATTGGAGTTACAGCTGAGAGTCATGGGGTATAGTTTCATAAAAAACCAGTTTGGTGTTTTTAAAGCCAAAAAAGACATCTCCATCTTGTTTCAGTCACCTGTCACAATATCTACCATTACTATTTCAGAAGAATTCAATGAAGATCTATCATTAATTCAATAAATATGAAATAACTTTGAACACATAAGTTGATATTCTAATGTCACGAATAAGGATCGCATCTGAACAAGACCAAGTTAGGGTTTGGATTCTAGGAGCTCCTGGCACTCTTCCTCCACTCCTATTGAGCCACTCCACTGTAAGCTATTCCATATACCATCCCGAAGGGTGGATTTAAGTAAGTGATTCCTGCAAAGTACTCTGAGCAACTCAAAGAAAGAGACATTTGAAGCACAAATTATTATTTTTATAGAAGATATTACAAGAGTAGGGCAGCAGTTACCACAATTACCATTCAGTGAAGAATCTCCTTAAGTGCATATGGCAGACGTGCTTGGTGAAGCAAAGTATTTTCATGGATCTTAAAGGTTTAAACTAATAACACCTATCTAGTTACTGAAGATAATTTGATGACTATAATATATATAGATAGATAGGTTCATTATAACAAATGAATTCAGCACAGTATGAAGAAAAATTGAAGCTACTCCCATTATGCTGATGTGGCTGCCTAGAGCTAACCCCAGCTCCCTCCTGACACATTCTCTGCTTGTTCTAATAGAATTCAGACTATTACTTAAGTAAGTTTCCTCATCTGTAAAATGAGGGGGATGGAGGTAATCTGTGTGGCTCCTTCCAGCTCCATCATTTTTGTATGCTGTACAAAGTAACAATCGTATTGCAATGGTATGCCACTTGGGAACAAAAGCCACAGATAGAAGATAGAAAAAGAGCACGTCCCAGGCCAAAAGAAGGGTAAGCTTGACTTTGGTTTAATGAGTGATTCTAATACATTAGCATAAAGAATATGTCAACTGCCAGGGATGAGCATTAGAGAAACATGGTGTTCAGAGGGGCAAAATGTGTTCACTCAGCAGTCTCCAAAAGAATGAGACCCTGGAGCTGAGAAGCTAAACCAATTCTGCTACCAGAAGGTAACTGTTATTGTGAGGCATTAATACTGTGTCACTCTCCCAGTGCTTCAGGATTGCATGCCTAAATAATCTCCTTTCTTTGTTGATTCCATGCTCACTGAACTACCTTCTGATGAACAATTCAGTCTCCCAGCCACTTCAATAAGAGAAAGGGGGTGGGGGGAGAGAAAAGGAGGAGGAGGAGCACAGAGAGCCCTCAGTATAGAGACCTGAAATTTAACATCTCTACAAAAAGGATATCACACAAGTTACTTCTGATTTATACACATGGCTGTATGTGTATGAGCACTAGCCATGTTCCAAGCACCCACTCAAGTGCTTTACACACATTTAATCAGCATGGAATCTTACAAGGAAAATCCCATGCTAATATGAGGAAACTGAAGCTGAGAGAGATTAAGTAATTTACCCAAGGTTACATGGTTACGAGTGGCAAAGGACTAGAACCATAACCTCTATATTGTCCTTCCAGTTTAGTTTTCCTGAGGCAGAGACTGAACTGGGTCACCTGAAAATACTCAGAAAATTGAAGATCAGATCTGACACATGGTGACTCAGCTAAGGTGCTGTCCCTGAGAACCCCTGCCTGAGGTACTCTCAGACAATAGCCTCAGAGATATGGCTTTGGATCACCACATAACCATGGACTCAGTGAGCTGGAGATAAAAGGAAAAGCTTCCCTAACTAGGATGTGATAAATGGAAGATATCACTCCCAAAGTTTGGGAAACACCACTGGTGAATGTTCCCTAAAATTTTGGAAACGGAAATTAGGGAATGTTTGGGTGCACCTTTTCAATCTCCAGGGAAAGATGACATTCTGAGGGAAGACCAGCTACGCTCCCCACTCTCCACAATCCACTCCAGGTCTAATTACTACCCTATGTCCTGCTGCACTGTTTAGCACATTTGCTGATTTGTTTCTATTTCCACCACCACCCCTTTCATCCCAGATTTCCTGACTTCATGCCTAAAGACAACAGCCTCTTAGCTGCTTTCCTTGATTCTAGCTTTTACCACCTCTACTTTATTCTACACCAAGTAGCCAGAGCAGTCTCTTGAATATTGCATACACTTACTTAAATCATCCAAATATCAACATTGAAGGAGAGGCATCAAAATTAACAGAGTGATACTCTCTTCTTTTAGCCCTCCGTATGTCTCTCCTTTACTCTTGTATTATAGTAAAGTGTCCCAATATCTTTACAAATATAAATTTCCATAAAACTGGGCCCTATAGTACATAATTATAAGAGCATGGCATGAAATTAGCATGGTAGCTCTGATATTGGGCAGATCTGGGTGAGAGCCCTGGTCCCACCAACCCAAGCAAATTGGGTATATCAAAGAGTCCCGGTTTCCTCAAGTATCAGATGAGGACAATGAGGGCATGTTCCTCATGGGATTGTTGTGATAATTAGAGGATAGTTGGTAAAGGGAGCTGGGCACATTTTTCTGGCATAGAAATAAGTGCCCAGTAAATGTTAGCTATTATCATATCATCATTATTATGGCAATATGGCTCAGTGGTTGAGAGGCCAGACGTTGGAGTCATAAACACATGGTTTGGGCAAATGAAAATATGAGGCAAGATCTCTATAAATTTCACTCAGTCTTCCTTCCAGGTGAAAAACATTTCTTCAGCAAGATTAAACCCCTAAAGGTTCTCCATCCCGGACACACTTGAATATGGTCCAGCAATTTGTTATGATAAAGATACAGGAAAGAAGAGGCAAATATGGCCCAGAACAGTAGTCCTTTTTCAAACCACTTTGATCGACAAATATTTATTGAGTCTCTATAATGCACCAAAGATAAATGACATGGTTCTGGCCTCAGAGAACACATGTCCTGGTTCTCGCCAGAGGACATTTTTGCTAGGCCCCTGTAATACGGTTGCCCCTGTTGTATAGCACCTGCTTCACATGCCCAGCTCTGTGCTAAGCCCACTGCACACAGTATTCTGTTACTTCTCTGGGTTATTCTTTGAGAGCATCACTATTTCTTTCACTTTTCACATGAAGCAATTGAGATAGAGGTTGGGTGGCTTATGCAAGTTCACACTGCATGTGGGTGGTAAGGCCAGGACTTGGACCAGGGTCTGGCTGACTCTACTGCCTGGGTGCTCATTACTGGGCTTAAATGTCTCCTGATTGTCCCAGCATCATCAATACTCAGTTTTTATCACATAGCAGCTGCAATGCAGACAGCAGCAACTTTCAAGTGGAAAATGTACCTAATTGGAAAAACAACATGGAGTCACATGAATGCCCATCAATAAAAGAACGGTTGAATAAATTACAGTGTACCCACCAACAAAAGAATCACTGAATAATTATGGTGTATCCAAATCATATTATGCAACCATTAAAAGACAGACACAAATGTTTCAACCTGGATGTTCATGGTATATAGTTAAGTTTTTTTAAAAATGTTGAAAAAGTACCTCTTTTGGGGTACCTTGGTGGCTCAGTCGGTTAAGCATCTGACTCTATTTCAGCTCAGGTCATGATCTCACAATCATGAGATCAAGCCCCACACTGGGCTCCGTGCTAAGTGTGCAACCTGCTTGGGATTCTCTTTCTCTCCCTCTCTGCACCTCTCCCCTGTGCTCTCTCTCTCTCTGTCTCTGTCTCTCTCAAAATAAATAAATAGACATTGAAAAAAACAATCTCTTTATAAAAAAGGTAAGGTTGTTACATGAATAAATAAAGGAATAAGGGAGACTGACACGTTAAATTTAACCTGAATCGATACCTAATTTTCTCTAGGCTCCTTCTGATTTATCAGCAAAGTAAAATGTCCTTTCAGCATAAAGTGTACACCCAAGAAACATACATGAAGAAGTCTAGAGAAGTGGTTAAGAGCACAAGGTTTGCAGTCAGACAAAGTTTGCAGTCCGGGTTCATATCCCATCTCTGCAACTTACTATGTGTGACCTTGGACAAGGTACTTATCTCTAAACCACAGCTGCCTCAACTACAAAATGATGATAATAACATCCCAGCTCATAGGGATGCTGTCCTGATTAAATGAGATAATGTAAAGAGAGTGTTGAGTACAGTACTTGGCACATAGCAAGTGTTCAATAAGTAATGATTATTACTTTAACTGTTTTCTAATTGCCTTAGAGAACAGTCTTTGCTAAAAACAGAAATCCTTCTGCAGATTGACATTTAAAAGGCCACCACCACAAAGAATATGCTTAGGCTTCCAGGAAGGTACTTGTGAAAGCGTAGGCCTACGAATAAATGACATTTGATTTTCTATTCCAACATCTTTCCATTTCAACATTTTCTGATTAGACAGCCACATGGTGCTCTCTAGCTGCTCGGCTTTCCTCCCACATTTTCAAACCAGGACGATTTCAAATGGGAAGCATGGTCCCCAAAGCTTCCTGCTTGCCATGATCATAGATCACCCACAGGCCTCTGGGTTCTGAGGCCCTGCAGTAGGTGAGCTCAATGAACACAACCCAGTCATCCCGCACGTCAGTTGGAAAAAGGAAGAAAAAAGCAAAATGACACCAAGAGTGACAAAGGAGGACAGATGGACCAGCCTCTCTATTCACCCTCGGGAGAGCCACTGTAGGTTCTAGAGCAAATATATGAATGAAGGAGAAAAGTCTTAATTATGTAGATTCCTCGATTTTTGGACAACCCTAGCTGCTTTGTAAATCAGAGCAAATAAATACAAGTTCATCAACAATGAAAATGCTACTGCCCAAACTTAATTAAATTCAGCTCCAGAGTGTATGTATGCAGCACCAACGTGTATATGCTAATAGACAGAAGTATTACAGTCAGTACCATATACATGATGGCACCCATTTCACTTGCAATTTCCTCAATGTAATCTATGAAGTACTGTGTTGTTGTTGTTGTTGTTGTTGTTGTTGTTGTTGTTGTTTTTAACTTCTTAAAAGGAGCTATAGGTATTAAAGTATGGACTTATCCAAGATAGTTGGGTTTAATATTTGTTAGCAGAGGGTGGTGGTAGTGGTTGTGGTGATGAGAACAGCTAACATTTATTGACCACCGACTGGATGCCTGACGCTACACAGAGAGCTTTGCCCAACAATGCATGTGGCAGGTACTATACACGAAGCACGAAGAGGTGCGATAACCATTCCCGGGAAGCAATGAGTGAGGATTTAGATCCAGGCAGTCTCTCCTTGGAGCCCAGGCTTTCCCACGACATCACCTTCCTTTTATGCCTCCAAGTAGTCCTCAGTCCCCACTTGTACGCAGCATTCGATTTCTTCTGCCATTAGAAGTGTCGATTGCTGCAGCTGCTTTTGATTTTTTTTTGTAAGCAAATGGTAACCTAGAGCATTTCATTCTAATGCTCCCCACCTACATATTTAATTTTTTCATCTCCTAAAAGAAATCATGGCCATTTCAGCTGAGCATCATAATTCTATATTCTTTCAGAACATGCATTCATCTTTTATTTTCCTGAATGAGGTTTTGTTTATAGCATCTAAGATAGGAAAACAGGAATGAAAAGGCAGGGAGAATATAAATCTTCTCAGAGAAACAAGATACTCCCATCACATTTGATAGAGTTTAGAGTTTTTTGATGCCCTCAGTTCACTAGAATATTTTGGAGGAAGCAAGTTTTGAAGGTCACAAATATGTCCAAAACAACCTTGCTCATTTTTCCAGGTCTGCTGTGCAACCTGGTGATTTCGATTTTTTCAATCATATTATGCATCGTGTAGTATGTACAGTCTAGTCCCTTTCTTTGAGTTCATTGTGATCGCTTATTGACAGATCTTTATTTCCAGCTAGACCGCAAGCCCCTTGTGGGCTGAAGCCACATCTTACAACGCCATGCACACCCAGCCCTCCCACAGTGCCTTATATATATCAGGTGCTCAAAAGACATTTCATTAAGTCAGAGATCATGTATTTGTTTAAGCAAAGTCCAACCCTCTGAAAAGTCGACGCTGTAGACTGTATTGCTTCCTCCAATATTGCTTCATCCCAGGGGAGACTTCAAATGACAATAAAAGTGATTTCCTTTGCCAGCAACCTGAAGCCCTGATGGCTCTGGAATTATCATCTGGATATAAACCCATTCATGTTCAAGGTGCCCATTTCTTTAAAAAGCTAAGGAAGTAAGGACCCGAAGAAGCAATATTTGATGACAATATCTAGCCTTTCAATTTAAAGATTATGCAATTTTATAAGGGGGTATGCTGTACTTGTGAAACTGAATTGCATCATATCTAGAAAGTGCTTAATAAATATTTATTGAATGAATATCTCTTCCAAAAAAACGAAACTTAACACCTCATCTTACTTTACAATTGAATTTCCCTATAAAAGTTGGAGATAGGTTTATGATGAAAAACACTTTAGATTACATGTGAATCATTTTAATTAAAGAGCAATTCTACCTGGAGAACATTTCAGTTAGATGAGACAATTCAAACATGAAAAAGCCACTGCAATATGCTATTGCTTTAGATGGGACACTAAAGCTTAAAGGTCACAGCAGATTTCAGGTTCATGACAAGGGCCTCAACAGGGTCTGAGTCAGAAGTAGGGCTGCCAGCCAGAGCAGCTCCACATTCATCTGCTTTACAGAGTGTGATTCTGCATAAGATTCAACTTAATGAAAGGAAAAGCATGCAAGAGTGCAAAGATACTGGACAGAAAATAAAATATCATCGGGCTTCTATCACACCCTTTTTTTCCAATATCATTCAGCAGAATAGCCTGTCATTTTTTTCTTGGTTTTTATCAACTGCATGGCTGGGCCCATTTTAGAAGCTACTAGCTTTCCTTAGTGAACAGTGGGTACAGGCCAAAAGGACCAGGACAGAGCATTAATCAGAGACCCGAGTGGGGCAACGAAAGAGCAAACAAAGGAGAGATTTACTGGAGTAAACATGGCAGCACACGGAGCTACTCTTGCTGAAGGGCAACTGAAGAAAGACACTTGTAAATTCTTTGGGCTAAATCAGGTGCTACCCAAATAAGTGCTTTGCAAACCTAACTACGGTTCAGAATTGCCCATGGGGCTTGTTGAAAATATAGATGCCTGAACTCCACCCCAGATCCCTAAATCAGAATGACTAGGAGTGATGAGGGACCCAACAACTGTATACTTAACAAGTCCCTCCAAATTATTCTGATGTACCAGGCTTCACTATGAGAAGCCATATCAGTGTCATTCTTGGCAATGTAATTCTTGGCAATGTAAATCTCTAACAATGTAATTGTTATAAAATCAATTTTCTAAAAATTAACAAATATCAAGGCATTTTGATTGGCGATAATAAAACCATATATGTGTAATAGAGGTATTAAAATACCTTCCAACATCCAGGAAAATTAACTGTCACTTTTAAAAATTGGGGGTTTTACCACATGCTCTGAGACCTTCTTTATAAACATGACATCATGATGCAATCAATGCCTTCCTGTAACAGTTCTTTACTTGCAACAGTGAAAAAAAATTTCCTGTCTCACTCATAATAACTGGCTGCTTTTGACAACTGTCAAATTTTCTCATTGCTAGGATTTGGAGATTCATCAAAATGAATTGCCAACCAGACATCTGGTTTTGTAAGTTTCTTTAGAAATATAATCAGTAGCCCTGAATATGGACAGGATATTCAAAGTATTGTGAATGCCTCAGATTACTCTGATTCTAACTTTTGTGACTGGGTTTTCTTCCCCTACTCCTGTGAAATCACTATTCACTGTGTCCTGTTTATAACTTACATAGCATTTGTTTTCTCAAGTCTCCTGGAGATTAAAAAAAAAATCCCAAGTAATTTTATGTTTTCAGAAATTTAATCTTATTAAAACAGAACAAAAATAAAAACTCTAATGTACTCGCATGTATCCTCCAAATTATTTTTTTAATTGACTTAGATTTTATTTTGGGTTGATACAATTTAAACTCATGGAAGCGGTGGGATGCCACTTATGATATCACTTTAACGTGCACCTACCTTGCAGTAAAGCAACTTGTTCAGGAAATTTCCTTTCTTCCCACTGTTATGTTAGTCTCTGCTCTCATAATAGGGGTCTCTTCCTGCCTCTGAGTTTCAGTGTCTTTTTGTTATGATTAAAGAATATTACAGATAGCTGGCCTTCTCTTACATGAAGATTACCTTCAAAAATTACTACGATTTTAAAAAGTGAATGGATTTGCAATCAATTCCACAATGGTTGTTCCAAAGAAACAGAATTGGAAAGAGGGAGGGAAGATCATAACGTTTTTCTTTTCTTTTTTAAGTTACAAAGGTAATTTAATACTTGTTATAGCAAGTCAAATGTATACAAAGTAGAAATATGTTTTTAAACTATTTTAAAGCACCTTAATTTTTACCTTTAAAATATTAGATTCAATTTTGCTAAGTTTTATATTATAAGTACCTGTATTTTTTTTCTGATGAGTTAAATATGTTAGACTTGGACTCCTCTGACTCCTCTTTAGCATTTCCTAATTGTACTTTACTCTTTGTGTGTGTGTGTGTGTGTGTGTGTCTTACCACTGAGAGTTTTTCTTTAATTCTCTAATTCTATTTTTGTCCTGTATCTTTATACTTTATTTTTCCTTTTCCTTTATAGAAGCTCTCATAGAAGTAAATGTATTTGATTTCTATTGTATTTCCTTGTATTATTATTTTGCTGACTTTACATATTATCTTTTATGCTTTTATTTAAAATATTTTGGTAAGAATGCTTAACATGAGATCTACCCTCTGAACAATGTTTTAAATGTACAATACTGCATTGTTAACACTAGTCACAACGTTGTGCAGCAGAACTTAATCATGAATTTAATCTTGAACTTAATCATCCTGCATAATCGAAACATTACACCCGTTGAATAGCGCCCCCCCAAACCCCCCCTCCCTACTATTACCTTTTCCTTTTGTCCTTCTTTTCTCTCTACCCTTCCAGTTTTCAACTATTGTTCTGGTGCAGCTATCCCTTCCTGGCATATAAGAGAAAAAGATGAAGTACTTAGCATAAAAACACACAGCTTCTTGGTAGGAACAAGTCTTTCAACGAGAGGTTGCAAATTCACGTTCACTCAGGGAGCAGGAGAAAATAAAGCAGTGAAACAGGCAGGGAGCAATGGGGACCTTAACAAACTGCACTGGAAAGCCACTTAAATACGGCTGAATTTAAATTTGCAATAAGCAAATAGGATATATACAGGGGCCGAATTCAGCCTTACAGGGCCAGTTTGCAACGTCTGCAAGATTTCATTCCCAATCTTGGTTTATCTCTCTCCAGACAGGAAGTTCAATCGACTCTTTCTTACTTGCACCAGTGGAAAAATACTACAGAACAGATAAAACAAAAGAGCAGATAATTCAAAATCTGCATGCAGATGGCCTCAGTGTGCACTGCTTTTCCTACAACATTTATCATTTAGCTATAATTTGTTCAAGCTAACCTTGCATTAAAAAATAGTTTGTATCCCTCCCAAGCCCAAATAACTCAGAGGGAATAAGGGAGGAAGAGGGTGATAAAACGGCACAGGGATGTAGTCAACATCACAGGGCCAAACAGCTTAATGTAAAATTCAGGATGATTTTAAGAACTACAAAATTCTCAGGCAGATTGTGACAATAACTAAATTCCCAATGTCTATGGGACATTGAATTTAGTCACTGAATTTAGCCTTTGCAGATGGTTGAACCTGGTAAAATAAAAGGCAACTACAGTCTCTCCCCTACCATTCTGCCATTGTCAGGAGGGAATAATTTGTCACAAAAACAAGCCTTTGAAATTTTATCCAATGTAAACTCTGCCCACTGCTTACCAAAAATGGAAACAACACAAGAGGAGGATAATTGTCATTTTCTCCTATCACGAAAAAAGGGACTTCTAACAAACCGAACAGGAGAGAAGAGTCAAAAACTCGGCAGGAGACAGCTTCACCATCCTGATAAAGGGTGACTCACTAATTCCACAGCAGCTCCTTAATTGCAGCTAAACACACCAACATCTAGCTTAACACTAGTTTTCTTCTTAGAGCATCGGAGTACTATCCTCCTCTGATCCACTTTTGCCTAGAAATAGTAACTGTCCTGAGAACAGAGGAAAATCACATCCTAGATGGTATATATTTAGCATCTCTACAACATTTTATGGTTCCAAGGTTTCGTATGACCATTTGCATGATTCTCGCCATCTGCAAAAGCAGAGAAATAAAGGCATTTGCCAAGGTCACAGAGAAAATTAACAGAATGAGAATCCAAACTTTGCCCCTTCCAGACCATTACTTCATTCACAGAAGTCTTCTACCTCATTTACCACCATTTCCCCCTTAAATGCCGATTGGCCACTGAGAATCCTTTCAAGAATCCCAAGGTCTGTGCTGCACGCACCATCCTTCCACAGAATCCCCTTGGAAGATGCAAGTCAGCGTATGGGGAACTGATTATACCCCAACAGCCCATGCCATCTGCTAGAATACTGGCAACTAAGAAAGTCAGAATGCTCTGCAAAGAGGGGCCTCCTGTGCTAAAAGTAAATGATGCCTGGTTTGCCTGCCTTATCGTGTTTTCAGCCAAGCTTAGAGTTATATGTCACCATGGCGATCAGGGTTAATGTAATTGCATCAATAATTTTCCATGGGAGGCTATGCTCCAATTAAGCCCATGTTAAATGAGAAATAGTAAAAGAATTCTGTAATTTGGCCAAATTTGAGATACAGTCTAGCAGTGTCATGCAATATACTAAGTCTAATGCTTCACAATATTTTCGAGAGCCAGTGTTGACATAATCAATCTCTTTCATGGTCTCAAAAAAGCTTTGATTCTGTGTCAGTTTGGGTTCATGTGAAGCTTTAATAGTGAAAGATTTCGCATTTTAAATGAGCTCCTCCATCTTCGTGTAAACCAAAAGACACCAATGACAGTGTTCTTGTCCAGGACTTCAGGGAACTCAGCAAACACTCACTTCTACTTCCTTCTTCCGAAAGGGAATAGGGCATATTCTTTGTTGCCAATCTACTGATGGAAATGATGCAGAACAAAGTTTAAGGTGGAATAATCCTAACCATAGAACCCAAGTCTCCAGAGACTTTTTGTAAGACAAAATTATAGTTTCCTCTATATTATATTTCCTTCAGATTTCTACTCTTAGAGTAGGTGTATGTGCACATGTTTCAGATGAAAATACTGACTGGTAATATTCCAGTACAGTGGGCCAGAGCAGTTCCAATACCATAAAGAAGCTGCACAACACAGAAGTGCTAAAATTCTATTTTATATCCTCATTTTTTTCCACCTCCCCCCACTGGTATTCTACCATCAAAAAGAGAACCTGATCGATCGGTTCATGACAGTAGACAGTGATTTAATTTCTGACACATGGCAATAAGGTAGACTTCATCAGCAATCTTTGATCCATGAAAGATTGCCTTATGATCCTCCCCTCCACAAACCTCATTTAAATTGAATGCTATCACAGAACAGCTTACCAATTAAATTACAGTGTCTTAATATTACAGAAAAGAGATTCTTTTTTTTTTTTAATTTTTTTTTCAACGTTTTATTTATTTTTGGGACAGAGAGAGACAGAGCATGAACGGGGGAGGGGCAGAGAGAGAGGGAGACACAGAATCGGAAACAGGCTCCAGGCTCTGAGCCATCACCCCAGAGCCCGACGCGGGGCTCGAACTCACGGACCGCGAGATCGTGACCTGGCTGAAGTCGGACGCTTAACCGACTGCGCCACCCAGGCGCCCCTAAGATTCTTAAATGCAATAACAGCATTTCTCAGCTGTGTTTACAGCTTTGGACATTGCTATTTAAATACCCCCAAGGATATAAATTCTAGGAATAATTTCACTTTGCACAATTTCAGTTCACTGGCTTGAACTGCACATCTCTCTAAGCATCAGTAGCATTCAGGAATGAGAGTCTCGTCCCCAGTCCAAGAAATTAAGAAAAGAGACCATGCTCAAGGGAACTGGGTCAGATGAGTTAGAAATATCACCTATATTTTTTCCAGACTAAACAATACATACATATCCTTCCAAATATACACATGAAATAGCTCCCATTTGACAGTGACATGCAAGGATTTGGCTAAACATCACAAAACATTATCCTAGTCATTCCCACAAAACCCTTAACAGGAGTGTTTGTTTCCTATCTCAGTGGTGGCCACTCAGTTTCAGAGAAGTTAGGAAAATGACCTCAAATGAGACCTATGCGCCAGTTACAGAAGTGACTGCACCAAGTATGGGACCAGATGAGCCACTCCAGGCTTGGCTCCTGGCCCTCCATGGCCAATTTAGCATCATTAAATTCCTCCCATTTGGTTTTCTGGTTTTTGTTACCCTGGCATAACTCTCTCCACCATCCAAACAAACAATTAGCACATGAAAAGCACTTAAACCACACTATGGACTAATTTGACATTTGGACATGTTTGCCTTTAGGTGGGAAGTATCAATCATATTTGGGGCAGTAAATTCAATCATCAGGACTTTTAACATCTTTTCTGAGACACTATGCTAGGTTCTGAGGCAAGACAGTTGCTGTTTATCTAGCAGCTGACAGGTTTATAAGTGGAGTTTGGGGATAGAGAGAGACTGAGAGAGCAAGAAAGGGGAACAAGGGATTGAAGAATGCACTGGAGAGACCAAGAGTGAGAGACCGGAGCAAGAGAAAAACTTGTAAACAATCACACAAGTATGATAAGAACCATAACAGAAATCTATGCAATGTACTATGAGTCTCAAGAAAGATTTTATAGAGTTCACTTTGGGTCTGGAAACTTAAAGAGTTGAGGAAGAGTTCAGCAAGCAGAGAAGAAAGAGACAGGCACTCCGGGCAGAGGAAAGAGAGTGGTCAAGTGTGTCGATGTACAGAAGACCATGATGTGATCAGAGAACAGAGAGGAATCTAGAACTGCGGGAGATAAGGCTAGAAAGGGAAGCTGGGGCCAAATTTAACGGTCAACATAAGCTGTATAAAGACTTAGGACTATTCTCCAGGCAGTGGAGAGTCACTGAAGATGCCTAAACAAAGGACTGGCAGGATGAGGTTATAGATTTTGAAAAATAACTTTGGCAGAAATGTAGACCAAGGATTAGAGGAGAAAATGGGTATAGAGTAGCTTTATACTGTTTATACTGTTCAAAATCTGAATGAAGGCAGTGGGTAGGAAAGGAATGTAGCAGATTGGAAGTGATGACATGGGGGTGAAAAGAGAAGAATTCGGTAATTAGGGTACGCGGTTTTGCCATGACCAGAGGAGTAGAACAGACGGGTGAGGGTAAAAGAGGTGAGAAGGAAGGAAGAAAGAAAGTTCCATTTTCAATGTGTGGTCCATGTGCTGCTAAGAATTCTATATAAAGCTCTGTGGGAGGCAGGTGGGAAGTCAGGGTGGAGCCCGGAAGAAAGGTCAATACCGTAAACACAGATTTGCAAGTTCATCATATTTGGCAACGAGTCGGTTATTGGTGACATTCATTGTTCTCTGGGTGAAAAATGTGTGTAGAGTCAACTGAAGCCAGAGTACACGAAGCTAAGGAGTGAGTGGAAAGTATCTTAAATATTAGTGGATTATTTCTAAAACTTTCCTATGTGCATTTTCTATTCCTTCCAACGAGTAGAAGTTCCTCAGGGCAGGCACCATGACAGACCTCCCTTGCGTCGCTGGCGCTAACAAACATTTGCTGCATTGAAGAAGTGTGGTTGAGAGAGCAGTTAGATAAGACCTTTTTCCAGACAGCCCTTGGAAGAGTGCTTGGAAGCTCCTGAGATGGCAGACAACAGCTCTTTCTCTTTCACCTCTGCAAATGAAATTCAGGTTTCCTCCTGGCTGCCGGCCTCTGCTTATTTTCCATGGATTCACGCTTCCAAGTGAGCAAGAATTGACTCGCCAAGTAGTCTAATTCACTTGGCTGGTGTGTCTCACTTAAAAAGCCATTAACAAGTCAGATCAGAGAGGTGAGGAATGTCCAATTAAGGCAATTGCTGCAGTGTCCAAATGCCTAGCAGCTGTGCCCTCCTCACACCACCAGTCTGCTATGAAAATAAGATTTGAACAATCCTTTGATAGCATGGCCAAAACCGAGGCCTGACAAGGGCGGGCTAGAAATCATGAACCATCCTCTTCTACATATCTCTGTTTCTAAAGCCGTGAAAGAAACTTCTGGGAATTAGGCCATTCATTATCATCTAGGTGTGCCACCTAAAACACAAGTGACAGAGCAACAGAAAAAGTAGACTACAACAAAATTAAAAACTGTGTGCTTCAAAGGATTCCACCAAAAAGCGAAGGCAATCCACAGATGAAAGAAAATACGTGCAAATCGTATGTCTAATAAAGGACTTGCACACAGACTGTATCAAGCACTCTTACAACTCAACAACAACAAAACAAACAACTGCATTTAAAAAACTGGCAGGGAATTTGAATAGGTCTTTTTCAGTAGAGGACATAGAAATGGCTAAAGAAATACATGAAAAGTATTGAACATTATTAATAACCAAAGAGATGCAAATCAAACCACAAGATAACACTTCAAACCACTAAGATGGCTAAAATGAAAACAATGGGTGACAACAAGTGTTGGCAAGCACGTGGAGAAGTTATACCCTCATACGTGTCTGGGAGGACATGGTAAAATGAGGCAGTCACTTTTGAAAACAGTTTGGTGATAAAACATAACACTTACTATCTGATCTGTACTTCCACTCCTAGGTGTATACCCATGAGAATAAAAAACGTCCACACAAAAATCTGTATACAAATATTCACAGCAGCATTGTTCATAATAGCCAAACAGTGAATACAACTGATGGATGGATGGATGGATGGATGGATGGATGGATGGATGGATGGACAAAAGGTGATAAACTCATAAAATGAAATTCATTCAGCAAGCAAAAGAAGGAAATATTGACACCAGCTACCATACGGATGAACCTCAAAACCTGATTCGAAGTGAAAGAAGCCAGTCACAAAAGGCCGTGCACTGCACGGTTTCATTCACAGAAAACATCCAGGATAGGCAAATCAGTAGAGACAAAAAGCATAGGGACAGTTTCCAGGGGCTCAGAGAAGAGGGCATAGGAACCGAGTGCAAATGTGTACTTGTTTTTAGGGGTTGAAGAAATGAAGAAATCAGGCAGTGGAGATGGTTGTACAACTCTTTGAGTATGCTAAAAACTATTGAATTGTATACATTGAAAGAGTGAACTCAAAAAAAAAAAAGGCACTGAACACATACATCTCTCAAGGTTACCCCCTCAAACGAGACATAAACAGCTTCCATGCAGGAAGTAAGAAGGGTGTACTGGCCTCAAGAAAGTCTAGAGAGCCGTCTTAATACAAAGTACGTCAGTGCTTTGAGAGGAAATGTATTGGTGCCTGATCTTAGTGACTTCTGGTTTGTAGGTAGCCACAAATGGGACAGTTTCTCAGTCTTCATAATGTGTCACCCTCTTTCCATCTTTGTGAACAAAGGAGGAGGAGGGAAGAGAAAAGGGGAAAGGAGGCAATGGGGGAGAGAGACAGAGAAGGAAAGGAGGGAAAGAAGAGAGATGTAAACAGCGGGAAGGGGGAGAGGAGATGAGAAGAGACAGCAAGAGAACCGAGGAAACAGGAATTTGCTTCCAAGAGAGCAGTATTGGAAAACACATGCTTCATGTAGACAGTCCATATTACGGATCTTCAACCAAAAACAGAGAAAAATAAAACACTTCTGGGCTTAGGATAATAGCCACTTAGTTCCACCCCTCTTTCTTTAAAAATTAAGGGGCAGTGATTCGATTAAAGGAAAGCATTAGGTAAGCAAAGGGCTTTAAAAATAGGGATTGCTAGACTTGAAACATATTCCCCTAATTCCAATGAACCTAATTGCTCTCAGTTTCCTTAGATTAGATCCAGGGAGAGGTTAGCTGTTATAACTGCACACTTAGGGAGATGGTGACATTAAAAAGGCTGTAAAGGAGAACAAAAACAGCCTCAGCTTTGATATTGCAAATACATTGTAGAAGGGTTTTTAAAAGGGGAAACAGAAGAATTTTTTCCTTAATGAGAAAAGTTGAAGCCAATAGCCACTGATTGTGGAAACTGCTCTTGAATAAAAAGAAAATGTGGGAGAATAACAACATCTACCATTGCTGAACAACTTCAGTAAACCACAGGCTACACATATAAAAATTGTAATACCAATAACAGCCCTGAAAGAATCATCATCTCCATTAAAAAACAAAAACAAACAAACAAAAAAACCCTTGCTTCCCAATTCCCACTACCCACACCCCATATTACAGGTATTAGAAGATGTCCATTTATTCTAAATAATAACACTTTAATATCTAGAACATCACTGTCTGATAGAAATGTAATATGAGCCACATATGTGATCTTAAATTTTCTAGCAGCCACATTAAAAAATCAAAAAGGGAATTTATTTCAATAACATATTTAACCCAATATATCCAAAACATTATCATTTCGGCAGGGAATCAACATTAAAATTCTTAAGTTGACATTCTTTTTAAAAATTTTTGTTCGAAGGGACTCCTGGGTGGTTCAGTCAGTTAAGAGTCTGACTTCAGCTCAGGTCATGATCCCAAGGCTCATGAGTTTGAGCCCCGCATCAGGCTCTAGGCTGACAGCTCAGAGCCTGGAGGCTGCTTTGGATTCTGTGTCTCATCTCTCTGCTCCTCCCCTGCTTGTGCACTCGCTCACTCACTCTCTCTCTTTCTCTCTCCCTCTCTCCCAAAAATAAATAAACATTAACAAAATTTTTTTAAAAATTTTTTGTTCGAAGACCATGAAATCTGTGTGTATTTTACACTTATAGAATATCTCAATTCAGATTAACAACAATTCAAGTATCCAATAACAGCGTGTGGTTTGGGGCTACCATTTTAGACAGTAACACTCTATAGGACTGTCCAGATTTAAAATTATGACATGTATTATCCGAATTAATCTTTATAATAGTTCTGTGACACCATTTGCTGGTAAATAATCTGAAACAAAAGAAGTTTAATGTTACACAGATTATCATCATTTTTTTTTCAATAAGGAGATGGGTTGAATAAATAACTAAAAAGTTCACACAGCTGTTAGGTGCAAAGCCAGGTCTCAAACCCAGTTCTGCTTGTCGGTTCAGTGCTCTTTCAAAAGTGCTTTACAGTTTGGCATCTTCTAGCTATCTCAGTCACCTTTGGAGAGAGAAGGAGGGAAAAAAAATGAGTGTTAAGGTAGACTAAACAAAAAGACCCAAAATTAAATGGCTCAAAAACAATAGTTTATTTACAGATGTTCCATCCTATTCAGTGTGTGTGTGTACGTGTGTGTGTTAGTTGTGGTAAACGTCAAAGGTTTACTCTGTTCAACAGTTATTCAGGGACGCAGACTGAGAGCAATTCAGCTGAATGGCTTCCAAGATCACTCTGGGCAGCCCCATCCCAGTTGTCTGGAAGGGGAAGAATAGCACAGAGGAGGGCTTGTGGGAAATGAATGGCCAAGTCTGGAAGCGGCATACATCACTTCCACTCACTTAGTCAAGTGGTTACACTTAATGATTAAGAAGGCTGGAAATGGAGAGAAAATGGTCAAACAAAAGAAAAATAGGAGAATGGATTTGGGTGGACATCCAGGAGTTAGTGTTCAACATGGCTAACTAGATAGAATTTACCAGAAACTGAGACAGAATGCTAGCAAAAAGTAAAAAACAACAAAACAAAACAAAAACAAGTTAGACACTTTGTATGGGCTTGGAAGAGGAGGAGGGGCTGGTATTTTTAAGCACCTTTTATGTAAAACACCATGCTAAGTATTTTCTGTAGGGTCCCCCAAGTAATCCACATGAAAATCCAATGAGGTGGGTATCATTTTTCCAATTTTCCAAAGAAAAAACTAAAACTACTCAAGGTGAAATAAGCCTTCCAAGGACAAAAAGCTAGTAATTGTTGGAGACTGTTCTCACAGTCTAAAATTCTTTCTAGTATACCATACTACCAATAAAGAACTGGCAGAGAAAAAAGCAGAGCTGCCATTTATAGAATGTCTGGAGGATAAGGCACTACGTTATATATTACACATATTTTATCTTCTTTAATCCTCCCAGCAAATCTAAAGTCACAAATTTATTTCCTGCTTCCATTTAAGGAAGCTAAGACCCAGAGAAGTTAAGTAACATTCCCACTGTCATACAGTTAAATTAATAATAGTTCCTAGATTTGAACCCACTTCTGACTTCAAGAGTATATATACTCTTTCCCCAGAATTAATTTATCAATGGCCATCCTAATAGAAAAAGGCAGGGGTACCTGGGTGGCTCAGTCAGTTGAGTGTCCAACTAGGGATTTCAGCTCAGGTCATGATCCCAGAGTCATGGGATTAAGTCCCCATCAGGCTCTGCACTGAGTGCGGAGCCTGCTTAAGATTCTCTGTCTCTCTCTCTCTCTTTCCCTCTCCCCCCCTCCCCACTCACATACTCTCTCTCTTTCTCTAAAAATAAAAATTTTTTAAATTTTTTTAAATAATAGGGATAGGCAGAAATGAGACAATGGATTAAACCTGGGCCTGGGAGGTGGAAATAAAGATAAATAAATAGGTAAATAAATAAAAGAGGAGAGTCCAGAAGAAAACATGAAGATGCTGACACAGGAAATTTCTTTAGCACAGGGCCTTCTTTACATCTTATCTCAGCCCTGCATCAGATTTTATAACAAAGTTGTGGTTGGAAGTTGAAATTTCCTTCTAGGAGAATTCAGCCTCCTGTCTCCATATCCTCCCCTTCTCCCCCATGGAAGAAGAGTATTGTTACTGCCAGGTCAAGTTCAAGGATCCAATTTGGGTCACATAATTTGGAAACTGGAATGTTAGAAGGAAAAGCATCATTGAGGTAAAATGCCCCTTCTTCCATGTGTTCTCTCCATATGGCCAGAGGGATAAGAAGGCTAGACCACTCTCTTCAGATTCTTCCTCCCATGGGGCCAAACTGAGGTCCCCAGGATTCAACTGGTGGCCTTCCAGCTCTGCCAACACTCTTGGGGCCAAGTGTGTGTGCTCTTGTGCTCACTTCTTACTTACTGGGCCTCATATTTTCTTCAACAGTAAGAATCCAAAATATTGGAGCAGGCTGAGAGGGAAGAGAAGACTGGTTATCTAGACTGCTCCAGATTAAAAAAGACTTTAAATACTTTGATAAAGTATGGACCAAAAATCCCTAGACATGTCAGTACATGTACAATCGGGCACTTCTGCATCTGCTATTTCCTGCCCCTGGAAAACAATATCTCATAGTTCTTTCAATTCTTCCACCCGAAAAAATCCTATCCATTCTACATAGTTGAAGTCGGCTGTCATCACTTCAATGGATGCCTCTCCCCTCTCCTCTCTATAGCTGGCTCCTTCCCCTCTGAGCTCTCAGAGATCTTTGTTTTTGTCTACAGAGGCAATAACATTGCATTACTATTAGCTATGGCTGTTTCATCTATTTCCCTGGCTAAACTGTTGATCTCCAGAATACAGAATGCCTCTGCATGTCTGGTGCCCAGCACTGGGCCCAGCAGGGGACAGACCTACAACAAATGTCTATGTATGAACTAAGAAACGAAGGCTTCAAAAGCCCTCGAGATGTCCTGCTTAGTCTTTGCTGTTTCAGGAGGCTCAGCTTCTCCTGGCTGAAGGTTGACTCATGCTGTGGGCATCCTCTTGTGCATTTTTCACTCACCATAATGGCCTCTTCTTATCATGCATTTTATTGATCTGTCTGAGCGCTGAAATTTATTATTTATTAGATTTCTGTAATAGCTTTGCTCCAAAGAGCACAGTGTGATATGTAGAGAACTGCAGGACAACAGCAAGGAAGACCAGAACAACGGAAGCACAGCATAGGAAATGGAGAGGAAGGGCAGAAGCCGCAGGCTAGGAAGGCATGACCAGAGACAGTCACTGCTCTCAGAAAAGTGGCAACCAGGCCGGGGTCCTGAAAATCCTGTGTCACTTTGGGTGTCAGCCCAGCCTAAATCCACACCCAAGCTTGTTTGACAGGCTGGCAGAAAAAAACAGTATGGGAAAGCACTTTGAAAAGTTAAAAGCATCCTCTAAATGCAAAGTAATATTATTCCATTATCATTAATCAACATCAGCATAATTCATTTGAGAGCAGGAAGTGTTTCATATTCAGACAAGTGCGGAGAAAAGTTTGGAGTATCTATCTTCCCCTAAGACTTATATGCTTTTTGAAAGCAAGGACTCTGCCACATTCACTTTTGCACATGGCACCAAACCCAGCATTCCCGTCTCCAGACAATATTCATTTTGTCAGGAGTCCTGGTGGGTTACTGGGTGTTAAATGTCCCTTAAATAAATTCCTTCCATTCCTTCTGAGTTTCAATTAAAGATGGCCCTATGAGAAAACAATTGGTTTTCAATCCTCCATTTGCAGTGACTACCTGATAAATTCTAGGCCTATGGTACCCATTTAACTTCTACAATATTTCTGGAAAATCAGGCATGGATTAGTATAGAAAGTGTATCTCAAACCTTTCAGTTTTGTTGACTGGCCCTTTCCATGAGCCCAAAGACACAGTTGAAATGGATCTCCACCTCCCTGTACTTGCCATAAAAGTAAGATTCTCTTCAGTGTAAGAATACTGAAGTGATTCATTGACTCCATGTAGGTCCCTCTGTACCCTCCCCACTAACCATCAATCTGACTCTTCCTCGTTGGACTCCAGCCCTCCGCACTCAGCCAAACCTATTCCAATCCTGGCCAGTAGCCCAGCCCCTCAGCACACTCTTGAATCCAACCATGAGCTTTCTGAAGGCAGGACTCCCATTTTATTGTTCTGCAGATTCCTTACACAATATCAGGGACTGTTCCCAGAATGTTAACTAAATTGGAAACCCACCACTATTTTAAAGATATTGTTGACAAGATCAAAATGACTATTTTTATGTCTGTTTAGTTAACAGTTTATATGCAACAGTCAAGCTTCCTGTCTAAAAAAATCATGGTGAATCCTTGATTACGCCAACACCATACATTACACAGAAAACTGCATTTACATACAAAAGCAAGATAAGAGTTAATACATTTTTGAAACATTCTTCCATTATTCAAAGCATTTCACAATCAAGTTGGGCTTCTGTCTTGTTTACAATCACAAACAACTTGTGAAGCTTCAGCCACATGAAAATCATATCACCTCTCCAGCCTCAGTTTACCCTGGGGATACTGGAGATAAAGAACCTACTTTGAAAGTTTCTATGAGGGTTAGAAAGAAATACAGCCAATAGTCCCTGACACATAGTAGGTCCTCAAACAGTAATCATAATTGTTGTTATTCTTAGGATGCCTACTTACCAGTAATCATTAGAGCAGACTCTCATATAGCAGTTTATATACTCATTCAATCCACACAATAACCTGTGAGGTGTTAAAGGTTGAAGTGTGTGCCCGTCCTCAAATTCATATTTGAAATTCTAAACCCCGGTACCTAAAAATGTCACCTTATTTGGAAATAGGGTCACTGCAGATTTATCAGTTACACTAAGATGAGGTCATATTGGAATAGAACGGGCTCCTGATCCAATATGATTGGCGTCTTTTATAAAAAGGGGAAATTTGGATACAGACATGTAGACAGGGATAATACCATGTGTAGATGAAGGCAGAGATCGAGAACACCAAAGACTGTTAATAAGCCACCCAAAGCCCTCAGAAGGAACCAACCTTGCTAACACCTTGATCTAAGACTTGTAGCCTCCAGAACTTCTAGGCTCCAGAACTGTGACACAAGAAATTTCTGTTGTTTAAGCCACCCTGTTTGTAGGATTTTGTTACAGCAGCCCCAGCAAAGTATTACAGCAGAGTATTCTTTATGATCCCCATTTTAAAGATGGGGAAAGTGGGGCATAGGGATTTATCTTTCAAATGAAGTGAGAGACACCTATATACACCTCCTGTTCTAAGAAAATAACCCTAGCTTTCCCAGGCATCCAAGACAGCTAAGTTTTAGCACTTGACACATGCATGAATCTGGGCACTGAAAATGTGGGGAGTAATCTTTTTTCTCTTTTGAGCAATGGCTCAGAAGAGTTGTTGCTTTTCTCCTGAGAACCAGAGACCATCAGTTGAGTGATTGACTCTTGGTGCCCTCTGCAGAGTGTCCATGTGTTGAGTTCCTGCTTCCTCAGGTGTAACCATTAGCATCTCTGTGGAGATGTTGGAGCCCACTCTTCTTGGTTCTGGAGAGAGGGGAAGGATGTTAGCATCTGATTATCTAAGTAGGGCCCTCTAGAGTGCTCTTGTGAGGAAAGCATTTAAATGTAAATTTGATTGATTTGCTATTATTGCTTATATTCCTCATCCTCCATGGGCCCTTTGGGAAGAAGAGAAAGGAATCCACTCATTCCTGACGAATTAATCCTAGAAACCCTAGTTAAAAAGCCGAGGCTGTCTATTCAATTCTTGCAAAGCAACACCTTTCAAAGTAACAACAAAGTGTTTCTCGTGGCTGCCTCTGTGTACTATAAAATGTGCTTTAAGATTGAATGTTCTTGGAGTTGCTACACAGAGAAACTCAGGCGTTGAGCCCAGTTCACAGTATAACAGCAGGAGATTCTAGTCAAGAGGGTCAGATGGAGATACAGAGCACAAAGGGTTTCGGTTAGAGCTAGACGGCTCCCTTCCCGCTATGATTTGCTGTGTGGTTCTGCAAAGCACGCGGTTACAAATTGCTTCTCATTGGCCTGGGAGAGACCCTGAAATCCCACTGGGAAAGAGCCAGTCTTTGGGGCAATTCCTCTGAACATGCATTAAAATGCAAATACCTCCTCCTCCAAACCAGGAACCAAAATTTCTCCTGGGGCATTACTCAGCTAACAATTAAGCTCCAGAGGCAGGGCAGGGATGGGAGAGGAGGTTGGCTCAGAATCTAGAGGAGAAAACAGGGCCCAGGCCACCACCACTAGGGGGAGGACACAGAGGAATTTGGGAGGAAAGGAAGCCAAAAAGCACCTGGAAGCGGGTGGGAGGTTAGAGAGCTTGCCATTTTCCCACCCTCAGATCAAGCAGTGCAGTGTACTGAATAAAAAGCATGTTTTTGCGTCACGCAGGGTTTGAGTCAGAGCTTTCCCACCTAATCATTTTGTGCTCTTGGGCAAATTATTTAATCTTGCAACCTATGTTTAAACATCTATTTCATAAAAATACCAGATGGCAGTACTTCTTAGGCTTCTTAAAAATTATTGCCCCCACAAAAAGCTCTTTTAGTTATCTTTTCTAATTTTCCCCCATTGAATGTAATACGATAGATAAACTGAATATGTGTTTATTATTGTTACGTTCATCTGTGCTTTACACATAAACAAAGAAGGATTATTTGTTCATTTTTGCCCTTGGTGGATATAGTGTCCTGCTCTGGAATGAGTGTTTGTGGCCCCCCACCCCGCCTTCAAATTGATATGTTGAAACCCTGCATGATGGCATTTGTAGGTGCAGACTTTTGGGAGATAATCGGGGCATGAAGGTGGAACCCTAATGGTGGAATTCGTGCCCTTATAAGAAGAGGAAGAGAGCTAGCTCTTTCTCTTGGTGTTCTCTCCACCATGTTGAGGATATACTGGAAAAGGGCCTCACCAGTCACCAGGTCTTAAATTTGGACTCTAAGATCTCCACCTTGATATTGGACTTCTCAGCCTCTAAAACTATGAGAAATAGTTTGCCATTTAAGCCGTCCAGTCTATGGTAATTTGTTACAGCAGCCCTAAGACACTTCCCATTGATAAATGCATCTCATATAGGGTCATTGTTGAAGAATAAATGATACACTATAGATGAAGCCCTTAGCACAATGTTTGGCAACAAGGAGTGATACTTGAAATCTTTAACAATAGGCTCCACACTGGGGCACCTGGGTGGTTCAGTTGGTTAAGCATCTGGCTCGGGTCATGATCTCACCGTTTGTGAGTTGGAGCCCTTCATGGGGCTTCGTGCTGAGCGGTCAGAGCCTGGAGCCTGCTTCGGATTCTGTGTCTCCCTTTCTCTCTGCCCCTCCCCTGCTCGTGCTCTCTCTCTCTCTCTCTCTCTCTCTCTCTCTCTCTCTCTCAGAAATAAACATTTAAAAAAAAATTTTTAATAGGCTCCACACTGGCACTAACCCGTCAAATATGGTCACTGCCCATTTAAGAGATAAATGTCCCAAACAACTGTTCATCCATACCAGTTCATACCCCTTGTGGTTAGATTAAATCAGAGTTCACAATTCTCCGCTCTCTTGTAAAGACATATATGCCCACACTTTGCCTTGGCCTCATATTTGATGGATGCCCTTCATCACTCCTCATTTCAGGGCAGCCTGTATGCTTGCTTTGGCCAATGGATGCTAGATTATTCTCAAATGAAATTTTTATGTCTTTTTTTTTATAATGTTGCTGCTAATATACATCTCGTGTATCTTATACCCAGGCAGGTAAAATTTTGGAATCAAAAGTAGGTTTTATTCATTACTCTCTTAATTTTAATCATATGAGATACCACCAAATCTGACTGAACTGGACTCTTCTGGTGCTAACATTGTAAGAATTATTAGTACTAGTGGTGGTTTTAGTTAAAATAGTTCCAATATTGACATAATTATTACTGGAAAAGAATTTAGGAGGAAGTTAAGGAAGGAAGAAATAAGGGGGGAACAGGTATAGTGTAGCAGTAGCAAACACGAATTGAGTATTTCCTATAAAGTAGGCACTATTCCAGTCCATTTAGAGACTTTGTTCTGATCCTATAACATGGGATATAACACTTCTCATGTGTCTGTGTCTGACGGCTTGGAAAGGCTAAGTGCACTGCCTAAAATCACATGGTTCCTAAGTGGTAAAACCAGAAATTGCTCTGGTTCCAAAGCCAAAGGCTTTAAGTTCCTAGAGTAGAATTATCCTTCTGGATTTCATACTGACTAAAGGTTCATCTGGGTCTCTCCCTACTTGGCTAGCTCCGGTTAACCACTCAAGCCCTGTGTAAATACTCAAGGCAAGAGTTCATCACTGTGAACCATAGGTCTTATCTGGTCGCTTCCAAGACACAGGTTACCCCAGTGGAGGAGGTACAATAGTCACCCAGTGCTGGGAGGCAGGGACTTGCTGTTGGGGAGAGAGGGCACTGAGAGCAAGTTATTCATAGCTCGACTATGAATAGTAGTAGTAGTCCACTATCCTGGGTAAGAGGATAGTAGTAGTAGTAGTAGCCCTACTATCCTGGGTAAGAGGGATTTGAAGCAGCATACACAGAGGATCTTAGAGAAAGAAGTTCTTCTTGTCAGATAAACTGCACAAAGGAGCCCACTCTAGGGGGGTAAATTGGATAAAGGGCCCTTCCTCCTTTGGCCAAGATGGCTTGGTCCCACCTGAGTGGAATGTGGCCTGGGATTCAGAACCCATTCATGCCCACCCCCTCCAGGCAAGTCCCTTTGTTCTGGTGCAACTTGCTCAGCTGTACCCAATAGCCATGGAATAGAGTGAATGGTCTCTGTCATCCCAGTACTATTCCCACCAACACTAGGTTAAGTCCTGCTGACAACACAGAAATAAGCCCAGAGGCACGTGCTATGGTCTGAATGTTTGTGTCCCCCTCAAAATTCATGTGTCAAAATCCTAGCAGCTAATATGATGGTATTAGAGTGTGGAGACTTTGAGAGGTAATTGAGTCCTGACAGCAAAGCCCTCATGAATAGGATTATTGCCTTTAAAAAAGAGGCTTCAGAGAGATTCCCTATCCCTTCCACCACATGAGGACACAATAAGAAAGCATCTGCTGTGAATCAGGAAAAAGACTTCACCAGAACACGACCAGGCTAGCAGTCTGATCTTGGACTTCTCAGCCACCAAAATTGTGAGAAATAAATTTTTGTTGTTTATAAGCCACCCCGTCTGTCATATTTTGTTATAGTGGTCCTAACAGACTAAGATGCTACCATATGATGAATAAATATTGTCACCTTTGGGAAAGCACAGTTCCTTGAGCTACATTAGTCATAGATAGTCATCTTTTCAATGTTGCCGGTTACTGATGCTTCTTCTCTCTGTCCAGTGTAGACCACTATAAATAAAACAATTCTGAACATGTTTTTTGTAAAGTACTACATCGTGCTGTGCCAAAAAGCTGGATTCTGATGCCAGACTTCCAGAGATTAAAGGCTGGCCCTGTTCTGTGCAAACCCTGTTCCTGCCTTTGGATACGCTTGTTTTTTTCTTATAAAATGGGAATGATGATAGTAACTAACTCTTGTTGCACAACTCAAACTCTAACTCTTGTTGCACAAACTCAGTTAGTTGTTTCTGCTGTCATTATATAATAAACTGCCTAATTATTAATGGCTTAAAACAACAACCATTTTAAAGATAGAATTACCATATGATCCACCAATACCACTTATGGGTACATAACCAAAAGAATTAAAAGCAGGGTCTTAGAGGGATATTTGTACATTCGTGTTCATAGCAACATTGTTCACAATAGCCAAACTGAAAGCAACCCAAACATCTGAGAGATAAATGGACAAAAAATGGTATATACATACAATGGGATATTATTCAGCCTTAAAAAGGAAGGAAATCATGACACATGCTACAACACAGATAAACCTTTAGGGACATTATAAGTGAAATAAGCCAGTCACAAAAAGATGAATACTGCATGATTGCACTTATATGAGGTATCTAGAGTAGTCAAACTCATAGAAACAGAAAATAGAATGGTAGGTGCCAGGGACTGGTGGGAAGGGGAAATGTGGAGTTGTTTAATGCATGCAGAGTTTCCATTTTGCAAAATGGAAAAGTTCTGGAAATTGGTTGTATAGCAATATCAATATATTTGGCACTACTGAATTATACACTTAAAATGAGTAAGATGGCAAATTTATGTTATTTTTTAATTTTTAATTGTGGCAAAATATGCATAACAAAAATTTTAAAAACACAACCATTTTCTTGGCTTACAATTCAGTGGAACAGCAATTTGAACTGGGTCTTGCCTGTAGTCATTTGGTGGCTCAGCTTGACCTGAGTTGTTCAAGATGGCCTTTGTGCTAGTTTTATGTATCAACTTGACTGGACCATGGGGTGCCCAGATATTTGACAAACATTATCCTGGGTGTGTCTGTGCAGATGTTTCTGAATGAAATTAACATTTGAATAGGTAGACTGAACAAAGCAGACTGGCCTCCCCAACGTAGGTGGGCCGGATCCAATCCATTAAAGACCTAAATGAACAAAAAGGCTGAGTAGGAGAAAATTTGCTCTCTTTGACTACATTTGAACTGGGACATCAGTCTTTTCCTGCCTTTGGACTCACACTCAGACTGGAACTTAAACCTGTGGCTCTTCTGTTTCTGAAGCCTTTGAACTTGGACTCAAACTATATAATTGGCTCTCCTTGGTCTCCAGCTTGCCAGCTGCAGATCCTGGGAATTCTTAGGCCCCATAACTGCACAAGTCAATTCTTTATAATAAATATTTTTATAAGCCTAGACCTAGATATGTCTTATTGGTTCTGTTTCTCTCGAGAACCCAGGCTAATATGGGCTTACTCATAAGAGTCATGCTACCTCTTGGCTGGACCTCACATTCTGCATGGTCTTTCATCCTAGCCCTGTGTTTCAAGAGGGTAAGAGAGCAACGAGTGGGTCCTCTTGGCCCCTGGCTTGCAAAGTGCAAAACATCCTTTCCACCTTAGTCACTTGGTCAAAGAAAGTCATGAATTTAACCTAGATTCAAAGAGTAGGAAAACAGACTCCCCTCCCCTCATGGAGTGGGAAGGGATAGATATCAAATTTACATTGTAAGTGTGCATGTATAAGCTATACGGGAATTATTACAGTGACCTTCACAAAGAAACTACCATTTAAGGTAAATAGAATAAAGCACCAAGGATCAGTGCCTAATACATAGTTAGCACTGAACAAACGGCAGTTACTGTTTTGTTATTGTTGCTATTGTTATAATTCTTCAAATTCAAGAAATACTTGCCAGCTGACAAATCAAAATTGACTTTGATCTTTCCAGTGTATTTCTTCTGATCACAGAGATGAGGATAATTCATCAGTTACTAACAGGCATCTATCTCACAGTCATTATATATCTACATACATAAGATATAATTATATATATGGCAAATAGATATATAAGACTTAACATATCTCAAGTCTTAAAAACGAAGGGAAACCAAAAACCAAAATATGAAATTTAATATGGTCATCTCATGCTTTTGCTATAAACTGATATAATTCAGTAGGCTTACCCAATCATAATTGCATAAAATTCAATTATTTTGAAGAAACACTTGGACTCTAGCATATTGCCATAGAATCCTAAAAGCTCAACTAATAAAATAAAAGATAATTTTAAAATACTGTAGATCTTTCACCATGAACAATGTTTAGGCATTTTTGCATCCTTCTTTTATTTTATGAAAGCTCCATAATTGCAATTTTTAATATATAGTAATAACAGAGTGAATGCAGATAATGTACTCAATGCAGAAAAAAACAAATATAATAACAAAAGAAGGTGTGATATGGTTTCAAACTGTTCTTAGGCAATTTTCCAGCTTCTCATCTTAGTATTAATATGTGCTACTTAAGTATTAAGGAGAGGTCATTGCTGAAATGTCATTGAATTTTCATTAGAAAGAAAAGACTTGCTTTTGTTTCCCAGTCTTGTTGTACTGGGTCCTATTATCAGTACAAACAAGAGTATGAGGAAGTCGAAGCTTCGAAGCCAACTCATCTATAAGCAAGTACTAGCCCTTTGGTGACCTGCTGAGGTATCCTCAAATCTTTTGAGAGTAATATTTGAAAAGGTTTTCCTTTATATTCTAACATTAAAAAAAAGCCATTGGCCATTGATCTCTGCGACAAAGAGGCCCTCTGCTTCTCCCTACTTGGTGCCATGAGAATGGGGTGCACCATCAGATGGTGCATTGACATTTAGTAACGTGCTTTACTGCTCTGCCCTTTCCACACATTAAATGGCAACTGGGGGCCATGGTGCATCTCTCTCAGGCCAACCACAGCTCCCTCAGAGCTAGGAAATTCTAACGCACCAAAGCAGCAACAGCCACACAGGATCACCCACCTGCAAAGTGTAAGGAGTGCTCCTGAATAATATCATTCCTTGTCCAACCGGGCCCAGTGGAAATAAGCAAAGACCAACCAAATGAGAGTAAGCATAGGGTAGTTAATTCAGAGCCTACTATTCAGCAAGGGAGTCACCCACTGTCACTTGTATTTTGGCAGAGACTCAAAGGCAAGCAGAAGAGTGGAAGAGCTTCACAGTGGAAAAAAGGGAAGGCTTTGGGTGTGCCCTGATTGGAGGCTGCTAGAGTGAGGAAACTGGAGATGGGTGAACTAGATATGAGGCGTCTTATGTAACTGATGAGGAGAACATACTTGGCTTTCTCTGATTGGTCCCAACTTAGAAGAAGAAGCATGAATGAGGGAAGTTGTCAGTCATTAATCAAGCCCTGGCCATTTATGGCTGATTATTATAGAAGTTATTGGTTAGCTTCCTGGACTGTTACTAGAGATAGCAGTCTGACTTTCAAAAGTCTGATTTATAGCAATTGGCTACCTGGGCTATTTATTATAGATAGAGGTTAGTTTCCTAGACAGATTGCTGGGGGTCATTGGACAAAGTCTACTTTTATGTATGGTCTGGCACATTGCCTGTTTGTATATTTAGTCTCTCAGCCCTAAATGAAAGCAGAGCAGTCACATTAAATATGATACTGGTGAATCTAATCTGAATCTGATAAAGCCTATCTAAAGGCAGCTCCATTCTCCAAGCTGCCTTATTAACTGTTCAAATGTCTATTCAACATTTATTACCTGAGAACGATCATCAGCATACATGGCTCTCTCTCTGACTGCTGTGAGCTTCTCCAGGCCAACACCATTGTTTATGTTGCTTCATTTCAAACTTACAAACTAATATACAGCAAACAATTTGAATCTAAATTTACTCTCAGCTAAAACAAAAAGAGTTACACACTTTATGTTTTCTTACAATAGAAAGCACATCTCATTTACAGAGATAACATTTTTCCTGGAAGTAAACCAAGTGGGATGTCTGAGGAATGGATAATTAAAAAATAATTTGCAAGACTGATATAATTGTTCCTCTAGAGTTCTGAGACCTGCTTCCTACAGAGTTTTAAAACGCTGCTACAGTTTGACCTAAAGCAGAGAACAGACAAGGAAATGAGGTGGATTAAGTTGAACATAAAGTAGAGCAGAAATAAATTTGAAAGAAGGCTTCACATGCATTGGCTCAAAACGGATGTTTCCAGGGGTGCCTGGGTGGCTCAGTCTGTTGAGCATCTGACTTTGGCTTAGGTCATGATCTCACAACTTGTGAGTTTGAGCCCCACGTCGGGCTCTGTGTTGACAGCTCAGAGCCTGGATGGAGCCTGCTTCGGACTCTGTCTCCCTCTCTCTCTGCCCCTCCCCTGCTCGCACTCTGTCTCTGTCTCTCTCTCTCTGTCTCTCTCTCTCTCTCAAATAAACGTTAAAGAAATGTACATTTCCTTCTGGGGTCACCTATGAACTGACCTGGTTAATACAAGTATTTAAGGAAAAGAATCGGATTTGTGTCATCAACTTCCCAGGTTAATGCAAGACAGAGAAGAATGAGAACATAAGAGTAAGTGTGTGAGGGAAAGCTCTACTTTCCTCAGAGACCTTGTTCTTACAGGAGTCATGATCTGATTCATAGTATTACTGAAATCACAAGACTTTGCTTAAAATTTGGCACTCTTGAACTATAATGTTCTTAAAAAAATTTTAAGTAGTAGGCAAACCTCTGTGCCATGGTCTATTTCAACATTTCAATAGAAAAATCTCTCCTCATCTAGAGCAAATGCATTTTGCTACAATAGGCATCTTTCTGCCTTGACATCCTAACCTCAATTCTCTTGGGCCTGAAGCATAATTGTAGCTGATTGGTGTTTACCTCCAGATACACACTTTGTTAACGAAGTAATGAAATTAAATGTTCCACAAATGAGTACTTGCAGGTTTTAGATATTTTCCCCCTGAACACAGACTCTAGAAACCACATCCCCTATAAAGAAACTCAGCACAAGATTTTCCAAGGTTTCTGTATAGTCATAGGTGCGAATCTCTTGTAGCATTTTGAATATACACTCTCTGGTCACAAGAGAGCAAGTATTACTAGAATATTTAGGGTATTTACCCTACCCTTCGGAGATGATTATTACTGTAATTTAACTTTTTTTTTTTTTTTATTTTTTTTATTTTTGGGACAGAGAGAGACAGAGCATGAACAGGGGAGGGGCAGAGAGAGAGGGAGACACAGAATCAGAAACAGGCTCCAGGCTCCGAGCCATCAGCCCAGAGCCTGACGTGGGGCTCGAACTCACGGACCACGAGATCGTGACCTGGCTGAAGTCGGACGCTTAACCGACTGCGCCACCCAGGCGCCCCTGTAATTGAACTTTTAACAAGAGTAACAAGTTTTGAAATTTTCTTCTCAAGAGATTTTTTTTTAAGTTTATTTATTTATTTTGAGAGAGAGAGAGAGAGAAAGAGAGCAGGGGAGGGGCAGAGAGAGAGTGAGAGGGAGAATACCAGGCAGGCTCCACACTGTCAGCACAGAGCCTGACATGGGGCCAGAACCCACGAACCGTGAGATCATGACCTGAGCCGAAACCAGGAGTCTGACACTTAAGTGACTGAGCCACCCAGGCACCCTTTCCCTAGAGATTTTTTAACTGCAGGTGAGAAACTGGTGAGTTTCTCACCAGTTAACAGTTTCTGGTGAGAAACTGTTACCAGTCAATATTAGGGTGACAAACTAAATTGATGCTAAAATACATTCCAGTGAATGGGATTTAAATACTTGTATACTCATGACACAAGGACACATTTGCATGTATCTGGAATAAAAATACTAAATATCCTCTAAAATTTTAATTCTTTTTTCAAATATTTATCAAGTGCTGTCTCTGCACTAGGTACCAAATTGGTGATAAAGATACAAAGATGGGTAAATACAGACCCTGCCCTCAAGGACTTCACTGTCTAGTAAGAAATTAAGCTGGACAAACAAACAGACAAACAGTTTTAATAATATGTGATAAATGACACGAGAGACATTGATCTTGAAATTCTTAGGCATCCCAATTGAGAAGGCAATTAATTCTTCCAGGAAGGACCTGGGAAGGCTGACATTCAGCCCAGGTAGCAGCACCATGCTGGATGCGTACGGCCAGCATCCATTTTTGACTGATTGGGGCCATAGCTCTCCTGAATGTAGAGGAAGGAGACAAAGTAAAGAAGGGCATCCCAGGGTGCAGAATTAAAAGAAAACAGGGATACACTTCCGGAATGTACATGTCATTTCCAGTTTCCAACTGACATTTCCAGTTATATTGGTTTTTTATTTTCACTGTAAATATTATTCTTTTTTAACACCAAAGTCAGTAAAACCCAACCCAGGAACTGGACTTATTCTCTGGTATTTCCAATTATTGGGACCCAAATAAATTACATTCGCCAACACAAACAAGCTGTTTAATAACTATATTTGTAATTACTTTTAATTGATTGAAACCCTCTAGAAGAAACAAAGAAGTCATTCCAACTAGACCAAGAGAAAACACCTAGGCTCTCATGAAAGCAAATAGATCCACATACGAGGGAAATCCTTATGTGGCCACTAAGGGCTGGGCCAAACATTGATCGAAGATATACTTTAGGAAACAAAACAAAGTGAATTCTCTTTTTTCAAAGAAAACACAAAGTATTAAGTCAAATTTCAGTATTTCTCGCCCTCCACTATCTGCCAGACAAGAAGAAAACCCAGAGCGCTGTGTTTTATACTCACAGTCTGGGTACCATTGATTTACTTTCATCAGAATCATTCATCTATCAGGGCTGAAAACATAAATGTCAAAGCAGCTATAATATATTTGCACCAATAAAGTCATTGGTTATGTTTTCACACCACATAGAGAGAGAGGACTTTATTAACCTTCATGAGGATTAAATACAAAAATAATGTTAAAGGAAAACACTTGTGAGTATTTTGGGCAACTGGTATGTGGGTGGGCGGAGTGGGGTAGAATGAGGCAGTGAGCAAGATGCCTAAAGGAGGAGAAAGTGCCTCTTACAACAGAATGGCTACTTTCAAAGCTTAAATCGTTGGTTCCCATACAACACTCACTGCCCTCTCATCCCCATTTGTCATGATTTTCTCTCCATTGTGCAATCAGAGATACATGAAACTTATTAGCAAACTATTTACCCCACTTCCCCACAAGCTATTATCCAAGTAACATCATACACTTATCATGTGAGAGTGCATTAACTAGGTTCTCTAAATCCAGTGAAGCAGATGGGAAACTGCCTTCAGAATGGTGACATAGGCAATGCTACCTTTGGTGGCCTTAAGTGCTATTAGGGTGTGTGTGTGTGTGTGTGTGTGTGTGTGTGTGTGTGTGAGAGAGAGAGAGAGAGAGAGAGAGAGAGAGAGAGAGAGAGAGAAAGAGGAGGGGGTGTTGGGGGTGTTCTTTTCCTTCTTTAATGGGCCTATTTTTCCCCTGATGTCTGCACCAGCTCTCTTTCTCGTCTCCATCGACGGCTAATCTCAGGACAGGAACCTCTGATAGACTCATTCAGACTAATATGCACATCACTTAGAAAGCATAATGCATTCTTCACAAGGGATCAAGTCTTAAAGCAACAAGTTTCTAATTATGAAATTTCTGGCATCCACATACAGGCATGGGGACTGGGGAGGAGTTGTTCTTTGGGTAGAAGGCATAAGATTCAAATATTAGATTAAAACCCATTTCAGCAAACTTAGAAGTCCTTTAAATTCTTCGGGCATAGTAGACTTTGATTGCATCAAATATATTTTGAAATAAGGAAGTCTTTGCCTCATGGATTAGCAGGTAGGTGCTCTGTTTCTCAGTAGATGAAAAATAAAAGAGGGCTTCAGAAGAGCATTACAAGAATCACTACAGTATCTGCTGCTTAATCCAGGTTCCCAATGCACAAATCAGGGGCAGCCACCTGTGTAGGTAGCTCCCTGTATTATAATGTCAGGTAGACATCTATGCAGTCTGAACCATGCTGACTTTCCTGGGTTCTCCACTGTCATCACTGTCCACAGTATCAACTACATCTCCAGGGGACCATGATACCAGACCAGATCTCTTTTCATATAAGGGATTCACACACCATCCAAAGTCACTTGGTGACAAACAGTACATTTTAATATGAGATGAAGGCGATCTTGCCATGCAGAACTTTTCAAAAGGCTTATTTAAAAGAAATCTTTCAGGGTGCCTGGGTGGCTCAGTCAGTTAAGCGTCTGACTCCTGATTTTGGCTCAGGTCATGATCTCACAGTTCATGAGTTCGAGCATTGGGCTTTGTCCTGACAGTGCAGAGACTGCTTGGAATCGCATTCTCTCTTTGCCCATCCCCTGCTCATGCTCACGCTCTCTCTCTTTCAAAAATAAATAAATAAACTTAAAAAAAAAGAAGAAGAAATCTTTCCACTTGCCTTGTCCCCTTTGTTTCTCTTGAAGATTTAGTGAGAAGCTTGTAAGTACCCAAATCAATCTCTAGCACCAGAAATCTTTTCATAAAACTTAGAAGAATCCATTATATCCTGTTTGTGTTGAACAGAGAATCAGTGTACCATAATGAAAATAGGAGACCAACATACTCATCCAGGGGCAGGCACTTGATGTCCAGATTACATAAACCATTTGTCTACAGGAAGGCAAGACTGACTCCAGCACTAGGGCTCTGTAAGTCCATCTTCACTTCGCCTAAAGAAAGAATGTGTCTTTCATCCTTTTGCTTATTTGTTCAACAAATATTCAATGAGCATTTACCTTGGGCCACCACAGTCCTCTAGACCGGTGACACACAGAAACAGAATACATTTCTTGTCCTCAAATCTACTGCAGAAACATGAGTGTTATTAAGGCAGCAAATAGATAAGAAAGCATCATTTTGTTCCTGGCAAAGGAAATAAAATTTCTCCAGAGAAAGTGGTCCCGGAGTAAATTCTTAAGGGTAAAATAGAAGTTCACCATGCAAAGCCAAGGATGAGGAATGGACATTATAAGCAGAATGATCATCAGGTTCAAAAGCAGGGAGATATGTTAGAAAAGAGTGATTCAAAATGTTGAATAGGTCATATGAAGGAATATCATATGATAGATGGAGGTTACATGTCAAGAAGGGCAGGTGTGTTCCTTATTAAAGAGCTAAGATATTCTAGAGTGGATCAAGGATACCTGGGACTCTGACCAAAACTCTGGATCTTCTATACATAAAACTGCATACAAATTCAGAGTTCATCAATTTCCTAACTGCAATTTGTGGATCCAGGTTTAAGAATTCTTGGGGCACCTGGGTGGCTCAGTCGGTTAAGCGACCAACTTCAACTCAGGTCATAATCTCACAGATTGTGAGTTCAAGCCCCATATTGGGTTCTGTGCTGACAGCTCAGAGCCTGGAGCCTACTTCAGGTTCTGTGTCTCCCTCTCTCGACCCCTTCCCCTCCCTTGCTCATGCTCTGTCTCTCAATCTCTCTCAAAAATAAATAAACATTAAAAAAATTTTTTTTAATTTAAGGATTCTTAAAGCTAGAGAGATTTTAGCCAGAAAGCTTATATATAATCAAATTGTCTTGAAAAAACAAAAGCATCCTAACATCAATAATCAGGACAGACTGGAAAGGTGAATTAGTAGTGTCAGGATGACAGAAAGCTGTTGCAATATTCTAGAATACACCACCACACAGGTTCTTAACTGTATTGATCAACTGCAAGATAGTAACATGGATTTATATAAGCTCTGGCCTGGCCTGGATACTTCCAAAAGCACATTCCAAATGTCTCATTTTTAACACTTAGAGAAAGAGCTTTCACTGAGGCCAAAAATGAGAAAAAACACATAGATGAAAATTTCAGAACTCTCCTCTTCAAGAGGATGGCCACCCAGTAAGACAGCAATCATTCCCCTATTCATCACTCACATTAAAGAGCCAAAAACATAAGTTCATTCTTTCAACACAAAGTTCATGCCAAGAACTGAATTAAAAACTTGCAGGGAGTGTGAAATAGCAGTGATACTTCTTGAGTCAAAGGATTTTTATATTAATAGTATACAAATAATCTCTACCCCTAAGTTAAGTGAAAAACCTAACATTCATCATAGGGAACAAACAGAAACAAAGCCGATCTCTCCAAAGTTTACATTCACGTCTGACAAAAAATGCATAAGACACTTTCTTTCCTCTTTGGTTTTGAGTTGCTGAGCATGTGAAATGAAAAGAAAGAGGGAAGGCAGGCAAAAACAGGGTCACGGATCCTTGTTGCTGAGTCACTTAGGCAAGGAACTATGACTTGGAATGATGGATGGAAGATGATCTGAATGACATACAACAAAATTATTCCCAGGGAGCACTGGAAGAGGGAAGCTATGAAGCTCAGGAAGAGGCTAAGGCTGGATGAGAGCCATAGTTGCTCCCATAGTATTTTAAGTTGCCCAATCACAAATGGCTGCCCTCGGTACAGTCAAATCCATGTCAGGGTGATGCTAGCACATGACAGTAACAGCTTCACTGCAGGTTAGTGCATCATTGGTCTCAGGGCATGTGGTTGGAACTAGAACCTATGACTCTTTGAACTTCTCCCAAGTCTAAGGCTCTTTGCACCATAAAACATGATTTTATGAGGGGCACCTGGCTAGCTCAATTGGTGGACTCTTGTGATTCATGCAACTCATACAACTCTTGTTCTTGGGGTTGTGGGTTTGAGCTCCATGTTGGGTGTAGAGATTACTTAAAAAGAAAAAAATCTTAAAAAAAAAAAAAAAACCCTGTGATTTCATGATGTAATATGACTTTGTAATTTGAAGGTAGCTTGGGAAGTTAATCGAATTATGCCCCATGACTCAGATCCTTGTGCTTCCAATATTTCTATTCATCAGAGGTTTCAGAACCAGAGAGATTCTTGATATTTACTCCTCCATCTCACACTCATCACTTCTTTCATCCCACTAGAAGCAGTCCTGGAACCTTTGATTTACAAGGACTTCTTGCCTCACCCCCAGGAGGATCCCTGTCCCAGGCTGTACCACCAACCTGCACCAATCACTCCAAAAGCAACCTGGCCATTGGGTGGGAATAAACTGTTCAACAGGTTTGTGCCTCAACTATGGGCAGAGGACTGCCTATGTGACTGCCACATTTGGACCTATCAGACTATGCACCTGTCAAGACTGGATTGGGGTTCACCAGGCAGCTTTTGCAATATTTTTGAAACTGCACATGTCACAACTGGGAACAATCTCAAGTTCTTGCTATTACAAGTATCTCTAAGAAGAGGAAGATCCTAACAACACCATGGCTTGCTCCCAGGTCCTGGCATCTGGATGAGCTATTTCTTTGATTCAAACCCGCTACTCCACCACATCCCAACAGCTTTACCAGGTTGACACTCACTACTCTTCTAGGACCTGGCTTACACCCTACTTCTTCCAGGAGGAAGTCCTTGCCCCTCCCCCAAGTCAGAGTTAGGTCACCTTACTATGTGCTCTCACAGTTCTTGCCGCTAAATTATAATGATCTTATTATTTGTTTATGTTACGTCAATAGATTATAAGATCTGCAAAGGCTTTTTTAGTAGCCCTATTACCTGGCAAATAGTAAGACTCAAATATTAACTAAATGGAATGAATGATTCGATCAATCATTAACTAAATGGAATGAATAACTCAATTAAGGCATGAGATACCTTAAAAATGAACCAGACTTTGGGAACACTTGGGTGGCTCAGTCAATTAAGTGTCTGACTCTTCGTTTCGGCTGGGTCATGATCTCACAGTTTGGAGTTTGAGCCCCATATCAGGCTCTGCACCAACAGCGTGGAGCCTGCTTCCCTCTCTCTCTGCTCCTCCCCATCTTGCGCTCTCTCTCTCTCTCTCTCTCAAAATAAATAAACAAACAAACATTTTTTAAAAATGAACCTAACTACTTTGACTCTGGGTAAAATGCATGTATTTAAAGATTAGCCATAAACAATGAGAATTTGTTTATATGATATGCATAACTTCACAATTCACTCTTTTCTGTCTCTAGTATCTCACCAAAAATACAAAGTTAGGATAGATCTTCAAGAAATTATGTGTAATCATACCACTGAGTTTCAAGGCAAAAATTTGAGAAGTCTTACCCTGTCCTCAAAATTTTGACAAAATCTATCAGATTATTAAGTGAGCTTTTATGAAATGTGAACCATAGAACCCTCAAAAATTAAGAGAAAATTATATCAAAAAGAAATTAATTGGGAAAATAAAAGTTTCTACTCTAGCAGAGTTTGCCATTATAGACTTTCAAGCCAAAATTGTGTTTGCTAATAACAGTAATAAGCTTTGTCTTCATTCACTGATAGATGGTTTCTCTATAACAACTATCATGAGTCACAGGAATGACCCAGGGCTGGGACACACAGCAACTCGGGACTCCAGAGCAAGATTCAGAATCACTCACCAGGGCTCTAGAAATCCAAGTTTCTAATCCCAACTTCCTTAAAACGGGAACTATAACTGGGTTACAGGAGGCAAAGTCTATGTGTCAAACGGTTCACTTTCTATTATGGACTTTTACTCAATTACAGAAAGAAAATTGCACACTAACAAATAATTCTGTCATGTGACACACTCTCCACGTCCACTTCTGCAGTTGCCTGATTCCACTTACAAGACATACTTCACGACTTATGGTCAAAGCCCACTCTTCAGAGCTCCTCATCACTATGAAAACCCCCATGTGGTGCTTCTACAGAGCGTATTTCTGTACACAGGGAAAGGCTGCCCTGGAAGGACCCGCTTGGCCCCCAGCACCTGCTTAGTTGCAGAGAAAATCTAGGAGAACACACCAGGCAGAGGTCTCACATCTACCAGCCCAGAGATTTGCATCTGTATCCATGCTGTGTCTGCCCCAGGATTCCATGGGACCTCCAAAACATTTCATGAGTCCTAAATACTTCAGGCTTCCCTGGGTTTTCCAGGATAACAAAAAGCACAAAGTCCCAAACTTAAGGAGGGGGCTAGGAAATAGCTAAAATCTTAATACCAGACAGCTAAAGGCAGAGCAGGATCAGCCATACACCGTGTCAACACTTATCACGTTATCATGTGCCAGGTACCCAATAAGCTGCAAATGTGAAGCACTTCTTCTCACTGAGTCACTCCAAGCAACTTCCTCAGCAGGAATTAGTATCTCCTTTTGCAAAGAAGGAACTGAGTCTCAGAAAGTCTGAATCACAAAGCTAGTCCCAGTTCCTTTACTTACTATGTGACCTTGAGCAACGTATTATATAAAAATCTCAAGGCACACTTTCCATAGCCATAAAAGGGAGACAATAATATTATCTACATCATAGAATTGTTATAAGGACTAAATGTAAAATGCATGCAAATCCCTTAGTGCCCGATACGGTAAATGACTAAGAACTGTAAGTAGCAGAAGTAATTGTTATCTACAGTAAAAAAAAAAAAAAAAAAGAAAAAAAAGACAAAGGAAAAAAACAATAATAATGGTAGCAGTGATAACCAATATTCCTATATGGAAATATGGAATGGCAGAGCTAGGATTCAAATATAGGTTTTTCTGATTCTAAAGACCTTGCTCTTAATTCTTCCAACTGCAATATAGTACTTAGCTAACAGGAATCAAGATGCATGAATGGATGGATGAAGGGAAGGGAGAGAAGGAGGGAGGGAGGAAGAGCAAAGGAAGAAGAGGAGAGAGGAGGAAAGAAGAAGGAGGTGGGTAAGAAAAAGTCAATAAATATTTGATAAATACTGATATATATATATACACTATATATATATATATATATATATATATATATATACACACACACACACACACACACACACACACACATACAGAATTGTTTTCTTCAGGAAATGGTAGTCAGCTTTCTTTATTTCAAAGAGGTAATATGCACATGTTGCATTAGTTCTTTAAGCCAGGTATCTTATAGACATATTGGTTTCCTCATCACTGTACCTCCAGCCCCAAGCACAGAATCCGAGACACCTAAGGTACTCAATAAATATCTGTTGACAGAATTTCCTCTCAAAGGAGATTTTGATGAGATCAGACATCCAGGTGTTCAGGCCTCCAAAGTCTCTGAGCTGGACAGCAGGCTGGAAAGCCTCCCCTTCCTGGAAAGGCCACAGAGCAGCCCTGCCTAAAGAGGCATGTCCCCCCCCACCCCAACCCTCAGGTTGGGCTGTCAGAACCACAGCCAGCCCTGACCTAGGTCTCTTCGAATTTACATTTGCAAAGTGAGGTCTTCAAGTTACAAGGAAGGTGAGAGGTAGTCACCCTGGATGGCAGTGAGGGGGTACTATTGATGTTAAGAATGAAAAATTCAGAAGTCAGTGAAAGGAGGAATAAAGATTTTGCTGGGTATAGGACAATAATTTAGACTATCTGACTGTGATAGAGATAACATATTTCATTCACAAAGCTTTTTCAACCTCCTTCTGGACTATGACTAAAGGAAAAATCTCCTTCCAAAAATGAAAGGGATCACAATTTAATTTCCTCTTCTCCTTGAGAAAAACACACAAGAACACAAAACAAAGTAAAAGAGGATTTCTTAAAATTTTCTGTCAATAAAAGAAAGTTATTAAAGAAGCAGAGAGAGGTTTAAGTTTTTCCACAGGGAATTAAAGGATACTATTATGACTTCAAAACTTATGTGTTAAAAGACCTTTGAATTGATAGATTTAATCGTGTATGAAATTAAAATGAGGTGTTATCTTAAAAGGCTGAATTTATTTTAGTACAATTTGGGCATTTTAATATATGCCCAAGGCTGACTGTTTATCAGAGCTGGCATTTTTAAAATAACAAGGGATGATGCTAATATTTTTTTTGTAACAAGATTTGTAATTTATGTAGCAGGAACAACTTAATGTGCCGGTGATTTGTCCTCCTGCATCTGTAATTGATGACAAGGCACTAATTTTTACACATCAAAGAAATTAAACCTAGCTTTCCTGTGCATTATTGACCTTTACTGTACCCAACGTGGTTCAGAAGAAAGAAATTATACTGCAGTGAAGTTTCGTATTTTCTTTCTGCATTGGATTTCCCTCAACAGTTGCCCAAAAACTGCTAATCAGTGAATAATATTTCGTGTTTAGGGGATGATGTTCCCATTTGATGTGGGGGGAGAAAAGCAAAAAAGAAAAACAGTTTGAAAGTAGTCATTCTGCCCAGATATTACTAAATTTATCATCCAAAGATGCCAAGTAGGTACCTCCTCAACAGGAAGTTTATCCAGGCCAGAACAGAAAAATCAAAACAATTGGTGAGATCCTACAGAAGTAGGTGATCGTGGAGATTTATTTAACAAATATTTCTTGAGCACCTCTGAAAGCCCAGCACTATTCTGGCACTGGGACATATCAGTGCACACTTCTGACAGAAGTCCTGGACCACGTGAAGCTCACTATCTATTAGAGGAAGGCATACAAATTGTGTGTGTGTGTGTGTGTGTGTGTGTGTGTGTGTGTGTGATCTCAGATGGTGACAGAGAAAAACAAAAAAGAATTGGGGATAAAGAATCAAGGGAGAGGCTGTGATTTGAGCAAAAACCTAAGGGAAGTGAGAGTAAACTGTACAGATATCTAGAGAAAAAGTGTCTCAGGATGAAGAAAGGGTATCTCTATCCAGAGATGGAGAACACGCTGGGGAATGGGGCCCTAAGAACGACAATGAGAATAACAGGACTGAGGCAGAGGATGGAAGAGAGAGTAGGAGGTGAGGTCAAGGGTGAAAGAAAACATTCTGATAGTTGAACCCACCCATTAGCCTTTTAAATCCACAATAAAATCTGTGAGGTCTCTGCCAATCTCCAGAATCTGGCAGTCCCTCATCTCTAGAAAGCACCATATTCAGCAAGCACTTTTCTACATCCACCTCCTAAAGCTTCTACTCAGTGGATCCCTGTCCACCTTCTGGAATGACAGGGAGAGGAACTGAATCTAACTTCCTAAGACAGACCAAGCAAGCAATGTCCAAGACTGTTACCTCTTCCTACCGTTCTCTAAGAAAACCAACTTTCCCCTGAATGATACAATTATCAGTCTGCTCACTGTCCTGACACTATTACCTGAATATATCCCAAGCATGAATGGGGCACTCACAACCTCATGCAGCATGCATTTTTCCATGCAAGTAATATTTATAGACTGTGCAAAAATGGAGCAAACAGAAGTAGGCAGGACCTTGCTCAGCCTAGACCAGGGGTTCCCAAACTTGGCTGCACATTAGGATCACTGGGTGGGGGGGTGGGGGGGTGGGGGGGCGGGGGGGCGAGGTTAGACAGGGAAAGTTAAAAATCTCAGTGTCAAAGCTGCATCCCATGCCAATTAAATTAGAATCTCTGGCAAAGGCCCAGTCATCAGCATTTTTAACTTCTCAGGAGCACCAATGTGCAACATCGGGTGCTTTATTCCTATTGCTAAAACTAACTCTGGCAGCCACATCACATGGTGCGTGACATTAATTGTTTCTGAAGTCCCCAATTTGTTTGCAAACTGAAGTTAAGCCGCACGTCCTCTGTCCGCTACTGTTGCATTTTTTCCTTTGAGTCAATCAATATAAATCATCGCATTTCTCCTCATTGAACCTTAAAGGATTCGATTTAGACTATCTTTTCAGTCTACTGAGGTCCCTCTTAATCTGATTCTTAAAACAGGTATGCCACCCACAAATTCAAGCATATGTCCTCATTGTTGATGGAGATAGAAACATTGGCTAGGTCAGAATGGAGACTCATAACATCCTACTAGATACCACCTTCAAGGCTTTCTTCATCCGAGCCTTTTATAGCACCATATTTGATATTCACAACAACCCTAAGATGTTAAGTATTATGATGAAGAGGAAACAGTGATTCAGAGAAGTGAAATGATTGCTTGGGATCTCACAGGTTAAGTAGAGGAACCAAGAATTGAAGGTAGGTCTACATCTGATTCCAAGTCTTATGATCTCTTCATTAGCCACTTATGATTATTTAACTACTTGGCAACTCACCCAACTGTCTTATTACTTCAACCATTGCTTCAAAGATAGTATGAGAACTTTCCTCTTCTCTTTTTTTTTTTTTTTTTTTAAAAGGAGTCCCAGTTTATTTTATTTTATTTTATTTTTTTCAACGTTTATTTATTTTTGGGACAGAGAGAGACAGAGCATGAACGGGGGAGGGGCAGAGAGAGAGGGAGACACAGAATCGGAAACAGGCTCCAGGCTCTGAGCCATCAGCCCAGAGCCTGACGCGGGGCTCGAACTCACGGACTGCGAGATCATGACCTGGCTGAAGTCGGACGCTTAACCAACTGTGCCACCCAGGCACCCCTCCTCTTCTCTTTTAATAAAACTGAAATGAACAGCATCAAACTTATTTCGCTGATAGTCATTCAACAGATATTTATTGAACACCTTCTATGCTGCAAGCATACTGAAAATATTGAGAACCCAGCAATGAGAAAATAGAGCAAAAATTCCTTTCATGAAGCTTAGATTATGCCAGTCATAGAAGAAAACAAAATGAATCTATCATAACCTAACCTAGGGAACCCTTGATAGCTCCTAATTATCATCATTTCCTTTTATAAGTACTCAGAATCCTCCTTTTGTGATTTACTCCACAACCTTTTCTACAATTTATATCACAATAATCTTAAGAACATCTCATGTGCTTAAAAAAACAAAAGCAAAACACAAACAAATAACAATAACAAAACACCATAGTGCTGTTAAAAACAGAAATCAATTAAGTAATTTTAAGATCTTACTGGCTTTCTTCAGCAATTCATGAATCAGGCAACATCAAATCTAACAGATAGAAAGGAACTCCAAAGAGCTATATAAGGCAAGAGATTTTATAAACAGAGGGTAACAGAAACAGGGAAGTTGTACTAGGCAAAAAAGGTGATTAGTTATTGCAAGGTTACTTTCCTTTAGGGCATGGGAGAGGTTTATCAGACAGATGAGATGATCTGATGATTAGATCAGATGATTCCTGATTGACTTGTTTAAGATCCATTTCTGAGAGAGCTGAAATTGTACTTGAGTTTAGGTTTGAAGATGTAGGCTTAGCATAAGTGACCCCATTCTGGGTCTACTGTCTGGTTTTGAAAAGTGCTTTTAAATATATAGTAGTGAGAGAAAACCTAAAAATGTGGTTGCATCATGAAAAAGATGAAAATATCAAAGCTAGCTGTCTGTACCAGTGCTAACAGAACTTTCAACAATGATGACAATGTTCTGTTGTCCAGCATGGTAGCCACTACCCACATGTGACCACTACACACATGAAATGTGGCTAATGTGACTGAGGAAATACTGTTAATTTTATTTACTTTAAATGGTAACATATGACTAATGGCTACCATAATAGGCCACACAGCTCCCAGGGAACCCAGGTGATAAAATGACTATCTCTCAAAGAGAGGATTGGGGCCGGGGGGGGGGGGGGGGGGACACAAAACAACTTATAAACGTACTCTTTACGGCCTTTGGTAATTACTTTTTCTTGGGCTTCTTTCAAAACAATCCTGAGAGGCAAGCAGTTCATTAATACAGTCATAAAAAGTATGCATTCAGGTAAGAACTAAAACAAATTATGTGGTGGTCATACATGGAACTCATATGCTTTGACTCTGCAAACATACCTCTTTCATGGGATTTTCACAATTAAGAACATGTGCCTGAATTGGTGTCTGCCTTCCCTCCATCAGATGGTGATGGCCACCAGAGGTAGATGTTCTCATCTTCTGGGTTATATCCAGAGAAAGTAGGCTCCTAAAGATTTTAGAGGTAGAAACACCTGGCATGACTCACCTCTCTAAGACATTGTGTATTTATTTGTTGTTTTAGTGTGCATGTGATTATACAAGATTTCTGACATACGCTCGATTGGCCCGTAAGTTAGCACATCCCTGGGATTCCACTAAGAATAAGTAGAGCAAAAGAAGTATGCTCTTTTTTTTTAAGTTTATGTATTTATTTTGAGAGAGAGAGAGAGAGAGAGACAGAGAAACAGAAAGAGAGAGAGAGAGAGAGAGAGAGAGAGCAAGTGGGGGAGGGACAGAGAGAGAAGTAGAGAGAGAATCCCTTCACTTCTGTACTTACAGTGCAGAGCCTGATGTGGGGCTCGAACTCAAGAACCATGAGATCATCACCTGAGCCGAAGTCAGATGCTTAACTGACTGAGCCACCCAGGCACCCCAGGAATATGTTCTTAATAGCGCAGACACTGGCACACGTACTTCCATTGGTTACTGTGTTCACTGTTTTCGGGTCAAATATTTTTCTCTGCATAATAATACTGAGAAACAAAACCAAGGTGAAACTTCATTGTTAATTAACACAGGGTAACATAACAACCCCCAAATCAAATTTGGGTGGCTTAAAACACAATAACGATTTATTTCTTGATCACATTACAGTCTCATGTTGGTTGATGAGGGGGCTCTATTCCATGCAGTATTTCAGAGACCAGCATGCTTCCATCTTATGTCTCCACCAGCCCCTAGGCTTTCCACTGTACCTTCTGCACCCAATCACTGGATAAGGGAAGAGAGAAAATGTGCAGCCTCGTGCAGGAGGACTGTTAGGAGCCAAGTTTTGTGTTTTGTTTTTTGTTTTTTGTTTTTGAGAGAGAGAGCACAAGCAGAGGAGGGGCAGAGAGAGAGGGAGACAAAGAATCTGAAGCAGGCTCCAGGCTCTGAGCTGTCAGCACAGAGCTTGACACGGGGCTTGAACTCACGAACCACAAGATCGTGACCTGAGCCAAAGTTGGACGCTCAACTGACTGAGCCACCCAGGTGCCCCAGGAGCCAGGTTTTAAAGTGTTGCATGTCATTCCTACCGAACCCCATTGGCCAGAATTCAACCCAATAGTCCTACTGGACATCAAAGGTAAATGAGATACCCAATTCCAGGTATGTGCCCAGGAGGAAAAAGGACAGGAGTCTGGTGAACACATAGCACTGTCTTTGCCACTACCACTAATTTGGATTACTGGGAAACAGTCCAGCCTGAGTTAATGAAGTCATTCATTTACTCATTCAGTTACTCATTTCAAGCATAAGCAGTAGGTTTTGCCATTTGCCAAATGTTTCAAGCACAGAATGTGTCAGACTTTACTAAATAAGTCTCAGCTGTTTTCTTTCTCCCATCCTGTGTCTTTGACCCACCAGTGACACCCACAGATACCATCTAGCCCAGCAAGTAACTGATCAAATAGCACAAATAAAAAATTCATGACCAAGAAAATGGCCCTTATTTCATTAAACTGATAAGCTTCCTTATAACAACCCTGAAACATTTCATGATTAATCCCCAAAGAATTTACATTTTTTTTAGCATGCACCTGCATTTCAACATGGTCTGAAAAAACACCCTCTTCTCATGGAAATCATTTTTACCCCAGAAAAAAATCTAATGGTTGAATTTGTTCAATATTGAATGGTAGACATGAAAATAAGTTCTGATGATCCCTAAATATTTGGAGATTCAAATAATCAAACCCTCCTCTTCATCATCGTCATTACCAAAATTGCCCATTAATGCTATATACAAGGTGGGTGCTTTTTTCCTGAGACACTAAGGTCTTTACTCCTCTTCATGATCCAGTTCCCAGGAATCAAAACTCTAAAACATCGGGAAGTATTTTTCAAATGATCAAAAAAGAGAAGCTGCCAAAATAAGTCTCTTGATTAAAAATCAACATGATTACTACAAGCACAGGCTGGGGGCCTAGCCTGCCAAGCCCTTGGAGAATGCTGCTTAGGGGACAAATACGGTCCAGAAAACACCAATTTAATTTTAACAAAATGAGATTGCCTGGAAGCATTTCACTATATTTAACATTGGGGAGCAGTTTCCAAAAATGAGACTTAGATTTTTTGGATATAACAATTAGGACACCATCTAAGGGGCAGGATCCAAAGTGTAATTATTGCTAAATGGAGTGTTTCTCTGAGGGTGGAAACGAAGTCTTTAACATGGCTGCATGAGCCCAAATGGACGGAAAAGGTATCACTAAAATGTCGTTGTTTTATTATCCACTGGATTTGTTCAAATGAGAAAGTCCAGGAAGTGTGGGTTACTATGGAGTGAACTGTGTCCTCCCAAAATTCATAGGTTGAAGTCCTAACGCCCAAGGTGATGCCAAGGTATTTGGAGATGGGGCCTTTAATTAAAGTTCAGTGGGGCCACAAAAGCAGGGCCTTAATCCAACTGGTGTTCTTACGAGAAAAGAAAGAGACTCCAGGAGTGCACAGAGAAAGAGAGCCATGTGAAGACACAGGGAGAAAGCAGCCATCTCTGAGCCAAGGAGAGAGGACTCACCAGAAACCAACCTTGCCAGCACTTTGATTTGAGACACCCAGCCTCCAGAACTGTGAGAAATAAGCCTCTGTTACTTAAGCCACCCAGTCTGTGGTATTTTATTCTGGCACCTCTGGTGGACTAATACAAAAACGAGTACAGAAAGTTTTAGGCCACATTAGTACAGATGTCCAGGTGAACAGATACATTCAGTGCGATGTAGAAAAGGTCCAAGTCATAGATCTCTGAACAAAGGGCAACATCAAGAAATGTTTGCTGAATGAAATTGTACTATCCTTTCAGCATAGTAGTCAGAGAAAGGGTGTTTATGGTTAACATAAGGAAAACAATAAAAAGCCTAAGGTACATGCAGCTCTCAGATACAACTACAGTGTGGCAAAGAAGGCTGCCAAGTCATTATACTATTGACTTCCAGAAAATGCCATCCCGACTCTAAGTGGGGTTGCTCTGGGCACTGACCAAACTCGGTGGAAAATGGAGGCTGGCTTGTCAGAGTCCCTGGGGACAAGGTTATCTTAATAGAGCTAGGTTGCCTGAATACAACTTGGGGCAGCAATTGCCTAGGGAGCATGGAACTCAGCAGGCAAGGGTGTTTCAGGGGCTACACAGGCTAAAATCAGATCTATAGCACTGACTGCAAGTACCCTATTCAGTAAAGAATAACTGAGGGAACGTAATAAATCATGCTGGGCATGTAAAATGCTAGCAAATGCCAAGTGGTTCTTTAACAACTTTTAAACCATTTCTTTTGGCTTCTAATGACTTCCTTCATCTTGGAGAACTTCAAGATCCCCGGTGGGTAAGCATATCTCAGCCCTCCACAAAAAACACCATCACCTCTTCTTCCATCTTTTCGTCTGAAGACACCCAGCCAAGTTAGAGCAGACCAGCTGCTGGCCCATATGACACCTTTGTGCATATTAGGAAAAGGCCCCTTCCTTGGGGATGCAGCCATGCACCAGGTGCACGACTTGGCTGGGGAAGCCCACACTGGCAGTCACCCCGCCCCCCACTTGGCCCCTTGGCCCAGCTCACTTGAATAGGATGCAATCTGCACAACCATATGAGATGCTCTGATGTAAAAGAGTTTGTGAAGCCTCATGAGCCACTGTGCTCATAACAGTAAAAAGCCCGTGCTTTTACTTACAGCACAAGCTCAATGGCTGCAAGAAGCATTCCAAGTGCAATGGATACAGGACAGAAGTAGCTATTATAATGGGCACAAATCATGAATCTGCTCTCAAGACAATGCATCTTAGCAATTTACCAAGTGAACATTAGACTATCAGCACAGCAAATTCTAAGAAATTTTTGAACATGGAAGAATCAAATAATAAAATGCCCGAGAAAGCTCTCACACGTAAGCAAAGTGAGCCACTAAACACAAAAGCTTTGAGAAGTACAAAAGATAAATTCTTCTCTAAAGATGAAGCACAGGAGGTTTCTGAGACCAAAGAAACTCAAAACTGGGCCAAGAAGAATTAAGGAAAACACCATAGAGAGAGAGAGAGAGAGAGAGAGAGAGAGAGAGGGCAGAAGAGACACAGAGAGAAACCCCATAAATTCCTTATCAGCACTAATTGTCTCAAGAAATAGGAAGGGGGTGGCTATAGAACACTTGAAGAGCACATTTAATGTGAAAAACACTTATGATGTATATTATTCCAAGTAAAATGACTGGAAAATGGTGGAGGCGGATGTTAAAAAAGAAAAGACAAAAAGTAAACCAATAATTACTTTAAAATCCCCATCATCAGGGTCACCGGCGTGGCTCAGTCAGTTAAGTGTCCAACTTCAGCTCAGGTCATGATCTCATGGTTTGTGAGTTCAAGCCCCCCACATCAGGCTCTCTGTGGTCAGCGCAGAGCCCGCTTTGGATCTTCTGTCCCTCTCTCTCTCTGCCCCTCCTCCCCACACTCTCTCTCTCAAAAATAAATAAACATGTTTTTTAAAAATCCCCATCATCACAATGGAAAGAGAATCCTGTTACATACAATATAGGCACTCAGGGGCGCCTGGGTGGCGCAGTCGGTTGAGCGTCCGACTTCAGCTAGGTCACGATCTCGCGTTCCGTGAGTTCGAGCCCCGCGTCAGGCTCTGGGCTGATGGCTCAGAGCCTGGAGCCTGTTTCCGATTCTGTGTCTCCCTCTCTCTCTGCCCCTCCCCCGTTCATGCTCTGTCTCTCTCTGTCCCAAAAATAAATAAATGTTGAAAAAAAAATAAAAAATAAAGTCTTTAATATAGGCACTCAGATCCAAGCTGAGGATAAGAATCAGAGACAGGAGCAATGACACACACTACCTTTCCCAACCCACATATGATGGACTTCTACTTGGGCCCACTCCCAGCCTTTTGAGGAGGGACTCAATGGCTTCACAGAAAACGTCCCCCAAATGCCTCCCTCAGAAAGTTAGACTGAAAGTCTTGAATTTCATCTAAAGTGGCAATTCCACTGTAGGAGCCAGACCCTGGAAGGCAGAGGTGCATGGTTTGAGTCTATGTTCTGCTTCCAGTAAGTTGTAACCCACTAGATGCTAATCCTCTCATAGACCAATCCTCCAACCAAATGTCTTGTTTGGAGCTTTTGTTGCTCAAGCAGGCATGACATAACAGTGGCTAAATTTCTGTGATACCTGCTATGGTCTGCATGTTTGTGTCTCCACCAAAATTCATATGTTGAAATCCTAACCTTCAGAGATCATGACATTTGGAGGTGGGGGTTGGGGGAGGTGCTGAAGTCATGAGTATGGAACCCTCATGAATGAGATCAGTGACTTATAAAAGAGGCTCCAAAGAGATCTCTTCCCCTTCTGTTACGTGAGGATATAGTGAAAAGTCTGCAACCCAGAAGAGAGCCTTCATCCAACCATAATCGTACCCTGATCTTGGACTCCAGCCTTCAGAACTGTGAGAAATAAAGTTCTGTTGTTTATAAGCTACCCAATCTGTGGGATTTTGTTACAGCAGCCCAGTGGGACTAAGACAATGTCCTATTTTGCAAAGCATTCTGATATACAAATCATTGTCTTTATAGTCATCAGGACCACCTGCAATCTGCCCATGTGCCTCGGGCCTAGAGATGCTCCCTCGAGGAAGCCAAGGTCAGCCTTCAGGAGGACAAACCCAGAGAAGAGGTCCCAGCAGGACGCGAGATGCTGAAACGGCTATCTGGGTGTACAGGTCCAGGGTCTTGGGTCCCTGTGGTATAGAGGGATAGCATTGTTTCCAGGAGAGCTTTCTCCCAGGCTCTGGGGACTCCTCATGGTGGGGAGTAGATGGGACCAAGCACTAAAGTGAGTCCCTCTGCAGCATAGGGGCAGGACTCAGGGCCTGGTTCTTCTTGCCCAGGTCTAAGGACAGTACAGCTTCTTTATGAAGCAGGTTCCAAGGTCATTTTATATGTTAGGCTTGTTGGAGCATTTAAGGTGAAAATTTAACAGTCAGTAAAGAATATGGGACTATGGGGAATCAACACTAGAAAGAAGATAAATTCAACACTCCTTTTTTAGCATCAATTTGAAAGGGGGGCAGGTAACGACCCTTACTGTATATTCTCCCAAATGCTGCTAAAGTCCCATGTACAGGACCAGAGGGAACATATGGTGAGGTGGTGCAGCCCAGGGTTTGGTGGGTTGGGTGGGAGGGCAAGTGAGCTGGACACCATCAAAAGACGCACAGGGTCTGGAGCAAGACTGCCCCCCTATCAATCGTTGGCCAACTGGGCCATTTGGGTTTCTAATTTGTAAAACGGGGCTAGCATCTACTTTACAGAACTGCTAGGAAAATTAAATGAGACTAATTGGGTAAAATGCTCAGCACAGGCACTCAATAAATAGAGGTTGTTATTGCTAGTTACCAAAACGACAGAAAGAGGAACCAGAAGTCGAAAATAATGGATTGACAACACCCTCCTAATATGTGGTAGAAGCCACCTGAGGCTTCCTTCTTTGGGAATTCTTAAGAAATGTCAATGGGATGAAAAATAAAACAACATATTGCTTCCTCAAGGGGAACAAGCACTGCTCCATGATATATTGTGTAATGCTGCTAATTTAGGGGAATGAAAAGTACTAAATCTGTCATATAGAGAAAGACAGGTTAACCTGAGCAAGGTGAATGGAGTCATTTTGCTGGAAGTAACCGTTTAAGTATGAGTTTAGTGGCCCAATAGAAATACGTTTACTGTTACAATTGTTGTTAATAACCGTCACCACCTATTGAGTGCTTTCTAAATGCCAGCACTCTGCTAACTGTGAACATTAGTGCTACGCCTTACACATCTCTGAAAGGTACACATGTATTTAGTTTTGCTCGAAATATTAAGTCTTCTGCCTAAAGCCATGCAACTGGAAAGTGGCAGGGGCTGGATTCAAATCCAGAAATAACTCCAATGACCATATTCCTTCTATCACCCCCATTCCAAAACCTAGTGGAGAATTGACAGCCACTAGCCTTCAGCTGTCTCAAGCTGACAACAGACAAGGCATGATGATACTCATCGTAAAAGGTGGTATTATTTTCTGTGCTGCTCCCCTTACTTCCAAGGATTCCTTAACTGTGGCCTCATGGAACTTTATCATGTAAAACCTCAGGATTATTTTATGGTCTCATTTTTCTGTTTCTTGAAATATAACCCTCTAGAGTCCAAAGACCATGTCACACACTTTGTTATACCCTTCTCAGTAGCTAGCACCAAGCCATAACATAGAAGGAGCTCAAGAAATATCATTTGAATAAGTGAATGATGTCCTAAGAGGGAAGTAATGTAAGAACAAAATTGGGAAAATATAATGGTGATGGCTAGGGTGAGAAACATAAAGGCAACACCAATTTATTCCAAGATGGAAAATAATACTGACATTTGCTGTTTGGGGATCCATGGTCTAATCTCCTTTAACGTCCCTAGTGCTTAATCTGTCAGTCACCACACACAGATTTAGTACTTACTGCCAGGTATTCATTCTCAATTCTTTGAAGCATAAAATCGGCAGCATCGGATAATATAGCTGTGGAAATGCTTTTGGTTTCTTTGGGAGAAAAAAATATAGGCACTTTCATTATTTCTCACTCCCATTGTAGATTTCCCTCCTCTTTGACCACGTAAAAGTAGCAGTAAGGGTCCCATTCATAAATGCACACTAACTTTCCTTCATAGGATGCCAGATAGGATGAACAAGATGTTCTTTGGAAAAGGGGCTCAGGTGTCTAGCTGGCACATCACCAGGGTCACATCCTCTCCTCATCCCTGGTATCAGATCCACCACTCTTTGAGATTAGTCTTCTGTAGAACAGAATGAGCCAGGGACTCACCTGTGCTTTGGGGAACACTGAGCAGGGAAGGTGGTAGACGGGGAGGTGTAGTGGCCTGCCCACCATTAGGAAGGCAAAAGGGGAGACCAGAGATTACCAATGTACACAGGGCCCCTTCTTCTAAAGCAGTCACTTTCTGCAGCATTGACATTGCAGGGCATTTGGAAGACAGGGAGCTCTTCACTCATGCAGAATACCATGAAGATACTGATATAACATGCTTAACGTAATTGCGTAAATGCTGGGGGCCCAAATCACATCAAAACTGGCGAAGCCTTCACTCAGCACACATTTAATAAATGCTGATTCTGTGCCGAGCATTGTGCTAGGGTATTGAGAATATAAAGACAAGGATGAGAACTTGCCTGCCTTAAAGGGTCCCACTGTCCAGGCAACAAAAGATGATGGGAATAATAGCAGTAGTAGGGAAGTTAGAGAACTGCTAATATTTACTGAGTGCTCACTCTGTGCCCAGCATTGTCCTAAGTGCCTTTACATAAGCCACTCCATTCACATGGGTATAAGAACCCTATGAGTTAAGAAGCTATGATTATATAATATTCCAAGGCTATTGGTACTCTGATGGAGTACTATGGAAATCCAAAGAACTCTCCAACAGCATCTCTCGTTCAATTTTCTTAAAGTTCTATCAAGTAAATCTCCCCACATCCCATCCAAAAAGATGGCTATTGCCTGATTTCGGCATTAAGACACACGTTCTACAATATGGGACTTTCTGAATAGTGTACATTTGGGAAAAATGATCCTGGATATCCAGGCAATGACTTTCCCCTCTGCCCCCCACCCCCGCCACACACACACTTGTTCCCACCTCCGCAGTAAAATAAAAAGGACTCCTACCATCATAGCCCTGCCAGCCCTGCCAGCCTGGCTCCACCCTACTGCCCCTACAAACAGAAACTAAGCTTGCTTAGAAACCATATTAATGGAGCAGTTCTCAATGTCAACTCTTCCACTTTAGAATTTAGGGTAATTCTGTCAGATAAGAGGATCAAGTTTTAACCTATAATGTAGAACAAATGGTGAAAATGTATGAAACAAAAAGGAATTTCCAAGAATTCCTACATCCCCATCTGAATCAGCATGCTAAATACAAATCATTTTTATTTATTCATTAAATATTTACTATTTATATTCTCTTATCATTAATTGCTTTTATTCATTTTTTGGCATTCAAACTTAGACTTTTGTGTACTTTTCCTCAACAGTTTCACAAATTAAGTCACCTTTTCCCCTCATTTGATAGTAATCCTCAGGAGGGCAAGGTCTAGACACTGGTACTACTCCTTCAATGTGCATCAGAATCACCTAGGGAGGTTGTAAAACTTACTAACCCCAACCTGATCCCCAGAGCTTTATATAATTGATACTGGGTCATTTTTAGAACTCTCCAGAGCTTTGATCTAGTTCTCACAGGTGGCTGCACACTGGAATCATCTGGGGAGATTTACAAACTACTGATGTATAAGACCCTCTCCAGAGACTATGATTTAATTGATCTGAGTGCTGCCTTCATTGATCTGAGTATGTCCTTCATTGATCTCAGTGTGTCCTTCATTGATCTAGGTGCCCTCTATTGATCTAAGTGCCCCTCCTTTGACTTGAGTGCTGTCTTCATTGATATAAGTGTGTCCTTCATTGATCTGAGTGTATCATTCATTTATCTGAGTGCTGCCTCCATTGATCTGAGTGTAGCTTTCATTGATCTGAGTTTATTTAGCTTGGGTCTCAAAATTTTTCTAAAGTTCTCCAGGTGACTACTTTGAAGCCAAGGCTGGGAACAACCTTATATTCCTTTGACATATACCCTAAGACCTAGCCCAGCATTTGCACATGGATGAGAGTCATTAACTTTTTTTTTAACATATAATAACAGTTTCATTTGAAATATTCTAAACTCTCATTCTACATCTTCCCACAAATTAATCAGGACCAATAAAGTGTAATTACATGTTAAAAGTACTTACTGTGCGTGGATCCCTATAAAGCTAAAGACCTGATTATCTCAGGAAGTATATCCTTACTTGACAGGCAATTGCTTCACAATTAAGATGAACTGAAGAACCTTTAGATCTCCATATTTAACACCAATGGCCCAAAGGGCATGTCAATATATACTTAATAAATCAGTACTTAAAAAATGCAACGCACTAAGGCCACATACAGATGACTTGCCTACCTTTTAAGACACTGGGCAGATTTTTCATAGAAAACACTGATCTCAACATCGAAGGCTGCCTGGTTTCATCAGCATAGAACAGGCAGTCTCTGATTGCAGACACTTCACACTTCCCTCCTCTCATTTCATGTTATGTAATATCACATCTACTTCCATTACCAACAACTTAACCACACATTCTTCAGTACCTCCTGCAGAGTTTCATGAAAGCCATGTCTTGAGGACGCTAAGGCAGAAGGACTTGGAAAGGGTGGGGGTGGTCTTCACTCTCACTTGATGCTCAGCCTTATAAAAGCAAAGCTTAGGGCTTCGCCCATATATATTCCCCCTCCAAAACCTTGCAGAGGCCTTACACAAAGAAGGTTCACAATAAATACTTGCGTGAACTTCTTTAAAGCCTTAGAGCTAAATATATATGTCTGTATTTGCACATATGTCTACACACACACACACACACACACAATACACGCATAATCCATCCATACCACCTTAAAGGACTTCCTTAGAAACAACAATGATTTTCCCCCACTCTCTAGGTAAAGAACATTGCCTTTGAGTTAAACTCGAAGTCAATGGTACATGCATGGCTCTGTCTCTCTGTGTGTCTTCCTTCTATTGTAGCCAGATAATTCCCCAGATTTGCCCTCTGTGTCCTTCACAGTTATCTCTGACATCGAGTCACTTTACCCATAAGGAGTGCTGAGTCAGTTAATTACCTTTGCTTTAATGGGGATTCCGTTATTTTACCAAGTCAATGCTCCCAGAGCTTTGGGATAGTTAAATTCACTAATGCATTTGCCAATATATTTTACACATGCTGAATGCCGTGTACATGGAGGTTATTAGTAATTATAAACTGGAAATTGCCAATCTGCATCCAAGGACAAATTCTTGCCATTTTGCATGTCTTCCTGTTAGCATCCCAAATGATACTGCTCAAAGGCACTCTACCACCTTTCTGCTGAGACCTCTGACTTCCTCCCATTTTTACCCTTAATTTCCCTCTTACTCTTTTAATTTAGTAGCTCCACAGAAATACAGTTTATTCTTTGTGGTCCTCCTTTTTTGAAGAGCGATTTTCTCCCTACAACCTACGTGTTAGATGCCAAAGTAGAGAAACCATTATTTTTTTCTACACTCAAGAGAACTACAAATAATTGTCATCAGCGCCAACTAGCCATACAACCACCTATAAATTCAGTTTCCATCTCAATGATGAATTCTCTTTTGCTTTCAGGTTCTCAGTCTCAACATAAGGATTTAGTAATCTGTGGGGTTTTTCCCTTTCTTTTTTATACACTGCCACATTTTCAAAGGCTACTCTAGCTGAGGTATAGTAGGAGAAGCCTAAAAATTCAAGTATAATGATATTTTTATGTCACTTTTTGTGCTCCTGATAACTTCTGGGTCTCAAAATATTTGTTTTTATTAATTATAACAGCAGCTAACATTGAGCACTTACTTTGTGTCATTACCAAGCTTTTTACCTGTATTATTTCTCCACCCCATCAACCTTGTGTATTATTATTTATTTTAGATTTTTTTAAGTTTATTTATTTTTTAGAGAGGGAGAGACAGAGCACAAGCTGGGCAAAGGCAGAGAGAGAGGGAGACACAGAATCCGAAGCAGGCTCCTCCAGGCTCCAGAGCCCGAAGTGGGGCTCAAACTCACAAACTGCAAGATCACGACCTGAGCTGAAGTTGGATGCTTAATCCACTGAGCCACATAGGTGACCCAACCTTGTGTGTTATCAACCCAATTTTTTAAACTTTTTTAAAAATTTATTTTAGAGAGAGAGAGACAGCATAAGCAGGGAAGAGAGGCAGAGGGAGAGAGAGAGTCTTAAGCAGGTTTCATACTCAGTGTGGAGCCTGACTTGAGGATTGATCCCACAACCCCAGGATCATGATCTGCACTGAAATCAAGAGTTGGATGCTCAACCAACTAAGCTACCCAGGTGCCCCTAACCCTATTTTAAAAGGCACCCCTAACCCTTGTCTCCTCACATTCATGTTCTCAACACTGCAGCCAAATGATAAAGTGATTTGTCTTAAAACACTAAATAGATCCTATCGCTGCTTTCCACTCCACTCTTCTTCCTTCCCCCATCTATCTCCTTGGAAACATTAATGCTTTCCCACTGACCTTTGAGTAAGGGACAAAATCCTTAACATGACTCTGCACTGGCCCCTATCCATCCTCCAGCTTCAACTCATAACTTCCTCCCATCTCCTTAGTTGTCAGTACTACAGCCAGCCCATTTCTGGCATGCTCCGTGCTCCCTCCTCAAAACCTCCATCTGAAGAGCTACCCTTCACCAACCTCATTCCTCCTTCACCCACTTATTCTCAACAATTCCTTCAGCTCAAGAGTTGCTTAATCAGGGAAGTTTTGCCTAACCTCTCAAAATTCATCTGCTCTATTCTAGCACCAGGACCCTCTCCTCTCCAGCCCTTAACACAGTTGGAATTTGACAACTTGGATTCATACCAGCAAGTGCTAGACAGGCGGCCCTGGAGGTGTGGTTCTGGGGCCAGCATCATCAGCATCATCTGCGAAATTGCTTGAAACACAAATGCTGGGCCCTCACCCCAGAGCCACTAAATCAAAAATGTGGAGGCAGAGTGCACTAATCTGTGTTAGCAAGCTCTGTAGGTGATTATGATGCAAAGTAAAATTGCAGAAGCAATGTAGACTGCAAGCTCCAAGCCAGATTTTTTGGATCATCGATGGATGAATGAATGAATGAATGAATGATGAAAAACCTAAGATTCTGAAAGGTTAAATAACTTGTCCCAAATCAAAGATCCAACAAGTAACAAAATCAAGAAATATGACCCTTTATCACCAATTTTGCAACTATTTTTCTTCTTTTCCAAGAAATAGCACTCACTCATATTTCCACTGAATAAAACTTGGACCATCTTCTTGGATATCCGTCTCCCTGACATATTTTTCTGTACATGCTTATTTTTATGGACACATACAGGATATCACTTATGAGAACACAGTAAGGGTACCTAAGAGTTCCTAAGACCCTTACTTTGGGATTCTAAAGGCCATACCAGGATGATATGACGTGAGATTGTAAAAGTCACCTTACAAGGTTTTAATTAAATAAGCATAACTGACATTTAGAAAATAAAAACAAGCCACATAAAAACCAATATGATGCCAATACCTAATTGGAAATTACATAATAACAGAAGTAGATTTTCACAATTTTCACTTCCCTAAAATACTTATACATGACAGATATAAAATTCCTCGGTTTTTTTAAATATTTTTATTTATTTTTGAGACAGAGAGAGACAGAGCATGAGCAGGGGAGGGGCAGAGAGAGAGGGAGACACAGAATCCGAAGCAGGCTCCAGGCTCCGATCTGTCAGCACAGAGCGTGATGCAGGGCTCGAACTCACGGACAGTGAGATCATGACCTGAGCTGAAGTCAGACGCTTAACCGACTGAGCCACTCAGGCGCCCCTCCTAAATTTTTATAGTTAGAAGTCAATTATCATTTTCTTTATACCCCTACACGCATGCGTGCATGCTCACGATTCCAACAACCTATTTAGGAAGTAACCGTACTTAGGTAAGTGCTTACTTTTTAGGTAAGTACAACCACTGATCTTTCATACCACAAATAAGTAACTTTAAACTTTTCTTTTTATAGTAATAAAAAGCTTGGATAAATGTAATTCTAATGTCACTTAAAAAATTAAGGTGGGGCACCTGAGTGGCTCATTTGGATGAGCGTCTGACTCCTGATTTCGGCTCAGGTCATGATCTCACAGGTTCACGAGTTTGAGCCCCGCATCAGGCTCTGGGCTCTGTGCTGACAGTGAGGAACCTTCTTGGGATTCTCTCTCTCCCTCTCTCTCTCTCTCTCTCAAAATAAATAAACTGAAAAAAAATTAAGGTAAAAAAATGAAAATTTCCTCCCTTGCTCTGTCAATCCCACTTCTCAGAAGTAATCTTTGGAGGCTATCTATCACAACACTCTTCTAAACATACAGAGATATAAATGTATCACCACATATAAATACATGTGTCTACATACCAATATATATTTACACACAGACATATAAGCCTATATTTATTCACAATTTCTGAATAATAAAAAAGGAACACTACATACATTGGGATATATTTTGGCTTTGCATTACTATCCTATGGACATAGGAATCTTGTAAGGATATTTATTATCAATAATCTTCAAATGTCAAAGATGCAAGAGCAGTCTTCCTCCCAATGATTAAAAATATTAGGTCATCAGAGGGCCCTGATAGGCTGGGATCCCAAAGCACTTGTTTCAAGGAACAAAGAGGAATAGGATGAGAAAATAAGAAACAAACTCTCTTGGGAGAAGCGTTGGAAAAGACCTTTCATCCCAAAGGTACTTCTGGTCACCACACCTACTGCCTCCTAACTACCGCTGACAGACTGTACTCTCTTCTTGTCTGCACATCAAACTTTCAAAGGTCTGCATTACTAGACCTAGAACCAATCATTGCTTATGCACACACACATCTTTCCTTTGTTTTAAGAATCTTACTTCAAACTTGTGTGTATTGTTACTTTTCTTATACTTACGGTTGTAACTTTTCAGAAAATATCAGTAACGTTTAAACCAAAGACTAGCTCAACCTAAAGCCAAGTAAAAGCCAACTTATAAAAAAGCTGGATTTAAGGATATAATCAGAATATTATAACCACCATCCATTCAAGAAACAAAACTCTAGGTAATGTATCCCATTTCATCGCTCCATGAGCAAGAAACCATCAGAGGTAATTCAAGCACACAAGGTGATTTATTAGAAGGATATAAGGGTCTCCTGCAACCCTCTTTATTGGAAAGATACAAGAATCTTTGTCTGTGAGAGATCCCAAAAGCATGGAGGAACGGGGTCTTGGACACTGACTGGAACTAGGGATTGAGATGCCCCAGGGAAGTCTGGGAGTCCTTTCTCTCTGTTGCTAGTCTCTGCTTCTTTCCCTTTACTCTTCTATTTCTGTAAATCTGCTTTCTTAATTTCCCTATTTACACAGAAGAAAATGGCCACATCCAAAACATACTGAAAATTTGGTAGACCCAATTACAAAATCCTAGATACAGGGGCTGACTTAGCAGAGCTAGGATTAGAGGCCTACTTCTGCTTCACTCAGTCACTGCTGAAAAGTTGTATTATACAAAAATGGCTTCTCTCGTAGTTACCATGTGGCTAGTGAACAGGTGGAACTTCCAGGAAGGGGATACAGCACTAAATTCGGGAGATAACCCACTACAAAGTGAGCACAAATTTTAGTTTGCCCAGCTATGGTCTTCCATTTGAATACACAAATAAGGTTTTACTTAATCAAGTGTCTTAACTCTTCTAGTTGGGGATGGCTGTAAATCTCAACTTCCCAACTCCTTCAGAACAAATGGGAAGCATAAATTAGAAAAAAAAAAACAAAAATTGCCAGACCAGAAAATGTAAGGCTTGTAAGGGTTTTAAATTCAAAGATGAGCTACTGAGTGCGTTCCATATTATGTGGGAAAAGTTATGAAGCATCTTATTTTAATTAATAGAGCATTGAAACTATTGCTGAAATTTTAAAGCATGAAATCCAAGTACACGGCACAGAATTTCCTTAGAGTCAAATTAGCATATGGCCACAGGACCCAATTCTGAAATAGTCATGATAAATCACAACCATTTAGAATGCACTGGATCTTAGTTTCATGTAAATAATACATTACTGCTTTCAAAGGTTACGTATCTGGAGCAACCACTCAAGAAAAAAAAATCATACAATATTATACAAAGCTGATCTTGGAGACTTGGTTATATGACATCATAACCCTTTGGTGATAGCTACGTGATCTCTAAATTAAAACTATTACTTTTTCATCAAAAGTGGCTTTTATAAAACAGAAACCCAGTTCCACTACCCATCAACTCCAAAGGAGTTTTTTTAAGGAAGTGGCAAGTGATCTCTGGCTCAGGAAATCTGTCTCCATTACAAAGCCTACTACATAATTCAGCAGCCTGGGCCACATCAATCCCGCAGAAGCACGGCATCTGTCTTCAACTCCAGATGTTATGACTCAGAGTCTCTCCTTGGGTTATATCAGAGGTAAATGTGGCGATCTCCATACCAATCACACCCTCTGTTTCTTGGACGTCCCAATAACTGTAAAATGGCCCTACTGAGTATCTAGGATCAAATGAAACTTAAATCCACCAAAGGAAAGAAAGGACTCTGAGCCATGCACACAAAATTTGCTCCTCTTCATAGAGCTAAGCTCTTCTAAACTCCCCTGACACTGTTACATTCTGGTTTTCCTCCTCCACATTCCCTCTTTCATCAGTTCCTCCTTCTCTCACTGGGAGCTGAACTTAGTTCCCTGCTCTTCACACTCAATGTATTCTCCCTCAGGCTCATCCAGAGTTTCAACTTCCATCTAGTTACGGATTGGCTCAGATTTGTCTCCTAAGTTCCAGAACCAAAGCTGCACCTACAGATGAAAAGCTCCACTTGGCTCTCCCAAGCAACTTCAAATTTTCGTATCTAAAATCTAAGACAGTCTCCTCTGATCCTCCCAAATAAATCTGTTCTTTCTCCTGTGCTCCCTTAATCAGTGAATAGCACCACCATCTTTTTCAAAACCCAAGCCAAACACTTTGAATCAGCCATGATTCCTCTCTTTTCCTCACTATTCGTGTAGAATTAGTCACCAATATCTGTCAGTTCTATCACCAAAATATATCTCAAGTCTATCTATATACTTCTATCCCTACAGCCACTACCTTAGATCAAATGGCTGGTATTTGATCTAAGCACCCAAACTGCTACAAAATCACTCTAACCTGTTTCAGGTCTCCAGTCTTGCCAACCCCCAATCATTCTCCACATTGCTACCATAGTGATTGTCCAAAAGTATAAATCTGTTAATGTCACTCACCTGAATAAAATTTTACAACTTCCCTCCACTGCTCTTAATACAAAGAAAAATTTGGTTAACAATGGTTCTGAATCAGGGACAATTTTACTACACACCCCTCCCCCCACCCCCCTCCATCCACTCCCAAGGAACATTTGGCAATGTCTGGAGACATATTTGGTTGTCAGAACTAAGGAGGATTGCCACTGGCATCTAGGACAGAGACCCGTGATGCTGCTGAGCATCCTATACTGTTTAGGACAGCCACCCCACTTCTATCCAAATGAAGAATTATCTGGCCCAAAATGTCACTAGTGCTAAAACTGAAAAACACGGAAGACATATGGGGGAATTGCCTAACCTTTCCACCTTCTTGTGATTTCCCACCTTCTACTCGACCCTCCTTGACCCAACCTTAATGAGCCAGCCAAATTAAACTCCTTCTCAGACATTGTGCTCTCACTCTCTTCCAGGTCTCCCTACATACTATGTGTTAGCCTGGAATGCTGTTCCCATAGTTTCCCTGCTTTCTTCACCTGACTAATTCAAAGTCACCCTTAAGGTTTCAGCTCCAATATCACTTACCCTAGGAAAATGCCCCTGCCCACCCCATTAATTAGGTGGCCCCTCGGCCCAACCAGCTCCCAATCCTTCCCTGTTTTATGATTGCCTGTTGATTTGTCAGTGACTCAGACTGGTTGGTACCCATCTTGGCTTTTGTTTGGTTCTCAGCATCTACCACAAAGCCTAGCACATGATTGGCACTCACATATTTGTTAAATGAATGTACAATTTTAAATGAACATCAGTGGTAATCATCAAACTGCCAACACTCTTCAGTTAGCACATCTTCAGGAGCAGCTTAAAATCAGCAGCCTTATCTATACTTCTGAGTCCCCAAAGAAAGTAAGCTATGGCAAGTTCAGAAAAAGTGCCAAGACGTTCTGTGACATTAGAGTGCTTCATTAGAGCTGTTGAAATTATGCTGGTGAGTAAAACCATTGGCAATCAGGTGAATTTTTGGAACCCAGTCACCTGGCTTTAATAGCAATTAAACCCAGCAAAAGAGAGCATGTTTAAAAACGTAAATACTGCATCAGTTTATTGGGCAGAGAAAATAAAAACACAAGAACAGGCAGGGAAATTTTCAATTCTTGGGCAAAATTAAATGAAACAAATCAAACCAAACACGAAGAATAAATAGACATCATTTTCCACCTAAGGCTATCAGGGTAGTAGGTACTGGCTTGGTTAAGTGGGAAAGAAAAGGACACCGAGTGAATTCCTCTGATTCAGAGTTACAAGAAAACATGCTACCCAGAAAAATAGCATCAGTATCACCCAGGAACTTGAGAGAAATACAAATTTATGGGCCCATCTCAGGGCTCCTTAATCAGAAACTCCAGAGGTAGGGCCTGGCAATCTTTGTTTAAACAGAGTGCCCTGCACGGCATTCTGCCATCTGCTGATGTTTGAGGACAGCCCGCTAATTCATCCTATAACCACAGCAAAATTCCATCTTCACAATAACAACATTTAGATAGGTCGTACTGTGTACCAGACCCTGTTCTAAGCTGTGTAGACACTAATTCAAAAAATACTAACCCTATTACAGTCCCATTCTACAGATGAGAAAACACATGGACAGTATCATTCTGTCCCAACAAATTTTGGAAACTCCTGATTTTCCTGGAGGAGAAATCACCCCAGAATCTGAGCTTCTGAGCATTAGGACTCTTTGCTAAAACCTTTCTCCCTCTTACCAATCTCATCTAAGGGTTGCCTGTCCCCACGCCACACTCATTTCAGAGTTGCTAATCCCTGAACTTTATACTCAAACCAGGTGCAGGCCTGCTCCTGACTTTCTTTATGTAACTTATCCCATGTCAGAATTCCTAGAGCCCTAGAGTTCTCAAAGGACAGGCCACAGATCTTGGAATGGGGAAGGGGAGAGTCCATGAGACCCCAGTAGGGGGCTACGGACTCAAAACTGGTTCTGTAATGATACTAAGGTGTATCTGCCTTTTTCACTTTGTTAACATTGGTGCCAAAAGTACAAAAGCAACAGCGGGTGCTAGTGCCCTCGCATGAATTAAGGCGCTGGAACCAAACTACTTGTAGTTCTCTAGCCTCAAGGCCATGCACTCGCAATAAAATAAATAGCAGTTTCACTTAAGAGTGTTCTTAATGGAGCAGTAAGAATTATTAACTTTCTTAACCCTGAGTATACATCCTTTTAATATTCTATGATGAAATGGGGAAAAAAGCATAAAGCACTTGTACATGTGTAAATATGATGGCTGTCACAAGGAAAAGCACTTGTGCAACTGGGTTGTGAGTTCAACTAGCTGCTTTCTTCATCGTACGTAATTTGTACTCAAATGGAAAACTAACAAAGTACCATCATGTAGATACAGGCATGTGGCAGGCATTTGCTTGAAAATGAATGAAGTGATCCTACCATTTCAAGAAAAACAACCAACAGTATTTGATGTGGATGATAAAAATCTAGTTTTAAATGAAAATTAGGATTTTATAAAACTGGTATCGGCCACCAAGAGCTTGACGGCTTCCCTGTACTTAAAAGACGTTTCTGATGAGATACTTGAGTGATGATATTAAGAAATGCGATCTTTGGCTATTGTGTAATGAAATGTGTCAACATTTGAAAGATCTGCATTAACTCAGTGAACCGGTATTCTCAAATGACCAATTCGAGATGTTACAAAATCATACGTGGGTAAAAAATCCATCCGAAGTGCAAGCTAGACCAATGGATTTTAACAGAACAGAATATGAAAAGTTCATTGATTCAGTTTCAGATTTCACACTGCAACTAACCTTTAAAAAACTACCACTTGGACTTCCACTGCAATAACAAAGCAGAATGGCCACAATTATCTGAAAAGGCTATTCAAATGCTCATCCCTTTCCAACTACATACCTACGTAAGTCCGAATTTTCTTCATCTACTCCAACCAACACAACATACCGCAACAGACTGAATGGAGAAGCAGATAAGAAAATCCAGCTGTCTTCTATTAAAACAGACATTAGATTTGCAAAAACAAATAAACAAAAATTCTGTTAACATTCTCACTAGCTTTTATTTTGGAAGATAAGATTACTTCTCTTAAATATATATTATTTGTGCTAATGTGTAATGAGTTAATTATTATTACTTTTAAGTGACTTAACAACAAAGGGGCGCCTGGGTGGCTCAGTAGGTTAAGCATCTGACTTCGGCTCAGGTCAAGATCTCATGGCTCACAGGTTTGAGCCCCGTGTTGGATCTGTGCTGACAACTAAGAGCCTGCTTCAGATCCTGTGTCTCCTTCTCTCTCTGCCTTTCTCCCACTTGTGCTCTCTCTCCCTCTCTCTCTTTCAAAAATAAATTTAAAAAACATTAAAAATTTTTAAAAAATAAAATAAATGAATAAATACTTTTAAAATCTTCCAGTTTTAATTTCTAATACTATAAATATCAATAGATATCATTCACATAAACAAAAGTTTTGTAAGCGTCTCAATACTTTTGAGGAGTATAATGAGGTTCTAAGATACAAGGTTTAAGCAGTCTGTAGAACCTTCTGCCTTTCACACAGTTCTGTAAGATCCTACTCAGTATCTCAGATTACTTCTCTTCCAAAAGTCTTCCCTGGTTTATACCCAACCAATTCTAATCACTTCTTAATCTATAGCCCCTCATTGTACACACCTTTACACCTTTGTAGGCCCAATTTGAGTATACAAGTAACTATGACCCAGCTGGTTAACTAGTGTGACCTGGGCAGACTCCTTGCTCTCAGCCTCGGTTTCTTCATCTGTAAAACAGAGATAATCACAGCACCTACTTCATTAGGGTTGTTGGGAGCTATATGTGTCCCCCTAAAAATCATAGGCTAAGACTTAAACCCCAATGAGGCTGTATTTGGAATCAGGAAGTAATTAAAGTAAAATGAGATCATGAAGGTGGGACCCTTATCTTATGGAATTAGATTCCTTACAAGAAGAGACATCAGAAAGCCATGTGTCTCTCTTTATGCTATGTGAGGATATCAGGAGATGGTGGCTGTCTATAAGCCAGGGAAAGAACCCCAACTAGAAACCAAATCAGCCAGACCTTATTGAGAACTTCTAACCTACAGAATGGTAAGAAAATAAATTTCCCCTGTTTAAGCCACCCATCTTATGGTATGTTATTATGGCAGCCTGACCAGACTAAGACAAAGGATTGATAAGATGGGTAAAGCATTTAGCACAGCTGCTGGCATACAACAAGCAGAATAAATATTCTGTTATTATCATTACTTATTTAACAACATGTATTTAGTATCTACTACAGTTCCACCAAGGCTCCTGACATCATGGAGCTTATAGTCTGGGGAAGGAAGGATGGGAGGGTCAACTTTCAACAAATAATTATTCAAAAAAATACACAACAATAGTTGTGTTAAATGTTGTTGAGGAAGTCAAGAATGTCAGAAGAAGATATAAAAGGGACACCTAACGTAGACTGAAAGGGAAATAGACACTAAGGCAGCCATCTTTGAGAAAGTGACATTTATGCTTTCACCAAAGGATGAAGAGAAGTCTTCCAAGTCTAGATTCCTAAAGAGAAGGGGCCACGTCTTTCTTTTGTGGACCCTGCATAGGGTAGAAGAATCTGCTGCTTTCATTACTAGATATTTTTTTCCTACCTAATTTAAGAAACACTCAGAAGCACAAAGATTTCTAGTTTTTATATGACACTCCTAAACTTAAATGTTTATTCTGGCTTTTATATGAACGTCCTAAGCTTAGTGTTTGTTGAGAATTACTAAGAGAAGAATTACCTTCTGGAGAAATTGAAAAATGACCTTTACAGGCAAAAAAGCAGACGATAAAAGAGATCAATAAACAAAAGTCCCCAGTTTCCCAATTCAGCTGACTAATGTTACAATCAAAAAGAATTTAATTCATAAGGTCAGATTCTTCAGAGAAGTAAAGACCAGTAGGTGAGAACAAGGACACAGGGGAGTCTATGAAAGTAGATTCCAGTCTCACTGTTAAGTGATTTTTCCTGATCAAAGAGAAAAAGCAGTGAAATGCTTTGAAAAATGATCCACAGTGCTGAGAAGCACATTGCCGTGAATATTTTAGTTAAGGCAGGCAGGATATTTGAACCACCTGGCCTCGGAAACAAACCATCCTCTTACCACAACACAGGCCCCAGCAACAAGAAGCCACCAGAAGGATGAAAAGCAGCTATGACTTCCTATTGGCAGTGACACTGGAAGGGGCAGGCCTCTGAGGCTGTGTGTCAAGATAATAAAATATTAAAATGTCTCTCTAACTTTTCCTTAGGCTCTCACAGATGTTCTGTGAGAGCAGGGCTCCTCAAAAATTCCTTTCCCAAGTCAAGTAGAGTGCAGGCAGGCTCTTGATAAATCATGAAATGTAAATAGTCTAGTGGAAGGAACTTCTAGCTGGAAGCCAGTGGTGTCTGGTACATAACCTCAGTTCATAACTATGGGCAAAATTTATCACACATCTATGCCCAAGATTCTCCATCTCTTACATGCAGATAGTGGGCTTTGAAGAAAATTTGCTCATGTATAAAGATGCTCTGAGTTTTTAGAAATAATAAAGCATTAATTTGCCAATGCAAGATGGCCAACATAAATATAAAAAGATGCTCAACATCACTCATCATCAGGGAAATGCAAATCAAAACCATAGTGAGATGGCCACATGGCTGGCTCAGATGATAACAGCATGTGACTCTTGATCTCAGGGTTGTGAGCATAATAGAAGTTACTTAAAAAATAAAACCTTGAAAAAACACCACAATGAGCTATCACCTCACACTTGTCAGAATGGTTAAAAATCAAAATCATAAGACACAAGTGCTGGCCAGCATGTGGAGAAAAAGGAACCCTCGTGCACTACTGGTGGGAATGTAAACTGGTACAGCCACTATGGAAAACAGTATGGAGGCACCTCAAAAAAATTAAAAATAGAACTACCATATGGTCCAGTAATTCCACTACTGGATATTTACCCAAAGAATACAAAAACACTAATTTGAAAAGATATATGTACATCTATATGTATATTGTAACATTCTTTATAAGAGCCAAATTATAGAAGTGGCCCAAGTGTCCATCAATAGGTAAATGAATAAAGTAGAAGTGGTATACACACACACACACACACACACACACGTGCGCGCGCACACACACACACTGGAATATATACACTGGAATATTACTCAGCCATAAAAAAGAATAAAATCTTGCCATTTGCAACATGAGTGGATCTAGAGAGTATAATGCTAAGTGAAATAAGTCAGTCAGAGAAAGACAAATACCATATGATTTCACTCATATGTGGAATTTAAAAAACAAAACAAAGAAAAAAAAAGAGACAAACCAAAAAACAGACTCTTAACTATAGAGAATAAACTGATTGTTACAAGAGGTGAGGTGGGTGGAGGGATGGGTGAAATGGGTAAAGGGGATTAAGAGTACACTTACTGTGATGAGCACTGAGTAATATATACAATTGGTGAATCACTATATTGTACACCTGAAACTAATATAACACTGTATGTTAACTAGACTAGAATTAAAATTTTCAAAAAACTAGTCAATACAGTCCCACATTTTGGAACAGCATTGTATTAGTTTCTTTAATTACATGATGCCTAGCACTGTAATTTAATATAGATAGATAGATAGATAGATAGATAGATAGATAGATAGATTGATAGATCGATCGATCTAGAGTAACTCTTCCAATATAGAGATGCAGAAAGTGTTTTGAATTGACTAAGAGAATAGCCAAAACAAGCTATATAACTCAGGTCTCCTTACTCTCACCCTACAGTGTCTCCTCTATCAGTGTGTTTTTCCAAGGGCCCCTGAACTTTGCTTAATCCCGTGACCAACCCTGCCTTTTACTCTCCCCTCCATTGTCAGTGAAAGCAAACCACCATTTTTGACTATCCTCAACTTTCCAACTTCCCTCCTTAACCCTTCCTCAATATTCAGGTGAATTTTTGTGACTTCCATCCTTTCCTCCCTCCCTCTCACCTCAAAAGGACAAGTGTCACTCACCCAGTATCTGCACCTCAGTCCCTCCTACTTCACAGGAATCTCAGCCGCTTCTCTCCCTTCTCTTCAGTCTCTTACTCCCAAAGCTCCCCTTCTCTACAAATATATAGTCAAGTCTTATCCAAGTTAAAAAAAAAAAAGAAGTAGGGGCACCTAGCTGGCTCAGTTGGTGGAGTGTGTGACTCTTGATCTTGGGGTTGCAAATTCGAGCCCCATGTTGGGTGTAGAGTTTACTTAAAAAAATAGTATCTTTTTTAAAAAAGTGCCATGAAACCACACTCCATCCCGGGCAAGGGCTTTCTCCAAATCCATTCCACTTTGCACTCAACCAAGGTTTTGAAAGGATAGTCCATACCAGTGGCTCTCAAATTTTAATGTGCAAACAGATCAACTGAGGAGCCCGGTAAAATGCAGATTCTGAGTTAGTAAGTCTGCGGAAGGACCAGAGATTCTGAATTTCTAACAAGTTCCCTGGTGATGGTGATGGTGTTGGTCTGCAAGCCAAACTATGAGAAGGAAGTTTCTATACTCAGATTTCACTTCTGCTATTTCTACTAGCAGAACCAACATCCATTTTTTAATGAGCTACCAGGGATGGGGAACTGCCCTATTCCATTTACATATATGTCCTTTGAGTAAGAGCACCATGCTTCTGGGGGCCTCAAAAAAATATAGCGCACCCTTATTTACTCTTTCTATATATCCATAAGAACAATGGCAAATAGCATATCAATCCCACAGTTTGTACTGGATGACTAACAAACCTTATCTTATGAAGAGGAGATCTGTGTGTGTAAAATAACTATGCTGAATAGCAAATTAAGTTTTTCAACAAATGAAGAAAACATTATTTTACAAATCTGTTCAATAAGGGTGGGTCAAATTCCTGAAGCCCTTGTGGACAACAGACAAGAATCATTTCGGCACATTTTAGCTGAAATTTGTAAGAAATTGCCTCGCTAAATAATTTCATTTGTGTTTGTTTGTGTGGGTTCTTTTCATGTCATTTTGTCTGCTTTGTTTGCCTTGCTTTATTTTTCAATATCATGTAAGCTGAATCCTTCCAACTGCTGGGCATATGTCTCAAAGCTTGCCAAAGAAGGAACTAACAACCATTTCGAAACAGCAAGGAGTCACTGGGCTGAAAGCTTGGTGTCCTGTGTACTTTTCTAACAATTTTACTTTGGTCTGTGAAATTTTTCCTTCCCATCTCTGAGCCTGACTCTCATCCTACTCAATCTCCCAATCTATTCACACAGATGGCATATAATACAGTCTTTGAGTCCTACCAATACCACAAAACACTCCTGAACAAATTACCATCAATTACTATACTGGAGAAATGTCTTGAGTGTCATGTACTACATTACTTTTGTTGTATTAATTAACAATTAGGGCACAATAAGTCATTTTAAAATGAGGATTGTTAAGACTCTACCCCAAAAGTCAGAAGGCACTCATAAGGAAAAGAGCATTCATCAATCAGATAGACTTTTCTTCATCGGCCACAACTGAGCTCTCAGAAGTCAACATTCTACTGTGATTCAGGGACTAGAAACTCATGCCTTCAGCGAGGCTCAGGATCAAGTTCCCACAATGGCAGTCCCCACGTTATGGCCTTCAGGGTCCCTTCAAGCCTCCAAGATAATGCTCAAACTTCTTAGCACGGACCATAAGACCCTTCACAGGCCAGGCCCCACTTTCCTCTCTCCACCTGCACTACCTGTACCTCTCTCTCAAGGGCTTTTCTCTCCCCCACCTCCACGTGGGGCAGCATAGCAATTAACATCTACTACATAGTAGTAGATTGCAAATTAACTAATTGCAAATTAAGCTAGATTTCCCATTTAAAATCAAGGAATTTCAAACTTCAGACTATTTTTTATTGTTGTTGGATTTACTCTTTGCAGGCTTCTGATCTCTGATGAGTCATTCTACTCCTTATTCTTCATTACGTCTATTTTTCTCAGATTAAAACATTCTAGATTCCCTAATCACAATGACCCAAGTGAACCCAAGCCATCCATATTTCCCTCCACTCTCTGTTGGCCTGCTGACTTCAGCCCAGATCAAGGAGGGAACAAGAAGCCCAGGGTGACCACATACAAAGGGGATACAAAAGAGGCAGAAAGGCTTTATGTGCCCATGGATGGTCTCTGGCTCCTAAAGCTGTGGACTTATTCCAGGGGTGGTAGTGATAGAAATAAAGGATACAAATTCACTTTACTGCAGGAAAAGAATTTAAGTGTCTACTCCCATGAAGACGGGCACACAAAGTATATTCTCCCAGCACAGGAACAAATTCCTCTATAGAAATATACAGCTTGGGAGGGCCAGGATCTCTCAAGGTGGCTTCCTTAGGCCACCTGGGTGGCTCAGTCAGTTAAGTGTCCCACTCTTGATTTCGGCTCAGTTCATGATCTCGTGGTTTGTGAGTTCAAGCCCCATATTAGGCTCTGCGCTAGCAGCGTGGAACCTGCTTGGGATTCTTTCTCTCTCCCCTCCCCCCCACTCTCTCTGCCCCTCCCCTACTCACTCACTTCTCTCTCAAAACAAATAAATAACCATTAAAACAATTTTTTTAAGGAAATTCCTGTTCCCATTCTCCTTTGGGGAAAGAGGGTGGGATTATACTCTCTTGGCTCCATCCAATTCTTCTGGAAAGATTGGCTATGGATCTGCCCACCAAGAAGCTAATACCTGGTTAGACCCCAGGCAGCCTGAGTGCTTGAAAGACTAAACAAATGGCAGATCCATTTCCCACATACAACAATTCCTTAGCAGACCTCACAATCCCAAACCTACATAAACGAATTCCTTCCTATTCCCAAACACACTGTAATAATCCCTTTTGCCTTTACCTACTAAATACTACAGGTTATTTCTGAATCTACTGCTATTTAGTGGCTGTTAATTAGTACTCATTTCTGAAAACAAATCAGATCCCAAGTTCCACATTCCCCAAAAAGCTAAGTCTCAGAGTGTTTTCAAGGGAAAAAACAAAAAAACCCCTAAGGTATAGATAGGTCTCTATTAAAAGGTCAGAGGCTTGAGGCAATCCCTGGGATGGACCCAGTGACTGGAAATTAGCTGCTCTAGACCTGTAGACATTGCCAGGGGTGGGTCTCTGGAAACACAGAGCTGCTCACCACTCTTTTCTATGATGGGAAAGAGGGTGTGTGTGTGTGTGTGTGTGTGTGTGTGTGTGTGTGTGTGTGTGAGGTGGGGAAACTGAAGAGTCAGGAGAGACAGTCTTCAATCAAAACAGCGATAATGCCTAAGCAGCAGGTCTGCATGTTGACATGCCGTGACGTGGTGCAGCTACCCCCTACCTTCTAGCAGGATCACGTAGTACTCCAGAGAATTCTGGAGTAAGTACATACTTTATTGCCCTTTGTAGTAAACATGGCTGCCTGAATTCGGTGGTTTATACAATGTCCAAGAGTGTTTTTAGTCACCAGTATCATAATCTACAGGAAAGTGATGCTTACATCCAATAGTTAATTTATCTGGAGGTTACAAATTGATTGAATCTGTCCAGTTAACTGGAATGCACATACATACTGAGAGTGAAATATACATGTATACCACAGCCTAATCTTTACTTCACTCCCAGGTCTCACAATGGAATATCAAGAAAGCAATTATACAACTATAGGACGTAAAACAACGAGAATATTTTGGCCAAAGAAGCTATCAGTGTGAAGTGTGATATACTCATCTCTTGTGTGTTATAATGAAGGCAGTAATTTGTTTCAGTGCCATTTAGGATGCACAGCCATTCTGCAAAAAAAAGCATCCTAAACATAAGAAGATCAGAAAAAAAACTGTAATTTCTTAGGAACTCGTGCTGGAACTAAAACTTTAACAATAGCAGGAGGTTAAAATGGCACATTTTGAGTTTAAAAAAAAAAACAAAACAAAACTCAGCCTTGAGGAAATGAGAGAGACGGAGGGAAGGAATGGATATGCAGTTTCCTTGGAAACTAAGTGTAATATTATTGCAGCAATAAGCCTCAGGAATCATTGTTTAGAAGACAAAAATACTGCTCATCTGCTTAAAACTGGACAAGGGTAATTTAGAACCTAAATAATTGTGATCTCTATGAGAATCCTTGGGGAACTCTAAAGACTGCCATAGAGTGGAGGTGCTATGCACAAGCTCATAAATCTACAGAGGAACACGAGAAAGCCCTCCTGTGAGGTTACAGAGAGCAGACGACCACGGTAATGACTGCAGGTACAATTTCCAGGGCATTGGTATAAATAGGCACCACGGGGCAACTCACTCTCCAGCCCTCCCTGACCCTTATTCATGTTCTTGAGAATACACCACAATCCCAGACAAGCAAATTTGCAGGGAAACTGGGCTTCATTTCTCATCCCAGCCCTACTGCTCCCTTGTTCCCTGAACTAGGAACACCCCACTAACCTCAGTGGGCCTCATTTGCAAAACAGAGAAAATACCACTTTCCTTTCAGGGTTACTATGCAAATTAAGTGAAGGAAGAAACACCCTAGAAGATTGCCTGGTACATAGCAGAGGGATCACACATGTGAATGACCTTTCTCTTCCAGTGGTCAGTGGGTTTACTTTGACCTGTCTGCTTCTTTCCACCACAGACAATGCCAGATGAACATAGTAGATTTTGTATGAGAATATATGGCAGAAGGTCTTTATAGAGAAACTCATAGGGTATGGCATCTGGTCAGGTCACAGTTGGGGTATGTTGGCCCTCTCTATCATTCGGATACTTAAGAATTAATCCTGTTGGGGCACTCGGGTGGCTTAGTTGAGCGTCCAACTTCAGCTCAGGTCATGATCTCTCAGTTCATGAGTTCAAGCCCCACATCGGGCTCACTGCTGAGAGTGCATAGCCCACTCTGGATCCTCTGTCCACCCTCTCTCTCTGCCCTTCCCCCACTCGTGCTCTGTTTCTCAAAAATACCTAAACATTAAAGAATCAATCCTGCTGATTACATAAGGATGGTGTGTGGCAGAACAGAACTGAATCCAAATTGTCTGAGTAGAAGAGTATTCCTCCATGAGGACAGGGACAATGACTGTGTTCTATCCACTGTTATGCCCCTAATGCTGACACAATACCTGGAAAACAGTGTATGTTCCATAAAGCACTTGCAGAATGAATACAAATGGCAGCAGGGTGTTCCAGGAGGTCGTAGGCAAAGCTATCCAGGGATCAGAAGTAGAATTTGGATTGAAAGCACAAATGAAAACCATGGACAAGGCAAAAAATGCTTCCCTCCGTGACATGTTCATACATGCACTCAATAAATATTTACTGAGTCCCTACCATGTTTCATGGAATGTTTTACATGCCTCAGAACAAAAAAGATAAAAGCCCTCCTCTCCTGGAGCTTACATTCCAGAAACCCACAGTTATGTTACAGTACAGTAGCCCCTCTTATCCACGGGGGATACATTCCAAGACTCTCAGTGGATACCTGACACTGTGGATTATAACCAACTCTAAATATTTATGTTTTTCCTACACATACATACCTATGATAAAGTTTAACTTCTAAATTAGGCACAATAGATTAATAACAGTAACTATTAATAATAGAACAATTATAATAAGATACTTTAATGAAAGTTATGTGAATGTGGTTCCTCTTGACCTATTTTACTGTACTGTACTTATCCTTCTTCTTATGATGGTGTAAGATGGTAAAATGCCCACATGATGAGATGAAGTGAGGTAAATGATGGAGGCACTGCCACATAGCGTTAGGCTACTATTGACCTTCTGAGGATACACCAGAAGGAGGACCAGCTTCTTGGTCGACTGTGGGTAACTGAAACCATGGAAAGTGAAACTGTGAATAAGGGGGGACTACTGTAAAATCGCTTATTGGTCTGTCTCCTTCACTTATGCGTGAGTTTCTCCCATGGAAGGTCCATGCCTTGGTCATCTCTGATTCCCCAGTGCTGGAAATGAGCTAAAGTAAAAAAAAATTATGGAAGAATATATAACTAGGTATTAAAATGGGTTACTTGGATGGACTCAGAGTGGAGAGCGGGAGGCAAAGTGACAAGGAGAAACAAGAGAGACTAAACACACAAACCTGTAGGTGTCACTTTATATGGACGCATACAGAAGACCATATGTTGATGCATACGTATGTATGTTACAATGAACTGAGGTTTTAATAACATATATAACATATTCAATAACATATATATGTACATACGGTCATTACTTGTCTCTACCTTCCCAAAACATATATATAACATATATACGATAACACATATGTGTACAAATAGTTATTTCTACACCCCCTCCCCAAAAAAAGCATTTCTGAAATTTAATACAGAAATCAACAACAACAGAAAGAATATCAAAGGCTGAAAGGCTTGCGATGCTGATCATTTTTTAAATAAATGATAATGTAATAATATATCAAAGAACAAACTGGAGAAATAAGCTTAAAATAAATCATACAAAATGTTCTCCAGACAAGTCTAAAATAGTAGAGCTAGACCAGTGTACAGAAAAGTCTCCTGAATTCTCATTATATTATGTCAAGATTGACGGTAACTACTACTTCATTGTCATTCTTTCTATGCTTCTCCATAATCATATATTGAACAGAGCCCTGGATAGATGGCATTAGAACCGCATGGCACATGGCAGTGTCTGTAAACTCTGTGATAGTCCACACGTGTAGCTTGAGACACCAATACCATAAATACAGACTCCATTTCTCAAACGGCAATTCTGCTCATAGGAAAATAAGTGGCAAGTCAAAATCCAAATGACTGAAGTTGTTTTAGGTAATTCATAGGTTGTAAAAACTAATGAGAAGTAAAAAAAAATTATGAGGGTGTTACAACTCTCCCATTAAAATGAAAATCTATGTTACAACGTTATGCTCTTCAAATATCATACCAGACTGAAGCATCAAGCAATATATCAAGTGTTCTGTTCCTAAAAAATTACTTTGTTTATGTGGAGTGATAACCTTACTTATTAATTTGCCTAGTGATCCTTTTAAACCAGAATCATCTCCAATTCTACATGACCATCAGAGCTTATTTTTACCAGCAATTCATTTGAATAACTAAAATGAAAATCATTGTAGGATACCCGGGTGGCTCAGTGAGTTAAGCATCTGACTTCAGCTCAGGTCACGGTCACATGGTTCATGGGTTCGCATGTGGCATCGGGCTCTGCACTGACAGCGTGGGGCCTGCTTGGGATTCTCTCTCTACCTCTCTCTCTCTGCCTCTCCTCCATTCATGCTTTCTTACTCTCTCAAAATAAATAAACGAAACTTAGAATTAATAAATAAATAAAATTAAAATAATTGCTAAAAAGGCCAGAGGCCATTACATACATACATACAGACAGACATGCACACACTCACACACACACACTTTCAAGTGCAACAGCATGAAACTAAAAGCATATAAACAATCATGCCCCTAAAAAGAAAAGAAATCCCTATGAAGCCATAATTATGTTTTATAAATAGTACTAAAGGTTTAGCACATGTACGAGAAATGATCATGCAACAAGACTCAATCAGCCAGATACTAGTTTCATGCTGCAGAAAAGATTATGTCTAGACTTGTTCTAGAAAATGGCACTGTTGTTGCTCTTTTATTCTCTCCTAAAAATGGCTACTCATGGGGCGCCTGGGTGGCTCAGCAGTTAAGCATCTGACTCTTGGTTTCAGCTCAGGTCATGATCTCACAGTTCATGAGTTCGGGCCCCGCATCCAGCTCTGCACTAACAGTATAGAGCCTGCCTGGGATTCTCTCTCTCCCTCTCTCTCTGACTCTCCTCCACTCACTCTGTCTCTCTCTCTCCCAAAATAAATAAATAAACTTAAAAAATAAAAATAAAAAAGTGGCTGCTCAGTACACACAGGGAAGTCTGCATTTGGGTGCTGAATGGACAAATGATTGCCAATAATCAGACGGCATGATCTTTTGAAAAACCGTGGAGCAATTCTAAGGAACACCAATAATTTAAGTGCTAAGCATTGCTCACCCTGGTGGAAATGCTTATTCCATTTCAATCTTCACACCCAGGGTTCAGAGAAAACAGAGTGAGTTTGATACTGGACTCTCGAATTTCTATCAGTAGGATTTGCTGATAATTCAGGGTGATACTTGACCAGGTCATAAGAAAGATTCAGCAACTCTTGCAGGTATGAGAAACAAGCTGATTCAAATTTCTGAGTGTTCGTGTCCTGTCATAGCATTAAAATAATCATGCAAATCTGCCTCCAGCTGGTCTCTGATTTGCATTCATTTTTTTTCTGCTTGAAATGATTTATACATACTTGTACTCAATTCTAAATTCTAATCTTAACATTCAGTCTTGGAAGAACATTTACAATATTTGAACTAAATTTATAATATTAATAGCTAGTAATTATTAACATTATAAGTGTGTGGATGACACCAAACCTGGCTGATAAGCAAACTATCTACATGAGTATTCTCTATGGAATTGAGCACTAACCATATTTTTTGGCTAATGTAAAAAAAAAAAAAAAGCTGCTGTCTACCATATATTATGTCCTTAACACATGGATGATAAAGGCACATAAAATATTGCATATTGATTAAATATAAGAAGACAGGAATGAATTTTCACAAACCTATGTAATTGAAAAAAAATAATACTTTCCCCTCTGTAGTGTATTTAAGTGGGAAAATTTACACTGTGGAGTTCTTACTTATGCAAAGATAATTCAAGCAAAAATCCAGGAGCCATCAGCAGGTAGCTCATGAACTTTTAGAAGAATAGAAACAACCAAAACTTCCCTTCTAGAAGTGACAGTTCCTGGATTCTACTTCCACTGAAATCCAACCCTGATAAATTGTCTTAAATCAAAGCTCAATCAACACTAACAACAACAAAAATAAGAGCTATTGTATTTTTAGTGTTAACTTGATCTAAGACTTTTCTACAGAAACGTAAGCATTAATTCTATTCTACAAAAGAATCCAATGAAATAGAAGTTATCTTAATTTTTAAAACGAGGAAACTTGGATTTGAGAAGTAACATGCTGAATGTCACGTAACAAATAAATGAAAAGCTAAGTTGAAATTCCATTTCTACTAATAATGCGTTAGTACTACTGATACATTCATTCAGTAAATATTTTCTGAATACCTGCTATGTGCTGGGTACTGTTCTAAATCCTGGAGATCTGGGGTGCCTGGGTGGCTCAGTCGGTTGAGCATCCGACTTCGGCTCAGATCATTTTCTCACACTCTGTGAGTTCGAGCCCTGCATCAGTCTCTGTGCTGACTGACAGCTCAGAGCCTGGAGCCTGCTTCGGATTCTGTGTCTCCCTTTCTCTCTGCCCCTGCCCTGCTCACATTGTCTCTCTCAAAAATAAATAAACATTAAAAAAAATTTAAGTATTTATTACTGCTTGAAAAATAAAATAAAATAATTATTTATTAATAAAATAATTTATTAATAAAATAAATAAATTAACAGAGTGCCAGATTATAAAATGTGCTATGAAGAAAAATAAAGCAGGATAAGACCAAAACAGCTCAAAATGAATGGAGGGGCTCCATTTTCATATAAGTTGGTCCAGAATAGACTCTCTAATAGGAAAATAATAAAAATATAAAACTATCTCAAAAACTGGTCAGACTTGAAGAAAAGTGAAGGGACCATACACATATCTCATTAAAAAATGCTCCAGGCAGGGGCGCCTGGGTGGCGCAGTCGGTTAAGCGTCCGACTTCAGCCAGGTCACGATCTCGCGGTCCGTCAGTTCAAGCCCCGCGTCGGGCTCTGGGCTGATGGCTCAGAGCCTGGAGCCTGTTTCCGATTCTGTGTCTCCCTCTCTCTCTGCCCCTCCCCCGTTCATGCTCTGTCTCTCTCTGTCCCAAAAATAAATAAACGTTGAAAAAAAAAAAAATGCTCCAGGCAGGGGCACCCGTGTGGCTTAGGTGGTTACACGTCTAACTCTTGATCTCAGGATCAGAGGATCAAGCCCTGCTTTGGGCTCTGCTCTGGGTGCAGAGCCTGCTTGGGATTATCTGTCTCCCTCTCTCTCTCTCTCTGCCCCTCCCCTGCTTGCTCACTTACTCACTCTCTCTCTCTAAAATAAAATAAAATAAAATAAAATAAAATAAAATAAAATAAAAAATAAGAAGAAGAAATTTTTTTTAAATGCTTCAGACAGGGGCACCTGGGTGGCTCAGTCAGTTAAGCGGCTGACTTCAGCTCAGGTCATGATCTCACGGTTCATGGGTTCAAGCCCCGCGTAGGGCTCTGTGCTGACAGCTCAGAGCCTGGAGCCTGCTTCGGATTCTGTGTCTCCCTCTCTCTCTCTGCCCCCCTCAACTCACGTTCTGTGTCTCTCGAAAATAAATAAATGTTTTTTAAAAAATGCTTCAGGCAGAAGAAACAAGGACAGTGGGCAGAGGCAGGGGCATGTTTGACCAAATGAGAGACAGCAAGGAGGAAATTATGGTCACAGTGAAGTGATCAAGGGGCACATAAGTCAGAGATGAGGTGAGAGATATAAAAGGGTGAAACCACATCATGGAGGGCTTTGCAATATTTGACTTGCAGTGCTTGGCTTTGACCCTGAAAGAAAAGTCCTCTGAGCAGAGAAGGAAGGGAGTTAAGTTGTATTCTTCTTTTTTTTCTTTTCTGAGAGAGACAGAGAGAGAGAGAGAGAGAGAGAGAGCATGAGAGGGGCAGAGAGAGAGGGAGAATCTTAAGCAGGCTCCACGCCCAGTGTAGAGCCTGACAGATAGCTCGATCTCATTGCCATGAGATCATGACCTGAGCCAAAATTAAGAGTCAGACGTTTAACCGACTGAGTCACCCAGGCACCCATCAAGTTGTATTTTAAAGGATCACTATGATTACTGTGTTAGGAAGCCTCAAGGAACAAGGGCAGAAGCTAGGAGACCAGTTAGGAGATTGTGGCAATAATCCAGGCAACAGGTGATAGTGGTTTGGACCAGATGTGAACAATAGAGATGGTGAGAATAGAGGTTACTGAGTGTACTTGAAAAATTCCACTTTCCATGTGAAAGATGGAAAGGAGCTAACAATGACTTCAAGAATTTTGAGCTTAAATAGAAGGATAAGGGGACATTTACTGAGAAGAAGCCTAGAGAGAATCTATCAGACTTTAAAGTCCATGCTCTCTTGAAATCGCCATGACCCAAAATTAGTTTGGAGTTCCATTCAGACACACCTTGAGTGCCCAGTCCTGTCCACAAGGCTGGGGACACCCCCACATGAAAAGTGGAGGTGCTAGTACCATGGAGAAGCAGACAGGTATCAGACTGAAGACTAACTTGTGAGCAGACGCAGAAGAGACAGCTGAAGGGGCAAAAACCAGAGCTCAAGAAAATGGCACACAGGGATGAAACAGCCAAGAGACACTGAAGGTGGCAGTAACAGCCAGGGAAGAGGGAAATGATGGCCACACAAGACCAACGGGTGAGGGTTAAATCTGCATCGTTCTGTCTGGTCTTCCCTGGCATGGCCCTAGGAACCTACAAAAATTCTGCTTCCAGTTCAGCCAGCACTGCTCTGCTTTGAACTAATTTACATATTCTCTTCCTCAGATATTGGAACAAAGGATTCCAAAACTCATCCTCCCTTTTTCTTGTCAATTTCCCTTTGTCCTACCCTGTCTCTCATCTTAATTAAAACTATTGACCTTGACCACTAGTTTTCAAAACAAGCTGTACACCAGGGAATCTTTTAGAAATACAAATTCTTAAACCCACATCAGATATGCTAAATTGGACTTTATAAGGAAGAAAGGCATTTAGTGAGCTTTGGAACACCCCCCCCCCCAACGCCCCCATCATTTCTCAATAAACATCAAAGACAGTTACAACTTCTAACTTGAACATGGTCTTCTTTCCTCTCTCTCCATACCATTAGAGTCCCTGAGATCATCCCACATCTGCTGAGCTTTTATAATGTTTTTTTTCAAGGAATCAAAGGTAGAATACTTTCCCCAGAAATTATTCACGTTCTCGGGTCTAGGGAAGCCCTATTACATCCATCTCCAAAGTCCAATATGAGACCTTTCTTTCTAAAATCACTTTCCCTAGTGAGAAGGCCACATATTTTTCTGCTTCTTTACATGCTTTATTCTCCTGTGTGGTTGCTTTGGATACTTTAATTAATATTTAATCTTCCCATATTTGTGCCTTGAGGCAGAGCCTATGAAGGGCACAGAGTTCAAAATCACGGCCTCATCACACTGCGCAGGTTGAACATTAAATAATCATGACAATTCAAACCAAAGACCAAAACCCCACTCAAAGTGCCAGGAATATAGGGTCAGTTTGCGCAAGCTTTCTCAGCTGAATCTGTAATTTTCTTTTTATTCTCCTACTGTTACACTGGTAGATGACTATTCCTGTTCCCTCCTTCCCAGAGAGGGGGCGTATTCTGTGAGAAAATTGCTCCGTCACTCAAGAGTGATGAAATCAGTGGAGCAACTCTGGGAGAGAAATGATTACTGAGGGCCTGTTAAGAGACGCCAACAGAGACTCTCTATTAACCATCATTCCCTCTGTACTCAGCGATCTAAAAGAAAAAGGAAAGAAGACTTTCAGCTGCTACGGTATCTTAGGGAATCATCTGACAGCTTATTTATTAAATGCATTTCAATATTAATTCTCTCTGCACCATAGCCGACCTTCAAAAAAATTTACAGAGTCTCAAGAACACAAAGCACGAGGGAAAGCTGGAATGGGAAGAAAGCTTCATAAAAACTCGTTCTCTCCTGTGCAGTTACGTGCAAGATCAGTTACCATTAAATACGACCTTACGTAGCTGATCTTTTAATATAGAACCTAAGACACAGATAAATTAGAACCCAATTAATTGGGATCCCAATTATTTTTCTCCCTGCACATGTAGCAACAGAATGCAAATCACAGGAATGCACACCAACATGAAGAAATAACCTCCTTCTTAAACACGTCCTGGGTCTAAAGCACATTCTGCCTTCTCCAGTCCTATAAAATGAGAACTGCATGCAGAGCAATGACTCTCAAACAGCCACTATACACACAATTGCATTTAATTTCCCATATTTACTAAGTTAAAATGTGGATCAAAAGGCTCTCCAAAAGCGGCTCCCATTTAATTCTGTTTTTGATTGTGATAAAATACACATAACACAAAATTTACCATCTTAACCATTTTTAAGCATATAGTTCAGTATTAAATACATTCACATTAGGCAATCATCACCACCATCCACCTCCAGAACTCTTTTCATCTTGCAAAATTGAAAATCTGTACCCAATAACTAACTCCTTTTCCCCCTGTATTTCCCTCTTAATCAGAAAATTCTTGCTAAACAGAAGAACTTATTCTTTAAACGTGTGTAAGATTTCATTCTTACATAGGGTAAAACTAGAGCTATCTTTTTTTGTGATTTAATCATATTTAAACCCAGTTTATGCATTATGCTCAGGAAAGAAGTGCTATTTTCATCCAGAAAGTCATGTTGAGCCGTCACGTACCCACATGCCAACGTTGATGGGTGTTATGGACTGAGAGTTTGTGTCCTCCAAAAATTCATGTGTTGAAATCTAATCTAATCCCTAATGGGATGGCAGAGCCCTCACGAATTGGATTAGTGCCCTTATAAGAAGAGGCCAAACAGTTAGCTCGCCCTCTTTCCACCATGTGAGGAGACAACAAGGTTAGTCCATCCGGGCTGCTTAGAACACAGTACTGAAAACTGGATGACTTATAAACAACAGGAAATTGTTGAGCACACTGGCACTCTGATCCCAAACTTCACCTGCAGAACTCAAAACTAAAATTCCTGTTGTCCAAGCAAAGCCCTTCCAGTGCAACAGTGAGCAGGGTCAATACTGAGACAGGCCGGGTGGCGGGCGTTAGTCACTATGTGGCAACGAGCTTGCAAGAGGGTGTGGAGGCTCTATGAGCCTTGTAGCCAGCCCCGCCATACAGTGAAGCTCTGTGTCAGTCTTTCTCGTTTCCGAGCCGTTAGTTCCAGGGTGGAAACACATTAGAAAACCTTTCAAGCCACAAACCACATATCTTAGGGAGATGGCTAATTAGAATTCACCCTAAACTGTGACAGAATTAACAGACATTAAATAATCATTATTTATAATTGGGGAATCAAGTTACCAAAGAGAAAAAAGGCAAAGCTCAGACTGCCTTGGTTAATATTTAAATCGGAAAACTAAAAGGATAAGTAGTTCTTCAAATGACCAATAACTTATGTTCCTATAGTTAGTAACTTAGAAAGTTTGTTTTTATTTTTGTTTTTGTTTTTTTTTTTCTGGAGAAGTGATCTTAAAATTGTGATTGGGGTCTTTGTTCTTAAAAGAGCACACAAAAATGATTTCATCCACATGTAGCCAAAGTATAGGACACACAGTGTGTCCTGAGTTCTGGAATAGTGGCCAAGGGGTAATATAGCATTTACAGGGGAAAAAGAAATTTTCGTCTCTCTTTTCATAGCAAAGTATAGACCTGGAGGAATATTTTTAAAGAAAAGAAATGTCCTTAATATCTTTGTTTCTCTTTTTCTGTACCTTTTCCCCATCTTCTGGTACTTCTCTTATAAACCCTACAATACTTTCCAACTACCTTAATTTTACTCCTCTCCCAACTAGGTCCCCATCCTGGCCAGGCCAACCCCAAGGCCTATTCCTCAGGGCAGCTGACCACAAGAGATTCAAAGCAAATGGATCAAACAAATATACGGATGAAATAAGCCTTCATATTTTCTATTTTACTCTAAAATGATAGCTCTGCAATATTTGGCCTCAAAAAAAGTCAAAGAAACTGCGAGTAAGACATGAAAACATTCTCCTCTGATAGGCTAAAAATGTTACAAAAAGAATGGGACTATCCAGTATGAGAGGGTATGAGAGAATAATAACTTTCAAAAAACTCCAAGGCCGTGTAAACTGAGTACAGCCTCTTTGGAGGGCACTTTGGCTATACATGTATGAAGTCCAAAAAACAAAAAAAAGAAAGTATAGCATTGACCCAGCAAAAAAAACACTGCTGAGAACTACACAAAAGAAGTAATCGGGACACCTGGGTGGCGCAGTCGGTTAAGCGTCCGACTTCGGCCAGGTCACGATCTCGCGGTCCGGGAGTTCGAGCCCCGCGTCAGGCCTTGGGCTGATGGCTCAGAGCCTGGAGCCTGTTTCCGATTCTGTGTCTCCCTCTCTCTCTGCCCCTCCCCCGTTCATGCTCTGTCTCTCTCTGTCCTAAAAATAAATAAACGTTGAAAAAAAAAATAAAAAAAAAAAAAAAGTAATCAAAGATGTGCACCAAGAACAATGTGTATAAAGATGTTTAAGATGTCACTTTTTAAAACAGTGAAAAATCAGTAATTTACTAATTAATGTAAATGCCCAACCAGAGCAGATTGTTAAGTAAATAACGAACAGGACTTCAATACAATGTAATACGTGGATACCAATAAGTAGCACATCATAGAAACACATTTATTGGTATATAGAAAAGTTTCATCATCTGTTACTAAGTAAAAGGGAAGGGTAAACTAGAAAACATATATACTTGTAATCTTACATGTATAATTTTATATTTTAATCTTATATATATTTTATTATGTATGTATACCTATATAAAATAAAAATATTAGAAAGACATTCACAAAAATTCAGACCATGGTTAACTGCTTTCTTTTCCCTTTCTGCTTGTCTACAATTTTTAGGATTTCTGTACGAACCATAAAATTAACCTGACCATTCTATAATTACTTAAGAAAGGTTATTTTTTAAATTTAATGCAGAACACTAAAAGCAACAACATCAACAGCTCTGCTAGCAAAATGGCAAGAGGGAGTGGGAAGTAGAAGTTGTTGGGTATGAAGTATGGAGAGTTTGTAAGTGGGAGACTGTAGACTGTCTCTATGTGATATTAATATTTGGGATAACACTCTCCCCAAAATGCACACATACACTAACCTCAGTGAATATCTGTTGGGTTAAAAACAAATAAAATAAATATTTAATCTTTGAAAACACATTCCTACCAATATACAGTTCCACCTTTATAGTTTTCCCAAAATATTTGTTCCCTCTACTGTAAGAAATACTGTACATCTTGATGCTTTAGAACACTTGAAATCATGTAAATTATTCCCGGGGAATGTTTAAAAATTCATATTATTTACTCCTGAGAGACCATCATAACATCTTTCCAGATTGCACCAGACTATTCTGTGCAGCTAGGATTTTAATTTCTACGATGCAACAGCAATGCTTTGTACTAGGATCAATAAAAGGAAATGAACTACTGTGGTTTGTCTGCCTTTTACTAGACCACCCCCCAACACTTATTCACAGTCCTGAGTGTATCAAAACTCCATTTGTAAACTAAACTAGCTTGTCTGATACATAAACAAAGCTAAACCGTGTACAGTGCAAACCACACTCATGGCTTTTTCTCAGCACCACAGACAGATCTCTCCTCCCATGCCAGATCCCTAATCAGTGAAGAGATCAACAGGCCAGCAATGAACCAGGCTCTACAGAATCCAAGGTTTATACAGACCTTTGAAATAATTTCTTTTATAAACATTTTTCTCTCCTTCCTCCAGCAGTGGAGTTTATTAATTAGTACTATCTGCATTAAAAAAAAAAAAAGCTCTGGAGATAGATGCCCAAATTTTTCAATCAAATATTTTTTTTCATTCTGATCCCACAAAATCAGCCTTGGTATTGATTAATATCCTCCTTTTTCCTTCCTAATTTGTTTATTTACTCCTATTCTTTAATCTTTAAGATTATGACACCAACTTCTAAATTTACCATACTCTCCTTACTATGGGCTTAAGGTAACTATACAATTTGAATTTGGTATGTAAAAATTGTTGATGTATTAATTTTTTAAAACCCATCCGATTTGTGAATTGCATAACTGACCGAGCAAGTGATGGCTGGGCTAAGAATACCTGGAACCAATGCTTAGAAATCCTAGACAAACATAAATACTTTTAAACATCTACATAAGCAGTATATAAGTAAAAATGGAATATTTTCAAACTTTGGGATCACTCCAATGTCTGTAAACCTGTCATGTTTTCAATAGCTACCTTCTATTAAAAGCCTACTCTATGCAAGGTGTTGCCCTACTCTGCAAGTTTCTTTTGGTTAAGTGGGGCCCTACTGGAGTTCCTCTCCTGGTGTAGACAGATGACTTAGCTGATCTGTGAGCCTCCTTCTTCCTTCCTTCTTTCCTTGGAGTAAACTGTCCACAGGGCACCAAGGTCTTCTATGCTTCTCCACACCTTCACCTATAGTGCATGTGGAACTTTATAGGTAATTCCAGGCACAGTGCCAGGGGGCCCACTTACTCACAGATCGGAGCCTAGAACTGTGACATTTTGGTTCTCCTTCTACAGGTTCTTTCACCTTATTTCTCAATTAGTTCAGAACCTAGGTAGGAGAGTGAGTGTGGCTATTTGGAGAGGAAAGGGGATTTTTCAAAGTCCCCAACATCTTGAGCATTCTGCCAACAGTGTTAAAATGGGCAAAATACATTTGGAGGAATTAAGGTTAAGGGTGTGTGGCTTTGAACTTCACTGCTTTACTAAGCATGGGCCATAACCATTTTTAACTGTAGCAGCTTGCAAAGCTTGTACTGGGCCATGGGACTGGAAATTACAGTGTGCAGCTACCTTTTAGCTGTTATGGCAACGCTGGGTAAAGACCAGATGAATTGTGTACATTATCTCGAATTTTCACAACAATCTTATTATATTTCAGCAAATCTTAAAATGCCCAAATGTAAGACACATCACAATTTTACGTAATCAAAAGAAACAAAGGGGGAGAAACACTGCCAACTTAACTGTAACATGTTCATTGTAAGACACATCCAAGTTTTAGAAATGTTAAAATGTGAAGAAAATCAATGAGTCTCACTCTCAATGAACTATAGTAGTAACATCATTTTTATTCAAGGAAACTGAGGCTCAAAAAGAGTGAATTGTCTTTGTCTGATCACACACATAGAAAATGGCAAAGTCAGGGTTCAACCCACCCATTTGGATCCAAAATGCACATTCGTCCAACTCTAACACATGGCCCAGGGTACCCTATAATTTTTAGGTAGATTACTTGTTTCAAACTGTAAGCAATAATTAAGCATTATTTGTAGATCCCTGCAGACTCAGCACTTTGCTCAGCCCTCAGGAGACCCAAATAATGTGAAATCAGGGCTCTTCCCTCATGGAACTTTCAATCATCTCTTTTGATGATTCAAGAAAGATACATAAACTTTAGGAATAGCTTCTTAAAAGCATGTTTAAGTGCTGAAATACATAGCATCGACTAAAATGCTATAGGTCTTTAGAGTAGAATCAGTTCAGAGGCGGTGAAAAGAACCCAAGGAATAAGGGGGGAGATGAGAATGAAAGAAAGCACCCCACTTCTGAGTCAGGATTCAGTCACCTGAAAGGGAATCTAGAATAAAAACTGCCACTCACTGGGCACCTACTAGGCTTGTGCCAGAGTTCTCGCAGCTCTTCAAAACACACCACATCCTCTCCTGCTTCTGAGTTTAAACACACGCTATTCCTCCTGCCCAGATCAGTCTTTCTCTGGCTCTGCACCTGGTTACCTTTTCTTTGTCCTTCACATCGACCTTCAGCACCGTGTCCTCTGTGAAGTTGTCCTCTGTGAAGACCCAGCTGGGTTCCCTGGCTAAATGCTAAATGACCCATCTCTTCTCATAAATGCTTCGCAGCCCTGTAATTATTTGTAATTATTTACTTCAAAGTTCATAACCGTTATACTTACACATCCATTAGACCTGATCATTCCATGATGGCAGGGACTTCCAGTGTGCTTACCATTCTACCCCCACGACTAACACATAACATGAACCCAATACGGTGACCCACAGTACCCTGACTGAGCATTCACAAGCCTTATCTCATTTAATCCCCACTACATTGTAAGGTAGGTACCATAATTTCTCCCGTTTTACCAAATGAAGACAGTGGGACTTGAAGAGGTCAATTAACCCATGTCCCACAGCAGAGAAGTCAACGTCCAGCCAGATGTGCCTCACACCAAAGGCATGTTGTTAACCATTAAGCCATGCCCTCCTCCTGCTCAAAAGCAAAAGCTTGGAGGCAGGAATAAAATGGCATTTCATGGTACGGAGACACTTACCTGGCTACAACAGACAATGAATATGGAACAGATTCACATTAAACATGTACCGAGGACCTATCATATGCCAAGCAATAGGCTGAGCACCTCTGACATGTGTTATCTTATTTATTCTCACAATTACACTAAGGTTTGGATTTAGTATCTTTGCAATGGAGAAACAGACTCAGACAGTCTAAGAAACATGCCCACCCACACAGCTGGTAAGCAGAAAAGCCAATGTAGTGAGCTGTAAGTTTTGACAACCATGTACCCACAAGGGATTTTAGAGAATTTGGAAGCATGCTTTTTGAAAGAAAAAAAAATTCCTGACCCTGTTTCCCAAGCTAAGCACCAACTGTCTTTGGCCAATTGACATTGACAAATGTCAATTTCTAACAACTTTTTCTGACCAACTCTGATCTTTAATTAAGAGGTTTTGACAAAGGCCTGAAAATTTAACTGAAACACTAATGGACACTGCCATAATTGAACAGCATTTAGAAAAGGCAAACCAATAGAAATTCACAGACTCAGCGTTAGGCACTATGCTAAACTGGCATCTGTACAGACTCTGTCCAAATCAAGGGGTGGCCCTTCAAGGCAAATCATGTGGCTCATTGCTGGGGCAAGCCAGAGTTGGAAGAGCCAAATTACAGATCAGCCCCTCAGTAAAATTGAATTTGACACCTCTTTCCTCAGGAGATTGGGAATTATCTTCCCAACATGCACTTTAGAACATCAATGTCAGCCCATCTGCTATAGAAATTTAGATCTCAATACAGTATGTAAAGCATCTTTCTGCTGTGGTCATTAGCAGAGAGAAAAGCCTCCAAAGGTCCCATCATTAAATGAAGACCCACAGCATCTGTTCCAGCCTCTAGGGAACCTGTCATTTGTTCTGCAGCTCTTGGTGAAGGACTGAGGGGAGGTGGCTGGCAAGAGGCAGTGTGACGGACGGTCAGAAGTCCTAGATGCTGGCCCCATTCTGCTGTTCCTAGCTCCGTGACTTTGGTCAAATAAAAAAAAAAAACCAAAATCTCAGGATTGCAAATAGTTAAGGTCTGTTTGCTCAGACACTTTACCAGTATTTGAATCCTTTTAATAACCTCACTACTAAGTGCTGATTTCATTTATGCTTTACACTCAGGTGATAGAGAAATCATGATTTCCATTCCCTCTCTAGTGCTCTATAGCTTCAGAGAACCTTGGAGAAGGAATTATGACCCAAGCATTGGAGGTTGAAGAGAACCTGAAACCTGAAAAACAACTAACTCTTAACAATACTGGAGAATAGGAAGAGGGCACTAGACCATCTTTATGGAAAGATTTATCAATTATTCATCAAGGTTAAGTAGTCCTGTAAAGTCCCAAAAACTAAAAAGTAAAAGAGGAGTCCTTGACACAAGTGGCTTTCCTGTAGAATGAAAAGAAAGCTCTTAAAATGTTTTCTGCACAAGGTCTGGCCACAGAGAAAAAGATACATAAAGTATATAGCGTACATATAACAAATAAAATTGATTATATAGCAATGCTACTTTAATTGTGGTTGTGAACTGGTGAAGGTCTACAAATTGTTATCAGGCTGCAAAGAGATGGGAGCTTACACCAGATATATAAATCAGCTTTGTCACAAAGCATGTTGTTTGCTCTGGTTGACTTTGTGTGTGCTTGCGTGCATACCAAGATTTTCTCAGTAAAGGAAGCAGTGTATCGATCTACCTTGTGATGCGAGCCCCCTACGTTGGCCCAAATGGTAATAAACAGCTCACAGACTGGCTGCTTCGTGGAGCACTGTTTAAGAGTAAGAGGGATGGCATTTCCCAATGGGACTCTAATGAACCTGTGACAGCTCTAACTCCCCAAAACTGCCAAGAACAGGCACATCCACTATCATATTCAGGGGCTGATGAACTGTCTCACCTAGACTACTGTAGAGCCTCGACAGGTCTCCCTGACTTCAAACTATTCTGACATGCACCCAAACCAGCCTCACACTGCTGCTACAGGAATCTTTTTGGAACATATCTAAACACCCACTCCTCTGCTCAAAATCCTCTGAGAGGTCCCCAAGTGCCTACTGTAGTAGCGTTAGCCTTTTGAGTTTAATCACCAACCGTTCTCTGCCACCCCTCAATCCCTGGGATTATTAGTCACTCCCAAAACACATACACTTTCGTCCATCTGTGCTTTAAACTCACATTGTCTCCTTTACTTGGAACCCTCTTTCCCTTCGATCCACCTATAAACTCCTCTTCCTCCTTTAACAGCCAGTTCAGAAAGCACCTGCTCTAGAAGTCTCATCAACTCTCCCAGAAAGAACTACATACTAAGACCCTCTGTGGGAAGCAGTTTAGTGCCATGATAACAGGGCAGGCTCTGGAACTTGACTCCACAACTGTCTGTATAACCTTGGGCAAGCTATTTAACATCTCTGTACTTCAATTTCCCTGTTTTCTCCAACATATTATAAGCTTTGAAAGGTAGACGTTTGGGGTGCCTGGGTGGCTCAGTCAGTTAAGCATTTGACTCTTGGTTTTGGCTCAGGTCATGATCTCACAGTTCATGAGATCTAGCCCCTCATTGGGGTCTATGCTGAGGGTGTGGACTCTGCCTGGGATTCTCTCTCTCCCTCTTTTATTGCCTCTCTCCTTCTCTTTCTCTCTCTCAAAATAAATAAACTTTTTTTAAAAGTCGACATTTCATGGGTTTTATTTATCCCTTCATCTCTGTATTTAGCACTGTGTCTGGCACACGGAAGGCACTAAACAAAATGGGTTGTGCAATAAAATGCAGAAAGCTACAGATGGGGGACGCCAGACACAGGCTGACTCCAGGCACTGTCCATGGCTCAGAAAAGAACTCCAGGCCTAAATCCACCAACCTAACCCACCACAACTACAGAAAGAGCCACCACCTTCGACTCAGACTATTGTACTCTCTGTCCCCTGGGAAGTGTCTGTACTTTCTCGTCTTCACTCTTGTTCCCTGAAAACGAGGAAAAGAAACAGCCTCCCCTTCCATTATGACTCATCCCTGCTCAAACCACATAGGAGGCGGAAACGGTGGTAGGACCCCTGTACGAGCCGACAAAGGGCCTTGCTAGGGTTCCGGACTCAGCCACTCAACAGCTTCGTGATCTTGGGCAAACTCATAAACATCATCCTATTTCCTCGTCCATACTATGTGGACACCGTTTCTCCCCAGTTGTTAAGGAGAATAAGCAGGCAACACAAGAGTATATAGTTTACATTATAAAGCACTAGGTAAATATCAAGAGCTATTATTAGATACTAGTGAAAGCTACTAATTATCAGGTACTTACTGACTCACTGGCAGGCACTGTGCTAAGTGCTTTGTAAGTTATCTTATTTAATCCTCATAAGCAATGCAGAAGCTACTATTATTCCAGCACTAATTAAGGTACCTGTAAGCAAGAAGGACTGATTTTGCCTGGCTTAAGCTGTTGTTTTGTTTTAATAAGAAGACGGTAGAGAAGAAGAAGTGGGGAATGAGTTTTGTTTGTTTTTTTGTTTTTTTAAGATACTGGAGTTGTTCAACGAACTAATCAATCCGTAAGCATCCAGGCCAGGCTGGCTGAGGACCAAGGGCAATCCCCAAAAATTGCAGCAGCAGGAATTGATGTACCTACTCTCCAGACTGTAGCTATGATGGTATCTCAACATCGAGGGTCCCTTCCCTGTTTTTCAAATGTCTAGGCTAGCGAAGCTAACTAGACTGACTCAATCAGTTATTGTGGCCAGGGAGCAGAACTACGTTGCACAGATCCCCCACCACTGCTGAGAAGGGGGAATTATTTAGTAAGCCAGCATGACACTATTAAGGAGGCCTACTATGCTCCATTTTATAAGTGAAGACTCTGATTTTTGAATTTGTTTTAAGTTTACTTATTTATTTTGAGAGAGAGAGAGCATGAGTGGGGTAGGGGCAGAGACAGAGAAAGAGAGAGAGAATTCCAAGCAGGCTCCATGCCATCAGTGCAGAGCCTGATGCAGGACTCAAACTCACAAACCCGTGAGATCATGATCTGAGCTGAGATCAAGAGTTAGATGCTTAACCGACTGAGCTACCCAGCTTCCCCAAGACTCTGATTTTTGAGCTCATGTTTGCCCAAGGTCCTGTGGCTTGGAATTGGTGGAGCCAGGAGTCAAAACAAGTCAGAGCAAGAATTCTGAAACTCCTCACTGCCTATTTTCCCACAAAATGGGTCTAGGAAATAGCCTCATGAATATTTTCACTAAGTTGTCAAAAATAAATAAGGATTCCTTCTCCATCACCTTCAGTGACCATCTAGGCTAGGTGGTTATGCGCCAGCCTCCGTAGCCAACCCACCAAGACTTCAATCCTGCCTCCTCTGTTTTTTAGCTATGTGACTTTGAACAGGTTGCACGACTTCTTTGGGCCTCTTTGGGGGCTTCTATGAGGATTCAGTGTAATAATATACGTAAAGCATTTAAACCCATGCGTGGGCAAAAGATCTAGAATGGCAGACATCATACTGAAGAGCAACAAAGTTAGAGGAATCACACCAACTGACTTCAAAATTTACAATAAAGCTACAGTAATTAAAACAGCATGATATTGATGAAAGAACAGACATTAGATCAAGGGAACAGAATAGATGGTCTAGAAACAGATCCACACAATTTGAGTCAAGTGATCTTTGACAAAGGAGCAAAAGCAATTCAATGGAGAAAAGACTGTCTTTTCAACAAATGGTGCTGGAACAACTGGATGTCCAAATGTGAAATAAAAAGGAGGAGGGAGGGGGAGGGGAAGGGAGAGAGGGAAGAGGAAGCTGGGGGGGGGGGGACAGGAAGAAGAAGAGGAAGAGGAGGAAGGGGAGGAGGAAGAGGAAGGGGAGGGGGAGGAGGAGGAGGAGGAAGAAAGGGGAGGGGGAGGGGGGAGAGGAGGAAGAGGAAGGGGAGGAGAAGGAGAGGGAGGAGGAAGAGGAAGAAGAGGAGGAAGAGGAAGAAGAGGAGGAAGAGGAGGAGAGAGGGAGGAGGAAGAGGAGGAAGAGGAGGAAGAGGAGGAAGAGGAGGAAGGGGAGGAGGAAGAGGAGGAAGAGGAGGAAGAGGAGGAAGGGGAGGAGGAGGAGGGGGAGGAAAGAAGAGGAAGAGGAGGAGGAAGAGGAGGAAGGAGAGGAGGAGGAGGGGGAGGAGGAAGAGGAGGAAGAGGAGGAAGGAGAGGAGGAAGAGGAAGGGGAGGGGGAGGAGGAGGAGGAGGAAGAGGAAGAAGAGGAGGAAGAGGAGAAGCAGCAGCAGCAGCTAAACACAGACTTCACGGGGCGCCTGGGTGGCTCAGTCGGTTAAGCAGCCGACTTCAGCTCAGGTCATGATCTCGCGGTCCATGAGTTCAAGCCCCATGTCGGGCTCAGTGCTGACAGCTCAGAGCCTGGAGCCTGTTTCAGATTCTGTGTCTCCCTCTCTCTGACCCTCCCCCATTCATGCTCTGTCTCTCTCTCTCTCAAAAATAAATAAACATTAAAAAATTTTTTAATAAAAAAATAAAAATAAACAAACACAGACTTCACATTGCTCACAAAAATTAATTCAAAATGGATCACAAACCTAAATATAAAATGCAGAACTATAAAACTTGTAGAGAAGAACAAAGGAAAAAATCTAGGTTATCATGGGTTTGGAGATTAGTTTTTAGAGACAACACCAAAAGCATGACCTAAGCTAGACTTTATTAAAATTAAAAATGCCTGCTCTAGGGGCACCTGGGTGGCTCAGCGGTTAATCCGACTCTTGATTTTGGCTCAAGTCATGATCTCACAGTTCATGAGTTCAAGCCCCGAGTCAGGCTCTGCACTGACAGCACAGAGTCTGCTTAGGATTCTCCCTCTCTGCCCCTCTCCTACTCGTGTTCTCTCTCTCTCAAAATAAATAAATAAACTTAAAAAAAAATAAATTAAATAAATAAAAATGCCTGTTCTGCAAAAGACACTGTTAAAAGAATAAAAAGATAACCCACGGAAGGCTGCAACTATTTGTAAACATGTATCTGACAAAGGACTTGTATCCAAAGAACACATAAAACTTAACAAGAAAGCCCAGTTGAAAATGGATGAAAGATCGGAGCAGAGATTTCACCAAAAAAAAAGATATATAGATAGGAAATAAGAATATGAAAAAACATTTAACATCATTTGTTATTAGGAAATTACAAAATAAAACATCAATGAGATACCACTTCATACACATTAAATGGTGAAAATAAGGGGAAAAAATGACAATGACAGTTGCTGGAGAGGAAACAGGGCAACAGTAACTCTCATCCTTCACTGGTAGGAATGCAGATGGTACACCCAACTTGGAACACAGATTGATGATTTCTTACAAAGGTAAATAAATAAGTCTTAGTACACAATCCAGCAATCTCACTCCTAGGTATTTACCCACCTGATTTCAGAACTATGTCCACACCAAAACCTGAATGCAAATGTTATAGCAGCTTTATTCATACTTGCTAGAAAATTGGAAACAATCAAGATGTCCTTAAATGGGTGAATGAACAAACAAGCTGGAGTATATTCATACAATGGAATATTATTTAATAATAAAAGGAAATGAGCTATCAAGCCATGAAAAGACATCAGTAAGTCTTAAATGTGTATTGCTAAGTGAGAGAAATCAATCTGAAAAGGCTACATACTGTATTATTGCAATTATATGACATTTTTGAAAAGGCAAAACTATAGAGACAGTTAAAGAGTCAGTAGTTTCTAGAGGCTGGGAGAGGATTAAATAAATGAATACGTGAAACAGAAATTTTAGCATAATGTTTAATATACACAAACTTAGAAGAATCATTTAGAAAATCAGGAGGATCTCAGGATGAAATGCAGAATGTGACAAAGCAATCCAACTGTATTAAAAATATATGAAACAACCTTACTAAAGAGTGAAGAAAGGGGCACCCGGGTGGGTCGGTCAGTTGAGCATCTGACTTCAGCTCAGGTCATGATCTCATGGTTCATGGGTTCAAGCCCCACATTGGGCTCTCTGCTGTCAGCTCAGAGCCAGCTTCAGATCCTCTGTCTCCCTCTCTCTGCCCCTCCTCCGCTTGCACTCTCTCAAAAATAAATAAAACATTAAAAAAAAAGAGTGAAGAAAATAGGTACTACCTAATGACTTTAGAAATGCAGAGACTGTAAAAGTAAAGGCAAAAGAAACCGTACATAAGCAACATACTCTAGTTGATGAAGCTATTTCCATAGGGATATGGGTTAACAATTTGGATGGTGGTATACATGTGTACTGGACTGAACGATTAAGTAAACGCATGGCAAATGGAGTGAAGTTCATCACTGCCGGAGCAAGAGCTTTACTGATAAGCCAGGGGAGAAAGCTAGAATTGTTCATGTGGTAATTGATCAGAGTTGAAGATATCAGTATGAACTCATGTTTAGCTTATTACAGATACAGATGGTTAGATGTAAATATAGTTATAGACTAGTGTACACACATATATTTCCCAGCTCTGACAGCTGAGAGGGCCTATAAGCAACAGCACCCTTGTAGCAACAAGCACACCCAGAGCCCAGACCTTGGTTTCTAATACCGTCCTCCAATAAAAGAAACCAGGGATCCTTGGAGAAATGACTGATTGTAGGAATGCGTCAGGAGACATACGAGATGAGCCTTGAAAACCTTGTAGTTCCAGAAAATAAGACAGTGCTCAAAGAAAACAACGGCAACAAAACTCACAATGATGGAGGAATGTTAAAGGGACACAAGACCCAAGTGAAAGAGCTCCCAGTGTCCAAATCTGAAAAAATTTGAGCAAACAAAATTAAGCAGTATTCTATTACTGGGAGTACAAAATAAATCTCCATGAATCCACATTGGTATAAGTAATTGAATAAATATATGAGCCAAAAGAGACAAATCTCCTGTGCATAATTACAAAAAAATTGTGTAGATACTCTGCTTTCAAGGGGGTGAAGCATATCTTCTTACTCCTTAAGTGTGGGTAGTATAGAATGAGTTTCTTTCAAGAGCATATTATGGATACAGGGGAGGGTCATAACTCACAGGGAGGAAACCTGCCAAACACTACTTCAGCTAGGTAATAAAGGTCAGCATCAACCATGATAAGTCATGTGTTTGTTTTGTTTATTTGTTTATGAGAGAGAGAGAGAGAGAGAGAGCGAACGTTGGGAAAGGGCAGAGAGAGAGGGAGAGAGAGAATCCCCAAAGCAGGCTCCATGCTTGACACGGGACCTGATGTGGGGCTCAATCTTAGGACTGCGAGATCACAATGAGAGCCGATACCAAGAGTTGGATGCTTAGCCAACTGAACCACTAAGGCGCCCCAATAAGTTATGCTGACAGTACGTGCCCTTGAAATGATGTGATGACAATGTCACTTTATTTCTGCGGTCTTCCTCTCAAAAATCCATAACCCCATTCTAATCATGAGAAAACCTCAGAAAAACTTCAGTAAAGAGACATTCTACAAAACACCTCACCAATGTTCCTCAAAATTGCCAAGGTCATCAAAACCAAGGCAAGCCTGAGAAACAGCCACAGGCAAGAGGATCTTGAGGAGATGTGAGAACTAATGTAATGTGGTACCTTGGATGGATGCTACAACAGAAAAAGGACATTAGGTCAAAACTTCAAAAATCTGTATAAAGCACAGACTTTAGTTAATAATAATGTATCAGTATTGGTTCAGGAATTGTAACAAATGTGCCATATTAATGTAAGATGTTAATAATAGAGGAAGCTAGATGTAGGACATATAGGAACTCTGTGTACTATCTTCACAGGTTTTCTGTAAATCTAAAACATAAAGTTCATCAAAATAAACAAAAATAAGCCATACCTGGAACCCAGTCATGGTATATAATTATTAGCTACAGTGACACATAGGTTCACAGGCTCAGAAAATAAGGTGTCACTATACTGGTCACCAAGCAACAACCACTCCCAAACCCTGTACGTCATACCAGGAAGAACACAGCCAGTAGCTCTCAGAGTTAACACTGGCCACCTTCTAGGAAAGAGAAACTCCTCCATTCCCACAATTAAAAGGCAGGTCATCTCACACATCCTCCAAAGCCAACAAAATAAAAAAATCAATCAATCAATCAAAAGACTGGTAGAAATGTAAATATTTCAATGAAGAATGCTTTGTAATCGGAAGGAACTTCTGACCAAAGGTCAAGGAGCTGACCCCACACAGTGGCTGCCGGATGACCTAGAAACCCCAGAAGTCAGAATGGTGGTTTTGTTAAATGGTAGCTCTGCTGATGCATGGAGAGTGGAATACGGCTGATCTGCAGCCACACTTAAACCGCGTTACACGGGCAAAGGGGAAGAGCAGACTGGATGAGCAGCACTTCAAAGGTGCATGCTGCTCCAGGAAGTGTAAAAAAGCCCCAGGGTTACAATCACATCTCATTAATGAAATACAAATAAGCAGGGACTGTGCATAATTTACAACAGGAGTTTCCAGACACGAATCTTCCCCATGCCTGGCTGCGCAGGAGGGTGTTGTGATGTTCATAACACACCTTGAGAGTGGAAGCTGAGACACAAAGCGGCCTCTTCAAGGCAGTGAGCTTCTGGGGACTCCAAGAAGCAACCCGAGTTCTTCCCAGGTACTATTGCTTTAAGAGTGACGACACTGCCCTCTAGTGGGAGAGAAAGGGCCCTGCACGCAGGGTGTAAACCTGTGGCCGCTACCTCGCTGAGCCGGTCACTACAGGTTTAGTTCATGCACAGTATACTTTGTTCCTGCTTCCTGCTTTCTCCTTTTCATAATCCTAGCGGTGTTGCAAAAGAACTGTCCACCCACAGAGTACAAGAAAATTCCTAGAGGAAAAGAACAGATCCATTTTCAGGCAGACCAGACCAGGTTCAGCTTTACTTCTCTTCTGATTAGCGTCGGCCTGGGTTTATAGCTCATTCTCAACACTGAAAATGCCACTCTGACTGCAGACCACAGAGTTGACCTCTCTTCACCACTAACACAGATCGAGCCAACTCACCAAGCCAGCCATAAAGGTGTTAAAGAAACACACCCAACTGGAAAATGTCGCCCGTTTCCAAGAGGCCCACCTTTGGATAAACGCCAAAAAGGAGATTTCCTGATTTCAACAGACCATTCACTCAAACCCAGCAGCCCAGAGCATCATCTCTGGCATGGAAAAGTGAGAAGCAAAGGGGCTCAGAGTCAATGGTCTGGTACACAATATGACTGTCCCCATTTAGGTCACCTCATTAGAAGGCAAAATAAAGTCAAAGAAAACTGTGTTTATTGTTTTAAGCAAAATATTTTTTTAAAAAGGGTTAGCAACACAGGGATGCCTGTTTGGCTCAGTTGGTCAAGCGTCTGACTCTTGATTTCAGCTCAGGTCTTATGGTTCATAAGTTCGAGCTCTGTGTTGGGCTCTGTGTTGACAGTGCAAAACTTACTTGGGATTATCTCTCTCTCTCTCTCTCTCTCTCTCTCTCTCTCTCTCTATCTCTCTTTCTGCCCCTCCCCTGCTTGCTCCCTCTTAAAATAAATAAAATTTTAAAAAATCAAAATAAAATAATAAAAGTTACCAACGCAGAACTATACCAACAACAAAACACAGAAAAGTCTGACTTGAAGAAGGAGGAATGGACCACCTTCCCTGGACTCTTTCCATGTTTTTTTGTTTTAATTTTTTAATTTGTTTTTGAGAGAGAGCAAGCAAGAGAGCATGAGCAGGGGAGGGGCAGAGAGAAAGGGAAAGAGAGAGAACCCCAAGCAGGCTCCACACTCTCAGCGTGAAGCCTGATGCTGGGCTTGAACTCAGGAACCGTGAGATCATGATCTGAGCCAAAGCCAAGAGTTGGATGCTTAACCGACTGAGCCATCCAGGTGTCCCTCTCATTCCATGTTTTATTGAAGTGAATGAGGAATATGCCTGATGGAAATCCCCTCCCACAAACAGGTTTGTTAGCCTGGAGCAGCCATTCGCTCTAACAGGCATGCACAGGCAGGTGAGGCCCTGAGGTGGGAGCAGTTCCAGGGGCTGATCTGTCTCCCAGGGACTCACAGGTACTCTCTAGCCAGCCCGTATGTATTTGGAGCCCTGGGGAAGCAGGGATGGAGTAACTGGCTTCATTGAAGTTATTCTGGCAGCAAAAAGGGAAGGACAGGAGGAGCGCATTATCAGTGTCCTCCAAGTACAGGCAAATGACATGCAAATGAGCAATGCCCACAAGTAAAAAAATCTCCACAACTGAATTCAAAGGGATGCAAATTAAAGCAAAGATGCCATATCATCTTCCACCTATCAGATTCACAAAATAAAAAAGAATAACACATCCATTACTGAAGAAGATCTAAGGAAAGAGACACCAGAAACCACTATGAAAGGAAGTATAAAAATGTTTTCCCCTTTTCTGGAAACCAGATGCATCCCCGTAAAAATGTGCACACCTCAGGGCACCTGGATGGCTCAGTCGGTTAAGCATCTGACTCTTGATTTTAACTCCGGTCATGATCTCATGGTTTGTGGGTTCAAGGCCCACATCAGGTTCCATGCTGACAGTACAGAGCCTGCTTGGGATTCTTTCTCTCCCTCTCTCTCTGCCCCTACCCCACTCTCTCTGTCTCAAAATAAATAAATAAACTTTTTTTTTTAAGTGCACACTTTAAAACCCAGCAATTCCCTTCTGGGAATTCTAAAGAAAAATTTGGGTAACCTTTTCCAGTATAAAGATCTTTTTCTCAAAAGTTTATGAATGATCACATAATAGGACTTAAACTTTTGGGTTCTTGTAAATAAGAAAATGAAGACACAAATCAACTGCCCAAATGCATCCAGGAATTAGGGGACATGAACTGATGAAACCTCTGGGTCTTTTCTTCACTCCTCCAGTGGACATGGTCTCTGGCTCATCCATGATTGAAAACTTCTGTGCAAAGCTCAGAATAATTTGTCACGTTTCTAGCTCATTTCAGGAGCCTGGAGTCATGCGCAGGCATTTTGTTTCCAATGTAAATGTTTCTGGTCTGCTGGGGTCTTTGTTCTTGCTGGCGGCCACAGTCCACATCTTCAACAGATGTGTCCTCCTTGGCATAGGCTGGTTAAAGCCTCAGGCTCAGCCTTGAGAATCGCACAGATGCTTCCCTCTTGGCATTACCAAAGGCTTGGGGGCATTTCAGAATCTAAGAGAGCCCATCCTCACCCAGGGAGGTGCTTGATAAACAAGCCAGACCTTTTCATCCAGAGGAGCTCCACAAACGTGTGATGTGCAAAAGTCACGTGCCTCATCCCACCTGGCGGGTCTGTGATAAACATTTGTACCACATCTTAAATAACCTGGACAGTAATGAGCCATTGTTAAGGCGATGGCTGTCGGGCTCTTCTAGAATGGATCAGCCGTGCCCTTGGAAAAGCAAAAAGCTAGAAGACCAAGTAAACACTGAAGACATGACAATGACAAAAAGACATGAATAATAAATGCCTTCAAAAATATGATCTTCCTGGGAGACTTTATTTACACATTCAGCCTTTTTTTTTTCTTTGCTCTTTCTCTGGCTCTCAAAGAGGACTTAATCCTTCTGACAATTTTTCACTCAGAAAAAGACTAACAAACCCCACTGGGGAGGGAAATAGTGTTCCATTAATCGGGTGCAGCATGCCTCATGAATCATTACAGATATAAATTTCTGCCTCGAGTAGCCAAGTAGAAGGAACACTAAAGTAGGAGTCAGGACACCTAGATTCTCATGACCTTGAATATCAAAAACTGGCTCTGTGACCTCGCGGGTCAGTTGCCCTTCTGAGTTCTGAATTCATTCTCTACGTAAAAGAAACAAAACACACGTGGGATCCTTTAGAAGATGAAGATAGGACAAGAGATGGAGCAGGGCTCCCGGTGTCCCATCACATCCCCGCAGCCTTGATTATTTCAGAGCCCATGGACCTGACCTCCAACAGCCAGCCCCTGAGGCTCTCTGGCCAGCAGATCTACATGCCAGATTTGTAGTGGGATTAAGCGCCAATTGCCACAGGGACCGCTAGCTTGGCAACACGACCTTTGCCTTCCTCCCCTGTCTCGTTCCCCAGTCCCTCACCAGTATTTCCTGGGATCATGTCTCATATAAATTATGTGCCCTGGAATCTCGGGGTCTGCTTCTGTGGGAACTCAAACTAGGACAGGAGGTCATGTGCCTTTCTACCAGGGCCTTACAGTCTTTTTAAACAGCCCATCCTTATATGGCTAATCCTTCCTTGTGATGTAGGGAGTAGGCAATTTTCTCCAGGAGGCTGACTGGAGTGTAAACTTTTGAAAGTGACACAGCTTGGCGTTCGTATCTCCCTGCTAACATCTCAGGGCAGTTCCTGATGGTTCCTCCTGATTCCTAGAATCACCAGCAAAGGCAGAGGCAGTGATCGAAATGCATCTCCCCTTTCCACATCAGAACTTAGGGCCACGACCCCACTTCCTGTACGATAGGGTTTACCAATGTGCTACTGTACACTTCGAAAAGGGCTCAAACGTTGCCTGGGTGGATCAGTCGGTTGAGCATCAGACACTTGGTTTCAGCTCAGGGCATGATCTCATAGTTCATTAGTTCAAGCCCCACATCAGGCTCACACAAAGCCTGCTTGGGGTTCTCTCTCTGCCCCCTCCCCCACTCATGCCGTCTCTGTCTCTCTCAAATTAAATAAACTTTGAAAGGAAAGAAGGAAGGAATGAAGGAAGGGAGGGAAAGAAAGAAAGAAAGAAAGAAAGAAAGAAAGAAAGAAAGAAAGAAAGAAACAGGCTTAAACGCCAGGATCGTCAGGATGTGAAGCAGGCAGAGTGGGAGTTGTGCAAGAAGATTCAAGCCCCTGCCGCTGCTTTTCAGAGTTCACGTGGCTGAAAGACCAGGGCTACAGCCTGGCAAATGACAAAGGTGCAAAAAGGCCCAGCCCCACGGAGACCCAGACAACCTCTGGCTTGGCAGAAACAGGGTCAACTGCAGCCAAGACCCGCTGAAGTCGCCACTTCTGGGTCCGAGCCTGCTGCACACACAAGCTACCTGTGAGCATCTCCGGAGGAACCTCAGCACCCGGTGTGAGGTGCTGTCATGGTCAGCATCCAGGTAGAACAGGTGGGGACCCCGCAGTGAGTGCACGCGGTCTCTGCCTCTGGTGGTGTTGCACTGGGCCCGCTCTGCCCGGGCCAGGCTCCCAGTGGACCTGCTGGACCCTGCTCAAGCAGCTCTGCTCTCCATGGCAGACTGCAAGACACAGCCCCCTTCCACAGAAAACCTGAGATCACAAAGAGGTGAAGAAGGGAGAATATGCTAACACGTAAAGGAAATATCAGGACAAGAGATGTGAATGATCGAAAGGAAAAAGGCAATTAGGAGGGAACAGAGTCTGCCTAGACGCAGACGAGATGAAACTGCCACGCGCACGGATCTCCTATCACCAAAGGACGAGCAGACCTGATTTATCACTGTGGGCTTTACGGACACCTTAATGAAGACGGTGAGCAGGAATAAAAGAGAAAAGGTGAAAGGAAAGTTGACATCAACTTAAAAGAAATGCGCCCTTCACACCAAAGCACTCAACGTAAAAGCCAGCCCACCAGGGCGGTGATGGGCAAAGATGCCCTAATAGGTAATATAAAGAGGCTCTTAAATGTGGATGGAAAAGGTGACCTTCAGTCCTAGAAGATCTTCGAGATAATCTCTCCTAGTCGCCTCATCCTGTAGAGGAGGCAGGGCAATCCAGAAACGTGCAAGCTTTACCTGCGTCACACTGAAGAAGCCGCCACTCTAACAGAGCTCTTCCCAGCTAGTGGAGAGAACAAACTCAGGTCATCTTCATGCTGTAGGGAGGACCCCTGTATTTAAGAATGTCACCATATCATCCAGGAAATGTCACCCAACACACCAAATGCCTCCTAAAAGTCCTCCTTTGTTTACAGGTCTGCTTATAAACTAATAGGAGATGCCAGGCTCCCAGGGAACATCCTCCTCTCTACTGCAATAGAGAGTGACCTTCAGGTATGAACCTTTTTTTTTTTTTTAACATTTATTCAGTTTTGATAGAGAGACAGGGAGACAGAGACAGAGACAGAAACAGAAACAGAGAGAGACAGAGTGCAAGCAGGGGAGGGGCAGACAGAGAGGGTGACAAAGAATCTGAAGCAGGCTCCAGGCTCTGAGCCATCAGCACAGAGGCCGATTGCAGGGCTCAAACTCATGAACCGTGACATCATGACCTGAGCTGAAGTTGGACGCCTAAAGCGACTGAGCCACCCAGGCGCCCCAAGTCTTTTCTTTTAAATGTCTGGACCTGGCAGACTGAGACTGACAACAACCTGCTCCTCACTTTACTTAGCTGAATGGCTTCCTCTTTGAAACCCAAATGATTTGACTATTACCTGTCAGGCACATGAGGCTGAAAATGATTCAGGCCCTACGACCCCACAAACCAGAAAAGCAGAGAGCATAACCTGGAATCTCTCGGCCATTTAGTGAATGATCACCAGGTACCACACGCTGTGCTCCAAATTTTACATGAATTATCTGACCTGATTCTTGCCACCATACTACAAGCCAGGCATTGTTATCCCTATTTCATGGATGAAGAAACTGAGGCTTAGAAAAGAAAATCGACTATGGTTCCACTACTGATAAATGGCAGAATCTGGGGATAAAAGTTTGCCTGGTTTCAAGCCTTTGCTATCCTACCTCTCAAATAAATACATATTTTTATTCATTTAATTAATCCCCACCTTAGAACAGAAGAGATTTAAGGTGGTGATACATGAAAAAATAGAAAAGCTATACCAGAAGGGGCTTGGGGGATTAGGGAGGGTTTATGAGAGAGAGGACAAGGTATGGCTTGGCTGCCACTGGGGACAGGAGACATGATGTGGAAGAGAAAGAATGACAGACGTTGCTGTGGTTCGGTGGAAAGCCAGTGTCAGCAGCCTTAAAACACACATGGGGCCTTATGCTGCCCAAGAAAACGTACTTTGCAAAAAAGAGCATTGCAATTTCCCAGCATTTGTTTATACATTGTGGGAGTGTCTGAATTCTGAGGGAAGGGAGGGGAAGGCAATAACACAGAGAAAGAAATAAAAATATTGGGGGAAAAATTAAAACATATTTGCCTGAAAGTGGAAACCTGTTTGCCCAAAAGGAGGAAAAACAAATGAAATGTGAAAACGAATCCTCCCCCTGCAAAAAAACAAAACAAAACAAAAAAAACTCCCTGAGCTCCACACAACCCTCTCTTCTGAATTCTTAGACCATTCTCTGCTCCCATGATGAGCAGTTGAAATTTTTGCAACCCGAGCTTTGTTGCATACCAAAGAAATGCCTTTTAGGAGAAAAGAAATGTTGGGAAAATAAAAATTGCCATTTGCAGTCTCTTGAGGACATCAAGCGTCATCTCCGGGGCTCAGTGAGGACACAGATGCATGGGACACAGCACTGTGGCCCATTCCGTGCAGCCTGAGACACAAACGCAGCTTATGTTACTGCAAACACAATGTGAGTTTGTTGTATTCGCTTATGAATTTACCAAGCATACTCCACAGTGAAGTAAGAGGCAAACGTGAATACCCCATGATCCTTTCTCAGCTTACAAGTAACTGTACTAACAAGGCAGAACGGGCTTGCTGATGAGACAGGTAGAACTATGTTCCAAATGAGGAAACATTTCAATGAGGAAAGAGTTCAGATTAGAAAATACTTTGGGGAGGGGGAACACCTGGGTGGCTCAAGAGGTTAAGCATCCGACTTCAGCTCAAGTCATGATCTCATGGTTCGTGGGTTCAAGCCCCGAGTCAGGCTCTGTGCTGACAGCTGGGAGCCTGGAGCCTGCTTCAGATTCTGTGCCTCCCTCTCTCTCTGCCCTCCCCCTGCCCCTCGCTCATGCTCTGTCTCTCCCTCAAAAATAAATAAATATTTTAAAATTTTTTCTAAAGAAAAGACTTTTTGGGGAGAAACGGTACTTAGGAAGCTAGACTCTGAAGGGTACAGAGAGATGATAACAGATCAAGCGAGATAAGAGACTTAGAAAGAGTGGATACACACAAGGAAAGAGCAGAGAATCAACTCTGAGCACAGGCAAGAGATGAAACTGAAAATTCTCATTCACTCAACTAGATCGGAAACATTTCCCGAGTACCTCCTAGGTGTTAAGACACTATTGCACATGCTTGGTATACAGTACCATGGACAAAACAAACCTACCAGGCTCCTGGAGCTCATGTTCTTGTTGAGGGAAGACAGACAATAAAAATAAATAAATAACCGGTGTAGCGTATTAGGAGATGTAAGGACTATAAAGAAACACCAAGCCAAGCACCGTGGAGGATATCAAATGCTAGGGAAGGGCAAAGTACGGTTGCCAGTTGTCAGTCCAAGAACACAGACAGTCTCGAATGAGAGGTGAAGGCATTTGAACTTGATTTCACAAACACTGAAGAAGTAAGGGAGGTTTTCTGAGAAAATGCTTATAAAAGGCTGGCAGTAAAAGTCAGTGGTCAGTGGAAGTTAGCTACTGGTGGTGGTAGTTAATTTGGGATGAATTTGAGGATACTAAATTTGCAGCAGCACATGGGGTCATTAAACATAGCATAGGATAGGGGCGCCTGGGTGGCACAGTCGGTTAAGCCTCCGACTTCAGCCAGGTCACGATCTCGCGGTCAGTGGGTTCGAGCCCCGCGTCAGGCTCTGGGCTGATGGCTCAGAGCCTGGAGCCTGTTTCCAATTCTGTGTCTCCCTCTCTCTCTGCTCCTCCCCCGTTCATGCTCTGTCTCTCTCTGTCCCTAAAATAAATAAATGTTGAAAAAAAAATTTAAAAAAAAAAAAAAACATAGCATAGGATATAGAGAAGCACATAACAGAGATACCAAGGAAGAGACTGGAAAGTGTATTTCACAGCACACCAGTCTTGCTAAATACTTCCCAAGAGGGTTCCGCCAGGAAAGAAATTTGGGAATGAGGCACACAACAACCCAACCCCACCTGGCAGCATGTTAAAGGTTCTGGACGGTCCTGTGGTTGGTTACACCAACAAACAGGAGCATGTTTAATTCTGTCTAAATCAGCATTTTGCATTCTTTTCCTGGCCAATTAACTTTTTAGGGGTCGGGAAGAGGCAGAATACCTATTAGAACCTGGCAGGATAAACTTTGTGAAATGCTGATCAAGAGGGAAAGTAATAAAACCCTGTAAATTGGAAGCAAAGGATGGATTTACAAAGGAGAGAGACACAGCTGATGACAGGCCGAGGCAACCACCTGATTGGGAACGGAGGGGCGTGCAGGAGGAGGGGGCAGAGGCGGAGCCGTCAAAGTCAGCGAGGACAGGAGGATGCCAGGATGCCACTAACAGAATCCTCAAGAACATCTCAATCAAAAAAGTTGAGCCACCTTCTGGGAAGGTACAATGAATGCTAACTCACTTCTTCTGAAAGCCTGCCATCTGACAGCAATAAAAACAAGGAATTAAGAACCGGATAATCTTCCTTTTATAAAAAGAAAGAAGTTACGGCTTTAGACAGGCAGCATCCTAGATCACCCCCACAATCAATGCTGAAGGGACGGAAAAAGACGGCGAATTTTGAAGAAGCAAGGAGAAAGCGTTGTCTTGAATTAAGCCTCATTTAATCAGGCTAGGAATGTAAAGAATATCTTAAACCTTTAATCTTGAAAAACACATCTTATCCACTCATGCAGACATATGTAAGTCAAGCATCTGTTTTCTTTGGCTGCTGAGCAGGTTGTCTATCTATATTGACTAAATTGCCTTCCACCTTTTAGATGGCAATACATTTTTAAAAAGCAAAGACCTAAGAAGCTACTTATGTTTATTGGCCAAGTTGGCTTAGAGGGCCAACCATCATGAGCCAGATTATCAATGTCAACTCCTACTCAGAGAGCAAATTTGTAAATTAATCACTTGTAAGTCCACATTGGAAAACACACACACACACACACACACACACACACACACACACACACACACACACACACACAAAACCCAGATCTGATATAAATTTATTTCCTGATTCCGCTACTCAGGAAAATGCATTGAGAAAGAAGAAGACGACTTACACGTGTTAAAATCTTAAAGTCCCTATTACACTGTCATGTGAAATTTATATTTATCTAATTTTTCAACATATATAGAATTTACTTGCTAGCTCATAAATGCCATCAATTCTGTGATGTCGTTACAACAGAATTAATGTAGATATATCTATTTAAACAGCCACGCTGTGCTAAATTGAAGCGAGTTTCAAATCACGAATTATTACCATAATTTTAAAAGAACAACACACCTACATAGTACTTTGACCCAGAGGTATTCTGTAGATTGGTGCTTCTCAAACAGTAACGTGAGGAACTTGTTAAGCTGCAGATTCTGATTCAGAAGGTCTGAGGGGAGGTCTGGGATTCCACACCTCTAACCAGCTCCCTGGCAATTCACATCCTGCTGGTTCATACCCCACTCTTTGAGTAGCAAAGCAATAAACCATCTTCTAGGACTGAGGCTTAAGGGAAGGCAATGTGGTTTGATGAAGGAAGCTGGGTGACAGCGACTGAGTTGTTTTTTCAGTTTGCCTGCTGATTCCTGCTGGACCTTCTGGATCAGCACTGCCACCCCTTACGTCTGGGAAGACTTAGTTCAGGATCTGGAGTGCCTGAGTGGCTCAGTTGGTTAAGTATTCAACTCTTGATTTTGGCTCAGGTCATGATCTCAAAGGTCATGGGTTCGAACCCCGTGTCGCACTGTCAGTGTAGGTGCTTGCTTGGGGTTCTCTCTCTCTCCCCCTCTCTGCCCTTCCCATGCTCGCTCGCTCTCGCTCTCTCTCTCTCTCAAAATAAACAAACTTAAGAAAAAAAGTTCAGGATCTAAAATCAAGTGTGCAAAATGTAAAAGACCAACTACAAAGGGAAAATATGACATTGTAATAATTGTATAGTTTCAGTGCAAAGCTCTCTGAGCTGCTAAGAACAATAAAGAGGGAAGTTCTTAGGTGGGTGGAGGCTGAGGTCTAAAATTTGGGTTTTTGTAAAAACCCAGATGATTCTTAAGAGCACACAAGTTCTAGACAAGTTCCTACAAGATAAGTATTCTTCTCATTTTGCAAGAAAGAAATTGGAAACTCAGAAGATGCCCAGATCCACCCAACTCGGGACAGAGCTAAGATTCAAACCCAGGAGGTCTTTTGACATCAAGAAAGGAGCTCTTTGCTCTAAATCACACAGCTTGCCAAAGAGACCCCCCCAAACCATTATGGTTAACCTATGTTAGGGAAAACCATCAATGCCAAGTTACCAAGAAATACAGATATTCGGAACTACAAAGGAATTTGGTTTGCAAAAGTGGGGGTGGAGAGAGAAAGAGGAGCATTGTACTTATTAAAAGAAGTGGTGAGTGTTAGGAGCCAGCACAGGCTCACGGTCCGGAGTCTGTCCCTGTTTTCTTCACTGCCAATGGCAAGCTCCTAGAGTGCTGCCTAGTCCACAACAGGGACTTAATCAACAGGTGTTGTGTGATTGAGCAAATGAATGAACGAGGAACAAGCCAATACACTCCAACATTTATGGGGCTATTGAGTTCTTACTAGAGGCCAAGCACTATGGATATAAAAATAAGTACCAGACAGTCCCTGGCTGTCAGTGGTCAGCATCTATTTTCCTAATTAATACTTTGGAAAGAGTGTACTCCAAAATACTTTCCTGCTTACATGACATTTGATGTTCTGATTGCTCCTTCCTCCTCCCATTTCCTTGGCCTCTGAGCAGGTGTTAGTGACTTTTTCTCCTTCCTTAAGGGGTATGCTCACCCACCCCCTCATTCTGTGCCCAGGAGCCTGCTGTTGTCCCCAGCCCTCACTTCTTAGTGAGGTATCAAAATGAAGTGGCAAAACTATGGGCTCTGGACTTGTTAAAAGCTGGTTCCTTTACTGAGCACTTCCATGTTGTGGACACCGCCCTGAGGCATTATTGGTATCAATCATTTGGTTCTCACAGGTAACTGTGTGAGATGGTATGACTCAACTTTGCAGACGAGGGCACTGAGGCCAGCAAGGCTAGTGACTTGCCCAAGGTCAGCCACCTAGGAAGTGGCCAAGCGGCATAAAACCTGGGTGGTCTGACTCTAGAGCCCACCCTCCCAACTCTCACTCCAACCACCTCTCAGCGTGAAGGCCTCGAGGACCCCACCATCCTCAGCACATATCAGAATCACAGACTTGGTCTCTGGCATGAGTTTGGCACCTTAGACTGTGTGGCAAAAATCCCACCTGTTTCTGTAGGAAAGACACTCTTTACTTCTTTTCAAACAAAAGCTTAACACTGCTATCAGGTAATTGTTCTCCCAAGTTCTTACCTCTACATGAGAGTAAGCTGAAGTGTAATTTATTGACTTGGTAAAAAAACTGTTTATGGATCCTCCAACATAAAGAGGCAAGGAAAAAAAAAGTCATAGTGTCTGATATTATATTCCAATGGAACTGCTTGATTTATTTCTTTTTCATATGTTTTATTAAGCCCTCTTCCTGGATATAACCTTTTATCAGAGGAAAAACTGGGTGCTATAAGTCTATTATACGGCCATGTCTGAATATCCCAATTTCAAATATACACATGGATACACACACACACACACACACACACACACACACACACACACACAACTTTATAAGAAAGTCCAGATTGGATCCTGGGCAAAGTACCTTTGTGATACCTAACAAGGCTTTGACAAACGAGTTTGCTAATTGGACTGTCGAGCAACTGGAGAGGAACTGCGTGGTCTACAAGCACTGTAAAAATTCTCCTCTTTTTAAGGACAGAAGACAAGTTGGTGGTATAGAGATTACTTTTTAAATAAATCTAAAGTTAGTTTTAAACTCTTTACTGCCAAGTTCCATTTCATTAAGTGCAAAAATAGGTTCCTTCCCACCACCCAGAAAGCCTACCATAAGGGAAAACAGAGTAAGTTGAATTTTCCTAAAAATTTGTTTTAAAAGATATCACTATACACTAGTTTAGGCATCTAATTTCCTTGTGATAAGAAAGTAATCCTTCCTTCCTTCCTTCTCTCTCTCTCTCTGCTCTGGCTGCAGGCCAACATTTTCAAACAGAACAAAGCCAAAAAATAAAAGACACAGCGTACCCAGGTCTAATCCTCCATGTGAACTGGCCCGATGTAGCTCATAGCAATGTGGTCCTGAAGCAGATGCAAGATTTAGAAGGAAAAGCCAGGTGTGTGAGACAGTGAAGTGTGCCCTCTACCAGCTGGTTCTGCCCATTACACTCACCAGGTAGCCAATGTTGGCTGCTCCATCACTGGCTGAAAAGACATGCCTTTTTCCTGTCTTTAGAGAGACTATAAGTTCTCTGATAAGGTATTTAAGGCCCTTCACAGTTTTTACTCCCATCCTACTTCTCTCCTGGCGGCAGAGATGGCGAACCGGCTCCCCTTCTCTCCCGTAGCAGCAGATCTTGCCACCCCACCCGGTTAGAGACTCCATCATCACCCCTCCTTGCAACTGTGGGTGGCCACACATCTTAACTCGGCGGAGGGCAGGGGAGGCAGGGTAGCGGGGGATGCCATGTGACTTGGAGTGCCAGGTGCAACCACTCCTCATGAAAAGGAGACTGCCTTCCCTCCCCTTTCCCCAGCACACCAACTGTGACCATGTGCACACAGACAACACTAGGAGATGGTGGACCACAAAGAGGAAAGAGACCGGCGTCCCTGGAAGACATCTTGGAGCAGAACCAATCACCTTTTCTAGATACCCAGCTACATCTATACTATCATGGGAAAGAGAAACAAACTTGTATGTGATTTAAGCCACTGTTTTTTTTTTTTAAATCTGTTACAACGGCTTAGCTTCTTCCATAGCAAATTCACTATCCTGGACTCCTGTCCCAACAAAGATGGAATCTGTCCACCGTTGCCAATGTTCCCTCCCACCTCCAGGTCTGTGCCTTTTTGGGTACCTGCCTGTTGTGGGGTGCCCTCCCCCAGACTAAATGTCTTCACTCTCCAAGGTCCAGGTGTTAGCAGATCCCTCTTCCTCAGAAATTCTGTTGCCCTTTTAATCTGAAACTTTGGCTCACTGTATAGAACTCTGTTTCGTGAGTATATTCCTTCATGTCCCTGTGGGACGGGCAATGAAGTATACTAAAAAAGCCTAAGACACTGCATTGCCTCTCTCATGATGATGCGAACAAATATATTCTTAAATCGTGGTTGTCATGAAGAGACAAAAGCACATGCTCAAATACCTAGCATAATGGAAATACTCAAATAATTTTGCTTGTTCCTTTCATTTCTGGACAGGAGGAGCTGTGTGTTTTTTATTTCCCCCAAAACTTTGTTCTAGAAGTGGGCATATATTAGGGATAATAAATACTTTAAGTCACAAAAATACCTAAGTGTTTTTTTTTTTTTTAGGCGCTTTTGCTACAAGCAAACTTGATGCTGATCATCTGTATAAAAGGCAAGCCTTAGTCTTTCATGTTAAAAAAAAAATGCTATCTTTTGTTAGATCTTGACTCCCCTCTCCTAAGCTAGATTCTCTATGAGTTAAGTGACTTGAACACAAGCCTCCCAGGGGCCATGGGGATACCAAGGAGTTGTGGTTTGCTTTGGGAGTTGGCGTAAGGAATATCAGACTCTCTCAGTTTAGCATGCCAATGGTTGGGGCTGCCTCTCAACCTGCCCCAAGGTAGACAAGATAGACGGACATCCAAGTTCACTTCTTCCCTGGGTTACAGACAAGAGGAACTCTCTCTAAGATGGGAATAGCACAGCTCTTAGAACTTGCCTCGATCCACTGCAGAAATCCCCGGCTACGTAGGGTGCCTCATTTCAGCATTATAAAATAGACCATGTTGGCCAATAAAAATGTGCTTTATTCCTGCCACAGAGGAGCCCAGCATGGTCCCTGGTGCCAGCTCAGTAGACAGAGCTACCAGGAACATCACAGCATGGTGCAATGAAACCAAATCTCCAAACTACAAAAATTGCCCTCTATCCATCCCAGCTTGCATCCAGATTAACTCAAGCCATTAATTATTTCAAGAAATATTTACTGAGTACCTACTATAGGCAAGCCAGAGTATATACAATAAGAAAGACAAAGACGTGAGGTTTTTAAAGTTCTATATGAGAGGCAGAAATAAACAGGCAATTTCAATATAATCTAATAAACACTATGCTAAAGGAATACAAGAATTCTGGAGGTGGTTCGAGGTGAGGATGGAAAGGTAAGCAGGGGGCTAGCTGGTTAGCAGGGGCAGCAGCGATGAACCTAATCCTCATCAGACTCCAGGTAGGTGTTGACCCACCTCTTTTTTTGCCCCTTATCTAGCAAGAGAAAAGCTTTTCCTTTTTCAGCAGCACTGCAAGGGCAGCCAAAAGTACAAGGGGCACGGATCGCCCACGGTGTTAATGAAATACCCTGTAAATGCCAAACAGGCAGAATGCAAAACTTCTTTCTGCTCCAGAGATCTTGATGTCTGCTTCCACAGGGCATTAGATTAATCCCTTTCACCATCAAAATCAATAAGAGCTGAGACAAGAGACAAGTAGGGAAAGCATCCGTTTCTGCAGCCTGAAAACCAAAATTAGACCAATTATATTGTTCAAGAGCCTAGATTTCATGGTGAGAGGCACCGTATGAATAAACCAATGATTGATAGATACATCTAACATGAGCACTGTGCAAAGCAGTGAGGAGATAAAGAGGCTCTCTTATTTGGGGATAGCTTTTGATTTTCTTACAGGTGGGGATTCAGATCTGATTCACATGCTACTCCCATCCTATTCCACTTTGAACTTCCTCTGTCGCTGGGAAAGTGACATGCGTGGAATTCTAGAGCGAAAATCTTAGAGATCGTCTAGCCAGTCCCTCGTTTTATGGATGAAGAATCTGAGGTTCAGAGAAGATAAATGTCTTGCCCGCTTAGTTAGTGACAAAACCAGAATTAGAACCCAAGTCCTGAACTCAGTTGAGAGCTTGTCCAACTAATCCACGACTTATTTGGGGAAGATTAATGATTTGCTTAGAGACCCTTTTCCTTTAATACCCTTCTTTCTCTGAGGGGTTTAAGAGTTTAAAAGCTTTCAGCCTGGCTTCCTACAGATATGAAGGCCAAGGCACAAACGTGCAAACAGAGAAAAAGAAGCCACTGTCACCAAAAGAGGGTTTCCCCCAAGGACACAGTATATGTGCATGTGAGAGTGTGCGTTTGTATGTGTTCCTACATGTTTTTACATATACACGTATGTATGAGTGCTGTATATGTACACGTGTATCTGAGAGTTGTGAATATGTGTGTACATGTGTCTGAAGGTCTTGTTTGTATATGTCCATTATGGCTGCTATACCAGAATACCACAGACTGCGTAGCTTATAAATGAAAGAAATTTATATTTCACAATTCTGGAGGCTGGGAAGTCCAAGATCAAGGTTGCCAGCAGATTCAATGTCTGGTGAGAACTCACTGTCTGGTTCATAGGCAGCTGCCCTTTCACTGTGCTCCCCACATGGTGAAAGGGAGTAGGAGCTCTTTTATAAGAGCATGGATCCCATTCATGAGAGCTCCACCCGCGTGACCTAATAACCTTCCAAAACTCTTTCACCTTCTTTCATCACATTGGATGTTAGGATTTCACATGAATTTGTGGAGGGGACACAAATATTCAGTCTATAGTAATATCATGTGTGTGTGTGTGTGTGTGTGTGTGTGTGTGTGTGTGTGTTTACACATATCTGTGAGTGTGACTGTGTGTATATGTGGGTGTATATATTTATAAATTTGTTTAAGTCCCTTATATTTATAAGGGGCGAAAAGGAAGAGAATAGAAGAATCTCTGAAAACTGCTTTTAACTGCTTTACAAAGCTATGCATCTATCTCACTAGAGAGTTACTGGGGGGTCGCTTGACTGCCAGCCCTGTTTAATGTCCAGTGGATAGAAAAAGTCACTCTACTGAAGTTCTAAAGAGTAAATGGAAGCCTGGGAAACATACATAAGAAGCGAAGGCACACCAAGTTGAAAAGTACTCTGGAGATTTCACTTCTCTCCATATTTGACAGAAATCGTGCAAACACTTGTTGAAGTAAGCACTGAAATTCTATTTAGAAAGTTGTTCATATCTGCATATAGTGAGCAGTCTGGGGAGGTGTTCAACAAGAGCATTAGAGTGGCCTGCACAAAGACCCAAGCATCAACCCTGACCCTGTGGCTAATGCTGCCTCCTTTAAACACTGGCCTGGAATCATGCATTTGTTTGAACTTCCTGGCTGGCCTCACCATGACCTTAGGAAATGTCCCACACTCTATTCTCAGGAAGAAACTTACAGGAGGACACATCATTCTGAGGACACTCTGCTCTGTCACCCCACTGATGCACTAACAGGTTCAATGTGCTTGCCTTCCTAAAGGACCCGCTATCTCCCTACTACAAACCCTTCAGAAAATGATTTTACCTCTTCTCATGTTTTAAAAAGGTGACATCTTTTCAATCAGCATTTTTCGACATTCTGAAATGGAGATCTTCTTCATTACACTGTAAGATCTATGAGAGCAAGGACCATGCATTTTTTCCCTCCATATCCCCAAGACCTGTCATGGTGCATGGCATACATTTAAGTAAATGGAGATACTTCTTAACATATGTCTGAGTATCACAGAGACTGAAGTTTGACCACAAAATAATGAAGATTTGTTACTAAGATGATGCAACAGCACTTAGGTAAGCCTTCTAAGTCACTTAGCTACATGCCAGTACAGTCAGTATAAGCTACATGCCAGCAGCTTTAACAAGGAGTGTCTAGGTCAAGGATTTGGGATAACTTCCTTGGGACACCACTGAATTCAGAGCCACAAGGAGCTGAAAGCAAGAAAAGCATATTTAAATGGACATTTCCTGCTGAACCAGACAAGCATTCAGTGTTGGCTACAGGATTAAATCCCTTAGAAAGATTTCTAGCCTAGGGGCACCTGGGTGGCTCAGTCGGTTGAGCAGCCGACTTCGGCTCAGGTCATTATCTCACTTCTCATGGGTTCAAGCCCCACATCAGGCTCTGTGTTGACAGCTCAGAGCCTGGAGCCTGCTTTGGATTCTGTGTCTCCCTCTCTCTGGGCCTTCTCCACTCGCACTGCATCTCTCTCTCAAAAATAAATAAACATTAAAAATTAAAAAAAAAAAATTTCTAGCCTAGAGAATCACCACCTTGAAACCCAAAGAACCCATATTTTCTCTTGGCACAAGCATGGCCACAACTTATGAGAAAGGTAGCCAGTAATGCCTTTGGCTCAAATATTGGAGATTACACATAAAGGATTATTAAATCGAAATCTTTTGAGCTGATAGAAGTGCTAGGGGGTGTTCTGTTCTACTGGAAGCTTCTATTTTAAACAAAATGTCCTGAACTTGCATTGTAATTGCTTGGATCCTACCACAATCTATTTCATCTTTTTGACTATCAACACTTGGATCACCTGCCTGCTAGAAATGTTTCTACCACTACACTTCAACTGTGCAGCATGTTTATTTAGAGCAAGTTAAAGAAAATCTTCTCATCTGTATGCATCTGGCCATTGGATCCCAAGAACTCTTCCAAGCATCAGGTCTATAAAGCAGCAAACAACTGAAGGCACCTAAAAAGGAGTAAGAATCTCTGCAAAAACTCAGGCTTTCCAGACAGACAGAACCTAATAGAAATGACCATCTCTGCAGTTTTCTGCTAGGTAGTCATATGGCCTAGCAATGACCTCCTCTCTGCATTAACAGGGAGGGTAGCAACACTGAAGGCAGCAGGATACAGGCTCCCCGGCAGATAAACTTCACTTTCAGATCCTCCTCTGTCACTTCCATAAATTTTTTTTTAATGTTTTTATTTATTTTTGAGAGAGAAAGAGAAAGAGAGTGAGTTCAGGGAGGGGCAGAGAGAGAGGGAGACACAGAATTTGAAGCAGGCTCCAGGCTCTGAGCTGCCAGTACAGAACTCAACGTGGGGCTCAAACTCATAGACAGCGAGGTCATGACCCAAGCCCAAGTCAGATGTTCAACCGACTAAGCCACCCAGGCACCCCAACTCCTCTGTCACTTTCTGCTTCTACAGTCTTGACCAAAATACCAAACCAATCTGAGTTTTGGCTTGCTAATAAAAAAAAAAAAGGTAAGTTAAACATATCAACTTCATGGGGCGCCTGGGTGGCGCAGTTGGTTAAGCGTCCGACTTCAGCCAGGTCACGATCTTGCGGTCCGTGAGTTCGAGCCCCGCGTCAGGCTCTGGGCTGATGGCTCAGAGCCTGGAGCCTGTTTCCGATTCTGTGTCTCCCTCTCTCTCTGCCCCTCACCCGTTCATGCTCTGTCTCTCTCTGTCCGAAAAATAAATAAACGTTGAAAAAAAAAAAAATTTAAAAAAAAAAAAAACATATCAACTTCATGAGCTATTGTAAAGATTAAATGAGATGTTGTTTTCCAGGCACCTAGAGCTGACTCTGACACTGGATAAAAGATGGTTAGGATGATTACCAGGATATGTATGAGAACTGCCATTCCTGAGGCCTATAGATTCAGCAAACTTTCGGGGAGGGGGGGCAGAAATCTCACTGAAGGGTTAGTGGCAAAGTCTGCAATTCCAAATCATTCTAACTAAGGGAGTGAAAAGAAGAACACAACTTCCCAAATATTTCAAACTTTTTCTAAGCAACAGTAAAAAAGTTCCTGGAATTGGTATGCACAGAAGAGGTCATATAATTTGGGGGTCAAATGTCTCCCTGGCTTCAATCCTTAAGCAACTGTGAAAGCTATTTATTACCAGGCATCTTCTGGGTCCTCTTCATCTAAAAGAAACATACAACACACACACACACACACACACACACACACACACACACACACACGCACACACACACTTTGTTGAACAGCCCCTCAGGGATTTTTTGTCTCCTGCAAAAACCAAGCAGGATAGAATTAGTGTAGGAACCTCTATACATAATCACACAAGATATCACTTAATAAGATTAAAATTGAGTTTGTCAAAGACAGCTAGATAATATGCTACAGACTACAAGTTTAGCACTAATTTCAAACCCCTCACACATTAGCAAGGCCTATAAATTCATTTATTTGTAAACTGTACATCAAGGAACAAAGAGGCTATTGACAGCAAAGCTATTTTGGAGAAAGTTTGCCTCCCAAAAGAAATAAATGCATTTAAAACAGCTATTGACCAGGCTGCTGGCATTTAGTAAACCTTCTGAATTTGGATTCTAGAAGTGCATTTATAAATGGCCTATAGCTGTCTCTTTTTATTAGCTATTTACAATGAAGGATATAAACTTCGAAAATAGAGCACCTGTGTTAAAAATTCTACCATGAGCCTGGTAGTGGCAGGCAGTGCTGCTTCTGAGCTATGGGCAATGGATTCCGGAAGATTGGTTGAATCTTTGGGGAGTTTGGGGCTTAAACTCACCAACTGTGAGATCATGACCTGAGCCGGAAGTTGGATGCTTAACTGACTGAGGCACCCAGACGCCCGTAGCCATTCTATTTTTGTGTGGAGGGGTTCGGAGTAACTTTTCTCCTCCTTTCCCAAATTGTTTTAAGAAGAAAATACTACTTCAATAATATCAACATTTTATAGTTTTTGTAAAAGGTCGTTTTAAAACAGTTTTCGAAAGAGATAGTTTGTCTGAAGATGGGTGGTTTTTATGACACAAAAACAAGAAGTACGTTCTCTGGACAACCAGTGAAATTCTAACCACAGCAGGAGCCCAATCACTACACCTCATGGGGGACACAAACAGGGGTCAACACAGTATTCTGGAGAGGCTAAACAGAACTCACTGTTGCTGGCTGCACCCACTAATAAAAAGGAGGCACCATAGCCAGTGGGCCTCTCCGGATAGTGGAAGACAGCTCGTACCCTCTGGGCATCCTTCTGGCAACCACCCCAGAATAGGGCTCCTCTCAACAAGTACTGGAAGCCATTCAACAAGCTGCAGCCCAGGCACTGGCCTTGGGACCTGTGAAGCCTGTTGGCCTATGGAACTGCAGGTGTTCACAACCACGCGTGCTGAGGAGAGCCTGTGTCGGCAGGGAACTACATTGAGGCACTAGGCGCTCAGATTCTGGACACACAAGGTGCCTGAAACCACTGCCTGGTATACACCCTTTGAACTGCAGCTACTCACCGATGTGGGGCTCTGGTAAAGACTGAACGTCTCACCATCAAAGCACCTTCTATGACCTTGAGGCCTGAGGTCACCATTCTTACCTAGATTCTCACAAATCCCATGAATAAACTTGGACAAGCCCAGCAGAGTTCCATCATCAAAGGCAATGGTACATTCAGTTTCGAGCCAGGCCAAGATCCCAAGGGATCAGTGGCCTCCATGAGCAGGTGACAGCCCTGCCAGAGGAAACAGAGCATCCTGTAGGGGATATGCTGACCCCTCCCTGAGCCACTTGGGAGCCACCACTTGAAGAGGTTCTGGTCGAAGGCATGGCCTGGCTTACCAATGGTTCTGCAAAACTGAAAGCTCATGTAGTCCATTGGGCTGCGATGGCTACCCACCACATGATGGCCATCTCTTAATGAACACTAGAGGAAAATGCTCGACCCAATGGACTGCATGTGGTGGTGATGGCTGTGCAAGCCACCCCACCCAATACACTGCACTAAATCTTTACAGATTCCCAGGCTGTAGCAAACTGTCTCGCCATTGGGTCAGGAGGTTGGCCACTAAGTGACTAGACTCTCACGATATCCTCTGTCCGGGGACAAGGACTACAGCAACAGCTCGCTGCATGGAATCAACAGATCTAGGTCATTCGTGGCATAGGTCCCTTCAAACAAGAACATGAACAGGACTCCTGAGCCAACAAGCTACAATGGCAGCCTACCAGGTACGTAAGCAAACCAGTCATGGAAGCCCACCTCAAATGCAGAAATGGGCCAAATCCAATAGGATAATCCTCAAGGATGCAAAAGCCAAGATGTGGGGCAATCTTGTGACTGCTGCCAATGAGCCCAACCAGTACAACAAAGAGAATTTAGCACATATTTGCAGGGGCATTTGCAGGCTAGGTTTTGGCAGATTAATCACACTGGACCTCAACACCCAGCTCTTGATTCCTCTGGTGACTTACTGCCATTGACACCTGCTTTGAATATGGAACATATGGCACCCACATGTCAAAACCACCCTAGTCATGTTGGAGAAAAATCTCTGCCTCGTGTTCAGGTGCCCTAATGTCCTTCAATTAGATAAGAGGTCACAGAAAACCACAATACCAGAATTCCCCTGGTATTGTCAGGAACTCCCAACTCCCCCGTACATGTGGGTAATGTTATAGGACATGCAGTTTGTACAGGATGTCACCTCCTTGTCTGGATTGAATGAGGGACCTAAAAGCATTGGGTAAAACAGCTAGAGCAGTGGGTTCCTGAGGAGGCACTGGCCCCTGGCTTAGGACAGATGGACTAGATGGCCATCCCTGGATACTCTACATCTTAAGTGACACAGGAGCATTTCCTACCTTAGGATGTATGGTGGTAATGGGGGGGGGGGGGGTGGACACTGATTTCTCTCTCCCCACCCAGGACCCATAGTAATGCCTGGATTGATAACACCCTCATCAAAATCAGTACTGCTGTAGCAAAGGGAAATGACTAGAAATTAAACTGGATCTGGCACCCAAGGCTGAGATCCCTTTTACCTCAGACTCCTATCTTGGTGGCTTGCCTAGTACATAATCAGATCTTTCTCAGGCCATCAATGGATCCACCCATCAAGTGACCCACTGATACAAATTCGGGAGAAAAATCATTCCTGTGCCTTAATGGCACCCGTAACATGGTTGGAAAGAACCCCTCATGTGTTTAGGTGTTGCCAACTCATGCAGGCAATTCGAGCAGAGGAAGATGTACACATTTTCTCTTTAAGCCACAAGCTGGCAACAACAGGTAGAAACAAGACGTAACTGGATTAGTCAATGATCTAACAACCATACCATGATGGGGGTCACTTATTCTCCCCAGAATATGTTTCTCTGTAGACTTCAATGAGCAATGGAATGTCTTTCCCCTGAAGAAGAATCTTACTGCCTCGGGGTCCTGGGACCCCTGTCCACATAGATAACTGCATGATAGGTTGGAGAGTCACCACTCTGCTAGCTCACCACAGGGCAGCAGGTGACACCCTTCCCAAGGGGCAGACTAAGGGGTGGTTCTATTTCACTGTCCAAGTTTTAATACATACAGGCCCTAGAAAAGACAATACACAAGCTAGACAAGCTGGCGATGGTAACTGGATTGTTCTTAATAACCTTCTGGCAGTACAGGGTGGAGCCTGCCATAACCAACAACTCTTGCTATATGTACTTCAGTGTCTGTCAAGACAGAGCTGAGAAAATCCACACACTGTTATCAGTAAATCTCCTGCCCCCATTAAGACACATTCTTTGACCTTTTTTTAAAAATTTTTTTTAATGTTCATTTATTTTTGAAAGAGTGAGAGAGACAGAGTACAAACGGCACAGGGGTAGACAGAAAGGGAGACACAGAATCCAAAGCAGGCTCCTGGCTCTGAGCTGTCAGCACAGAGTCCAATGTGGGGCTCGAACTCAGGAACCGCAGATCATGACCTGAGCTGAAGTTGTATGATTAACCAACTGAGCCACCCAGACACCCCATTCTTTGACCTTTTTAGCCAGGTAAAGCCTGATACCCGGGCCACCTGGCTAAGAAGCATACCCCAGAGACGTTCTGATCATCCTCCTCAGAAGGTCCCATTAGTGGTCCTGACCACATGCTGTCTCCATTGGGCAGGGAGGCTCTGTGAGATTGGAATCACACCCAGACCACAAAAGATATCCCTCCACCTCCATATTCAGGGTAACCATCAGTCCTATCCAGTGTGACATACTTTATTTTTCCCGGCATCAATGAGATTTGGAGGCAGACTACTAGCAAAGCATCTCAGGACAGTCAATGGATACTCTGGGTCTGGAACATTCCCTTATATGGAAGCCAGGTGCCAAGCTGCCACTTGGCCCCAGAGTCTTCTTCCTTATTAGGAGAAATTGTTCCCCGTTCTGGGTAGTCAACAAATTTCCTCATATTGCTTACTAGTGTGTGTTATATGGCACCTGGCCAGACCCACCAGTGTTATCTGGCTCCCCCTTCCCCAGCCTTCACCTCAGGAAGGGCATGGGGTCTTTGCCCACAGAAGAGTGTATGCAGTCCAACCCCCTCGTGTCAGCTATCAGGAGGAACCCTCTGGCCAAGGGAGACCGGCACACAGCACAGACACTGATCTCGCTCTATCACTTCTCTTTTGTAGCAAAGTGCTGTTCCAAGCAGCACTTTGCACATTGAGTCCTCTTTGGGGACTTGGAACCCACAAGCTGGCATTGTCATGCTCTTTACCATCATCTTTCATGCAGTGGGAATCCTCGCCTGGGACTGTTAGCTGGATTTTCCTGCTCTACACATAGCATAATGTCAGGTAGCAATAATTGCTATGTAGAAACACAAAGCAGGATATGGAAAAGAGAGACATGGGCAGAATAACAGAAGATGAAGATGGGTCACATAGAGCCTTTAAGTTGACAAAAAAATCATCAGATGTGTTCTAATGTGATGAGTACCTTTGTGGAATGCATGCATGGTCACCTACCTTGTGTGGACAGTCTCCAGCACACATTCCATGGCGCCTAGCACCAACGGGAGATTGCCTCCCTGAATGAACAGTCAGCCATTTCATCACTGGGTCATCTCAGAAGATAGACACTACTGATAAGCTATCAAGTGCCTTTGCAGAATCTTTATTCTAATCCTTTGATGTTACTGAAAATAATAATAATACGTTCCTCAGCATCATGGTGAGGAATAAAGGAGAAAATCCATGTAAAATGTTGAAGACAGTGCATGCCATAATCATATAATAAGTGTTTATTATTTCAACACACAGTAAAATGGAATAGAAACGCCCACTTAACACATAAAGTTTATTGTAAATAAAGACAGAGCCTTGACTTTATTTCCATTTCAGATTTGCAATCAAGTCTACACTTTGAGTAACACAGTTCTTGCCATGCTCCTTTAGTTACCGTCTTAGTTCAGGCCGCTGTCACAAGATACCATAGACCGGGTGGCTTAAACAAACACTCATTTCTCCCATTTTTGGAGGTTGGGAAGTCCAAGATCAAAGTGCTTGTAGATCTGTTGTCTGACTTGTAGATGGCCACCTTCTTGATGTAGCCTCACATGGCCAAGACAGAGATAGAGACAAAAATAAAAAGAGAGAGAGAGAGTGGACAGAAGGGAAGCAAGCTCTCCTGTGTCTCTTCTGATAAAGATACTAATCCCAACATAAGGGATCCACCCTCGTGATCTAATTACCCCCCCAAAAGCCCCATCTCTGACTACCATCATTGGGGATTAAGGTTTCAATATATAAATTTGTGGGTGGACACAAATATGCAGTGCATAAGTTACCCCTTGACCATCCTCTGTTACCAAGAGGGTAGGAAATTCATATTTTTCAGCCAAAGCAGATACAGTATCACTCTGCTGCCGATAAAAATATCACTAATTCCCTGGAGCCTCCAGGATGGCTTTGAATGTTGATGAAAAGCCAGAGCCCCAGAGACAGTCATTTCTTCCCAGAGGGAGTTTTTTGGGCATCTCCATGCTTCCTGGGCTCCTATAACACCAGCTTCCTCATTTGTAATTCCAGCCACATTTTTGAGGACATGCATTTCAGGTAGCCCATCACAATGAGAATACAAAAATCTTCAAGATGACCCAAGAAACCTATTTCATACTTCAAAACTTCCCTTTTAAAAGCATCAATGAAAAACTGAGAAACCTTAAATTTTGTTGTAATCATTTTTTTATATGCCTCATGAGAAGGTTTTGAGAGTACGGGATACAGTTCAATGAAGGCATGAAGATTACATCCTTGCTGGATTCAAGAAGGCCAATACAAGACATTTATCAAAGATTCTGGCTGGAGTTGTTTAGAACTACCACTGGAATGTCTACTAGGTACTATGTGCTTATTCACTCTTCTTTAATTCTTTTTTTAAAAATTTTTTTAATATTTATTTATTTTTGAGAGAGACAGAGACAGAATGAGAGTGGGTTAGGGGCAGAGAGAGAGGGAGACACAGAATCGGAAGCAGGCTCCAGGCTCCAAGCTGTCAGCACAGAGCCTGATGCGGGGCTTGAACTCACGAGCTCTGAGATCGTGACCTGAGCCGAAGTCGGTCACTCAACCAACTGAGCCACCCAGGTGTCCCGTCACTCTTCTTTAATTCTTAGCACAACATGGCGAGGTACATATTATTATCTCCACATTACAGACAAGTTAATGGAAATACACAGCAGTGACATCATGTGCTCAGAATAGTAGTAGAGCTAGGTCTCAAACCCATGGCTCTGACGCCAAGGCCCACACTCTTTCCTCTGTTAGATACTGTTTCCCAGAGCAACAGTCAGAGAACGGTATCCTTTATGTGAGTAAGGAGAGGCTCACTTGATTTAGGGAAAAAAGAAATGGACTTCATCATGAAATGTATTCACTTATATCTGTAAGAGACATTCATCCCTCATCAAAGGGGGTGAGGGGATGAAAGACTTTTCCCTTATGGGCATCACTTAGCACGTTTCATGGTTAGTAATTAATTCCATTTGAAACCGGGGCCTAAGGTTAATGAGTGAGTGAGAGAAAGAGGAAAAGGAATGTAGGGGAGAAACATTATAAAGGCCCTAAAGAGATGGAAGGGCATGGATAGAAAAAGTAGTAAGAAAATAGAAGTGTTTTTGTGTTCTATTTCTCTTGAAATATTAGAAGTAACTTCCTTATCAGCAAGGCTTTTGAGACAGACCTCTGAAAATGTCTTTCAAGACAAAGAAATGAGGCCCTACACTATTTGGGGGGTTTCTATATTAACTTAAGCCTTGCAAATCCAATAAGATTTCCAGACGGAATCCCAGGAGATCTTGCTGTCTCCAACATCAGCAGGAAGATTTACACTAACTGAATATGTCTTTTCAGCAGGGCCCGCTCAATTGGCTCCATCTGTCTAAATAGGATTCTAACATAGAAACTGGGAATAAAAAGTAGGAGACCGGTCTAGTGGGTGTCAGCATGGATACAAGTTGCATATCCAGATTGGTATTTAAAAATATACCAGGATGAAGCAGATCTTGGTGTTAAAGAGAAGGCAGACAAACAAAAAGGTATCACCCGCAGATCCAAAAAGGGGAGTAGATGCCAGAAGCAGTCAACAACAAAGATTTTGAACCCAGCTACAAAAGAGTCTGCTGTCTGCTGATGGGAAACACATGCTTTGTTGTACAGAGAAACCCGCTTCTGATCTTCCGAGTATATTCTAGGTACTAACATAAGACGACAAAGGATGCTTTATGGCTCTTTCCAGATGGACCACAGAATCTTGCACTGCAAGTTGAAAGAGGTTCAATGTGAATCTGAGTCCCAAACAACCATTTATATTCTAATCACAAGCTGTCTTGTTTTATCATCCTGTTGTATCTTTACCTAAACGTTTTCACATCCTCAGATCCTAACACAGTCATGAACAACTTGGTGGGATGCAGCTCAAACACTGTGCAAAAACAGTTCAGGACAATGAGATGCTACTTGTGTCTTCCAGCAGAGGCGGAGGCTCAGAAGGAAGGAAACAGGACTGAACTGGACACTCACTGCTTATATAACTGTTACACCATACTTCTAAATCACATCTTCAAGGAGACGTGAAATCCACTGTCCAGTAAGAAACAAAGCCCATTTCCTACGTTTCATGTTGTCAGTGTAACCATCTCAATGTCACTCTTGCCATGATTCCTTACAACTGTCTAGAAGTTAAATACATCGTTCCAGGGGTTCCAGGTAAGTGCGCACAGCCAGAAAAGAGTAGGCTCCCATAGAGATCTTGTCTCATGTACATTTCGATTATAAAGTGTTCCAAACTTGCCATTGGGTCTTAGGAAGTTCAGGTACAAGCAGGTCAGGTAAATGAAAGCCCTAGTCACACACACAAACACAAAATAATTATTTTGAGTCATTAAATGTAAATTCTCCCTCATTGGATCTATCACCAGTATGTGTCAGTTCGACCACGCTGACGGTTGGTAAATGGTCACTAGGACCCTATGCCTCACTGTGAGCCAGCAGCTAGACACTGGATAGCTAGCTGGTAGAGCAGAGCCCAGTGTAGGGCAATGGCCAGCCAGCACTTTTCTGAGTGGCTGCGCTCTTACCCAACCAAAGGCAAGGAGCCAAGGGATGAGAGTCCCACTTCCTGTCCAATGTTATAACTACCTCTAGTAGCTGAAATAGTTATTCATTTACTCCACAAAGATTTACTGCGGTTATTCTATGGGTTAGACATTGCACAGGACCCTTGTGATACAGATAAACAAGGACAGGTTCCCTGATGTCCTGGATTCTCAGAATGAAGGGCAGGGACAACCAATTAAAGTGGCCCAGCATCGTTGTCAGAACAGCAGTAGAGCGGAAGCCTGCAGCACAATGGAAGCGCCTAACCTAAAGTGAGAAAGAACTAGCCAAGACAAAGCAAGGGAGGGTGGATTTGTGAGGCATAAAGAAGACTCCGTTTGGCTGGTGCAGAGGGAGCTGGGGCTGATGGGGAGAAGAGCAAGAGATGAGTCTGGAAGGACTGGCAGGAGTCAGAAAACAAGGGTCCTTGTTGGCTACATAAAAGAACATGACTTGGTCCTAAGAGCAAAAAGCATTGTGTTCAAGAACAATCACAGCTATACTCACGAGAATGGTCAAGAGGAGAGTGAGACTAGAGACAATGAAGAGGGGAGAGGGGTGACTGAGGCAGACATGGATGGAGAGAAGGTGCCCTGAGCTAGAGCAGCAACAGAGACAATGGAAAAGAAGACACACTCAAAAGGATTTCAAAATAGAACTAACAGAGCCTGGAAGGAAAAATAAGATAACAAGAGAGAGGGAGACAAACCATAAGACTCTGAAATACAGAGAACAAACTGAGGGTTGCTGTGGAGCATTGGATGGGGGGATGGGCTAAATGGGTGATGGGCAGTGAGGAGGGCACTTGTTGGGATGAGCGCTGGGTGCTACATGGAAGTGATGAATCACTAAATTCTACTCTGGTAATCATTATTACACTATATGTTAACTAACTTGTTTAAATAAAATTTAAAAATTAAAAAAGAATTGACAGGGGCGCCTGGGTGGCGCAGTCGGTTAAGCGTCCGACTTCAGCCAGGTCACGATCTCACGGTCCGTGAGTTCGAGCCCCGCATCAGGCTCTGGGCTGATGGCTCAGAGCCTGGAGCCTGTTTCCGATTCTGTGTCTCCCTTTCTCTCTGCCCCTCCCCCGTTCATGCTCTGTCTCTCTCTGTCCCCCAAAAAATAAATAAACGTTGAAAAAAAAATTTAAAAAAAAAAAAAAAAAGAATTGACAGAGTCTGCACATTGACTAGATGTAAGGGATGCAAGAGCATCAAAGATATTATTGCCTCGGTGCCTGACTTGGAAAAGTGGGTGCATATCAGCACCATTCCCTGATCTGAAGACAAAGCAGGCCAAAACAAATCTAGGAGGAGAAAGAATGTGAGTCCTATGACGACACACTAAGCTTTGAGGGACCTGCAGGGTAACCTAGCGTACTCATCCAGGAAGGGGCTGAGCTAATGATGTCAGGATAGCGGTTGGGGCAGGAGACACAAATTTGGGCGTCGCCAGTCTAAAGATAATAAATGAAGCCATAAGCACGAATGGGATCACCCAAGGACAGCAGGAAGTGAGAAAGGGAGGGGTGGGAAGTGGACGGAAGGGAATAAAGAGGCTGAGGTCACAATGGTGTGGTCACTCACATTTTGGGCTGCCCTACTGGGGGCACCTGCTGAGGAGTCCTAGAAAAAGACCAGAAGATGAAGCACACACCAACCAGCGGCCCTTCAGTGATCAGTAGTCTCAATGCCTAAAACCCAAACAGGATCCAATTAGTGGGTCCAGGACCACAAAGGAAGAAGTGAGGAGGGGAGAGGAAACCCTGGGGGAAAAATTACATTCACTCGACATTCAGCTCTAAAAATGGATTTACAGCAGACAGGAACCTTATTTGCTGCTTCCTGGTCAAATAGGCTGAGGGACCATCCCAGAGAAACATAATGTAAGCCATAAATGTAAGCCATATTTGTGATATTAAATTTCTAGTAGTTACATTAAAAAGTAAAAATAAATATGAGAAATTAATTTTAATACATATTTTATCTAACCTAATATATCCAAAATATCATCATTCACTAAGTAATCAATATAAGAAATTATTAATGAGAAATTTTACAGTTTTTTGGTATTAAGTCTTTGAAATCCAATGGGCACCTTACTCTTACAGCACATCTCATTCAGAACGACTGCACTTCAAGTGCTCAGTGGCCACATGTAGCTGATTGTACAATGCAGGTTTACAGTTTGTATACAAACAATTTACCTTTCCCCAAATTATACTTCATTAAAAAAAAACCATGGGGCACCTGGGAGGCTGAGTCAATCAAGCATCCAACTCTTGGTTTCGGCTCAGGTCATGATCTCACAGTCTGTGGGTTCAAGCCCCACATCCAGCTCTGCACTGACAGTGCGGAGCCTGCTTGGGATTTTTCTCTCTCCCTCTCTCTGCCTCGCTCACACTTGTGCACATGCTCTCTCTCCTCTCTCTCTCTCAAAATAAATAAATAAACTTAAATATATATATAAAAAAAACCCTGAAGAAGTCTATGATCAACAGGAACTCTCTAAAAGATCTACGGAGCAAGCAGGGTATCAAATCCACATGAAGGAGAGTTAGAACATTAGGGAGCTTTTTCTTAACACTGTCACAAAAGGAAAAGAAGTTGGGGACAGGCCGACCTCACGTTCATTGCTGAAGAGTAGAGCAGATGGCAGCTGCTGCAAAATGGAGATCAGAGCTGGTTCCCTATTAGGAATAAGTCATTTAATACACAGTAGGTGTATTAAATAAGTCATTTAATACACAGTAGGTGGCATAGCACATGTCACCCTCCAGAGACGTGGGGGAACGGTTATAACTTGCCAGTGGAGAGAGGCCCCTCCCCAGCCCAGTCCATGACAGCTAAAAAGATTTCTAAGTAGAACCTCTCAAAGTCTTTTAGTCATCTCTTCACATCACCTGGCAAGGGTGCGTGTGATTTCCTCATCATAGGGACACTAATGGGACTCAGCTTCCCTGCTCCCTATTTTCACTTCATCCACAGCAAGGCGGGCTCCCCAAGGAGGAAGGGCAGACAGGGGAGAATCACATCGCCCAGCCTAGGATCACCTGGCACTCCAGTGATCACTGAGGTCAGGAGCCCAGCTCAATTTTGCTGGCCTCACTTTTCCAACTTCTGGACCTCACTGCTGTACCTCAAGCCATGAACATTCTTTTTCTCTTTGGATAACCCCAAATGTTGTTAGGTGGAGAACTCACACCCCTGAGAGAGGGAAAAAAAGGGTGAAATGTGGACACCTAAACTTAGAGAAAGGAAGCACGATTAACCATGATAGCGGTCATATAGTTAACGGACCAGACTTTGAAGACAAATCCAAATCCCGCCGCTGACATTTGCTAGTAGTGGTGTGACCCTGGGCAGAAGACTTGACTGTGCAAGAGTTTCCTTAGACCAGAAAGACAGGGAGAATCACCATGCCGACCTCACAGAGACTTGGGAGGATCAAAATGAGTTCATGTATTAAAGCAAGTGTATTAGAAATTCAAATAAGTAGAATGGGCCTGGAACACGCTAAGAAGTATAGAAGCGATTACTATTATTGATTATGCTACTCTTGGGTGTTCCATAAATAGTAGCTATTGTTGGGGCGCCTGGGTGGCTCAGTCGGTTAAGCGTCCGACTTCAGCTCAGGTCATGATCTCACAGTCCGTGAGTTCGAGCCCCGCATCGGGCTCTGTGCTGACAGCTCGGAGCCCGGAGCCTGCTTCGGATTCTGTGTCTCCTTCTCTCTCTGCCTCTCCCCTGCTCATGCTCTGTCTCTTTCTGTCTCAAAAATAAATAAATAAAAACATTAAAAAAAAAAATAGCTATTGTTATTAAAATCCCTACTCCTTCCTTTAAAGCTTACCTCAGCAATTAACTCATTCTGTTGGCTTTTGCTGTCAATGCCACTCTACCAACCCACTACGCTCCACGCACAAAAGCACACTAACACACTCACATCTGATGCCCCTCCCTGGGCAGCTGGGGCTTCCCTCACTTCCCATTCTTAACTCCGTGGTACTGGACATAATAACTATATGCCTGTTTGTCACACTCCACAGTGCTGCTCCTTAAATATTAAGGTGCAGAACAATCACCTTGGGATCTTGGAGTCAGGAGATCCAGGGTGGGGCCTGAGCTTTTGCCCACCTAACAAATTTCCAGGTGATGCGGACACTGCCAGTCCATGGGCCATGATACAAACAGCACTGATGTAGACCACAGGGTCCTCTAGAGCAACAATTGGAGACGTTGGCTCCTGGTGTCTCCTGCCCTCATCTCAGTCCCTGGCTCGTGGCTGAACTAACTGGAAACAATGCCACCCATTCCCAGAGCTCAGGCACCTCCTTTGTAGCTCACCCACATGTCCAGAATCTGTGAGGTGCTTAGAGGTCAAGAGACTCTTCTCAAGCATAATCACCCCCACATTAAGCTTACCCAAAAAGCTATGCTTAGTCAAGAGCAACTCTAGGGTGTGAAAACTATATGCAGGGTCAGCCTCTCTAATGACAGTGTAACAAAAATGTGTGCACATAATTACAAATGGCGCAGGGCTAGCCAAGGAAGCTCTCAAGGAGTCACTCACCCTGAGAAATTCTCTGTGAACAGCTCAGTGCTTCCAGGCCAGGCTGTCCACCATCAGCCTATCCACCTCCCAGAATACACAGGGACGCATGCGACCCCTGTTGACTGGTATGTGGGAAAGCATCAGGAAATCAAAACTTTGTTAACAAGAGCACTTTTCCTTAACCACCTCTTGAGAGGAACCACAGGGGAGGGGAGAACGTACCTCATCTAGAACCAGAAGACCTGCACTGAAAGCCCAGCCTTCATTTATGGATATATTAAGTTCTTACTATGCACAAGGCATCATGGCAGGTTCTGAGAAAATGCAAAATTCTCTGCCCTCATGGAACTATGTTGGGAATGTTACGTGTTCATTCGGGAAAATAAAGCAGGATAAAAGAACAGGGTAGACAGGCTTCCATGGAAGGCAGCTCTGAGAAGAGACACCAAGGAAGGGAAGGAGTAAGCCATGCAGATATCTGAGTGAAGAATGTTCCAGGCATGTTTAAGAAACAGCAAGAAATCTGGTGTGGCTGGAGTATAGGGAGTGAGTCAGGGAGAGGAGTGATGAGAGATGCAAAGCCAGGAGAGCCACACAGTAGGACCCATGGAAAGAGATTTGATTTTTTTTTTCTGAGTAAGATATAACTGTCCTGGAGGGCTCACATGCAGAGGACTGGTGTGATCTAACCCACATTTTTAAAGGTCACTGCAGCTGCTATATGGAAAACAGAGAGAGGGGAGACAAAGGGTGGATGCAGGCTAACCAGACAGGGGGGAGGCTTTACCATCACCGGTCCAGGTGAGAGCAGGTGTGGGCAAGGGGTGATGACAGAGATCTCAACAGAACTTGCTGAGGGAATGGATGAGAGAATAGAGGTGGTTTTGGCCCTAGGACTTAGTGTGGTAAACAAAATGATGGCCCCCAAAGATATCTGGACCCTAATCTCCAAACCTGTGAGTATGCCATCTTCCATGGCAAAAGGGACTTGCAAATGCAATTTAGTTATAGATCTTTAGATAGAGAGATTATCCTGGATTATCTGGGTGAGCCCAATATAATCTCAAGGGTCCTTATAAGAGAAAAACGGAGGCAGGAGGGTCAAATCAAAGAAGGAGAGGTGATGGTGAAAACAGAGGTCACAGTGATGCAAGGCAGAAACTCATGGAACACAAGCAGCCTCTAGAAGCTGGAAAAGGCAAGAAAATGGATTCTCCCCCCAGAGCCTCCAGGAGGAACCCAGCTCTGCCAACCCATTTGGACTTCTGACCTACAGAACTGTGAAGCAGTAAAATTTATGTTGCTTTAAGTTGGTGGGAATTTGTTACAGCAGCAATAGGAAACCATTACACCTGAGTTCACACTGGTGCCTTTTATTGAGACAGAGAGCACTAGAGAAGGAGCAGGAGCTGGGAGCTCTGTTAGGTCGTGCTAAATTTGAGTGCCCAATATTTATCCAGGTGGAGATACCAAGTGGGTAGATGATAACCGATCCTGCAGCTTCGAGGGAGATTCGAACTGCATGCGACCTTCTGTAAAACAGGTGTTATATCTTTTTTTTAAGGTTTGTTTGTTTATTTATTTATTTATTTATTTATTTATTTATTTATTTATTTATTTATTTAGAGAAAAAGAGCATGAGCAGGAGGCTGGGGAGGTAGGTGGGGCAAAGAGAGAGGGAAAAAGAGGGATCCACGGTATCAGCACAGAACCCGACTTGGGGCTCAATCCAAATAACTGCGAGATCATGACCTGAGCCAAAATCAAGAGTCAGATACTGGGGCACCTGGGTGGCTCAGTCAGTTAAGTGTCTGACTTCACCTCAGGTCATGATCTGACAGTCAGCAGGTTCAAGTCCCGTGTCAGGCCCTGTGCTGATAACTCAGAGCCTGGAGCCTGCTTCAGGTTCTGTGTCTCCCTCTGTCTCTGCCCCTCCACCATGCATTTTCTCTCTCTCTCTCTCTCTCAAAAATAAATAAGCATTAAAAAGAAAGAAAAAGAGTCGGATACCAACTGTGCACCCCTCTTCTTTTTTTTTTAAGTTTATTTGTGTATTTTGGGACCAAGAGAAAGCACGAGTGGAGGAGGAGGAGGAGGAGGAGGAGGAGGAGAGAGAGAGAGAGAGAGAGAGAGAGAGAATCCCAAGCAGGCTCCACCCTGTCAGTACAGAGCCTGACATGGGGCTCAAACCCAGGAACCTTGATTTCAAACCTGAGCTGAAGTTGGACACTAAACCAGCTGAGCCACCCAGGCACCCCAGATCAAAGGAGACATTTTATCTAAGTGTTCAAACTATGCCACTAACATAAGGCATTTATTATTTCTAGAAATCAGCCTCTAATCCAAAGGCAATGGGAGTCATTTTTCAGAGACATTTTAAAGTCTTCTGTCTCCACAAACCTCATCATATCCCATCAAGCTCCACAGAATGGAGTTAGCAGCACCTGGGTGACAAATGGCCACAATTCTCAAGAACACGCCAGATAGCCCAGGGCATTCCCAGTTGATAAAGCTATAATGAAATCCGACCCCCACCACACTCCCTGCCTGACCAACTGTGATGAGCTCATATCCAATGGCCAAGTGATGGGATGTGTATTCCATTTCCTGCTAAATTATTAGTGAGTTTTAAAGAGTGTTGGAGCCCAGAGAAGTCCGAACCCCACCAAATGCAGGATCCATTCAATCATTCATTCATTCATTCATTGCATGATGATCTGCTGAGCAGAACCAGGCCAGGTCCTGGGCATCACCAGGTCGGGCAGAACGACAGCAGGGAGTACTCACACAATCTGTTCTTCCTACAACTTCTCATCCACCTGGGAAGGAGGCATTTGCTCTTCCCAAGGCTCTGGTATCCTATGGATCCACCACTTCCGGTGCCTTTGGGCCAATTTCCAAACCTGTCTGCATCTCAGTCTCCCCATCCATAAAATAAGAATCATGATCCCTCAAAAGCATTTAGGATAGTATTTGGTCCCAAGGGCCCAATAACTGGCTGCCTTCTTTGTTATAGTTATTACTGTTCAAGTATCACCAATTTTTTTTATAAACAGCCTAAAATACGTCTTCCTGAAATATCCAGTAGGACTAACTAAAATCCCTACTTCTTCTGCCAGCACTGCAATATCTGAAGGCAGATTTTATCACTCCTTTTCCTCTTTTTTCCAGAGCAAATATACTCAACTCCTTTACCATCCCGCACAGAACTCATTCCCAGAACCGTTCCCCATCCTCGCCGTTGTTCTTATGTCTATTAGGTTTGGCCACAGTCCTCTTAAAATATGGCCCTCAATGGAACACAGTGGTCTGACCAATGTCAAGTATAATAGAACAGTTACAGAGTAAATCTTTAGCATTAAAAGATTTTTTTTTTTTAATTTTTTTTTTCAACGTTTTTATTTATTTTTGGGACAGAGAGAGACAGAGCATGAACGGGGGATGAGCAGAGAGAGAGGGAGACACAGAATCGGAAACAGGCTCCAGGCTCTGAGCCATCAGCCCAGAGCCTGACGCGGGGCTCGAACTCCCGGACCGCGAGATCGTGACCTGGCTGAAGTCGGACGCTTAACCGACTGCGCCACCCAGGCGCCCCTAGCATTAAAAGATTTAACAATCACCATTTCACTTATTCACAAGCAGCAATACCAAAGATCTGTGACATGTTCTAGCGTGAAATTTCACTGAAATACAAATTTGGATATTCCAGATGATGCACCTAGTGTTTGGTGGAGTTACTGAGGTTCCAGGGGCCCAGCATCTTTCTGCAATAAAACCTGGAGATTCTTCCCTTGTCCTGAGATGCAATAATGCCCGTGATGTGATCACAAACTCAGGTGCTTGTGAAGACTTGACAACAAGCAAGAGAAGATACTTTAGTAAAACTGTATTCACATAAAAGGCTTTATACAGAAAATGTGATCCTAAGAGAAACATGATCCCTAACAGAAATACCATTTGGGATAAACAAGGATCCAGATAAACATTTCCGGGTTCAGAAGTTTGGAGGTTTGTGATGGCCTCTAATGTATGTTTCATAAATGTCATGTATCCTCTGTATACGTATCAGTGAGGCTGAAGAACACTCTAGGTCTTCTGTACATGAAAACAGGCAGTATAGTGGGTACAGAACTGAATTAAGAGACAGGTCCCTAAGTTCCAGACCCAGCTCTGCCAGGCACTGTCTGACCTTGAGAAGTTGCCACTCTTGTGAGTCTCAATCTCCCTGCCTGTAAAATCAAGAGGCTGGATGAAGTCAGGGACTCTTAACCTGCTATCCAAGGACAGATAGGTCAGGGGAGATGTTTATCTGGTGAAGTTTTAAGGATATGAATATGTGCACTTTAAGGGTCAAAGAGCCACAGCATTTATCAAATTCTAGGCATTGTGGTAAGTGCTTTATAGAATAATACCTGTAATAATTGCTAATACTTAAAAAAGTTACTATGTGCTTTATAAATATTATTTTACTGACTCATAATATTCTAATGCAGTAGGCACTGTTATTACCCCATTTTATTGATAAGAAGGTTAGATTTAGAAACATCAGGTAACTTGCTTGAAGTCACCCAGCAAATGGTTCAAGGTGAAATTTCCACACAGGTCTCAATCCACAGGGCCTGTTCTTATCCACAATACCACACTGCTTCCCAACCAGTTTGGTAACTGGGTAACCAGACTAATTGGTTAGCACACCATAGTGTGGAATTGTCTTGAATTTGCCCATTCTTCAGTCTAGCACTTTCTCAAATCTCAGCACTAATTGGCAGACACAGTTCATTCAAATTAGCAGACCCAGGGGCCAGACCGGTATGAGTGACCCTGCCATTAGCAAAGCAGCTCTCTCCAAGAGCTGATAATGCAGCAAAGACAGATTTAGGAAAATATAGTTAGTTACACATATAAATAAACCACATTTTTTAAATTTATGCTAATACGATTGCTGTTTGCATCACTTCCAGAAGAAGTAAGACCTGAGTGGGCTGTAAAGACTAAAATAAGAGAGAATGCTACAGGTAAAATTTCATTTCTTAATAAGCTTTTACAATCAAATCCATAAATTATCTTGTTAACTTGTTAAAGTATTTCTGCTTATGCAGCAAAGTCTCCTTGGGTCACATTTCCATTCTTGAGAAATGTTAGATGAACTTAACTTTTCCTGCTCCTGTGTATCTTAAACAAAACTAGAGGATAATTGACTTTCTATGAATTAACAAGCTTTGAGGCCCAATTACAGTCAGAAAATGGGCCTAAAGCAGAATTGTAATATATGTCTATGAATATCTGCACACATAGAAAAAATAATTTTTACATTAGTAACAGAAACTAACTCTGGCTAGTTTAAACAAAAAGTAGAGAGAGGAGATTTTTTTATTATATTATCGAATACAAGGCTAATATACATGCTGGAAAGATCTAGAACCAATGCCTGGAGCATGAGGAGAACTAAGAAATATGTCCTCCCTCTCTGATTTCACCTTCAATTTAAATTCTTTCTGCAGATTTGCTTCATTCCTCTGTCACCGTGCTACAGGCCACTTGACAGAACAGGCCTCTGACAGCTCTTCAGTTTACTGCCCCACCGTTTCAGCTACCAGGAGAAAAACTAACTTCACTTTCTCAACTGCAATTGCAATACCCCGAGGAATCAAATATGAACCCCTGGGTCAACCAGCCATGTTTGGGCCACAGAGTAGCCTAAAGCAACAAGGCTGCTTCCATGATAGCCACAAAGTAATAAAGAAGCAATTTCCAGAACTGGGAAGGGACTAAGCAGGGGTGGTCACGTTAGAGGTAAATACATTATGTGTCCCCTACACATACTTCCTGGGATAGACACCTTTTTTGTGGGCAGAAAGCTCCCAGCTCAGAGTCCAGAGTCTTCAAGGTGACCCAGGAGCCCTCACGATCTAGCTCCTGACCTCCATTCATTCCTCCCCAAGGCAAACTCACCTTCCCACATGAGCTCCAGCCACTGCGTTTTCTTTTCATCTCTAGGACAGCCACTCCTGCTTACTTCTAGGCCTCCCCATAAGGTCACTAGCACTCTATCCCTCCCGTCTAGCCACCTCCCCTTAGCCTGTCTTCTCCTTACATTTCCTCATGATACTCAGGCCAACTAGAGCATGGATCACGACTGCAATTAAAGAGCTGTGTGGCCTTTGGTTTGACTTTTTTTTTTCTTTCCTCTCATACTATAAACTTAGTAAGGGCAGAGGCTGTCTCTCCTGCTTGATTCTAATTCTATTGTGCCCAGTACAGTGCCCTGCAATTGTAAACACTAAAAAAAATATCCAATGCATATTTTTGAGTGAAGAAAATGAACAAGGGAACCAGGCCAAATCCTAAACTTTCAAATTTAATGGTATCCAAACGGTAGGAGCAGCCTTGACTCAAAGTATTTCTCACACCTCATTTTCCGACTCAGAACACTTACATAGACGGGACCCAATTGGCAGGTGATGGCTGGCAAGGACAACCCCAAAGGCATAAGAGATGCTTTGTTACACCAAGGCAACCCTGAAAACAAAGTCAAACTGTGGTCCACCAAGAAGCAGAATTCTTGCACTCCAGGAAGCCAAGTACATGTTCCCATCCCCAAGGCTTTTCTCAAAACAGGCTACTAGCCACTCATCTGAAAACCAAAAATCCCAACATCAAGGTTCTTTTCAACCTAAAATACACTGCCAAAAGATCATTGCTGAAGACCCACAGCCCCTGTCAATTGTAAATGACTCCTTCTGTGGTTTTAATACTAAGTGTGGCTTTGGAATACAACTGGCATGTAGTGAATTCCAATTTGTTACAGCTACCCCAAATCAGTCATGAATCCTTGGAGGGGCGAGGGGTACCTACCCAGTTTACTTAGAGACATACTGAAATATCCTGACACATAGAAAATATACGAAAACCAAGCCTAAGCTCCAAAAGCCAACTTTCCACCATGAAGTGCCAGGAAATACATGCTGAAACATACACATCTAATAAGTGATCCTATAGTAGCAGCCTTGTTCAGTTTTATTCCTTGACAAAACAAAATCCAATTCTAAAGGGTAGAGAACAAAACACAAACCGTAATTATTTTAAATGAAGATCAAGCTGTTGGATGTTGTGAGGATGGCCTCTCGTTTCCTCAGCACACATTAGACTCTTTTTTAGGATCCTCCTCTACTGATCAAGGTCTTGGGTCTAAGAAAGAAAACCTACCACTTACATACACTTCTCTGCCCCTTCTAGGTCTCCTCTTCAGCTGCACCAATTCGTCTCTTAAACGTCACACAGAGTGTTTAATTATGCGTGCTTCATTTGTGTAAGATTTATATTTTGTCATCAGGGAAAAAAATAAGCCCTTGTAGAAGCTACAATGCTAGAGAAAGTCAGGAAGAAGAAAATAAGAACCTTCCACTTCATTGCTCAGAGATTTTCATTACTCTAGGCCTGGCACAGGACAGAAAGTCCCTGTTCTAGGAAAGGAATTGATAACAAAACACGCAAGTAATGAATTTCAATTTTGATAAGTGCTACAAAGAAAGAGTATAAGATTAAATACAATGAAAACCGTAATGGGACCTCTCACTCTAGTTATTATTTTGAGACCCATGCTTCCTCCATTTTTTCAGAGCAATTGTTAAATACGCATACATTTTATCCACCTGGGATTGGATAGTGCATACTGCTTGAGGATAGACATTCCATTTGTCATTTCCAAAGCTATCTTTCACAAAGGAATTGTTTGTCTCAGAATCTTCTTTAAAATCCCAGGAAACAACAGTGGACAAGACAGCCATCAGTGAGTTACAAATGGCCACAGATGAATAAGGGAATTAAGTTTTTAGATCTCTCTTAAGCAGTCAACATCTGACCAAAAGGGAGCATTTACTGAGAGTTGGATGAGGTTCATCACATTATCTCAAAAGTACAACCAAAAGAATCAGATTCTTCTTCTTTCCAGGGTCTTACAAATTTTCCAAAACTGCTTATCTACCATTACTGCATCGCAGATTTTCAGATAAGACCCCATAATAATGTCATCTGGTAACTCCTTCACCTGATCTGCCCCCTTAAGATCTGGCTAGGTCTTAAAAATTGACTAGGGACCCCCTCAACTCCAAGCCCAAAGGAAATACAAATCCCTTACTAAGATTTCTGAAAATTTCTAAGTGATTTCTGTGTTCTCATTGTCAAACTTCACCTACAAGATTTTATTTCCATACCTGCTATGTCCATACTAATGCCCATTAATCTAGACACAAAATTCCAGTATTTTCCTCAGTTTCTAAAAAGTAACCCACTTAAAAACCATTTAAGAGTAAAATTAGAGTTGCTAAAGATTAGTAGGTTACAGAAACTAGATAGCACACAAAAAACCAAATTAAAATCTCACATTAGACCTTGCAGTTCCTAATATCTCTAGGGTTTTCTTATTGACCTTTCAGAATACATAGCATCCAGTCTTCTGTTATCTTTCCAAACTCTCTCTCTCCTTTCCCTCTCTTGTCTCTGCTTCTCTAGTTTCTTCTCTACCTCTGCTGAGAGCAGAACAAAACATAAATCCTTTCACTTTATCATATTCAAAAGATGTGCCATCTTTTTGTGGCTTGGCCTCCCGCACACTAATGTTTTCACTACAGACTAATGTTTTCAGTGCTTCACCATCTACTCCAAATGAATGATTGTGATATTTCTCCCAAACAAAGGCAGTTCCCTCCCGAAGGGAAGGTCTGGTACGAGCTATAAAGATTATAATATTTTCTCTGTTTTATATTGGTCTTATAGGAACCAAAGACCACAATGAGGCAGACTTGTTACTCTAAGACCATACACTGGTAGACACCTGTAGCCCATCTACACAGCCTGTTCCTTCAAGACTCGTCTTCAACTCCTCAGACTCATAGGTTTAGAAGGGCCCTTGGAGATCGTCTAACTCAACCTTTTCATTGCATGGTAGTGCAGTCAGCTCACTTTCCCAAATCCACAGTGCAAACTAGTGGCAAACCTGAATTTTGCCAAGTCCCCATCTCTCCCAGATGGTGCTGTTTATAAGGCTTACTCACACACACTTCGGTGGTCCCAGGCATCACACTAATCCAGGCAATTCAAGAACAGGGCAAAGCACAAAAGTTGCACGTTCATTTTTCAAATGAACTTAGGTATCAGTTGCTGCTTCTTTTATAAAGGAGGCTAAGTCTTCTAATTCAAAATAAGTAACAGCATTCTAAATCCCCCGGGAGTATCAATATCTAGGTTTGCATTCACATTAAGGTGTCTAAAGTGTAGGTAACTGAGATCAGAGTCTTTTCTGAGAGCAAGATGGCAGGGGAGGAGGGGATGTGGAGAATATGAAGGTACTAAAAGAATAAAAAGAAATTATAATGAGGCCCTTTGGGTAGAAGGTAGAGAAAGAGGAATTAAGCATGGCCAGCCCTGTTAGTTTCCGTACAGATATCTACAACCAAGCAAACAAATTAAAGTTCAATGCTAATTCTCAGGTCACTGTTTGATAGTCTCATAGTCTGTCTTATAATTTTTAAAATGAATGTGTCATTTAGTACATTTTCAAATGCTTTCAAATGGCTATTTTCTTTCAGTGGAAATTTACCTTAATAATTTGTTAGTAGAGGAAACAATAGAAGTAAGGGCAATGTGATCCCCTTCTGAACCTTTGCTTGAAAGAACACACTCCCAGCCTGATTCTCAGCTAGGCTTTGCTTCACCTCTTAGTCAAGTTCCTAAATGTCAGGAGAAATTTCCCGTCTCGGTTTTCAGGGAGGAATGACTTCATCCAAAGTGTGCCTGGAAGCCCAGGCTCTGCACGGTGTCCCGGCACACAGGCAGTGCCACGACCAAGCAACGGGATGTAGTTTCGGCCCTTTCCCACGCAGACTGAGATGGGATCCTCCAGGCCACAAGGAAACCTGGGTTCTCCGAAATGCTACAGCAGGACAGTCAGACACACCCAGCAGGACATACTGTCCAACGGACAGGAGCCACCAAAGTCTTCAGGAAGGTGAAGACAGGACTTGGCTTCTTTTCCTCTGAGGCAAACATTCCAGAATGACTTATAGAAAGCCCTGAACAATGAGCCCCTTTGACCAATTATGTCACAGCTCTTAATAACAAATGACAAATGCCCAGGCCTTGGATTTGATGCCCTTCCCACCTCAGCTCAGTTTACGGGAGGCTTTGGTTTTCTGCATGGAAACACAATGCCATTCTAGCTTGAGAATTCTCCAGTTACTCTTACCGGAGCAGGAGGCAGTGAGAGTATAACCAGAAGGAAAGTCAGCACAAAATTGTATTCATTCTTGTGATCAGCCAACTTCTATATATGTTGACAGAAGTCTTACATATCCAAGTCACCAACATAAACCATAACAGCAAATGAGCCCTGGCTACTGTTGTTTATTTCCTGTATTGTAGGACTCCAAGTTATAGATGATTCCTTCCAGGAATGCAAAGGCTGCACCAGGCCTGTCAGAGAAACTATAAATCATCTAATTAAATAATATGATGTAACCCCTCAGAGTATGGCAGCTTTCTGATTAGCTGTCATATTGCTGTGGACTAAAAAACCGCAGAGGAAAAATGCTTATTTCTTTAGATGTGAAAAATTTCATTTTCTTCAAACATTACACACGCACATACACACTACAGATTTAAGAACTCAATGTTTTGGAATTCCTCTCTTCAAAGCAACCAAGCCTTCTGCAAATACATAACACACTATGCCTATCCATTACTAAGACGGCCTTTTTCATCCCTCCTAGGATCTTTATTTCAATCAAAGGATTTAAAATCCCCATAAAATATTTTAGCGACCCTACATATGAAGGCTCAGATGGCTGGCTGGCTGAAGATGACACCTTTGTAAGGACACCTTTTTGATCGTGAATAATTCTGCACAGCTGCTTGGCTACTTTGTTTCTTTTTTAATAGTCTTGCAAAGTTGCAGTGATGAGCAAACAGAACTTGGCAATTCTGTTCCATCCAAGAATCCGGGATGAATATCTATCTCTATTCATAACGGAAAAGGCCTTGGTTTAGAGATCAGAACATGATTAAGCAGGAAAGGTGGTGCATCACAAAGCTGGGGTTCTTAGGAGTTCTTATGGCTTTAAAGGGTCCGTGAACCCCCTCCAATTGCATGCAAAACTGTGTTACGTATTCTGTGGATTTTCATGTAAAAAGAGTCCATAGCTTTCAGTAGAAAGGTTGGTTGATTCAATGAAATTTAGGAACCTTGAGGAACACAGGCAGTAACTGTTTGTTAAATAAATGAATAAATTAACTCAGGGAGAACAGCTTCAGACCCCCACAAGTCCTGACCTACCATGATCAAATTCTTCTTTAGAAGCACTTGAAAGAATGCCAGAACAGAAACTGGAGATATTGAACCAGCATCACACATGTAAGCATTGGGCTTAGATGAAGTTGCTATCCTGTCCCTCAACTCTTTTACCAAATGTTACTTTAGTCTTCATAATTTTCGACTCAGCTCAAATATGTAACTGCAATCATAGCTCTTTTTCACACTTGAAAATCACTTCATGTATTAGAGATCTGTAGCCAAGACCCCCATAGATGTAAATGTCTCCAGACCAAGTGCCAGAAGGTGAGCTCCAAAGATGATGGAAAGGCAGACAGGAGCAAATGGACAAAGACGGTACACGGGGGTGCAGAAAGAAGGCGTAGGTGGAGGAAAAAACCCAGAAGCTTCCTTTCGTCACCACATTGCATATTCCCGTGAGTCCGTGCATGTGGACCGCCTACTCTGGTCCACCCACAGGTCTATATGTAAACATAAGGTAAGCTAAGGAGTGGGGCAAGAGGAAAGAGGGGCTCAGTCACAAAAAGGCACATACTGATTCACGGGGAAGGAATGAGGAACAGAAGCAAGTGAAAAGAAGTCTGTGCATACCAAGAATAATGAAAAACAAGGGTAGTATCACATACAAGAACACTCACAAGGCGAGGAAATAATCACGGGATCGGAGAATGGAACGGGGTAAAGACCGCATTCTCTGGTGTCAATCTGGGATTGAGAGCCGGCTGCACCTCCTAAGTGTGACCTGGGCAAGTTACTAAATCCCTCGGAGACTTCACTTCCTCCTCAGTGAAATGAGGATAAAAGTAGGACAGACAGCCCTGGACTGTTGATTCTTGAGAGAGAAAATAAGAATGTATTTTAAGAATAACGTATTTGATTAATACTTAATTAGCAATAGCTGCTTTTATTCTCCTCAGCCAGCGTATTCATGAGATTAGTCAGGGAAGACGTTGGTCAGGAAAGAGGAACCAAGTCCGCTAGGACTCGAGGAAGTGCCCGCACTACAGCTGCAGACCGACAGTGAAAATTCCCTCCATGACCAATTAAACCCTACGCAGTTGGTACAGACCCTGAATGAAGCCTGTGTTTCTTTCCCTAAACTCATAACGAGGGAGCATGTGATGATTACTATTTTGGTTCACAGGGAGGGAAAAACAGAAGTTAATTTCTCAGGAAGATAACAAGGAATTGTCTTTAGGCCTTGAAAGTGTTCAAAGGGAGTGGGCAAAGGGGAGTGTACGGGTATGTGTTCCCATTTGCAAGGGAATGCGGCCACGCACGCATTTCCCGTGACAACAGCAGTGGGGGCAGGGGGGAGGTCACTTAGGAAGCGCCCCTGTGGTATTTACTTATATACTTCAGCACACTGATTTCAATCATTAGAGAATGGGAGATCCCAGGCTTTTGTTGTTGCTAATAAGTCCACTCCCCAAAGCAACCTTCCTCATATTTGAATTACAGATTTTTCTGTTTGCTTAACTCAAAAAGAGAAACAAAAAGTATTTCATGGCTATTGCTCTGCCTCGCCACACCAGGTGACATGACTATTTTCAGCTATACTATTGGATTCCTGCACAGAACCTCGCAGGCCATCAACAGAATCACATGGGGGACACAGTCATCCCAAGCACAAGGAACACCGCTAAGATCAAAGCACAGACCAAGACTTGCTCAGAGAGCTCCACGTCTGAGAAGCGTAGAGTAGGAAAGGAAATGGCAGAATTGCCAAGGTCAACTTGTGGACTTACCAAACTCACCCTGTCCACCCTCTCCCCTAATCAACACTACTCAGTTCATTTTTTTTAGGGATGAGGGAGGGCTAGAGAGGAAACAGAGATTTGTTCTGAAAGAGAATGATCTGTTAGTAACAGTGACAACAACAATAACACCAATAAAAGTAATAACTAACACTCATTAACATTCATTATGTGAGAGACCCTGTGCTAAAAACTACATAAATCAACTCATGTAGCCCTTATACCCCTAAATCAAGTAGGCACTATTAATTATTATCCTGAACTTACAGATGAGGAAAGTGCGAGTTAGATAGAGCACTAACTGGGTGAACCAGAAAGTGTCCCCCAGGGGACAGGTTTACAGAACAAGCCTGGAATCCTAAAATCCTGCCATGGCATTACAAGAGGCTATAGGGTTCTCAAGAACATGGACAACATTGCTTTCTGCCAGGTACTTTTGTCTTAATAAACTTTACTCACTGCAATTAATGATGGGAAAGTGTAATCTCTACTACTGACAAACCCAAATGATAGAAAATGTATACAATGCACTTAAATCCATCAAGATAAGTGCAAGTACAGGAGACAGGAAACCCAACTTAAACTGGCTTACACAACAAAAGAAATTAGTTCAGGTAATAAAAAAAGTCCTACAGTGGGACAGACTTTTGAGATGGTTTGATCAGTGCTTTGGCCCAGTTTCTATAATACTTTCACCTCTGCCCTCCTCCTTGTGTCTGCTTAATTCCTTGGCTGGCTTCCCTCATGGAAGCAAAATAGCTGCAGCAGCTCCAGGCCTCACATGGACAGCCCAAACTGTTTTGAGCAGGAACGAGGCTTTCTCTTTCTCCGGCCTTCCAGCAAAAGTCCTGGGCTTCATGCTGATTTGACCAACTTAGGTCATATGTTCAGGGCTGAACTCATCCATGTAGATAGGGGGAAATGCTAAGCACTGACTCAGTAAGGCCTGGGTGAGGTCTGCCCACCATTCCTCAAAAAGCATGGTATGTGGGAAGTGGCTCCATGCCAATCAGGGTCCATCCATCCCAAACTAAGTGGCTGCTATTAAATGAGGTATAAGATGGTTCACAAAGGAATTTTCTAGGTGCTGTTAGGAAAAGAGGAGGCAGATGCTAAGAAAGTAACCAACAAATGTTTACCCACAGCAATTATAGTACTTTGCTAACCACAAGTGTACCAAGCAGAGAACATTGTAAATATCTGCAATCATAGGGGCACCTGGGTGGCTCAGTTGGTTACATGTCCGACCCTTGGTTTCATCTCAGGTCATGATCTCACAGCTTGTGAGACTGAGCCCTGTGTTGGGCTCCACACTCAGCAAGGAGCCTGCCTGGGATTCTCTCTCTCCCTCTCACTCTCTGCCCCTCCCCCTGCTCACTCACTCACACTTTCTCTCTCTAAATGAATAAATAATCAACTTAAAAAAAAAAAAGATCTACAATCATAAACACATTAGAGCCATTTGCATTTAATTTTGTATATAGAGAGGTGGTAATGTACTTGGGAAAAGTTTATTTACTTAAATAGGTTCTATATTCCTCTTGTTCATATGCTTCATTTGCTTAACCACTGCTACCTTCAAAATTAGCACTACTGTAGACTTTTGGCCAAGCCCTCCATCAGCATTGTCACAAATTACAAATTAACAAGAACCGTCTCCATTAGCAACATTTTTTGATTAAATTATCCCCATCCAATTTTAATTTTTATCAGACATGTTTTTGTTTCAGTGAACTCCCTCGCATCACTGTGACCTGCAGGTGTCCTGGAGGGAGGCAGTATAGCAGAATAGTTAAGAACATAGGAGCTGGGAAGACTGAGCTTAGTTCGAGCTCTGAAATCCCAAACAAATTATTTGACTTCTAAATTTCCTCACCTGTAAGTGAGGATAATAACGTCTATCTCGTAAAGTAAGGATTAAATGAAACATTCTACACAAAGTGCTTAGGAACTCATGCTGGCATATAACAAATGTTCAGCCCACATTAGCTCTTTTATTAATAAAAATTTAAATTGAAGTTCATGTTCGTGCTTTGAGCCATTTTTTAATCTCATGAAGTGACTAATTAAAAGAAAAAAATGCCTACTTGCATTTATCACCATCACAAAAACAACAATATAGGATTTATTGACTGCTTACTATGTTTGAGGCACCGTGCTAGGTGTTTTATAGGTGTAAATTCTAAAAGGCAAGCATTTTGTTATTTGATAGAGGAGAAAACGAATTCTCAAAGAAGTTAGGAAACTAGCCGAATCCCACAGAGCTAGTAAGTAGCAGAGGAAATACGTGATCACACAGTAGTCTCACTCCATAGCTCGTGACAATTCTATTTTCTCAAGCAAGTGAAGAATTGTCTCTCATAAAAGAGAGCTAATCTTCCCAGTTAAAAAAAAAAAGAGACAGAGAGAGAGAGAGAAAATTGTTTAAAGTGGTATTTGTACAATAATTTTAGGAAATGTAATAGCCAGATGATAATAGCGCTAGCAATCCGGGATGTATTTTATGGGGCTATTAATATATGCCTCGAGTGGTCAAAGGCTTTGCCACTCACTTGAGGCAAGTAGTAATGGCCAATAAAACTTGCCTTGTCGTGTCTTAATGTTACATTATATCATCACACTTGTAATGAAATGCTCCCAAACTTCGGTGTTACCAGAAGAACAGAAAAGAGTGGTGGTTAAGCAAGCTAGCAAAGTGAGAAGGAAGTATAGAAAAGAGGAAAGAGCCCTGAGCTGCGACCCTGGCCTAACTCTGCTGTGCACCCGCGTGACTGTCAGCACATCTCTGTGTATCTCAGGATCCCGGCATCTCCATCTGTAAACTGAGGTTCGTTATGGCAGGCAAAGACCTCTTCCAGCTCCTCCAGCTCCAACAGTCTGTAGTTCAACAGAGAATGACATTCATTCAACAACAGCTCACGGGACGCAAATGAGGCAGCAGCTATACCCTGTGCCCGGAGCTGAGGACACAGCAGCAGCTAAGGTGGAAGTCCTCTAATGATGGACTTCAGAGGTGAATGGATGGCTGGAGTTTGAAATACTGCCCTGCTTTACAATGGTCTCTTCTTATATGTCACAAAAACATTCCAAGCAAATGTAACAAAACCTGGTTAATGACTGAATTTGGGTAATGGTGTGGTTCTTTGCACTATTCTTTCCCCTTTTGTGATGTTTGAAATCTTTTTTTTTATCATAAAAATTTCAGATAGATGAGAAAAGCTTCAGGGAGACCTCTGCTTCTAATAATAACCCACTAGGTGTGCCAGATAAGCTCTTTCATCAAATATAAGTAAGGAAGAGGGGCACCTAGGTGGCTCAGTTGGTTAAGCGTCTGACTCTTGGTTTCGGCTCAGGTCATGATCTCACTGTTCGTGAGTTCGAGCCCTCTATCAGGCTTTGCACTGATAGTGTAGAGTCGGCTTCAGATTCTCTCTCTCCCCTCTGTACCCCTCCCCTGCTCCTGCTCTCTCTCTCTCAAAATAAATCAACAAACTTGAAAAAAAAAAAAAAGGATAAGGTGGAGAGACAGACAAAACATTCATTCAATGCTTAAAAACATCCCAGAGCCTACAAGATGGTGTGTGGCGAGGGGTAGTGCTGGAGGGAAGAAACAAGTGAGGATGAAAGGAATGAAGTCCAGAAGGCATTTTGGACCTCTTCCCCCTCCACAAATGGTTTCAGAAGTTAGGCAAATAGAGATTTGTGTCCACAGTCAGCTGAGAATGGGAGGAATAGACCTGAGCATAACATTTGTTTGGGGTTAGGATCTCCAAGGAGCTGCACCTTAGCACAAAGGGAGAACAGAAAGCTAACAGGCCCTTGCAGAGGACCTATGGCTTATCATCAAACCATCACAATCTCTGAAACTGAAATAAGGTGTTTCTAGAGCACCTAATGCCCCACATACTCATAGAAGCAAACATGAATCCTTTCTAGAGTTGAATAACGTTGACTTCAGATTACACCTGCAAAACACTGTGCAAAAATAATGACTCACACAATTAAAAATAATAAGCACATGAAAAGAGAAGATGCAAATAAAAACCAGCAGAAATAACAGAAATAGAAACAAATCCATAGGACTCCATATGTGGAATGATATGAAATAGACTTTTCGTTGAAAGTTTTACTATGTAGGACGCCTGGGTGGCTCAGTTGGTTAAGTGTCTGACTCTTGGTTTTGGCTCAGGTCATGATCTCACAGGTCATGAGCTCAAGCCCCCGCATCAAGCTCCAAACTGGCAGTGCAGAGCCTGCTTACAATTCTCTCTCTTTCCCTCTCTCTGCCTCTCCCTCTCTCTCTCTCTTTCTCCCTCAAAATAAGTAAACTTTTTAAAAAAAGTTTTACTATGTATAAGATAAACTAATAAAGTTGAGAATTTCAGCATAGAATGGTACAAGGGGCTAAATGGCGACCCAGAAAAAAGATACGTCCATGTCCTAGTACCTGAGACCTGTGAGTGTTTCCTTATGTGGCAAAGGAGTGAATATTACTTTATTGTAAAAGATCTGACTAACATACAGGTATTAAAAGGAGCAGCTCATCCTGGGAGTTTTAAGACAGAGGCACAGAGAAGAAGGCAATGAGAACGCAGAGCAGAGAGGGATGTGGCCACAAGACAAGGCTGGAAGGGGCAAGGAGTAGATTCCTCTCGAGAGCTTCCAGAGGGACTGTGGCCCTGCTGACACCTTAATTTCAGGCCTAAGACTCCAAAACTATGAGAGAATAAGTTTCTGGTGCTTTAGGTCATCCAGTTTCTAGTAATTTAGGAAATTACTACAAATGCCCTAGGAAATTAAGATAAACAGGAAACTCAAGAAAGAGAGAGACTCAAATTGAAAGTTCAGACATAAAAAAATATATATTAACTACAATTAATAACTTAATGAATGAATTTAAGTCTAGAAGAATAGATACAGCTGAAGTGGGAATTACAAGAAAACAATTAGAGTGAAGCACAAAAAGACAAAAGAATGGAAAATACAGGAAAAGATACATTACAGAATATAGTGAGAAAGGAATTAAGCCCACATAATTAATAAAGTAAATACAAGTAATTATAGCCCAAGGAAGGAAGAAGAATGAATGGGGCAAAGCAATACGTGACAAGATAACAGTTGCAAACTTTCCAGAACTGAAAAAGAACAGCCGGCCTTAGAAGGAGCTATGACAAGGAGCCCCAGACATCTTGAGCAGGATTCATAATAAGAAAACTTCATCTGGGCACACTAAGATAAGACTGCAAAACCCCACAAAGAATAAAACTTAAAATCAGCCAAAGGGAGGAGAGAAGGAACAAAAACTAGACTTTCAGCTAACTTATAAACAGAAACAAGAGAAGCCAGAAGTAAGTAAGTATCTTTAAAGTGCTCAAAGAACACAGTGACAGTGTGGAATTCTACGCCCAGAGAAATTATCCTTAGGAATTATGGTGAAATAAAGACATTCCAGACAGACAAAAATTGAGAGAATTTGTCACCAGCAGACCTACAATAAAGGAAACACTAAAGGGTATTTGTTCTTCAGCCAAAAGAAAGTAATCCCACATGGAAAATCAGCAATAAAAGAATAAATGAAGAGCAAAAGAACAGGATGAATATATAAGTAAATCGAAACAAATCAGGATTGTGTAAAACAAGAATAGTACCCTGGGCATCTAAAATGTATAGAAGCATGGGGCGCCTGGGTGGCTCAGTCGGTTAAGCGTCCGACTTCAGCTCAGGTCACGATCTCACCGTCCGTGAGTTCGAGCCGCGTCGGGCTCTGGGCTGATGGCTCAGAGCCTGGAGCCTGTTTCCAGTTCTGTGTCTCCCTCTCTCTCTGCCCCTCCCCCGTTCATGCTCTGTCTCTCTCTGTCTCAAAAATAAATAAACGTTAAAAAAAAAATTAAAAAAATAAATAAATAAAAATAAAATGTATACAAGCATGGGGCACCTGAGTGGCTCAGTCAGTTAAGCGTCCGACTTCAGCTCAGGTCATGATCCCACAGCTCGGGAGTTTGAGCCCCCATCAGGCTCTGTGCTGACAGTGCAGAGCCTGGAGTCTGTTTCAGATTCTGTGTCTCCCTTTCTCTCTGCCCCACCCCCGCTTACGCTGTATTTCTCTGTCAAAAATAAATAAACATCAAAAAAAAAATTTTTTTTAATGTACACAAGTGAAATAAAAACGACAGACAAGTCAAGAGAGACATCAATGGTACTAAAGTGTTTATAGACCTAAATCAAGGACACATACTAAAATATTTAATGTAACCATCAAAATAATACTATAAAAAAATAAAACTCCCATGCTAATAGAGAGAAAAAATGGAATGGTAAATAAACTCAGTTCAGAAGAAGGGAGAAAAAATAGGAACATGGAATATGCGGGTCTAAAAAGAAGCATTTAATATGACAGTAAATTTCAACCCAGCTATGTGTGTAATTACATTAAAAGTCAGTGAACTAAGTTGGGGCGCCTGAGGGGCTGAGTCATTTGAGCATCTGACTCTTGATTTCTGCTCAGGTTCTGATCTCACAGTCATGAGATCAAGCCCTGTGTTGGTCTCCGTGCTGAATGTGGGCTTGCTTAAGATTCTCTCTCTCCTTCTCCCTCTCTGCTTCTGCCCCACTCCTGCTCTCTCTGTTCTCTCTCTAGAAAAAAAAAAAAAAAAAAAAAAAAGATAAAACTTGTCAAGCCCAACATTATGTTATATACAAAAGATACATCTAAAACATAAGAATATATAAATGTGAGAACTAAGAGGAATTTTAAAAAAGATACACTAGGCAAATAATAACCAAAAGAAAGCTGGTGTTGTTTTATTACTTATGGCAAAAATTCTTATTAGTTGTATGGAGAGTCACTTTGTAATATTCAAAGGTTTCAATTCATCAGGAAGATATAACAATTCCAAATTGCAAATTTCTCCAATACAGTTCCTAATTATGTAAAGCCAACATTGAAAAAAAAGTAAGAAGAAAAATACAAATCTATAATCACAGTATGGAATTGGAACACACTTTTCTCAGAAATCTATAGAACAAGACAAAAGAAATCAGTAAGCATATAGAAAACTTGAAAAACATAAACAGCAAATTTGACCACATAAATATACAGAACTTCACATCAATCAACTAGAGAATACACGTTATTTTCAAGCACTTAGCAAGCATGTACAAAAAATGGGCCACATACTATGGAACCAAATGAGTCTCAACATTTTTTTTTCTTTTGAGAGAGAGAGAGACATACAGAGAAAGGGAGAGAGCATGCACAAACAGGAGAGGGGCAAAAAGAGAGGGAAAGAAAGAACCTTAAGCAGGCTCCATGCCCAGTGTGGAGCCCAAAGTAGGGCTCTCTATCTCATGACAGTGGGATGGATCATGACCTGAGCTAAAATCAAGAGTTGGATGCTTAACCAACAGGACCATCTAAGTGCCCCTCAACATATTTTAAAGTACAGAAATCAGAGTGTGTTATCTACTCATAATGCAAGGAAGCTAAAAATCAACAATGAAATGGTAGCTAGAAAATCCCCAGTAGAAATTAGAAAATACTCTTAACTGAATGATAATAAAATGATTTCATATAAAATTACAGGATGCGAGGCACCTGGGTGGCACAGATGGTTAAGCATCTGACTTTGGCTCAGGTCATGATCTCACCGTTCCTGAGAACAGCCCGCGCTGAGCTCTGTGCTGACAGCTTGGAGCCTAGAGCCTGGAGCCTGCTTCAGATTCTGTCTCCCTCTCTCTCTGCCCCTCCCCCCCTCGCAAGCACATGCGCTCTCTCTTTCTCTTGCTCCCAAAAATAAATATTGAAAAAAATTTTTTTAATTTAGGATACAAAGAAAATAGTGCTTAAAGGTAAACTTATTATTTAAATACTTTACTGAGGGGCCCCTGGGTAGCTTAGTCAGTTGAGTGACCAACTTCCGCTCAGGTCATGATCTGCAGTTTGTGAGTTAGAGCCCCGCGTCAGGCTCTGTGCTGACAGCTCAGAGCCTGGAGCCTGCTTCTGATTCTGTGTCTCCCTCTCTCTCTGTGCCCCTCCCCCACTCATGCTCTGTCTCTCTCTGTCTCAGAAATAAATAAACATTTTAAAAAATTTAAAAAAAATACTTTATTGAAGTATGATTGAAACTGACAACCAATAAACTTAGCACCCCATTTTAAGAGACCATTTTTAACAATCAACAAATTTAAAACAAATAAGTAGAAGAAAGGAAGTGGACAAAAATAAGAGCAGAAAAGAGTGAAGAAAAAACAAACATAAGAGGATCAACTAGGAAGGTGTTAAAAAGATTAATAAAACTGATAAACCCTTGGAATAGTAATGAGGAAAAACAAATGTCAGAAATTTTAAAAGGAGACATCTCTCAGATCATACAGACATTAAACATATAAGATATTATGAACAAATTTATGCCAATAACCTTGAAAATTTATTTTTAATTTTTTTAATGTTTATTTGTTTTGGTCGGGGGGGGGCAGAGAGAGAGGGGGGTAGACACAGAATCTGAAGCAGGCTCCAGGCTCCAAGCTGTAAGCACAGAGCCTGATGCAGGGCTCGAACCCATGAGCTGTGAGATCATGATCTGTATCCAAGGGATACAGGTATGCTGTTTCAAAGGGCCACATGCACCCAATGTTTATAGCAGCACTATCAACAACAGTCAAAGTATGGAAAGAGCCCAAATGTCCATCGATGGATGAATGGATAAAGAAGATGTGGTATATATATACAATGGAGTATTACTCGGCAATCAAAAAGAATGAAATCTTGCCATTTGCAATGATGTGGATGGAACTAGAGGGTATGATGCAAAGCGAAATTAGTCAGAGAAAGACAAAAATCATATGACTTCACTCATATGAGGACTGTAAGGCACAGAACAGATGAACATAAGGGAAGGGAAGCAAAAAGAATATAAAAACAGGGAGGGAGACAAAACATAAGAGATTCTTAAATATGGAAAACAAACAGAGGGTTACTGGAGGGATTGTGGGAGGGGGGATGGGCTAAATGGGTAAGAGGCATTAAGGAATCTACTCCTGAAATCATTGTTGCACTATATGCTAACTAATTTGGATGTAAATTAAAAAAATAAATTAAATGGTAAAAAAAATCTACATATTTAAATTGATATGAAAAATATCCATGCAGAATAGAATATTATTCAGAGAATTTTTTTTTTAATTTTTTTTTTCAACGTTTATTTTTGGGACAGAGAGAGACTGAGCATGAACGGGGGAGGGGCAGAGAGAGAGGGAGACACAGAATCGGAAACAGGCTCCAGGCTCCGAGCCATCAGCCCAGAGCCCGACGCGGGGCTCGAACTCACAGACCGCGAGATCGTGACCTGGCTGAAGTCGGACGCTTAACCAACTGCGCCACCCAGGCGCCCCTATTATTCAGAGAATTTAAAGGCAATACCACTTGAAGCTATATGCCATATTTGTAGATTGAAAGATTCAATTTGTGAAAATGTCAGTTTTTCCCAAACAGATCTATAGGGTTAATGGAGTCTTAAAAAACAAAAACAAAACAAAAATAAATTTTAAAAAGACAAATAAAAAAAAAAACACCTTACTAAAGTATACATTACAATCAAATACACACTTTTTTTTATGAACTCTGTAATCACCACCCCAATCAATACCCAAATGCCTCCCCATCTCCTCTACCCCCACTCCAGTCAACCACTGGTTTGATATTTATCGCTATAGAGTAGTCGGGATTATTATAAAACTTCTTATAAATGGAGTTCCACAGTATATATTCTTTTGTGCCTGGGTTCTTTTGCTCAACATAATGTTTTTGAGATTCACCCACATTATGGGGTGTATCAGTAGTTCATTCCTTTTCATTGCTTAGTAATTTGACATTGTATAAACATATTGGTTCTTTCCAGTTTGGAGCAATTATGAATAAAGTGCTATAAACATTCAAGTACAACTCTTTTTATGAATATATGCTTTCATTCTCTTGGATAAATACCTAGGAGTGAAATTTCTGGGGATCCAATGCAGCCTTAAAAATCACAAATAAAATTCCACAGTTATTGTGGAGTTTGATATACTAATTTTAAACTTCACAAGAAAATATAAAGAGCTTGAATAGCCTTCAAGAAGAACAACATGGGGACACCTGGGTGGCTCAGTCGGTTGAGCGTCTGACTTCGGCTCAGGTCATGATCTCGTGGTCCGTGAGTTCGAGCCCCGCGTCAGGCTCTGTGCTGACAGCTCAGAGCCTGGAGCCTGCTTCAGATTCTGTGTCTCCCTCTCTCTCTGACCCTCCCCCGTTCATGCTCTGTCTCTCTCTGTCTCAAAAATAAACATTAAAAAAAAAAAAGAACAACAACAACATGGTGGAAGAACTGGCTCTACCAGAGATAAAAACTTGTTATGCAATTTATTATAAAAACACTATAGTGTGGTATTGGTATAAAAATAGTCAAACAGAGAAGTGCCAGTTGGTTAAGTGTCTGACTCTTGATCTCGGCTCAGGTCTTGATCTCAGGGTCATGAGTTCAAGCCCCACGCTGGGCTTCACGCTGGGCACGGAGTCTACTTAAAAATTAATTAATTAATAGTCAAACAGATCAATAGAATTTAACAAAAGGCCCAGGGACAGACCCAAATACATATGAACACTTGATGTGTGACTAAGGTGCCTCTGCCAAGCAAGAGTGGAAGGATAGTTTTCGTTTGTTTGTTTGTTTGTTTGTTTGGAGAGAAAGAGAGACAGAGCATCCAAGTTGGGGAGAGCGGCAGAGGGCAAGAGAGAATCTTAAGCAGGCTCCCCACTCAGAGCAGAGTCCCATGCGAAACTGGATCCCACAACCCTGGGATCATGACCCGAGCCAAAAATCAAGAGTCAGTTGCTCAACTGACTGAGCCACTCAGGTGCCCCTAGAAGGATAGTTGTTTAATGAATGGTGGGAGGATACTGCATACCATAATGGGGTGGGAGAGAGGGGGACTGATAGTTTATTTCACATTATACAGAAAAATAAATTCTAAGTGGTTTTTAGGCTTGAATTTCAAAGGCCAAATAATAATAGTTTCTAAAAGTTAATATTATACACTTGAATGTTTTCAAGAAGTTAGGGGAATGAAAGATTTCTTAAGGAGACATTTTTTTTTTAATTTTTTTTTTTAACGTTTATTTATTTTTGAGACAGAGAGAGACAGAGCATGAACAGGGGAGGGTCACAGAGAGAGGGAGACACAGAATCCGAAACAGGCTCCAGGCTCTGAGCTGTCAGCCCAGAGCCCGACGCGGGGCTCGAACCCACGGACCGTGAGATCATGACCTGAGCCGAAGTCGGACGCTTAACCGACCGAGCCACCCAGGCGCCCCTCTTAAGGAGACATTTTAAAAGTCAATTGTAGGGGTGCCTGGGTGGCTCAGTCAGTTAAACGTCTGACTTCAGCTCAGGTCATGATCTCCAGGTCCCTGAGTTTGAGCCCCGTGTTGGGCACTGTGCTGATAGCTCAGAGCCTGGAGCCTGCTTCGGATTCTGTGTGTCCCCCTCTCTCTCTCTCTGCCCCTCCCCTGCTCATGCTGTCTCTCCCTGTCTCTCTCTTTCTCTCTCTCAAAAATAAACATTAAAAAAAGAAATGCAAGTGAATTGTCTGATGGAATGCAATGGATTATTACCTTGGGGATAGACTCAGTTTGCATTTACTTGTAAATTCATTTCAGTATCCCTATTGCCTAGATATGTGTAGTTCTTTCAATTCTTTCAACCAGTTATAATACCTTAGTGATTCCCTCATTAATTAATGAGTTAAATGATATCTTTGACACAGGTTCATTCTATATTTGTAGGAGAGTAATGATGTACTTTTAAAAAAGAGGGGCGCCTGGGTGGCTCAGTCGGTTAAGCATCTGACTTCGGCTCAGGTCATGATCTCACGGTCCGTGAGTTCGAGCCCCGCGTCGGGCTCTGTGCTGACAGCTCAGAGCCTGGAGCCTGCTTCAGATTCTGTGTCTCCCTCTCTTTCTGACTCTCCCCCATTCATGCTCTGTCTCTCTCTGTCTCAAAAATAAATAAACATTAAAAAAAAATTTTTTTAATTAAAAAAAAAAAAAGAATTTATCCTTTAACATCACAAAGGGTAAAAATACATATATCCTATGCCCCAGCAATTTCACTCCTAGGAATATAACCAACAGAAATGCCTATATCTGTATCCCAAGGGACATGTGCAAGAATGTTCATAATATTATTATTCACAATAGCTAGAAACACCCTCCAAATATGCATCAATAGTCAAATGAGATAAATCAATTGTGGTATAATAAAGTACAGCAAGTAAAATGAATGAAAGACAGTTATACACCTTAATAGGGAAGAACCTCAGATTAAAAGAAAAAGTTGGGAAAAAATAAGCCAAACATAAAACAGTATTGTATGGCTCCATCTATGTGAAATTCAAAACAGATATAAAACTAAACCACAGAGTTCAGAAATATATGTGATAAAACTTCTAGTACTAACTTCTTTGCTATTCACTATAAAGTCAAGACAGTGGTCTGTCTCCTTGTGGAAAGTGCAAGAAGGTAAGTATGGAGAAGGAGGAGGAGGAGTGCTTCCCAGACACCTGCAATGTTCTATCTTCACCTCAGTAGAGGTAACAATTGTAAACATATCCACCTTATGATAAATCATTGGACTATTTAATTGTTTTGTGTATTTTTCTTAATGTACATTATCTTTCACAACAGAGAAAACATTAAAAACAAAACAAAACAACTACAGAGTGAAGGATCCAGTAGCCAATTAGAGACAAAAGTTACAGTATTCATTGTACTGTCCAACAAGCAAGTTTTCCATGTTAATATTCCAAGTCATTAAAGAAATGTCCTTCAGAGACTATTTTCTAATCCCCCAAAGCAGTAAAATAAATGCAATAAGCTTCTGAAAAGACAGGAAGCCTAACAACAGTCCAGCACCAGGGCTGTTTTTTTCTTATGAGGCTTTGCCAGGTTCAAAAACTGAGTATTTTCAGCCACAAGTTAAAGTTGAAGCTTTGTCCTGCTCTCTGAAAACAGGAAATTAGCTGTCATTCAAAAGAAATTAACACCTGCATCTATCTCATTACAAGAGAAAATTGTTTCTTTCCATCTCCCCCATAACTGGATACACTGATGCATGCCTCAGACAGTGGTGACAGCTCCTTTGTCATCAGCATAGGTGAGTGTTGCCTAGGTAACCAAGCCCTCCACTGGTGCCAGGTCCTCTGATCTCTGGGCTGACTTCACCACAGAGTAGGCACCATCCCTGCACATGAGGGGATGAAAAGTTAGAAAAGTCAATCAACAACCCTTGGCTGTTCATGCTTGGATGCATCTGTCAGAGTGTCAGAAGGGCATGTCTGATGGTGTTGTGATAAAGGCTGCACCACATTTACAAAATATCCAGTCTCATTCGGCCTGGAGGGGAAAAAAAAGATTGGACACTGGAGAAAGTATATAAACACTTCTTGGGCTCTTCCAGCACTACACAGTGTTATTTCTTTTCACTAGTAAAAATAGTAACAGTTACCATTTATCAAACACCTGCTATGTGCCAACACTTTGTATCAAATATCTCATTAAATGTTCTTCACAATAGTCCTTGCAAGTTAGCAGCTTTGTTTTCAGCTTCTAGGAGGAAACTGGCTCAGACAGGTTTAGTGATGTGTCCAAGATCACACCTCCTAACAAGTCTGACCCACTGCCTCCAGAAAACTCCACACATTGCCCATCTTCCATTCTGGCAATGAATCACCCAGGCTTCCTAAAAGGCAACTTATTAGCCAGAGTCTGCCAAGAACTGACTCCCCAGCTTTGAAATGATGTAAAAGTTGCCACAAATGATACAAAAGAAGAGAAGAGAAGAGAAGAGAAGAGAAGAGAAGAGAAGAGAAGAGAAGAAAAGAAAAGAAAAGAAAAGAAAAGAAAAGAAAAGAAAAGAAAAGGGGAGGGGAGGGGAGGGGAGGGGAGGGGAGGGGAGGGGAGGGGAGGGGAGGGAAGGGAAGAAAAAAGGACAAGTGGTGGATAAAATTTCTTACGCTAAGGACAAATGTAAACAAACATTATTTATACAAAGTATATAGCCTTACTTTATATTGTTCATGACAACAAACAGTGAAGCAGTTATGATTCTTATGCCCAGGTTAGTGACAGAGAAACAAAGGTTCAAAATGGTTTGCTGCCTGCCCCCAGATCCTGCTGTAATTGATAGAGTGAGGACCCTAGCTGACTCCAAAGTCCTCAGTCACCTCATACACCAACAATGATGACTGAGTGTGCACATTACATCACTCTATATGTGAGGCATGTGTGTGACCAGGGACCGCATGGGTATTTATAACTTGTGTCTAAACCCTCATAAATGTCAGCTATGATCATCATAGTGATCCCTAACACACCAGGCTATAAACCTACACTCCCTAAGTTGGCACACAAAGTTCATCAGTATGTGGTCCCCACCTTCCTTCCAACATCATCTCCAACACCGTGGCCAGGACCATCTAGTTGCAGCTCACCCTGACCACAATCTCCCTCGCCTCCTTGCTTTTGTTCTCACCGTTCCCTCCATCTTGGACACTCTTTCTCACCTCTAGAGAATTCCCCTGAGCTCTCTAGGCTCCTCTGAATGTAGTCCAGATGATTTCCTGGGGCTCCTGGGGCCCATGCCTGCCTCTGTGAAAGCTCTGGGTGCCCTGTATCCTCACTCCTACCTCCAAGCTCCAGTGTTTTGCTGGCCTCTGCCTCTTCACAGAAAGTTCTCAGGAAATGCTAAGAGATGGATCTTGGGTTGCCTCCGATTCTAGCCACAGACCACAGAGGGACGATTTTTGCCAACGTGATATGATGTAAATTCTCTCCTGTCTTTCTAGATTTCCCTTTATAGCAATCCATGAAAGGCTAAAAAGCAGCTTCTCATAAAACAGTCCATAAAACTGTATGTGGTAATTAAGTGTCACCAATCCACAGAGCACCACATGCAGATAGGCAGTGTTGGGGGACTGTTTCCCTTTCATATGCACAGGAGCTGTCGTTTTCTATTTTTTCTAATAAAGTTGTACAAAACAAATGTGTTACAGTATTTCCACTTTGTTCTCTTTTGTTTTTAGGCTCTGATCTGTTCATTACGGCAAGGATGTGCAATTCTTGCCATATCTTCAAATCCTCCCTGCTGCTCTCCTCCCAACCTAACTGGGAAATTGTATGTATCAGATAACCGGGCCCAACAAACAAAACTCAAATCCAAACAATTCAACAAAGATGCGTTAAACTGCCTGTCTCTAAAGACAGGTCCAAAGAAAAGGAAGGTGGAGGGAGCTTGCTTTAAGAATACGGGATATGGGAGTGTAAGCTTCAGGCCAGGCAGTTTGGGTTTGAATCCCGGTTCTGCCACTCCTCACTGAACTCACCTAGGCAGGACCAGCTATGTAATTTGGGGGACCCTGTGCAAAATAAAAATGCAGGGCCCCTTCTTCAAAACTATGAGGAATTTTTAGACAGCAACTATAGCAATTAAATCAAGTGTGAGGTCCTTCTAAGCATGCAGTCAGTCCTGCAATCACACATTGTGACGTCACAAAGCCGTCCCTTCCTCTAGTCTTCCTGCATCTCGGTTTCCTCCTCCGTAAAATGGACACAATAATAGCACCCATATCACAGGGTTGTCGTGAGGATCGGATTACAAACTTGCATGTAAAAATCCTCTTATTGGGGCACCCAGATTGCTCAGTCCAACCCTTGATTTTGGCTCAGGTCATGATCTCATGGTTCATGAGTTCGAGCTCCACATTGGGCTCTGTGTCAACAGTGCACATGCGCACACCCAGACACTCTCTCTCTCTCTCAAAATGAATAAACATGTTTTAAAATGCTCTTATAGGGGCGCCTGGGTGGCGCAGTCGGTTAAGCGTCCGACTTCAGCCAGGTCACGATCTCGCGGTCAGCGAGTTCGAGCCCCGCGTGGGGCTCTGGGCTGATGGCTCAGAGCCTGGAGCCTGTTTCCGATTCTGTGTCTCCCTCTCTCTCTGCCCCTCCCCCGTTCATGCTCTGTCTCTCTGTCCCAAAATTAAATAAACGTTGAAAAAAAAAATTAAAAAATAAATAAATAAATAAATAAATAAATAAATAAATAAAATAAAATGCTCTTACAGAGCACCTGGTACATAACAAAAGACGCTTGATTTGCCATTATGTTTTAAGTCATATTATGCAACAAAATAACTAAGGCATTAATGTTTAATTTCAAAATAATTCTTTACTTTACCAAAGGATTAACCACAAGGTCCTTTAAATAGAAAACCTCCTTAATTCTGATTGAGTTTAGAAAAGACTGATGCCTATACTACTTATTATTAAAAAAAAAAAATCTATTAGGCAAAACAACGTTTTTTCTAATTAGAGAAATAAACCCAACACAGAAAGATGGGCTACAGACAGAATGGCCACAAAATGGGTTTTTTACTTAAGGTCCATGGGAAAGGAGATCTCTTTTTCTGTTCCTACCTACCATTCTGACCTATCTATAGATAGGGCAGCCTCATGTCTAGAACAGGGCTGGGGTGAAGAGCATGGATTTGGGGAGTCAATCAGAACTGAGCTGACTAGATCTTCTCTTTCACTTAACTTCTCTAAACCCTTAACTTGTACATACTTCTCTAAACCTACATTTCCTCATTAACCATGCAAAGTCGCAGGGGACTTACAAAACAGTCACAGGGTTGTAGAAGCTTTAGCTGACATGCACTTCTGTGGTGCTTGGCTTGATGTTTGGAGCTCAGTATTGCTCATAAAACGGCTGCCTCCAGGGCAGTAATAAGGAACCATGCCCCAAGGCAAGGGTGGGAAACAGCAGGCATTTAATAGGCAGTGGGCCGGATATATCTCACACCCTTAAAATTACAGTTTAAGATTACAAACATTGTGTTCATCCATATCAGAAAGAACCTGAACTGCCCCATCAATGATCTAAGAGCTCAAAAGATTACTTCTAAATTTAGGATTGCCCTGATTAAATGAAAATGTCAATCCCTGTATTATTAGCTTTATTTGCCAAGAATATTTTACTTTTATTAGCACTTTCAAATGGATTGATATATTTGCTTATCCAGATTTTACATATTTTATAGATGACACAATCTCATTAAAGTATAGTCACACAGACTGTGGTCTGGAGCCCACACAAGACCCCAGCCTAGCACTTTGACTTCAACAAGGAACATGTTCTTTAAATGTGACTAACTCTACCACACCCAGGGAGAGAAATGGCACTGCCGTGCTTTAACTTACAACTCTCTGATAAAAACTCTGCCTGCGTCATCTTTAAGGCTGCCATAATTGGGACAAACAATTTCCAAGTACAAAGAACAATAACCAGACCCAATCCAAGGACTCTGAACATTGTAAAGAGTCAATAAGACAATAGGATTTTCTATCCCCTGCTCAATGGCTCCAGCACATTTAGTCTTCTGCGTAAAATGCTTCAAAAGTGTTCCATCATCCAAAATATTCCGAAGGTATTCTTTGGATGAGGTCAAGTCCAAACTGCTTAGTCTACCTAATCTCCCACCAGTCCTCCTCAGTCCAACCTAAGCTGGAGCCACACAGAACTGCCCACTGTTCCCCACAAATGTTGTTTCAGGTCCAGGAAAAAAATCTCAGAGGAGCCAAAGCAGAGATAGCAGGGATAAGTGCCTTAGAAGAGGCTGGGGAGGGGGGCAGGGGCAGGTCATACAGGCCTGTGGAGTCATGATAAAAATAATTTATTTCAAATGAAAAGGAAGCCATTGATCAGTTAAGCAAGGGAACAAGATCATATTAAATGCATTTTTTATTGAGACACAATTAATATATAACATTATATTAGGCTCAGGTATACAGCATAATGATTTGATATTTGTATATATTGCAAAATGATCACAATAAGTAAATTTTAACTAAAATCCATCACCAAAGTTACAAATTTTTCTTGTGATGAGAACTTTTAAGATCTATCCTCTTAGCAACTTTTAAATATGCAATACAGTGTTACTAACTACAGTCATCATGCTATTATATCCCTAGGAGTTATTTATTTTATAACTGCAAGCCTGTTATAAATTTATTCATCACTGGACACTTAGGTTGTTTCCATGCCTTGGCTACTGTAAATAATGCTGCAGTGAAATGGGAGTGCAGATATCTTTTTGAGTTAGTGTTTTCATTTTCTTCAGATGAAAACCCAGAAGTGGAATTTTAAGATTACATGATGGTTGTATTTTTAATTTTTGAGGAACCTCCATACAGTTTTCTGCAGTGGCTGCACCAATTTGCATTCCCACCAACAGTGCACAAGAGTTCCTTTGCTCCACATCCTCACCTGTTTAATAACAGCCCTTCTAACAGGTGTGAGGTGATATCTCATTGTGGTTTTGATTTGCATTCCCCCCATGATGATGAGTGACGTTGAGTAGCTTTTTGTGTACCTATTGGTCGTGTGTATGTCTTCTTTCAAAAAAGTCTACTCAGAGCCTCTGCCCATTTTCTAATTTTTTTTTGTTGTTGCTATTGAGTTGTGGGAGTTCTTCATATATTTTGGATATTAACCTCTTATAATTTGCAAGTTATTTGCAATTTTTTCCCAAAAACGTGACTGGTTAGGCAAGGGAAGGAGATCAACTTACATATGTTTTTAAAAGTTCCTTCTACGGGGCGCCTGGGTGGCTCAGTCGGTTGAGCGTCCGACTTCGGCTCAGGTCATGATCTCACAGTCCGTGAGTTCAAGCCCCGCGTCGGGCTCTGTGCTGACCGCTCAGAGCCTGGAGCCTGTTTCAGATTCTGTGTCTCCCTCTCTCTCTGACCCTCCCCTGTTCATGCTCTGTCTCTCTCTGTCTCAAAAATGAATAAAACGTTAAAAAAAAAAATTTAAAAAAAAAAAGTTCCTTCTGGCTGCTGCACGGGATTCCAGAATGATGAGGGAAGAGAAGACTGTGGAGGGGAGACCAGTAGGTGATGAGGGAAGAGGAGACTGTGGAGGGGAGGCCAGTAGGATGCTCACGCTTCTCCATCAAAATTCTGTTCAGGTATCCATTCATCAGAGAAACTAATCTTACTAGGGCTGAATCGAGCTAAACAGGTGGAATGAAATGTCTGCCTAAGTGTAAACTAGTTTAAAAGTTCTCCAAATTAAAAAAGTGTTCTTAGAATTCTTTGATTTTTTTAATATTTGGTTTCATTCAGATCAAAATCATTTCTATAAGCTCCCTCAAAGTATAGTTATGTTTAGTTCATTTCAATAGTCCTATATGATTCTCTCCTCTACAGAAGTAGGAGAGCAGACTTAAAATAAAAGCAGGGCATTTTGAGTCAGACAGATCTGAATTTAATTCCCCAGCTCCAATACTCACTTGGGAGAATTACACCAGTCACACCCCCCTTATCCACAGGGGATACAATCCAAAATCCCCAGTAGATGCCTGAAGCCATATATATATGGTATATGCGTGTGTGTGTGTGTGTATACACACACTGATTTTTTCCTATACATACATACCTATGATAAAGTTTAATTCATAAATCAGGTACAGGAGATTAACAACAATAGCTAATGATAAAACAATAATTATAACAATATACAGCAATATACTGTAATAAAAGTTATATACCTGTAGTCTCTCTCTCACTGAAAATATCTTATTGTACTGTACTCACCCTTCTTCTTGTGAAGATGTGAGATGATAAATGCCTATGTGATGAGTTGAAGTGAAGTGAATGACGTAGGCATGGTGATGCATCATTAGGCTACTATTAACCTTCTGATGGTAGGTCAGAAGGAGGATCATCTGCTTCCAGACCACCACTGACCACAGGTAACTGACACCATGGAAGGCAACACAGTGGGTAAGGGGAGACTATCGACTTAACTTCCCTGAGCCTGTTTCTCCATCTGTAAAATGGGAATACCTCTACCACAAACAGATGCTTTTTACCACAAACAGATGGAACTGGAGAGTGTTATGCTAAGTGAAATAAGCCATACAGAGAAAGACAGATACCATATGGTTTCACTCTTACGTGGATCCTGAGAAACTTGACAGAAACCCATGGGGGAGGGGAAGGAAAAAAAAAAAAGAGGTTAGAGTGGAAGAGAGCCAAAGCATAAGAGACTCTTAAAAACTGAGAACAAACTGAGGGTTGATGGGGGGTGGGAGGGAGAGGAGGGTGGGTGATGGGTATTGAGGAGGGCACCTTTTGGGATGAGCACTGGGTGTTGTATGGAAACCAATTTGACAATAAACTTCACATATTGAAAAAAAAATACTCTGTTTAAAACCCATTAGTGTTTCCTCATTTCCAGAGTATTAAGTTCATATTCCTTGGCAGGACCCACATAATCTTTCACGATCTAACCCATATATATAACCTCCTCCAGCTCCCAAAACCAGCCCAATGACCGCCATCCACAACTTTTCACTACTCCCAAAATGACCTGTGGCTGCATGCCACCATAATTTTGCACATGCTTTCCCCCCCCCCCTTAAATTAATTCATTCAACCATTCATTGGTTTGTGAAATACACTGTGCTGGATGCTAGGTACATAGTGATGAATAAAATAATCATGATCCCTGCCCTTTCAGTCTTCTGACTGACAAGTAAATAAAAAAAAAAAAAAAAAACACATGCATTCATATATTAAGAAAGTGCTATGCACACAATAAACAGGGAAGCATAATACAGAATATCAGGAAGAATTATATTTTATTGGCATGATCAGCAAAAGGCTTGTCTGGGGCAATACATTTTAAGTTGGGACATGGAAGAGGGGAAGAGATAGCCTCAAAAAGAATCTGGGGGCAGAGGACCAGCAGCCCAAAAGCTCTGAAGCAGGAAGGAACTTGACATGGTCCAAGAACTGGTTTGAATGAAAATGAGCAGTGGACTAAGGTATAGGAGATGATTTCTCAAGAATAAGTAGGAGCAAGATCATGTGTAGTGAGCCGTGGGAAGGAGTTTAGATTTTGTCCCAAGTGGAATGGAATGCCACCAAAAGATTTAGACAGGCAACTGCCATAATCTGATCTACTTTTTAAACGATCACTCTGGCTGCCCAGTGGAGTTATCCAGGGGGATGGGCGACAGAGAGGAGAACAGAGGGAGAGCAGTCAAGATGGAAAACTTCCTGGCATTCCCTATCCAGTCAGAATGATGGCCTTAGGCTCAAATTCAAATACCATCTCCAAAAGGAAATAATTTCATGTCTGATAACCTAAGTGGGTTTTCCTAAGGGCGATCTGATTCAAAATTCTTCAAAGGCAAAAAAAACACTGAAAAAAAATTTTTTTTTAATTCAGTTTCTCCAAGTCAAAAATCAAGCAATCTTGGGGCGCCTGGGTGGTGCAGTCGGTTAAGCGTCGGACTTCAGCCAGGTCACGATCTCGCGGTCCGTGAGTTTGAGCCCCGTGTCAGGCTCTGGGCTGATGGCTCAGAGCCTGGAGCCTGTTTCCGATTCTGTGTCTCCCTCTCTCTCTGCCCCTCCCCTGTTCATGCTCTGTCTCTCTCTGTCCCAAAAATAAATAAACGTTGAAAAAAAAAATTAAAAAAAAAAAAAATCAAGCAATCTCAGGTATGTGGGTGGCTCAGTCAGTTAAGCATCTGACTTGGGCTCGTGCCATGATCTCATGATTCGTGAGTTCAAGCCCCACATTGGGCTCTGTGCTGACAAGCTGGAGCCTGCTTGGGATTCTCTCTCCCTCTCAAAAATAAATACACTTAAAAAAACAAAAATCAAGCAATCTATTTCATTTACATAATCTCCTTGGAAGCAGGCTGATTTCACACTGCGATATATTTCAACAGTCCAAAGTGATTCTCTACACTAAGAGGTAAACCACCAAAATGGCAAAACAGCAAACAAACAAAAAAACCCAAACAAACAAAAACAACAATTAAAAACAAGGTGTGTGGCCATGTGCATGTTTGTTACATACAAAGATACCAGAACCAAAGTGCCTGTCATTGCCGAAAATAGTTTGCCAAAAACTATCATTGCCAAAAAGAGTTTGGTGGCCTTAACCATTCTCTGCTTCAGTTCCTTACCTGGAAAATAAAGATTAAACGAGTTAGTAAGTGTAAAGGGCTGAGAATAGTGCCTAAGCCTTAGCGCATAATAAATGTTAGCCAATAACAATATTTTTTTATTGTTTTTTAACAAAAAATAAATTTTTTTTAATGTTTTTATTTATTTTTGAGACAGAGAGTGACAGAGCATGAGCGGGGAAGGGCAGAGAGAGAGGGAGACACAGAATCTGAAGCAGGCTCCAGGCTCCGAGCTGTCTGCACAGATCCTGATGCGGGGCTGGAACTCACAGACTGAGATCATGACCTGAGCTGAAGTCGGACGCTTAACCAACAAAGCCATCCAGGTGCCCCAACAATGTATTTTTTTTTTAACTGGTCATTGCTTACAATGCTATGTTATCGTTTATTCTGGTCTCTATTTTATCTATTTCTGATTTTTCTTATTCCCTTCCTCTACTAAATTTTAGCTAAATTTCTTCTTTTTCCAGTTCTTTATGTGGTAATGTTGTTCACTTGAACTTTTCTTCTTGTTTTAAATATTTTTATTTTAGAGAGAGAAAAAGCACACGCAGGGAAGAGGGGCAGAGCGGGGGCGGAGGGGAGAGATTGAGAATTTCAAGCTCCACGCTCAGTGCGGAGCCCAACTGACTGAGCCACCCAGGCGCCCCTCTTTTTTTTTTTTCTTTTAAGTTTATTTATTTTGAAGGAGTGAAAGAGAGAGTGCATGCACACACATGAGTCAGGGAGGAGCAGGGAGAGAGCAACAGAGAGGATCCCAAGCAGGCTCCGGCTCAACTTCATAACGCAAGGTTACTACCTGAGCCAATATCAAGAGTTGGACATTTAACCAATTGAGCCAACTAGGCACCCCGATATTTTTTTCTTAATACAAGCATTTCTAACACAAATTTAACTCTAACACTCACTTTTGCTGCATCTCATAGGTTTCGGAACATTGGGTTTTCTTTTTCTTTTGAGATATATTTTGATTTGCTGTTTGAATTCTTATTTGGCCCATTTCATGTGCCGTAGTATGTTGTTTAATAGTTACATTGAAGGGGCACCTGGGTGGCTTGGTTGGTTGAGTATCCAACTCTCAACTTTGGCTCAGGTCATGATCTCTGTCATCAGATAGAGCCTCATGGTGGGGCTCCAAGCTGGAAGTGGAGCCTGCTTAAGATTCTCTCTCTCCCTCTGCCCTTCCCCTACTCACCCGCAAATGTGTGTGTGCTCTCTCTCTCTCAAAAAAAAAAAAAAAAAGCCTCAAGAGAAACATATATTTACATTGCAAATTTTCCAACTTTGTTTTATTGTTGATCTTTTGTTTTGTACCATTGTGGTTGGAAAATATACTTGGTATGATTTTAGTCTTCTTAAATTTGTAATGTTTGTTATGTCTCTTTTTATGTGATTAAACGGGATTCTTCTGTACTTACTAGAAGAAAATGTGTATTCTATTTCTTTTGGATGGAATGTTTTATATATATCTTTTGGAACCACATATTCTGAAGTATGCTTCAGGAAAAAAAAACTGAGGGTACTCATTCAAGATAAAGCACATGGGGGGGGGGGTGGAGATCAGGTGAAACAGATGAAGGGGATTAAGAGTACACTTATCATGATAAGCACTGAGTAATGTATAGAATTATTGAATCACTATATTGTATACCTGAAACTAATATAACACTGCTAACTATACCAGAACTAAAATTGAAATTTAATTTAAAAAAATTCTTTTTAAATAATAGCTACAAAAATAATATGGTCACACAAATTTTCTACTCACTAGCCATGGAGACTTGGGCAAAGAAGATAAGTTCTGTCTAAACCTCAGAGTTTCCTCACAGGTAAATAAGATATGATAATAGTATTTTTCTAAATAGGATTATTGAATATTGAAGGAAATCATGTGCACACCTTAAATAGAGTACCTACGATAAAGTTAGGACCCAGAAAATGTTTATTGACATTATTTTACCATTAAAGTTATTATTGTGGACAAGTTACAAATAGGTTTGTCCTTGCATGACTACAGGAAAATATTCTGTTACATATATTTTACCTCGGCCAGACTCCTGGATTCAAATCCCAGCCCCCCCCCACCCCCATGTTTGTACAACCTTGGGGAGGCTCCTTAACCTCTCTAAGCCTCAATTTCCTCATCTATATCGGAATTTATAATAGTATGTACCTTATGAGCTTGACAAATGAGATAATGCAAACATATAAAGTCCAGAAAGCCCCAATATAGCAAGTACTCAGGAAATCTAAGCTATTGCTACAATTAATATTATCATCCATGTAGACCCAAATTTCCCTTAGAAAAGAATTAAATTCTCAGCTTCTCAGGGGCACCTGGCTGGCTCAGTTGGTAGAGCATGTGACTCTTGCTTTCGGGGTCATAAGTTCAAGCCCCATGTTGGGTGTGGAGTTTACTTATATACATATATAAAATAAAGTAAAATTGTTTTAAAAAAATACACAAATAAATCATCAGCTTTTCTTTCATCTCCATTCCCTCTACCCCTCCTCTCACCCATAGTACTCGGGTTCTCTCTAAGTGCTTGATGATAAACTTCCTCTTCACAAAAGCCTCTATTTGCTGAAGATAAGAGGCAAAAATAGGTCAAACACAGACCTCTTTAACATCCCCAAATCTAGAATATACAGTGAATTTCGATTTTTCTAATACCGAATGGAACATGGTTTCAGATGTCATGTCTTTAAATAAGGTTTTAATATCAAGGGTCAAACATGGATGAGAGAAAAACAAACCTTACTTTATCAACAAGTGAGAAGTCACATGCAGAAATCTTGGCTCAGCTTAAGCCATCAACCAGGCTGCTGGGGTTAAACAGCATGGCAGAATTAAATAAACATTAAACCAGCTAAGGAACAAATAATTAAGTGACATAAACCAGGGTAGGTAAGAGAGATTCTCTTACTCCCAACTGAAAGAATGAAAGAAAAAAATAAATAAGGCAGCAGGCGAAAGGTGGCAGGTAATTGCTGCTCCTGGGGAATGAATTTTCTCCTAGAAATAGGGAGAAAGAAAGGACGACAAGGTCGAGAAGGTCAGCAATAAAAAAGCAAACACAAGTAGTTGTAAAGTCAGCCTCCAGGCGGTGGCAAAGGTGTGTGGGATGACATCCCTGAGCTGTCATGAACACCATACCAATGATTTTATACCAAGCACAGAAATGAGTCACATTTTCTAGAGAATTCCTAACAGAGTGGCTTATAACCTGGGACCCTGCAAGAGGGTTTTATCTACTTGGTAATAGATTTCTGTATGGCTTCCCTTCTACTGAGCTGAGATTATGGTTCTTTAAACATACTAACTAATGGCCCCTGTAACAACCGCACTGGGGAGGGACCCAGAGGCCAGAGATGAAAGTGGGTGGGTTGGAGGGGGGCAGGTAAGAAAAATTAACTGCATAATAAATAAAGGCATGGAAATAGAGAGCCAAGAGAAGGTAAAAAGGTACACCTTAGAGATTTATTTTCTTTATGCCAACATGAGCCTATGAGAAGAGATTAAATCAGCAGTTTCCAATGCTTTGTGTTACTTATTAAATCCCAAACAAGGCTGTGAATCATCAACATGAAAAAAGAAAAGCTATCATCTTTCGCTGGTCTTCATTCTCCCCATTCCTAATCCTTAAATAATGACTTTTTAAATATGAGACCAAGTAAGCCAATAATTAAGAGAGTGAACTCTAACACTAATGCATTAACTTTCATGACCAAAGCCAGTACAACTTGACTACAGAAGCTGTTTTCTGCACCCCCAGCAGAATGGGCTTGGTTGGGGGGAGGAGGGGACAGAGGCAGAAACAAAGCAAGAAAGGGTTTGACATACAATCAGCAGGAACCAAATCGCTGGTTTATAAATCAACATAAACTGATTTCACAACTGATTTGAAAGAAACTGAGTTTCCAGAAACACATGAGGGGTGCCACCAGCAAGGGGTTCATTTCAGCCCCAGTCCCTTGCTGTTGGACACAGAGGCATATGCATTCCAATATTCACGGTGGTCTGAGCCCCATGGCATTAGAAAGCTTGGGGGTTAATGAGAATAATGAAGGAAGAAATCAAATATTATAATGCCTAAAAAGTTTTATTTGAATGCACTTGACTTTCTAAACTGACTTAAATTCTTGTCAGTTTCTGTTGGCCATTGCAGGTGTGTTAAGCCTTCCATAACTCAACAACTATTTGTTGAACAGGAGGTAGCATGTCAGGACTGACGTCCACACATGGGCCTCATCAGCATCACCCGGGGGCTTTTTAGAAATGCAAATTCTTGAGCCCTAACCCAGGGCTGACCTACAAAATCATAAACTCTGGGGGTGGGGATTAGCAATCTCTGGTGAAATAAGCTTTTCAGGGGTCCTGGCACCGTTCAAGTTGAACAGCACTTGTGGTCAGCATATCTGTTAGAAGCAACAGCCTTATCGGGCTTTGGAGTCTGATTTCCAACCCCACTATCTGGCTTTGAGGAATCACATATCCTCCCTAAGCTTTAGTCCCCTCTTCCACATAGAGTGCTTGGCCCCATGCTCAGTAAATACCCCTGACACCCACAATGTGAGGCCCCAGGGCTAGTGCTGAAGACCCATGGGAGAACCCACACCAGCCCTGTCTCCAGCTCTTACACTCTACTGAAAGAACTTAACAGTGTGGCCCACGGGTTGGCACCCTTTATCTGTAAAGAGACAGACAGCAAATGTTTAAGGCTTTGCAGGCCTTACAGTCCAAACATCAACTTCTCAACCCTGCCATTGTAGCACGAAAACAGACACAGACACTGGGAAAGAAGCAAGCATGGCTGTTCCAGTAAAACTATTTATAGACACTGATATTTGAATTTCATACATTCCTACACATCATGAAATCTTATTCTTCTTTTGATTTTTTTCAACCGCTCAAAAATGCAAAACCCATCCTTAATCACAGGCTCTTTAGAGCTATGCATAAACAGGTGACAGGGGATTTGGCCCAAGGGCTCTCCTTTGAGGATCCTGGTCTAACACTCTTGCATTAGCAAAGTTGTTAAGCAATATATACCAGAGTCCCCTTGTCAGTCCAACAAAAGTAAATAATGCCCATTCTGAAATCTTGTTGTGAGCTGATAAACAGCTTCAAAATATCTGGCAAGCTGTCTGCCAGAGAGAAGGCCCCCAGCATATGGCACCTACTGTCCATCTCATGATCCAAAAAGACTAGGTGGAGCAGGGCAGGTATAAAATACAGAAGTCTACACTAAACAGAGCTACAGGTTTACAAACTGATTTGCTCTAAGCACCACTGGACACACAGCTTTAGCATATTGCTAAAGAAGTGAAAAATAAGCCAAAGGAACTCCAATCACCTTACTCTACTGACTTAAAAGAAGACATGTGGTTTATTCTAGATGTTCAAATTGCTGCCATATGTGCACTGCCCTCCTAGAGCAATGGAATGGCTCAAATAAAAGTGTATAAAGTCTGTCTCTGACCTCAAAGCCTATAGGAGTTCACTGCCACATGGAGACCAAAGCTGCATTCCCTGGGAGAATTCACAGCTGTTCAACACCTAGGGGGCCAATCGGGCTCAGCATATGGAAAAACATAGGAGTCCATTTTAGTTGAAATTCCAAGGGCTCAATAAAGGCTCTAATGTGTCCTTGGGTCCAACACTCATTACTTGCTCTTCATTTGCTTTCCTCTGTTGCCATCAGTCTGACCAACAGTGTCCTCCCCTTCTGATTCTCATCCAGTAGGCAATCCTTTCCCCTACCCGCTTACACACTGCTCTCACTGCCTCCATGGTTAGTGGTGTCTTCCAACGGTGAGGATGAACACCTGAATAAACATGCTGTCCGATACCGTAGCCACTACCCACATTTGGCTTTTAAGACTTGAAACAGGGCTGGTGTGCCTGAGAGGCCACATTTTTTATTTCATATTATTTTATTTAATTTACACTTAAAAACTAACACTAGATTCAACTCTTGGAAAACTTCTGACCACCTGTGGAGCAACCTGAACACGTGAATCCACACTTTTGACTGTAAATGTTATAAAACCTAAATCTCTAATGAAAATTTAGCATCCTGACTGAGAGATGCTGCAACAGTAAAATGTACACTGATTTTTGAAGACTTAGTGAAAAAAATATAAATATCTCAATAATTTTTATACTGATTACATGTTGCAATGAAAATGTTCTGTATATATTGGGGTAAATAAAACGTACTATTAAAGTAAATTCTGCCTGTTTCTTTTTGCTTTTGTTTTTTACATGTGGCTCTTAAGAAATGTCAAGTGTATAAACGAGCTGTGTTATATTTCTACTGGACAGCACTGCGTTAAATAAATGTATGACCGTCATTACTCATACTTATCACAAAGCTGGACTCAGACGCAGAGTCGGTACAGCTCTGACCTCTGCACCCAAAACCTTTTACCACCCACACCCTAGAGACTAGCCCCTCTTTCTTGGTTACCATTTTCCCTGATTGATAAGGCAAAACCTTCACAGGGAGATGTCACCGCTCTTTCTTTAGAGTCCAGTCTATTGGTGGGGCCAGGGATGCCAAACAGGGGTCCTGAGAGTGGCAGCCGTGCGGTCTGCAACTGTGTATCCCCCTTGTCCCAAGGAGGGGGCCATCCCAGAACAGCTATTTGCTCATTCTAGTCCTTGAAACCTAAGACGAGCTCCATGTGCACACTCTAATCCCACATCGTGACTCATCTCCAATGCAGGACACACACATTTTACTTCTAATTCCCTTGTGATCATGATGTTCTCAGGGCAAGATGCAAATATGATTTTCATAACAAACCAAAGAAGTTTTTATTTTTGTGTCTGGTAAAGGCACAGCTAATAAATGTACTAGGACTGTACAAGATAGCCTTTGAAATTACAAGTGTCTTCCAAGAAGGATTTTATGTGCAAGACTTTTCAAATCTGGGTAAATATTAAGATATGATGGTATGAATGTGGGTATATATATATTTTTTAATTGTTTATTTATTTTTGTTAGAGAGAGAGAGAGACAGACAGACAGACACAGTGTGAGCAGGGGTGGAGGAGGGGCAGAGAGAGACAGAGACAACTCCAAGTGGGGTCAAGGCTCCACACTGTCAGCACAGAGCCCGGCACGGAGCTCAAACTCACGAACTGTGAGGTCATGACCTGAGTGGAAGTCAGATGCTTAACCAACTGAGGCACCCTGGGTATATATTTTTATTTACATATGTACATTACTAAGTATATGCAAAGAAATACATTTCTTCTTTACCCAAATACTAGAACGACTCCAGTACAAGAACCCCTCTTTCCTGGCTCCCAAGCCATTTCTTTGGGAAATAATTTTCCCCACCCTCCCAAGTACCAGATGTTGTGAGCCCCCACCCATCCACATCACACAGGAAATGAGAGAGGCCTGGAGATGATGGGGTATGGGGCACAGGGCCTCTGTGAGAATGTTACCTAGCCCAAGGCTCCTGTTTATTGAAGTCTCTGGATACCCTGGGCCAAGGTCTCTGATGAGGCCACTTTAAATCAGTTTAAAATCAGAACCAGAGCCTACTCTCAGTCCTCGTGCTGAGGGAAAAGAGAAAACAATAGTGAAAGCACAGATAATCCCTTCACCTCATTTGAGCCATTTCCTATAACCACCTGCCTGCTGACAAACCTTGACACAGCTATTAACGAGGAGAAGAATTAAACAATTTGGGGTGTAGCTCCTCTCCCTCTCCTGGCTCTGGTGGAGGTGCTAATTGGCAGTAAAAGGCATAAAAGGTGTACATCAGAACGGCCAGGGTTGACAGGATCTGGATAATCCATAAACTGAATAATGAGCCTTTTAATAACCAGGAGCTAACAGCAACTTTCTGTAATGGGATCCTGGTAGCACTTGTAAATCTACTCTCTCCAATTAGAAAAATGCCTTCCTCTACTTTTCCCAGAAGCCAGGAAACAGAAAAGAACTCATCCAACTCCCAGCCCTCAGGCACAAGTGTGTGTTAAATTTTCACAAACAGATAGAGGTTTTCCTCCTGGGGAGGAGATTTCATAATTTTCCCCAGCCATCTACGGGAAAGCTTAATAGGCTCCCTCTGCTTTCCTCAGACCTAAACCCTTCTTCCCCCCACCAGTCCCCAAGACAGGTTCCTCAACTCAAGCTGTTATCTAACTATTAATAATGCTAATAATAGTTTTGCCGTATGTGTGCAGTGGGTTCTGCTTGGAAGAGTGCCTTTGCAAGCATTAACTCTTTTGGACACCAACACGGCCCCAGAGGGGGTCCACTTGGGGAGCCCGAGTTTATACGATTTATGGGACTCTTTTAGAAAGTGGATATAAAATTACAAATACAAACATCCAGGGCCTCTTCCCTGAGCCTTGCAGGGGCCCTGAAGCTTGGCCTAAGGGCAAATCCAACTCTGTACTATCCCTCTCCTTCCTTCCCACCCCCAAAGGGACATGTGGGTTTCTCAGGCTAGGGGTAGAGGTCATGTGACTTGCCCAGGATCAAAGGGCTATTCAGTCTTGGAGGCAGAATTAGAACTTTCTTACCTCCTCAGTCTCTGCGGCCCCTCTATTTCCCCTAGTTCCTCAGTCACAAAGGAAACTCTGAAGAAGGAACAAGTAAAAACAACACAGCTAAAAGTGATCCTCATCAGGCGGGTGTTAGGAAGCTGTCTAGACTGAGTACTGCCTGGGTAGAAGATAGTGAAGTAAACACAAAGTCCCCACAAATATTCACGTCAATTGGCACTGAAGGTAATAACACATTTACTAACTAACCACACGGAGCCAGGTGAATTCCATCCTCACTACTTACTAACCACACCTGGGTTAGTAACCTGGGACAAGTTACTTAGTGTCTCTGAACTTCGGTATCTTCATTATAATACAAGTTTGCATGAGATGACTTCTATAAAGCACTCAGCACAGGACACTCTAGGTGTTCAATAAATAGCAACTATTATTGTTCCTATTGTTATCAGTTCATCCAAAGAGCACTGCTTTTACACAAGAGACCGGTTCCCCAAAGGAACGTTGCAAAAGCACGTGGAAGTTGCAAAAACATTCTGTTCGGTTACCACAAGACTGAAAATTCGGCAGGACGGCTGCTCCCGAGACTTTAGCATCTCTTGCGCAGCAGAAAGAAACATCAGGGAAGATTTATTAGACGAAGTGCCTTGTCCATCCCACTTGCTGGGGTTTTCTTAGAGTTTCAGATTTGTAATCTGCGGACCTGTGAAGTCTCTGCGGCTTTCCAGGCTCAGTGAAGCCACACCGTTTTCTAACACTTTGAGACCTCAGTTTGAGTACCTCAAATTGGGATTGTGGGTGTTGGTGTTTTGTTTTGTTTTTGCTTTTGCTTTTTTGTTTGTTTCTGTTAACCTAGAGAACCAAAATGATCAGAAGAACAAAAGATAAGCCACTCCTATACTTCTTCCTTTCTTCCTCCCAGTCCAGCGCTCCCTTTCCCCTTCCCTTCAGATTTCAAATTGGCTCCAGGGTTTATAGGAGACACAGTAACAGATGTATGAGAAACAAACTGAGAAGGCGCAAAGTAACTGATAAGCCCTACCTGCTTGCTTGTTGTATGTTAGAGTGAAAAATCCATGCTATATCCATGAAGAATTCAGATGTTTACAGAGGTGGATAGATCAGGCCCATGTCTATAAACATCTTAAAAAAACAAAAAGATAATGCATTAATACATTCAACAAGCATTTAGGGAACACTTTACTGAAAGTCAGGCTAGCACTTATGGATACCAAGCTGAATAAGGCAAGGCTTCTGCTGCCCCCAAGACTCATTTGGGTGGCCACCAGTATCTCCATCCATATACTCCCACACTACCAGCAGTAGTCATTCACAGCGCTCAGTAAACACTAGCTGAGTGACCTACTGAAGGCCCCTGCCCTCTAGGAGTCCACAATCAAACAGAGGAGTCGGGCATGTCAACAGTTAATCGACAGTTCAGGGTAATACCTGCTGCTACAGAGATAAGAACTCATACCATGGAAGCAGAGAACAAGCCTGGTGAAGCACAGGAAGGCTTAACCGCAGATGTGACACTGAACTAAGAGTGGAAAAATAAGCAGAACTTTTGCCAGTGGAGGAGAAACAAATGACAATATAAATTTAAAAGTTTTACTTCACTAGTAATTAAAAAAAAATACAAATGAGATATCGTTCTTGTCTATTATATTTCAAAGACGTTTAAAAAAAACACTCCTTGGCAAAAGACTGGTCCTTGATTTAATTGTTCACAACAGCACAGCTACCCAGGAGAGCTGCCTAACTAGGAGTGTGGCAAGAAAGGAACCGAAAACTTGGACTTGTTTTTGTTTTTGTTTATTTATTTAGAGAGAGAGCACGTGTGCTTGTGTGTGTTTGTGAGTAAGCAGGGGAGGGGCAGAGAGAGGGAGAGAGAGGATCCCAAGCAGGACCTGACAGTGTGCAGAGCCCAAGGCAGGGCTCAATCGCATGAACCGTGAGATCATGACCTGAGCCAAAATCAAGAGTCACTCAAGGAACACTCAACTGACTGAGCCCAGACTCATTTTTACTTAACTATTACTAGCCTATCCTCTCTAATGTGCAATATTCTCACTTAACCCCTAGCATAACCCATTGAGGAATGCACAATTGTCCCCATTCTAGAAACTGGAGCAATGAAATCAAGAAACTTGCTTGTGGTTATACAGTTAGTAAGTAAAACCCACATATTTCTGGCTTCAAAGCCCATACAATGTGGAATGAATATGTATTTCACAATTAAATGATTATTGAGGCCATTATCATCATTCTGTTACAAGAGCCAGCTTCGTGCTTGGGCAGAAAGGGCCTTCACCATACACAGCACATCAAGGGGATGGTTCTGTATGCTGCAAAAGCCCTTCCCAGCTGCCCTGTCATGGGCTTATCTTCTTAGCTAGTCAGAGGTCCCCATTTTTAGGGTCACTGCTATATAGGTAATAACCTCTCTTTCAGTTTTCTCATATATAAAAATGGATAATAAAATCTACTTCAAAAATCTGTTGAGAAAATTAGTTTTCACCCACAGAGTAAAGTTAACACTGCCTCAAAAGTTATCTTACAAAAACACAAGCTCCATAATAGTAAATATGATTCAGTCTTCAAAATCTAGCTCCAAAATAGTAAATGGAAAACCTGCCTTTAAAAAAAAAATATATATATATATGTTTTATTTTTTTATTTTTGAAAGAGAGAGAGCATGAGTGTGAGAGGGGCAGAGAGAGAGAGAGGGAGAGGATCTGAAGCAGGCTCCAGGCTCCAAGCTGTCAGCACAGAGCCTGACGCAGGGCTCAAATCCACATACTGTGAGATCATGACCAGAGCTGAAGTCAGACCCTTTACAGACTGAGCCACCCAGGTGCCCTGGAAAGCCTGTCTTGACTAGCCAATAGGAGGGTTCACTGCTCTCTACTTCTGTGCCCTATTATGCCTTCCACAGATCTATGTTACTCTTCACACTGTAACATAAATGTGCATTTTCTTTTCTATCCCCTTTACTATACTGTAAGCCACTTAGGAACCAAGTCAATGGTCCATACATCTTGTGATGTCAACACCAAGTCCAAGGCTGGCACGTAGCAGAAAATGTTTTGTTTAAAAAAGAAGAAGAAAAAGTCCATCATTTTACCTTCATAAAACCCAGCCAGATAATCACAATTATTTACATTCTAAAATGAGCAAGTTGCAGACACTACCTAAAATCACGTACAGAAGGCCAAGTTTGTACTGAATTCAGGTCTCCAGACTCCACTCCACCATGTATGGCCTTTCAAAGACAACAAGGGGAAAAGGCCTACCATAGGCCATGGAGACCATGACTGCACACAGGTACTTTGTCTAATACGGTAAGGGCTCTGAATGGTATTAGGGCATCTTAGAAAGTGGTCACCTGGGAAAGTACAGAGAACAGCATTAAAGTATAAAAAAGGTTGGCAGATTTGGGTCTAACTCCATGCTTACTTTGTCCTTAATCCTGTTGCCTCAGTAACATCTCTTAAACTGAGGACTCAGCTTCCTCATCTGTAAGATGGGGTTTTAAACAATGTTACTCACCTTGCAGGGTCTGATGTAAGAATGAGAGTTATATTATATGAAGTAGGCAGAGAATATAGTAAGCATTCTTTACACACTCATTACATGTCAGAAAAAAAGTGGCACGTATTAATGCCTATGCCACAAAGTAGTTTTCATACCCTATCTTACTTTATCCCCACAGCAAGTCTGTGGAGTAGCTGCTATAATTTTGATCTTACATTGAGGAAACTGACACAAAGACATTTAAGTAAGTTGTCCAAGGTCACACCAGTGGCAACTGGCCGAACCTGCATTCCGACCAAGGCTTTTCTGAGTCCAAACCTCTTTGTAGTTTACGTGTCTACCTCTCAGATGAATTTCGGTGGAGGAAAGATAAGGAGGACTCAGATATGCCCCAAATGTCTGAGGTTCATGTGAGGTGCTTGAAAAGAAAGTTTGGATCAGATTCATGTGTAGCTTGGGATATGCATTAAAAACGTTTGGAACATGTGTGTGTGACATGAGGTGGGGAGAAACCAAAAGATGGCCAACGATAAATGTCATGCTCCTCAATTGCCCTTTCAGCTAATAATATAATACATAGTAAAGACAACTCATATTCTTATTTCAGTACTTGTGCTCCAAGTTAAAAATACCATATTGTAATAGGGATGTATTTATTACGTATTTCCTCTTGATCTTGCTACCGTTTGTTATGTCCCAGAAAATGTTCCAAAACCAAACAGAGGAAGTTCAGAAAAGTCACAGGAAATATCCAACCTCTTTTACGCTAAGGGAAAAAAAAAAAAAAAACCCTCTACTAGGTTAATCTCTTATTTGTATCATTACCACACATGTTTTAAGATGACTCAGGTAACTAGCTTAATGGTAGATGGCTTCAAATCATCCTGAAGAGAAACAAAAGCTATTTCACAATAAACAACAACAAAAATCTTTTTCTGGTGTTTTCCTCTATCACATACAGCTCCCCCAACCTTGGAACAAACAGGCCTTTGCTTTCTCCAGTCAAGGCCCAGGAAACCATGCTGTGAATGTTTTTGATTCAGGCAGTCAGGAGTCAGGTTAGGCAGGAGGAGAAACAGTTGTGAGAAAATGAAAACAGAAAACAAACAAAACACCTCTCTCCATGGAATGGAAAGTTCTCAAGTCAGGCACTGACACCAAGTCCTCCCACCTGACACCACAAAGCAGTAAACCCAGAAAGATGCTTGGTCCAGGCTAAGAACCCAGACTTGGAGAAAGAAAACTCAACAAAGAAGAGGTGGTTTGGCCAGCTCTGATACGAAGTGAAATCATTGGGTCTGTTCAAATTTATGAGCTGAAGGAGGGTCAGAGATTCTCTACTAATAAAAACATCTTTCTATGAACTTTTCCAAAGTAGAGTTAATGGCACCACAGAACTAGCAGGTCTCCTGGAAAACTCATTCCTAAGGGACTACCTGTAAACTCATAAGTTTTTGTCTTCACAAGATCAAATGCTCAATAGAACCCCCCCTCTGCTCACTCTCGCCCCCATTCAAAGTGCTATATAACCTTTAGCACCAGTAACCCAAGTCCAGACTCTTCTCCATTCTCCTAGGCTCCTGAAAGGCCTCAAGCAACAGAACCGCGGGACCCGCGGGAGCACCCCTCCCCTCCCTGCCATCCCCATTATTCGGCACACAGCCCTGCTTTCCCCTGGAGCCAACAGTCTGCAGCTCCTTCAATGCAGGCGCGAGCAGGCAGGAATGGTGGGAAGAGAAGCTGTGCCAGCTGCATGTTTCAGAATCTCCCTCCATATGCATTTGCCAAAGGAACAAAAAGAAAATCAATGCCAGGAAAAGACAACTGAGATGAGGATGCGGTGGGACCGCGGCTGACTCCTTGCCTCTTAGCAGCAAGGGTCTGGCCAACCACGCGTCCGAGCCACAGATCCGAGTCGTTACCTTCAGGATGCAGGCCATGGCGCTCCGCCGGCCCTTCTGCCACCGAGCAGCAGGCGCGCCTGGGTCAGGGGCAGTCCCGGCGACAGGCTGGAGGCTGGTACCACGGCAGGACCGCTCCAGCCCACATTCCCGCAGATCCAAATAAGGGGACCGCGGTGCGAGCTGCGCGGGCACAGGCCCCGCCCCCGGCCTCGTCCACTGGCTGGCGGCCCTCGAGGCTCCGCCCCCGGATTACGTGCCGTCCCGGTCTCCCGCGGCTGCTCCTGGATGCTTGCTACTTTTTCTTTTCTCTCTCTTCCTCTCTCTCACTCTCTGTCCCTCTTTTTTTTTTTTTTTTTTTTTTTTTTTTCCAGTAAATGTTCTGTGGTTCAACGTATATAAAATCTGCTCAGCAGCAGGCAGGGATCTGGGTCCGGCTGGGGAGAGAAAGCGGCCTTTTCTTCCCCATTCAGTCTCCTTCAACAGATCAGAGAACTCCTTGCAGACATTTCACACTTTTTAAAAAGTTAAGTGGGTTTGGAATCACCCTTCTACAGGTATTGGGCATATCAAAGGATTCTTCAAAAGTAGCAAATGAAATTCTCCCTGGGCTGTTTAAGGGTAGAGCCTTTACTCTGCTTAAAAATGCTGTGATGGGCTCATCCAGAATTAATAATTTGCCACTAACAGGGGAGCACAAATACCTATCAACAAAAGATGCCAGGAAACGTACACTATGTATGTTTTGTGTGTATGTACACGTACACACAGGTATGAATTGCTTTCTTTAAGTTTGTGCGTTCATGAAAAATGTGTATATAAATACATAGTAAGTAGAATATATGCATATATATGAAAATTTAATAGTTTCTCATATATATACATTGATTGTATATGTATATAAATTGTGTTTGTGGGGCGCCTGGGTGGCTCAGTCAATTAAGCTTTGGACTTCCGCTCAGGTCATGATCTCAGAGTTCATGAGTTCAAGCCTGCCTCCGGCTCTGTGCTGATAGTTCAGAGCCTGGAGCCTGCTTCAGATTATGTGTCTCCCTCTCTCTGCTGCTCCCCTGTTCATGCTCTGTCTCTCTCAAAAATAAATAAACATTTTAAAAAGTTTTTTAAATTGTGTTTGTGCCCACAAGCATAGGACTTTGCTCTTCCCTGCTACAAGTTTAGAATTTGAATGAACTTTGTTGTAACTTCAGTAACAAAGTTAAATCTAAACTTTCCTGTTAGGCTTAGAAATCCAGAAAGGTCATTCTTCATTTAACCTTAAGACCCTGATGACAAAAACAAAAGGTGCAGCTTTAAGAAGCAGGCAGCCTGGTAGAAGATATGTTTTGAATCCTTTCCACCCCTCCTTAGCAGCCCCCTTCAAATGAAAATCAACAAGGAAAGCCCAATCCCCAAGTAAGGAACTGGCTAAGAGAAACAGTTATTTCTATGAGGAAAGTGGCAACACACACTTAGAAGAAGGGAGAGAGAGAGAGCATTCTGTATATATACACAGATTTCCACCACTTGGTCTGTCAGAGAAATCTTAAAACCAGGCCCAAAATATTTACCCAAAAGAAGTTTCACTTGCTAGAAGCCCTGTCTGGTTTGCCTACATGGTACATGGAGTCAGGAAAAGCACTGTGGGCTGCTGGTGGCTGTGACGTCATGAGACTGGCTCACAAACCACAAGGCAGAAACCAGGCTTTCAAAGGATTTGGTGTTTTCTTGGTGTGAACATTCAGAATCCTGAGAGAGCAGGAGGCACCACAGGAAAAGCGTTGCAAAAACTGAAACTGGACAGACTACCTGCTCCCAGGGAAAGTTCCTTTTTTTGGTCTCCCTAAGGGACCACATCCTGTTCTCCCACTCCTTCCTCAAGCCCGTCCATGTGCTTCAGAGATCTGCTGTGTTTTCAGTAAGAACTTCTCGATCAGGCATATATATATATATATATATATATATATATATATATATATATTTTTTTTTTTTTTTTTTGGCACTATATATTTCAAACCACTGCTTTAGCTCATGGTCTTTAGTAGGCCAAGAAAACTCCATATCTTATTCATTTATGAATTCAACAAAAATTTACTGGGCTGCTACTAGAAGATAAGTCTTTTTTGAGCTACCACTAACTGGAGGAGGGGGAAAAAATTGTATTGGGGTACTAAAAGACCTGCCAGGGATGAGAGAATGATTTTCACGGTCTCTAATATCATCCCGAGGTTCAGTCACATGGGAAACACAAGAGATACGTGATAATATAACATGGTAAGGTCCGTAACCAAAGTGGAAGCAAGGCTCTAAGGAAAGAGAGACTGAGCCTGGCAGGGTGGCAGGTGAGAGGGGCAGGGTTAGGCAGATCATATCATTCTCTCTCCAGAAAGTCTGCTGGTCTGGGCAACAAGACACCTGACTAGTGAGCAACCTTGCTGAGCACTTCCTTATTGGGTGACTTTGATCAAGTCTTGTACCTCTCTTTAAACTTCAGCTTTTATAGTAGTATATATCCTTGTGACAATTAAATGATATGATGCTTATAAATCCACTCTCCCCAATTCCTGGCACTATGGACACTCTCAAAATGGTAGCTCTTTATCTGGAGGAGGAAAAAAAAAAAACGTTTGACAAAGATAGCTCATGGAGGGGTGCCTGGGTGGCTCAGTTGGTTGAGCGTCCAATTCTTGATTTCAGCTCAGGTGGTGATCTCAGAGTCCAGAGTCGTGGGATTGATCCCTGCATGGGGCTCCATTCTGAACATGGAGCCTGCTTGAGATTCTCTCTCTCCCTCTCTCTCTCTCTCTCTCTCTCTCTCTCTCTCTCTCTCTCCCTTTCTCTCCCTCCCTCCCTCCCTCCCTCTTCGCTCTCCCTCTGCCTTTCTTCCCTACTTGCTCGCTCTCTCAAAAAAAAAAAAAAAAAAGATAGCTCATAGGAAAGGATGAATAGGATGATTGTCATTCACCATGAATGTCTCAGAAAGATAAACAATGATGAGACAAACACTCAGCATATTGTGACTTGAGTATACCCACGTGAGGGTCTGGTGAGGGCTTTACCAGCTCCATCAGTCTGGGTATCCCTCTCCCAATTCAACTATCACTCACCCATGCCCACACTTCCCAAAATGTTATTTTTTAATTAACATCCACAGTTAGGCCTAAATAAAGGCACATTTATAACAACCTAAAAACAAACTCAACAGATTCTGCAATAAATATGAACTGAAGTTTTACAAATCTGGGCAGTTTTATGAAATAATAACAACCACTGTCTTAGATGGATAGCAGTTGGATGGAAAAAGCTGTTGGATGGAAGTAAAAACAGGTTCTGAACCTATTAGATAATGACGGTGCAGGCCAGATTTGTGAGAGGATGGGGATGGGTGGACGGTATGCCCAGGATCTTTTTTTGTTTTATGAGTTGCCAAACTATAGTCTAGTCCATAGATGTAACACAATTTTCCAAGTCTCAAGTTATGTGACTTAGAGCCAAAAACCTATTTCCAAAAAGAACAAAACGGATGCACCTTGCAATTACATACAATAACCCATATGATCCGCACAACATCAGTATGGATGTTGTTGTCCTCAGCTGGTAAGTGGGAGAACAAGGATTTGAACCTAGGTAACTTGACTTCTGGGTCTGCCATCTTAACAACTATAATCAGCTGCCCGGCATGTAAGAAGCCCAATCTCTACCATTTGGTACCATTCAGATTTATTGTTCTCTAAAGTTTGGTAGTCAGAAAACCTAGGGTAAGTATATATCCTCCCTAAGATATAAAACCTTAGGGCAAGTATATAAGTATGTAGAAGATAGATATTCTTTGTCTATGTGAATGTATAGGGTAGGTACGTTCACCTTGTATCTATCAGCCCTCAGTCCCTAGGTCCTTTAACAAAGACACGGTACCTCCCATCTAGATCTCCCATACAGCGAAGCCGTTACCACCTTCTGCCCATGAGAACTGCCTCCCACCAAAGACTCTCGCTATTGTATCTCACCTACAATATAGAGCCTGCCATGTAGGAACCTGCCTGCTCTTGCTTTCCTTCATGGCAAGATCCTTGGGCGCTGGTCCTATGGCTACCTGGGTCTCCCTAGGGCCTTTCTTGCCTCCTATTGGTCCACCTTCCCTCTCCCCACAGGCCTTTCACCAATGAGATCTCAATATGCCTTAAGGCTGAGACCTCATGAGTTATGACCAGTCATGGGCTAAAATGTCCTATTTAAATTCAGTTTTGCTTCATTGTAAACAGCCCCATTACAAAGTAATTCTCAGTTACACAGTTTCCTGATAGAAATAGAATTAAAATGAAGACTCCCATAACTTTTCCAATTTCATCTTGCACACATATTAATTTAATATATTTATATTCAACACAGAGTCATTTATTAAGGTTTTAATTGGATCTCCATTTTTCCCATCTAAAGATTTTAAATGAATTCCAGATATCATAAACCTCTTCTTGTCATCCACTATATAAATTATGCTTCCATAGGAGACTGTGACTGGAAGATCCATTATACAATGTTATGGGAAAGTCATTTTTTTTTTTTTTTTTACATTCTGAGCCAGAATAGGAAAGGACTTTTTTTTCTAGAAACCATTGCACTGTTATAATGCAATGACCTAGGAACTTTTTATATCCTAAAGCACATGCCTATCCTGTCCATGTCCATGTGCATGTCTATATCAGTATCTGTGTCCAATTAGGTCTATAAATGTGCTCTTTTAGATATACGTTTATGAGAATATGTTGACATGTGGGGTAAGCTACATTTCCCTCCATTTTGGATAGCAGATCATTCTAAAATGGCATCCGTTTTGCATTCCGAAAACTTTAGCTTACTGCTTTTTTCAAAGCTTTATACAGTTCTAATCCAGAATTCATCATTATCCCTGACTATACTCATACTTATCTGGGATGAACTCCAAAACAAGTTATGCATGCTTTAAAATTACATTTTAAAAATATTATATATTTTCTCCTTCTCCCTTAATGTTCTCTCTCAAGTTCATCTCAGCTCTACTCTCCCTGTTGGAAGTTCTCATCTTTTCTCAAATTTTTTTTCAAATGAACCAAAAAAGAAAAAAAAAATCTGTTTTTAATTAAGAAAAAAATCTGAAATTAATGTTCTTTAATGTTCTAGGTTTTAACCAGATTTGTTTTTCTTAAGCAATTCCCCGCTAAGATTTTTTAAAAATATAATCAATTGAAAGTAAACATGGGTGGAAGCACAGGCATGTAGTTTGAATTCGGCTTGTATTGGATTTCTCTAAGGCTATTGAAGGCTCCATTATTAATTGAGTTTGATATTTCTTAACCACGTTTCTTAGAGTTTGTTTTCTTTTTATTATGAGGTTCTTCCCCTGTGTGTTTCTGTACACTCTTCTTAGATTTCTCTTAGTGAGGTTTGATGACATACTGTCTTAAAATATTAGAGTGGAAATCTAGTATTTGAAATGCATCCATGGTGGATCTGATGGGGATACCCACAGGACAGGGTCTCACAGTTGGCCTCCGTATGCAATTTGTTTTGCCTGAATCATTTTTTCTCTAATGATTTGGCTCTCACAAACCCTCTGGAAAGAACTAGGATTTTTTGCTAATTCCCCATGTTAATAATACAAACCCTTATTTTTTCTATCTATGTCTGGCTATTGTAGGAAAGGTAGGAGAAGCACAATGTCATGCAATCCAAAGAAGAATGGTCCAAGGAGAAGTCATCTAAATATATTCTTGGAGAAGCCCCCAAACGCAAGGTGTCGTTTTGTGTCCAACAATGTCAAAATCTGTGAGAGCTGCTCACGCAAACCTGTGTGAAGTTAGGATGGACAACCTGAGACACAGAGAGACAACCTGAGAGGGTCAAGGGGCACATCCCATACAGAAAAGCCATTCATTCTTTTCAAGAGTAACAACTATAAAACAACAGTACACTTGGGAATCTGAAAAATTTTGTTCATTTGTTGATTTAACAAACATTTGCAAGCTCAGGTGATATGTTCAGGAACCAGAGATAGTTGGGCTCCTTCCTATATGCAAAACCTTCAGTGGTGCCTCTTTATCTCCAGATAAAGATACAGATACAGGCCTGTCAACCTTTCTTTCCACCATTTTTGCCCAGTGGTCTCTTATACCAGGATTCAGCAAACTTTGTCTATAAAGATCCAGAGAGTGAATGTTTTTGACTTTGTGGGCCATTTGGTGTCTGTTGTAACTCCTCAACTCTGCCACTGTAGCACAGAAACAGCCAAACACATAAATAAAGAGTGGCTGTGTGCCAATGAAATTTATTTATGGACACTGAAGTTTAAATTTCATATAATTTTCAGTGTTATGAAATATCATTCTTCTTTGTTTTTCTCAACATCTAAAACTATACAATCCATTCTTAGTTCCAAAGGTGTACAAAAACAGTCAGGAGGCCAGATTGGGCCTAACAGTAGTTTGTCAATCCGTCTTTATCTTTGCACTCTTCATTCTGCCATATTTCATCCTCAAGGCCTGGATCAAATGCTGTTTGGTTCTTGATGCCTTTTTAGAACACCCTAGCCTATTGCTGTTTCCCCGACTTGAATTCCAGCAATCACTGTTTGCAAAATTCTTTGGCAATTATTCACATCCTATCATTTCTTCTAGCATTAAGTTGTCTTATTACCTAAATCTTTATTTGCCTTTTATTTTTAGCCTTACTTCCCAAATAGATTACGAGCTTCCTGATGGGTTTTTTTTTTTTTTCCTTGCATCCTATACCTCTCTGTGCCCCAAGCAAGGAAATACAGCAACTCTGAAGAGATAACTAAGAATGCCCAGTGAGAAGCAACCACAATTTTATAAAATTGAAAATCAGGCTGTCCTACCATTTTGGACACCACTCAAAGATTTTGAGAAGAGAATCTTGGATGTATTATTAAGTCCTCTACCACATATGATATTCTCAGGTCACTCCCTATAAGGAATGTATCAGATTATTTTAGTGGGTTTTTTTGTTTGTTTGTTTTTGGGGTTTTTTTTTGTTTTGTTTTGTTTTTTAATCAACAGAGTGATTACTTGATTTAGATGGATTCTGTAGTCTGTGTTTAATGACAAGAGTGGCCTGTAATTACCCCTGTGGGTGTTCTCAGTTGATTAGGAAATCAGTGATGCTTTTAAGTGGAAGCTGCCTTATTTCCAACATGATTTTTAAAAATCACCCTACAGTATTTTTTAATCAGTCACATTGCATTATGTTTATTCAATATTTATTCTCATTAAAAATGACTTGCTGACTTACACTATGATTTTTTTCAGTCCATTCCACTTTATTTTATCTTTATTTTCATTTAATGAAATGAATAGGATATTATAAATAAGTCCATTTTGTCTAATAGATGAAGAGATATGGGTTTTCAAAGGTATTAAATATTTAAATAACTGAGTTTGCAGTTTTCACTGACACCTCTGTAATTAAGAAATAGTAAGAAGTTACACACTAAATAATGGCATATTCCAAATAGGATTAGTCTTCTGTTCCAGGTGGTGAGTGCAGCAGTATTTAGAACAAACATCACATGATTTGGACACCAGAAACATGTCACTTCCTGCATCTTTCAACAGCTTACATTTTAAATGAGTTACTTGCAGCTTTCTCCATTTTTGAATTTCAATAAAAATTTGCCATTTACAAATAGATGAAGAATAGTAAGCGACCTCTCTCTTGACAAACTAGCTTCTCTATATTTTCAACAAAAGCATGTCTGGTAGCACAGATGAACCCCAAATTTTAAAACTGTCTAAACATATAAAAATGTTTAATACCTATGTCCTTGACCTGTTTTTCTTTTTTTCACTACTTTTGGTGTTTCCATCACTTCATTTTACCTTTACTTTACCCCTTTTCCCTGGGAAAGTTTTTCAGTTTAAATTGAACAAGAAAATTAAAGACCCAGGGAGATCTTTAACCTTGAAAAAGTACTAGTTTGTCTCAAGTATTTGTCTGAATAAAATGTGAATACTCAAAGCAATTGGCCTGTTTGTGAAGAGCCTGAAATTTTATCGTACATGCAAACTATGAAGTTATCTGCACATTTTATGGCTGTTGGCTAAAGCCCAAGACTCCAGGGCCAGAGATACAGGACTATTTATTACCTACAGTCATAGAGCTATTTATTCCTCACAGGAGTTCCTCCCAGGCAGATCATCAGCATTTGCATCCATTCCTGGGGCCCCAATTCCCACAACAAAACTTGAAGAAAACCATATACTCGCACGCACAGGCAGCTCTGTTTCATAGAAGAACCCTGAGCTTAGAGAACTCAAATCTTTTATAACGGGCAATAGGCATGCTGGAAATAATATTTTTCTCTTCCAAGACCAGGAGCTGTATAAACACCTTTGAAAAGATTATCCAGGACAAAGGCATTCTATACCTCCATTTACAAGATAACACAGAAATTTAAGACAGAGACCAACTGAGAAGTGTCCCCTCCTACTAATCACATCACTGTACATGCCCTTATGAATTTTAACTGAATTTTAACTGTACCTATTTTCAACAAATTTAGGCAACTGGAAGAGAATGTAAGGCAGGCATTCAGTAGTGTTTGTTCAATGAATGTGAGCTGCTTCAATTTTTTAGCAAGCAGTTTGTAAAAATAGTAATGATAATAAGTAATTGTGAATTGTAAAGTAGACACAGGTTCAAAATATTTGTCATTTCTCCTCCAGCCCCTAATATCAGAATCCATCAAGACTTTGTTTTAAAATTAATTATTTACCCATTGACTTAAAAAAAATCTTCTATTTTCTTTGTTTTCTTCTGGTACACACACACACACACACACACACACACACACACACACACACTTCCTATCTTTTTCATGGCCAGGGATTACATAAAATATGACCAAAGTTTTAGCCATGTAGAGAATAGAGAATGGTGATTGAATTACTGATGAGTAACTGATGCTCAATTACACATTGAAGCTACTCATATAACCAACTAGATTTTTTTCTTCTAAATTACACTTGTTTTCCTTCTTATTTCAGCTAAACCCAAATATTCACTGTCAAGCTCAGGGAAGAATTAGAGAAAGTAAGTATAGCAGGGCCTTTATTTGCAGAATTGCTTTGTCTATTTTTGAATGATATGAAGTGGTCACAGAGACCTGGCTATCATGCAAATGTTAATGTCTTAAGTGGGCACTCGAATTATCCCTTTGTTAGCAAGATAGTGCTAACTTAGTCTATCTCAGAAAGGAGAGAGCCCATCATATTTGAAAAGGAAATTTTACAACATTGTTCAGGAACCCTCAGCTCCATTACTTCTAATCTTTCCAAAATCCTCCTTTACATGAAACCTGGCATTTCCCTTGCATCAATTTAAAGCTCTTTCATTACACATAACTCTTATCTTCCAGTCTCTTCATGGTCCCACATTTCCCTTGGATTCTCCACACTCACTCCAATGTCCATGTGTGTCTGAGTGTTCAGTGCACTGGGCCCCAAAATGTGTGTCTGGTGCTGACCTTCTGACAAGAGACATAAAATAAACACTTTCCATTTCCCTTTGATGGTAAACTTCCTCTCCTTCTCAGGCATCTCTTGCCTGCAGCCGGGGAATGGGAGTGACATCACTAAACATGTAATGTGTGATGTGGCGTGGGGTCAGCTGAAGGGTAATTTCTAGGAAGCACGCCTATTCAGAAGTCAAATCAGTGTTGTCACTGAGCAGGGGCACTTAGCAAAATGATGCATCAGGGATGTCATTTCCTCAGGGTACCCAGTACCAGTGACCTCATGAAGTAACCATCAACGCAGTAGTGTTCTTTAGGGGCACCTCAAGTGGCATATTTATGGATTTGAAGTAGCAAAATAATGAGATTTAGTCAAGGTTTCATCTTGAATAAAAGTGAAGACATGCTGTCAAATGAAATACTTCTGGAATCCTGCAAAGCTTTCTTTTAGCTCTGTATCTGAGAGTGGATGTGCCCAGTTATCATTTTTGTTCAGAATACTTTAAGGCTAAAACCCAAACTGACCCTAGCAATAAGCAATACTCTTTCTTCTAATCCACAGGGTGGTGTTGGGAGAGGGGAGTGAGAGAAGTATGTGGAAGAATAAAAGCACAAACATAAAATGACTCTCTCTCAAACCACCACCAAGTCTAAGCATGATATAAAACATAGGATAATCCATTAAATGACTTTTCCCAACTCTGTGCAATATTTTACCCCACCCTTTACCCATGACTTTCCTTTCCACCTCAGAATTTTTTCACATGCTTTCTGCTACCTGGATGGTGTTCCCGATCCTCGGCAAGCAGTTAAAATTCAACTCATCTGTAAATGTCTAATTCAACAGCTATAATCTATATAATGATCCTTACAATAGTAAATATTTGACAGATTCATCCAAGTGCCTATTCTATGCAAGGGGGTAGACATGTAGCCCTGAACAAGGCAAACACAGTTCCTGGCCTTATAACAGTTGTAGCATTCAATTCCCCCTCAAAACTCCTAAGGTCTTTACTATGACCCTGACTCATTTTGTAGTGAGATATTCTCCTCTGTATTGAGCTTTACTGATGGATCTCTTTGATAGGCTTGTTTAGAGAACTTGCCATCCTCTTTTGAGATTTTGCCTTTCTTAGATACCCTGAGAAGAATGTCAGGACACAGAGCACTTCTCCAGACACAACAAAACTTAATTACTTCAGTAATGGTAAGTGAAACCACAGTTTCAGTAAAATGTACCAACTAATATAGAAAATTGTTTTGCCTCTACTTTTATAATTAAAAAATGTTTCTGCAGGTACTTGTCTACTTTATGAGAGCAATGCCACAAACAGAATTGATATTTATTTAAAGGCTGGTATTTTCCAGTGTTATTCTTAGCAATAATAGTTTTCACTAAGCAGAACTATAGATGAAGGTGAGCTAGGACACTGGACTTACTATACACTGATCTAAAACCATGCTCGAGGACTCAAAAAAGAAAAATTCCTCTTATTGGTTATCATCTTAGCATTTCTTCTTTTTCACCAAACAAAAGTGCAAGGGGAAACGCCAATCATTTGAAGGTTCTAGTTAGTTGGGTACCCCTGTGGCTTATTCCTATAGTCATCAGTCTACTAGACAATAGCTGGGTAAACACCAACTATGGAGAGTTGCTCTCTGATCATTTGTCTGAGGTGTGGTGGACTATCTCTTGTAGAATTTTATCAATAACTGCAAATTATCTATATTTTGAACAAATGGGTATTTAAAAATTTAATAAAGGACTCTGTCAACATGAGAGTTAACAACCAATCAAGCCAAAGAAGACCTCAAATACACACAACTAAAACTACTGGCTATAATATACTGGTTAAGTCTCTAATTGTTTCCTGAGTGTATGTCTCACGTGCAGACTCCTTGTGGAAAGGGACTATGTCTGTCCTTTCCTTGATTTCCTCTGAAAGACCTAGTGTGATACAAGACAAACTCAAGTCCTGATTGGAAATATAAAGTGGTACCCTCCCTCAATATATAATTCAGCAGAGAAACCCTACTAAAACACAAATTGGCCATAAGGAGGTCAAGCAAAGTTCTTGTTTGTGTTTCTCATGGAAATTAGCTTGAACCCTAACAAAAAATACATATATATGAAATATATACAGGAAGTAAAAAATATATGAGAAGTATATAAGGAGTCAAAATATATCAAAATTTATCTTACTACACATAAGAAACATATATAAAGACGTACATATAAATACACATGAATATGTGCGCATGCACACACACACACACACACACACAATCAACTTCTTGCCCAGCCCAATTGTTTTTTTGATGCCCCTATTTTGTTGATGCTTTTAGAATGCATATAGTTGCCTATTGGGTAATCCTGCAGTGCACAGAATAAAGCCACATTGGGAAAAAAAATACAACTAAAAATATTTTATTTTTGTTGTTGTTGTTGTTGTTGCTGTTGATGTAAACTCTGTGTCCAACCTGGGGCTTGAACACATGACCCTGAGATCAAGAGTCAAATGCTCTACCCACTGAGCCAGCCAGTACCCCAACAAAAGGCATTTTATATGTACAAAGACCAGAGCAGAATCTCAACAACTGATCCTGTTCCCTTGGTAACTTTTATTAAAGAAGAGGCTTCATTAAGATATTAGTACTTAATGAGCAGCCATATCAGACCAATTTTCCTAGGAAATAAAACTCCTTGGGATGATGTTGTTTTCATCACTAAGATACTTGGAAACAACAAGCCCTCTAAATATTCTTGCCTGAGTCAATGAAATTCCTAGAAGTTGAAAAGTTTTCATAGTCTCTATCATCTTACTGTTTCATGAATGTACTTAGAATTGAAGATGCCTAAGAAAGGAAAAAAGGCAACTAAAAATCCATTGTCATAAAATTTACTTGTACTGTCAGAAGAGAATAGTTTTGATTCCATTTTCATATCCAAAGTATCCATGTGTATTATACTTCCCCTCAAGCTGACATAACTCATTTATCAGCACATTTCAAAGTTAGAGCGAACTTTTTACGATACTCTCATTGCAGTCCCCGATTTTTAAAGCCTGTATCACCATTTGTTATAATTTTTAAAGCAAACTTGTCCTATTCAAAGTCTTCTGCATCACCTCAACTGTGTTTCTCATCGTGGTTGTGAGCAAATACACTGAGTTTAAAAACAAATATGATTTTGAAAGACACTGTGTTGTTCTAACAAAGGGAACATTGTTCATCTTTCCTGACAGCCTCTCTCTAATTAAAGAGGCCCTGATGCTCTGCAGAACGCCAGGCTCCTTAAACACTCCCCTCCTACCCACTGTTTTCACTGCACAAACAGTGGAGAAAACAATGTGTAGCCTACTGGGGTCTCCTTCTTAGAAGAAAATTTAACAATGTCCCAGAAGGGATAAGGAAGCAAAATTTCCTGATGGGACATACATTTCTTCTTTCAAAGTACCACTGGCTGGGAGAGTTGGTTAGAAAAGGGGCTCCCTTTACCACCATCTCCGAGCTATCTGTGTATAATCAGCCTGTTTGCTGCTGTTGTTGTTGTGTGTGTTTTTAACAGTGGCCTTTCACTTCTTTTATCCACACTGAGAAACCATCTTTGACATTATATTTTCCAAAATCTGGCTCTGCAAAAACACAAAAGCTGAGATATCATTTCATGACTAGAAATGGCAAGGCCAACTTCTTCACTTTCAAAAATCATCTTAAGACAGACATTTTGCACAAACAAGCAAACATGTGCTGGTTAGACACTAACCCGTGTCTATTTTACAGTCACAATATTCCACATTAGAGCTTACAAAGGGAAATGTTTCTTTTATTTTTCTGAGCTTAATCCAGGTATTTCTACAGCACCTCACATGTGCACACATGTCTGTACACCTTTATAAAAAGAATGCAATAACATCTACATAACACCACACTGTTTCTAATTTCTTTTTATTTCGTTATGAGAAATATTTATTCAGTTAGAGATAAATCATAACATATTTTAACTTAGGGCAAAGTAACAGCAATAAAAATACTCTATATTTATGCCTTAAATGTTCCAAAAAAAAAAAAAAGTTCATTCCTATTCTATCATTTGACCTTCACAGCAAGCTTGTGGATCAAATAGCTGGTAAATGTTAAGGGTGGTGATTCAAAGTCCAATTCTCATTCTGTAAACCAGAGATCAGCAAAATTTTTCTGTAAAGGGCCAGACAGTAAATATTTTAGGCTTTGTGAGCCATATGGTCTCTGTCACAACTAATCAACTCTGTTATCATAATGCAAAAGCAATCACAGAGAATATATTAATGAATGAGTGTGATTGTGTTCCAATAAAACTTTATTTGCAGAAATGGGCAGTGGGCTGGATGTCTAGAGGCTTGTAATTTGCCAGCTTCTGCTCTAAAGCACTATGCTGTAAAATCTGGAGAAGGTAGGAATCACAAGCCAATTACAAGTTAAAATTATTATGAGTCTTAAAGGGAGGAAGAGATTATATCTTGAGCCTTCAAAAAAGACTTCACGGAAAAGGAAGTACTTTAGCAGGAACTGAAAGATTGGTTTTAGCACACCATGGGGTTTTAATTACATTTTGGGCATCAGAGGGTTGGGTATGTCATGCAAAGAGGACACTGTGTGTAAAATTCTGCAGAAAGGATATGTAGTGAGGTATGTAGGAAAAAAATAATTCAGTTACTGAGGCACAAATATGTGAAGAGAATTAGTGAAATAGGTAAGGTGCAATCTTCATTAGGTACAAATATCTTGAAATAAAATCTCATTCCATAAAAAACTGAAAACCATTATTTGTGAGTAGAGGGGTGGCATGGAGAGGAAATAATTATTCAGTCTTCCTTATAATGATCAGAGAAAGTCATCCAGAGGTGCTGAGAAGTGGAGTCCTAATGAGTGGGGATACATTTCCAGTCATTGCGGTGAAATGGCTTGACATGGAAGGACTGTAGTGAAAGGTGAACTGGAAAGGCTGTACCCATTAGGTAGTGATAAGACAGCTGCCATCTACCTACATCATGAGTGGAAAAGGGCCAACTGTAAGAATCAGAATCCCAAGACTGTGTGGTAGATTTAGATAATTTTTTTAATGATTATTTATTTTTGAGAGAGCACAAGTGGGGGAAGGACAGATAGAGGGGGACACAGGATCTGAAGCAGGCTCTGCACTGACAGCAATGAGCCCGATGTGGGGCTTGAACTCACGAACCACAAGATCATAACCTGAGCCAAAGTCAGATGCTCGACCGAATGAGCCTCCCAGGTGTCCCTCACATCGTCTGCTTGTGATCTGTCAGTCAGGGATTCAGGTCAAGCCTTTGCTCCATGTAAGGCTGGACTCATTCGCTCCTCTGCATTCAGGTAGTGGCTCAACTGGGCTGAGTGAAGCTGAAGGTCCAAGAAGTCTTCACTCATATGTTTGTTCTGGTGCTTCCTAACTTGGCCTTCCCCTCTCTATGTAGACAGCAGGGTGGTCTTAATGTTGTTGGCATTTTAACATGATGATGGGCCTCCAAGAGGGAGCATTCCAAATGGTAAAGGTGAAAGTTGGAAATCTCTTAAGACCAAGTCTTGGGAGTTACACAGTGTCACTTCTACCACATTAAACTGTTCAAAGCCTGTCAAAGGGCAGCCCACAATCAGGGGAAGGGAATATAAACTCCACGTCTTGATGGGAAGTAGCAAGATCACACTGCAAACGAGCTTGTGGGAGAGGAGATATTGTTATGGGCTTCTCTGGAAACACTACCTACCATGGAAATTTAATATAAAAATTAGGGGAAGGACAATGAAACTTCTAGGGATCTTGCAGAGTAAACTCAAAACTACCCCGCCCCCCCCCCCCCATAACTCGGGTCTCATGGGACTCACACGGAAAACAAACTGAAAATAATTTTGTGATAAAAAATTACAAACTACATAGAGAAACAGAATGTAGACACAGCAGAGATTGGAATTAGCACACTATGACCTGGAATAGTGGAAGAAAATGAAAGAGATTTAGAAATAAACACCTTTAAAATGTGCAAACAACTACAGGTATAAATAGAAGACATAAGGCAAGAACTAGATGGTATAAGAAACAAATGGGCATGTGTGAAAAGTATTACATTGAAATTTTAGCCATGAAAAATAATCCATTGAAGTAAGAGAACTTAACAGGTGAAAGAGAACTAATGAAATGGAAGGTAGTCCTAAAGAAATCATTCCAGCACGAGTGTAGCACGGAGATGTAAGAATTCAAAACATGAAATACAAAAGAGATATTAGGAAATTAGAAAATTAAAATGGAAAAGTCTAACATATATCTAGTAGGAATTTCAGGAGGAAGAATGGAGAGAATGAAGAAGAACCAATATCAAAAGAGATAATGGCTGAGAAATGAATAAAGAAATAAGTCACTAGATTTATGGATCACACCAAATCTCAACAAGATGAATAAAAAGCAAATTTGCAACTAGACACACTTTAGTGAAAATGTCCAACACTCAAAAAAAAAAGTAAAGCTTTCTTCAAATCTAGTGGAGTAGGAAAACAAGACATATTAGCAATTGGATTGACTGAATTCTACTCAGCAAAAATAGGTAGATAATAGAATAATATATTTAAAGTGTTAGGGAAAGTAACTATCAACCTAGAAATCTATGTAGTATTAAACTGTCCTTCAAAAAAGAGGGGGGGAACTCACTGTGAGTTTTCTGTGAGTTTCTGTGATTAGACAGAAATCATCACATCTGATTTTTTTGTGTGACTCAACTTTACTGAAACATATTTTATGTACAATAAAGTACATCCATTTTAAGAGTATAGTTTAATGAGTTTTGACTATTACCATGATCAAAGTACAGAACATTTCCATAACCATGAAAGGTTTCCCTGTCCCCCTTCCCAGTCAATTCCTCTACCCAACCCTGTCTCCTAGCAACCACCGATCTGCTTTCTATCACTGTAAATTAGATTTACTTTTTTGTAGAATTTTTTTAATGGAATTATACTGCATGCAATCTTTCTGTCTGGCTACTTTCACTCATCTTAATACTTTTGAGATTCATGCATGACATGTGTATCTCTAATTCATTTCTTTTTACTGCTGAGTAATATTCCATTCTACAGAAGGCTGATGCTTTCAAATTAATTTTAGAAAAAGAAATTACTTCTAACAGGACTGTTCATAATGATAAGAAGCAAAGTATATACCAAGAGAGTAAAATAAGTATAAATTTCCACACTTCTAACAATGTAACCACAAAACATTTAAGGTAAAAACAGGCAAAATTACAGAATTACAAATTCACCATCGCAGTATAATTTTTTACAAGACACTTCTCTCAGAACTGGATAGACCAGGCAGTCAAAAGTGAGTAAGGATATAGAAAATGGGCAAGACGGATTGCTGACATTTTCAATAAGATGGTCAGTGAAGGCTTCCCCAAGAAAGTCATCCACTAGCTGCAGGGCCTCTCAAATTCTGACATGCTTATATGGCAAAGTACGATCACCTACCTGCAATGGAAATGGGGTTGATATGAAGGGGTTTATACTAATAGCTGTTTTGTAGGACACTGGTGACCATGCATCTGGGGAAGATTTAAACAATTTTTTTTTCAGCGTTTATTTTTTTTATTTTTGGGACAGAGAGAGACAGAGCATGAACGGGGGAGGGGCAGAGAGAGAGGGAGACACAGAGTCGGAAACAGGCTCCAGGCTCCGAGCCATCAGCCCAGAGCCTGACGCGGGGCTCGAACTCACGGACCGCGAGATCGTGACCTGGCTGAAGTCGGACGCTTAACCGACTGCGCCACCCAGGCGCCCCTCATCTGGGTAAGATTTAAAAACAAAAGTAGTATGCTTTTTCCTTCTCCATGAATAAAGACCAAAATACACAAAAGCAATAAATAACATTAACGAAACACTCAGCGTGTATCAGGCAATATGGTAAGCACTGTGCATGCGTTATCCCTGTTAGTTCTTGCACCAACTTTTGAGTTCAGGGAAGAGGAAACGAAGATTCAAAAAGATGGCTAGTGAGTACCAACATCCGGACTTGAACTTGGGTCTGACTCTAGAGTCAAGGGAGAATTCACAAACTCCCACCATTAACCTCTTCCGAAAGCACAGTGCATTCCAGACCTGAATCCCTCCTAAACCAAAAGCCAGTTCATTCTTATTCACACTGTGGAGCTAACTCAGCTGGATTATTTCTCATGTAAAGCATTCCATCTGCAGGGAAGCAAGACAGACTTATTTTTTTTTTAAACAGTCCGCCTGCGGCTGGCCTTGGGATGGAAGTGAGAATCAGTGGGGTGCCAAGGCCGTGGCTAAAAATGAAGCTGGAGATCAGAGCTGGGAAATGACATGCAGATATAGCACATCAAAGCTGTGAGAAGCCGCCTGAAAACAGGCAGCTCAGGGTAGACCCAGCTCCCTGCTGCCCAGGTGGGACTGGGGCGCTGCAGTCGTCCTCAGTTAACCACAAACTGATTGCCCATAACCAAATAGCTGATGCCTTGCACTGCATTTGCATGGATCTTTGCTTCCCGTGACCTCAGTTCTTACCTCAACCTTAGATTGTCTTACAAGCCAGAAAAAAAAAAAAAAATTATTTAATGCAAGACACACTCGAGTTCTCATGGATTTTAGAAAAAAGCTGTAAAAACTAGAACCCGAATGAATCCCACATGTTCGAGTTACCTCACCTAAACTTAGGTTTTTAAAATTGGCCCTTTCCCTAATCTGAATTATGTCTTACACAAAAGAAGAGAAAGAAATAACTCATTGGTATTCTGCAGAGAGCTTGTCGCTTTCTGCAGAAAGATTATGAGGAGATACATGGAGAGGACCCAAATAAAAAACCTTAGAAGATAAACATTACCTTAGCTTTTGCCAAACACTGTGTGTTAGCCACCTAGTATGAGATGTGCCATGTGGCTGGTGCTAAATAAATGTTCAGTGACAATGAATGATTATGACATGTTAGGGAGCTTGGTGAAAAAGTGTTGAATTAAGCAAAATGAGTGCTATACTGTGCAAAATAAAGGGGCAGATGAGCAACTGTTAGGTGACTTTAATCAACCAGGATCATCAACCGCCTAGGTTCAAATCCCCATTCTGCTGTGTGACCTTGGAGGGTATTACTTGACTTCTCTGTTCCTCAGTCTCCTCCTCTGTGGAATGAGGACTGTAAGGTTATCTCCTTCTAGAGCTGCTGTGAGGACTACATTAAATTATGTATGTAAGCACGTGGTACAGTGCTTAGTATACAGTGAACACTCAGTAAATGTGGGCTCTTGTCTTTTTTATTATTTCTTTAGGTCTCGTCCTCTACTGTTTTACCTTTGTGAATAAAATGTAATCATACAACTTCAAAAAGTTTTTTAAAATAGAGGGTTCTAAACACTTAAAACTGAAAACTCCATACCAAAGCAGACTTTCTTCCCAGGGTTAATGTGATGAGTAGTGTGGCCAGTGTTACATAAACACTGAAATTTTTTAAAAAAATATATATTTTTTACATTTATTTATTTTTGAGAGACAGAGAGAGACAGAGCACAAGTGGGGGAGGGGGAGAGAGAGAAGGAGACACAGAATCCAAAGCAGGCTCCAGGCTCTGAGCTCCAGGCTCTGAGCTGTCAGCACAGAGCCCAACGTGGGGCTCAAACTCACAAACTGTGGGATCATGACCTGAGCCAAAGACGGACGCTTAACAGACTGAACCACCCAGGTGCCCCACATAAACACTGAACTTTGATTCTTTCTTCTCTTCACAAAAAATACTTAATAAAAACAGAAAGCTTATCTCCTAACATATATTTTCAGATACACAGCCCTATTGTGCACCATTTTTAGTCAAAACAGATAAGTATATGAGAAATGTTCTCAAAGGCAGTGAGCAAAAACAGCTTTGGCTTCAGTATTAGAAGGACTAGAGAGTAGGTATGTATGTTTTTATTTATTCCTGAGAGAGTGCAAGTGGGGGAAGGGCAGAGAGAGGGGGCTAGAGGATCCAAAGTGGAGCTGACCAGCTGACAGCAGCAAGTCCGACGTGGGGCTCGAACTCATGAATCTCGAGATCATGACCTGAGCTGAAGTCGGACACTCAAACGACTGAGCCACCCAGGGGCCCCAGAAAGCAGGTATTTATGAGGGAAGCACCTGTTCGTGGTCACTGTAGCTCATGTGCTTGGCACCGTGCCCGGCACAGGGGAAGCACTCAGAAAGAGTGTGCACGAGCATGCCTAGTGGATCCCTCTCTGATGCCAAGTTGCCGTCTCCAACTTCATCATCCAAAGATGAGGTGGTACAGTGGAGACCCTAAATCAAACAGGCCTGGATTCAAATCTCTACTCTCTTACAAGGTTGTGATCTTCAGGAAGATATCCTTTCTAAACTACACCACAGTTTTCCATTTGTAAATGGGGCAGCAGGACTGCTGTTTGAACTGAAGATAACACATGTAGAAATTTCCTGGACCTAACAGCACTCAATAAATGGTACTTATTCTAGCATAGGTTTTCCTAAGGTTGTATCATCCATGGATTCATCTAAACTTTGATTCTATTTAAGTCAGTCAATACTTCCTCTTCCTCTCATTTTTCTATCTTTGTCTGTGAATTGAGAATACTGTGGCATAATAAGCTCACGTCCTGGAAACTGACAGATCTGGGTTTGGAGCCATCTCTGACACACAGGAAGAAGGTCTGCTCCAAGGGAGGCAAAGACAGAAAAAGATTCTGACCTATCATTTACTACCTCAGTGACCTTAGGCAAGCAGGGACTTAGTGTTCCTAAGCCTTAAATTTTTTTAATGGAAATAATAATAATAACCCTAACCTCCAGAGTTGTCAGGAGAATTGAATAAGGGCTCAGTTGGGGCTTTGTCTTTAACTTAATCACCTCCCACAGAGAACCAAGTGTGGTGAGCATTTAGAAAGTAATCAATCAAATGGAGCACCTGGGGAGGCTGACTCTTGATTTAGGCTCAGGTCATGATCTCAAGGTGGGTTCTGCACAGGGCTCCTCATGGGGCATGGAGCTTGCCTAACATTCTCTCTCTCCCTCTGCCCCTCCCTTGCTTGTTCTCTGTCTCTCTCTCTCTCTCTCAAAGAAAAGAAAGTAATCAATAATGAGGGATGAATAAATGACTGAATGAATAAATAAAGGAGAAGAAAGAAGAACAGACAGGGGGAAGGAAAAAGGGAGAAAAAAAGAAAGGAGGGAGGAAGGCAGGGAGAGGGAAGGAAGGGAGAAGGGAGAAATGAGAGAGCAATGGAGGAAGGCAGGCAGTGGCAGGCAGGAGAAAGAGAAGAAGGGATGGGGCAAAAACTGTACCCCAAGATAGTTGAGGACATAAATACCTTAGACTGAGCTTTTGCTTTTAAAACATAGGGTAGTGAAATCTTGAAGGCAAATCCTGAAGGAAACATTTGTAAAAATTATCACTTCCTATAAGCCTGTCATCTCATCCTTCCCAAACCTCATTAAGTATCCAGAATACCTTGGAAAAGCACCAAAGACCAAATCATGAAAAATGGGAGAAAAAAATTTCCAAGGCAAAAGGATCGTTTAATATCTTCCCAAGCATCTGTTCCTTCACACTGAAATATTTCATGCAAAACATATTTCATGTAATTCAAATAATTAACTGAAGCAAATATTAAACAAGTAACAGAGTAGCAAATAACAAATCTCTTCTTATTTCACTGTCATTGTTCTAAGCCTTCAATAAGTATAAACACTGTTGTACTCAAATTGCCAGCAAAATTAAGAATGCATTATCAGTTTATTAGAAAAAAATTATTTGGAAGAAAATACTATTTGAGTTTTTTTTTTAATTATGCAAGAGCAAAACATGCGGTTAGCATTGTTTGTTCTTTAATGAAAAGAGCAAAAAAAAAAAAAAAAAACTACTGAAATCAATTAAGCCTTTTTTTAATATAAAGGCAACACTCCCAAAATACATTGAAAATAGTCTACTTACGAGCAGTCATAGCTTTCATTTTTTCTTAAATGTATCAGACATAGATTTCACAGCTCATAATTAATTCCCAGTGCCCACATCACTATTAATTTTTAATCAAAGCGGAGCTGCTACGAGAGCTACTGCTATTACACCAAGGTTAGTAGGGGATTTTTTCCAGGCTCAGAAACCTTATTTGTTGTGCATAACAGAGAATGATTTCTAAAAAGGATGGCCAGATGCACCCTGTAATCCCAGCTAATTACATTCAGGTGATGGGGACCAAAATCTGTGCTTTGACTCAAAAAAAAAAAAAAAATCTAGTTTCACAGATAATTACACATTTATACAGACTAGGGATTTGGAATTTTACATTCTTGGCGGTGTTAGACTGAGGAGGTATATATTGTTGAAAAGTATTTCCTCTATATGTATAAAGGGAATTCTCCACAATCAATTTACCATCCTTATGCTCATAAATGTATGTTTACAGGAGCTCCCCAGATAGCATGGTAACATTGCACCAGGGAGCAAATGTGATACAAGTTCACAGAACTTTTATGGCATAAAATCGCCAGACAAGGAAATGATTTCAGTGTGGGTTTAGGACGGCCCCAAGCAAGCTTTGCTCCAAGTCAACATCAAACAATGCAAGGCAAAACCAGAGGACTAATAATTTCAACAGGTAAGTATTCTAAGTAAAAACAAGTTCTATAAACCTAACAGAAACCCCACTGTAAGGAATTTCACTTTCCTTAAGTTTAATACTTTTGCATAAAAGGTGTAACTTGATCATTTAGATTTAAACTATGGAATATAATACATATTTCAAATTAATTTCTTTTTGAAAAACAATACAATATATATAAAAATCTAATAAAATGTGTAATAAGAAAAGGTTAAGTCTGGCTAACCCAATCAAATATAAATAAAAGTCAAACTGTTTTAATATGGTTTAGGAGACTTATATACATATACATACAAATACATCTTAAAGATACATATACTTTAAAATATTCATAAAATATATATATATATATATATCTAGTATCTTAAATATACACATATTATATAATTTATAAACATTCATAAAACAATTTATAACAAACATCTTCAACAGCTTAAAATATGTTTAAGCACCCTTCAGATACATACACAAAGATTTTCTGTAAGATCTAAGTGTTAGGGGTATTCATGATAATTTCAACCTTTATTTAGTATTCTCTGTATTTTCTAAATTCTTTTTTTCAGGTTTATTTATTTATTTTGAGAGAGAGAGAGAGTGCAGGGGAGGGGCAGAGAGAGGGAGAGAGAGAATCCCAAGGAGGCTTCATACTGTCAGCACGATGCAGGGCTGGAACTCACGAACTGTGAGATCATGACCTGAGCCGAGATCAGGAGTTGGACACTTAACCGACTGAGCCACCCAGGCACCCCTGTATTTTCCAAGTTCCTAAGATGAGCATGTATTATTTTTATAAGAAAAGAATTTTAAATGTTCAGCCTTAAAACTTTCAAACTTACTAACTCCCTTATATGCCAAATTTGGTATGTACTATAAAATAAAGGAACCCAGCTCCCAATAAGCTACCTAAGTAAAATTAGTTTCCTCACTTAACCACACGGCCTACTATCAAGCCCTCCATTATGTAACCATAAACATTCAATGAATGACTTATAAGTGCTTATATAATGGATACACCTTTCCAAGGACTCTGGGAGCAGATCTAACTGAGCAGCTATAGTCCAGTAAAAACAGCATGGATGAGATTTAATGTGGACCACTCCATGGAATTGTGTGGTTCTAAATTAAGTTTAGAATTCAATGTAACTTCAAATAACATTAATTGTGAAGACATGTAATTCTAGAGTTCATTAAATTAAATGCCCAACTCTAACTCATCATTCTCAACCCTCCCTCTAACACCATTAGCTCCCCACTATTTTAGAAAACTGGGTCACTCTTTGCATGGACATGTAAGCCATTAGATAGGAGGGGCACTGAACTTTTTTCAAGATTAAAATATCTACACTGCCCTGTCAGGATACCTGACTTATCCTACTATTTGAAACTCTTAGCCCAGACATTAACATCAGAAAGCAATGAACCAGGATTTTTTAACAATTGGGAATAGGAACAGATGAATGACTAGAATGGGTGGACAAAGTTAACAGATGCAGAGAAGTGGAAAAGGAGGGCATACATATTTCCGGGGAGCAGTACTTAAGTGTAGGAAAAGTGAGGCACATTTGGGAAGACAGTTTAGGACCATGTTGGGGAAGACTTTGAAAGTGGGTCTCAGAAGACAGATTTTATTGTTAGAAGAAAGCAATCCACTGAAGACTTCTGACCAGAAGATAACAAATCAAAGTGATGCTTTATGCAGGGGATGGATCTGAACAGGAAAGACTAAAGGTGAGAAGACCCAGAGATGCCAGTCAGTGGTTCAAGCAAGGTGTGATGAGAGCATGAACAAAGGTGTAGGTGGAGGGAATGGAGAGAGAGGAGTTGGTAGGCATAGTTCAAGGGTAAAGGAGGATTTGAATATGACTTCAGAAAGCAAGAAGGTCAAGGAAGAGTTTTAGTGAGGAAAAGGAGATCAGAGTGTGCTTTAGGAGATGAAGAAGGAGCTGGTAGAAAGGAAGAGACTGAGCCAAAGCATGGGAGAGGAAGAGGATCAAGGCAAAAGAAAAAAATTGCATTTTCCGAACACTTACTATATGTCAGACCAAGGCTAGATGTTGTAAATAAACATCAATTAGATGTTGTAAATAAATACCAACTGAGTAGACACCTAGTAATTGTTGAATAAATGGCGGAGAGGAAAGAGGAGGGCTTAGCTAGCACTGGTGAGATAAAAGGACAGTTTCTCAAAGGCAAGAGTGAATGAAAGGAGTGCCTAAGGAAGGGGGGTGAGGGTAGCAAGCCCCAAAGGCTCAGAAAAATTATAGTCAAGTTTATTTGTTTAGATGAAGGGCAATGATGTGGCTTGTGAGAGTAATGTGATTAAGGCTCAAAGAATGGAAAGGGGTTTCAACAGCTATTGTAAATAGCAAAATGAGGATTCCTCTAGACATGAATAAAAGTGTCCAAATAGCAGAGTGGGACTAGCTGATGTTGGTATGACCCTGTAGGTCCCCATTTTCTGACTCCCACTCCCTAAACAAGGATTAAAGGTAAAGAAAGCCAGATAAATACCATTCAGGTCTTCGGACCCTATAATGTCAGACCCAACTTTATATAATGACCCAACTTTATCATGTATTTGTCACATTATTTGAGGTATTTATCCATATGAGTCTCTCCCAATACATAGTCATCTTCTCAAAGATAGGACCTATCTCGTAAACATCTCCAGTCCCTAATATGGTGCCCAGAACATCATCAGTGCTCAGTTAATACTGATGGAACTGTGAACCAAGGGCTGTGCACAACCAGTGGCAACAACAGAAGTTCAACACCAAGCAACTGACTGTGGAGTAGCAGACAGAACATCAGCCTGAAGCACATAATAGGGAATGGGGAAGGAATAGAGAGGTGGTGGTTGGGTGACTCAGTCAGATAAGTGCCCAACTCTTGGTTTCGGCTCAGGTCATGGTCTCACAGTTTGTGACATTGAGCCCTACATCAGGCTCTGCACTGACAGAGTGGAAACTGCTTGGGATTCTCTCTCCCTCTCTCTCTGCTCCTGTCCCACTTATGCTCTCTCTCTCAAAATAAACAAATAAACATACAAAAAAAAGAATGTGTAAAATGAAGACAGAATGAGGTGTGTAGATTGTAAGAACAGGAAAGGGAGTTGGCTGAAAGGAACAAAATGGCAGACTCTTAAGTGTCTAAAATAAATAAGGACATTTAATTAATCATGTAACAAGAAACGCAGGGAAAACAAAAACAAAAACAAAAACAAAAACAGAGTCAAGGTAGTTCCAGAGTTGGTACCGTGGCTCAACAGAATCTAGGACCAGTATTTTCCATATTTTTTGCTCAGATTTTAGCACATCATCAGCATTCACTCTTTGAGAACCAGCAGTTGTAGGCATTAGGCATTGTATTGCAATACAATTAGTTCTGGTCAAAGAGGGAGAGGGAAAGAGAGACAGGGCAGCGGTGGCGGGGGTGGGGGGGCATTTCTTTTTTGTATTATGAAGGAAAACCTCGTCTACCTCTCAGGTGCAGAGCTCAAGTGCCATTGGTCACCTTAGGGTCATATGTCCCTGACTTAGCTGTACTGTGGGCTGGGAAGGCTCAGCATTTCCAGTTTATATATTGAGGAAAATATGTTCCCTCAAGAGGGAAGAAGCCGTGGTGGTATGGGTGGGGGAATGGCTGGAGGGTAGACCACAAACAGCATCCCCAAGAAGAGTTGAGGGAACAGTGATCACAATGAGAATTTGATGGCCTGGAAAAGCCTCAGAATAACTGTGTTGCCTACTGCCCCACCTATAATCCCACAGAACACAGAGGTATGTGGACTGTGTGATTCAATCTTTAGCTGACTGGATCAGGGTAGATATCTAAGGGAAGTTAGTAATGTATGACATAGCTTAAAATCATAACCAAAGTAACTAGATTCCTCTTCAGTTATTTATATTAAGGACTTTTGTAGCAAGGATGTTATATCCCCAATATATTGATGTACTTTATTCCCTGCGCCTTTCTTGTTTGTGTTCTTCTCTTTATTCAATAAGAGGCATTTGCAGTGCCTTAAAGAGAATTAGTATTGTTAAAGCAGAAATGCACGCGGAAAGAGAGGCATCACTTTTCAATTTGTGTCCTTTAAATCCTTTTTTTTTTTCTTAAGAAGTGGTGAGTGACTCTCCCTGTTCCTTGCTATTAAAAGTGCTCGATTATAACATGAGATAAAAACATGGGCTATTTCAGTACCAGCTATATGCCAAAGGACTGGACAAGGGGCTAGGATTTCTAGATACCATCTAAAAACAATAATAACTAACACTTGTTACTACTTTGCTAAGTGTCAGGCAGAGTATTATTTCATTTAAGGCACACAACAATCCTATGATGATGGTACAATAATTCTTCTCCTTCTCCCTCTCCCCCTCCCTCTTCGAGAAGAGAAGGAGGAGAGAGAGACAGAGACAGAGACGGGGCGGGGGGGGGGGGGGTAGGGAGGGAGAGAGGAGCGCAAGTGAGCAAGGGGCAGAGAGAGAAAGGGAGGGAATCCTATAAGGAGCAGACTCTAAGTGGGGCTCTTGCTCACCCGAAACAGGGCTTGAGCATACCAGTTGCAGGACTCGAATTCACGAACTATGATATCATGACCTGAGCCAGTCAGATGTTTAACCTACTGAGCCACCCAGGCATCTGAAGATGGTACAGTTATTATCCCCATTTTATTTTTATTTATTTATTTTTTTAATTTATTTTTTTTTTCAACGTTTATTTATTTTTGGGACAGAGAGAGACAGAGCATGAACGGGCGAGGGGCAGAGAGAGAGGGAGACACAGAATCGGAAACAGGCTCCAGGCTCTGAGCCATCAGCCCAGAGCCCGACGCGGGGCTCGAACTCACTGACCGCGAGATCGTGACCTGGCTGAAGTCGGACGCTTAACCGACTGCGCCACCCAGGCGCCCCGTATTATCCCCATTTTATAAATGCAGTTTGCAAGTGGTCTGGGGAGAAGACATTGTTGGCCTACTAATATTTATCCTCACTCCCCTCTAACACCGCTCCATTGTATTCCAGCCTGCACTTCAGGAAAAGTTCCTGAAGCCTCTAAAGATAATCTCACCACCACCACTCTCTCTGTCTCTCTGTCTCTCTCTCAAAAATAAGTAAACATTAAAAAACAAAATCCTAGGGGCGCCTGGGTGGCTTGGTCGGTTAAGCGGCCAACTTCAGCTCAGGTCATGATCTTGCGGTCTGTGAGTTCGAGCCCCGTGTCGGGCTCTGTGCTGACAGCTCAGAGCCTGGAGCCTGTTTCGGATTCTGTGTCTCCCTCTCTCTGACCCTCCCCCGTTCATGCTCTGTCTCTCTCTGTCTCAAAAATAAATAAACATTAAAAAAATTATTTAAAAAAATAAATAAAAATAAAATAAAAATCCTAGGTCTTTCTGAATCATGTCTGGGTACTGACTCCATAGTTCAGATCTCCACTACTATGTCCCCAGAACCTACATGAGCAGGGAGACAGTAATGGAGATCTGATTTGAATTACTTAATTTCCAGTATGCCCTCAATTCTTGCCATCATGTTCTAGCAAGTCACCTGGGGGGATGAACTGGATTTGCTACCTTCTCCTTCGTGAACACATCCTCTTTGCTGGCTCACTCCTATTTCCTTCCTCATGTTACCTGATATCACCTCTTTTTATACCCAAGTCAGGCTTTAGTTTGGGGAAAGTGAAAACAAAATAGTCATAAGTAGTGATAAGAATTAAAAAATAAAGCAGAAGGATTCGGTAGAAAGACGGTAATCTATTCCCTCATGTCACTGGGGAAGATTTGAGAAGGTCTTGATATCAGTAGGCTATGATGAGCAGAATGAAAAAGTAATGTGATCAGATCCTATTCAATCCATTCAGCTAATATATACTGAACACTTAATTCAGTGCCAGAAACTTCACTAAGGTCTTGGAATAGAAGAGAATAAAATTGATAGTCTCTGACACTTTGGAGCTTGCAATCCTGCCTAGAAGGCAGACATTGGTAAAATAACCACACAAGTAAATATAAAGATACCTGCCATGAAGGAGAGGTATGTGGTGTGCAGTTTAAAAGAGAAGTTACTATAAGATGCAGTGGGACAACAAACCAAACATAGCAGAATATAAAGATGATTTTCATTTCTTTGCAAGGGGAAGAGTAACCAAATAGTTCAACCTGTCCACTAGAGTACTGTCTAGTACATTAGACCTGTAGATTTCTAGTACCTTAGACATGAATGAAAAGAAAAATAATAAATTATAATTAGCCAGCCAGATAACCTGATTAGACTCACATATTTGTCTAGCTCTCTTATGTAAATATTAAAGAGCTTCTGCTCCTGTGTAGTTAGAAAAGATGATAATGAATGCGCCCATTCAAGCATCTTCTAGGTTAACAATGAGTCTTTAGTCCTCACAGGTCTGGGGAAATTGTCAGCGCTCCCTTTGGGAAGAAAATTGAGATTTTTATTTTGTTTCATTTTTAATGTATTATAAAATTTCAGACAAAAAAGCCACAAAAGTAATAGAGTGAAGACTCATGTGTTCATTATTCAACTTAAGAAATAAACTATTTCCAATATAATTTAAATTTAAAGTACCATATGCTTCTCCCTCCAGTCACATTTCCCTTCCTAACATGCAAAGGTAACAATTATCCTAACTGTGGTGACTATCATCACCGTGAGGTTTTTTTTAACACTTTCTATATAAATGTATGTACCCCTAAAAAATAGTCTCATTTTATATGGTTCCATACTTCATATTAATACAATTATATTGCATATATTCTTCTGGTTCATTTTTATGTATGTATGCTCTACTTATGTGAATGTAGTTTTCAGTGCTATTTAATATTCCAATACAGTCATTCATTCTCTTGCTGATGAAAATTTAGCATGCTTCAAGATGAGTCCTTCTATCCACAGCATGGTATGTTTCTCCTCTTAAAACACCTGAATTTTACTTTACTTCTTCAAATCTACTTCAAAAACATTCTATGGATGTTTGCATCATATCACAGAGCAAACATTCAATTAGTGCATCAGAAATCTAGCCCTGAAATTTTCTATGCTTAATGTGTTACATATGTGTGGGTATTTGGTCCAGGTATAATGGGAATGGATCTGGGTCTGGGAACTACATCTTTAAAATGTTCTCTGTGATATCCTTAAATATTTTTTCTTTACTACCATTGAAATTACAACAGCATGGCAGCATGATTACCCTATAGACTCAAAAGGAAATGTTAGAAGGCTTTTTCCTATGTGGATATAAATACATGCCAGAGAAGGTTACAATTATTTGAATCCATGACATACCTTTCTTCTAAAAGCACTTTAAAACTACACAAGTGAGTTTTTCTGAAAGCACTCCTGAGAAACAGAGCTGCTTTTAGCCCAATTTAATAAGTGACATTGAAGTTTGTTAGATTGCTTCAGATCACACAGACTAGCTTTGTTCTTGCTCAAAATGGCATAACTCAACTAAGCCATCTCATACAGTTTCATTTTTGATAAAAATAGTTAAAACCCACATTATTTTAAGTTCTGGCACAAGAAAAGCTCTTTCAGCAGTGGAATCAACCAATGCTCCAAATCCACTTAGACAATTTTATCAGTTATGGTCCATTTGGCTGGCAGCAAAAGGAACCCAATAGTTTAACAATAGGAAGATTTATTATCTCACAAAGGAGGAAGTCTAAAGGTAGTTAATTGATTCAGTGGCTTACTATTGTCATCAAAGACCAGGGTTCTGTCCAACTCTGCTACACCTTTCTCAATATCAGCATTACCCTCAGGCCGGTAGCAAAATGGCTGCAGCTGTTCCAGGCATCACATTCAGATATAATATTCAGAAGAATACAGTAATGTACCTTCTTATAATTCTCTCTCAAGAATGCTCCGCAGAACCCCTCTCCCTCACCCAGCAGACTTTGCCTCTAATTTTGCTGGCTAGGACTGAGTCACATGTCCATCATTGAACCAAATATTACCAAAGAGAGTGATTGATATTTACTGAAATCAAGCTCATCCCTAGAACTGGATTTGGGGTCAGCTTCTCCTGAAACACATGATATACCTAAACATAATCAAGGTTCTGATGGAAAGGATTCAGGGTGGGCAACCAACGGTGTCTATTAGAATTAGTCCTCTTCAAAGCCCTGTCTATAAAACTAAGGATAGATTTCACATACCAAGGAAGTGAATTTTAGCTCTGCTTTAGTCCCAGGAAAGATTTTTACAAACTCCAGACACAACTTCCAAAAAACTACCCTGCCTCAACCCCCTAAATCCTATTGACTTCTGATCCAGTGCTGCTATAACCTAAATGTTTGTATCTCGCCAAAATTTGTATGTTAAAAACCTAATGATCAATATGATGCTCTTAGAAGGTGGGGCCTTTGGGAGGCAATTACTGCCCTTACAAAAGAGGTGCAAGAGAGCTCCCTAGCCCCTTCTGACAGTGAGGGCATAGTGAGAAGGTGCAGCCTATGAACCAGAAAGCAGACCTTCGCCAGACACTGAATCTGCTGGCACCTTGATCTTGGATTCCCCAACCTCCAGAACTATGAGAAATAAATTTCGATTGTTTATAAGGCACTCAGTGTCTGCAATTTTATAATAGCAGCCCAAAAGGATTAAGACAATAGCTTCAATCAGCAATGGTGATCATCAGTATTTGGTTATTCATGGTCCGAAACAGATGAATCTGGGCCTGGGTATTAGAGTTAATTAAAACAAGAATGACTATTTAATGCCCAGGGTAGCTGCAGTCTTATTTGGGAACTTACTTCAAATCTCACGTAAACCTGTAGGCTGATATTCCACATTGCTTGAGGAGCTCTCCAATGTTCAATGTAAGATTTCAAGTACATGGAATTAAATTACTGGAAACACTTCCCTTTCTGCCCCTCCCTTCTATCCCCTAAGTATGAACCGCTTAGTTTCCAGACCAACTTGGAAAAAATACATCAGATTTCAAGTAGATATTTCAGATTAACTTGAACATTAGCTATCTTTTTTTTTTTTTTTTTTGAGTGACAGCTATGTATCTGCCAGATGCTATAGATAAAACACACCCAGACACTCTGTGGGGAGCTTTCCTAATCCAACAGTTTGCATTTATGCTCTTTTTCAAATTCACATGTTCTTAAAAATGAGTGGATTTTAAGATGCCGCCAATATACTGAACGATGCCAGGCTTATTTAGTAGGAAACTTAAGTTTCTCAGTTTGGGTGAGGCAACTGTCAAAAATTAGAAGGCATGCGAAACATCTATGGATGAGGTACTGGGCAGGTACAATATAAAACCTTCTCAACTGCTTCTAGTGCCAGATTTAGATGCCTGTTAACTAAATTACAACTCAGGTCTTTAAATTACAATAAAACCTCCAAAACTGCAAAAGTTTTCCAACAAAAGGAAACCTCTGTTGCTCATGGAGTTGTACATCAGTTTCTTCTAACCCTGTGATAAGCTTCTGCAAGCCTCAGTTATAGGCAGTGAACTAGTACTCTCTTCCCAAGGTTTCATGACTTCTTCCAGGTTTATTTGAAAATACACATGGTCTCTTCACTTTGCTTGAGCACCAGCTCAAAGGCAGTTCTGCTTACACCCTTAAACCACTACAACAGGTATTTCTTTCAAAAAAACAGTTTACTCTATTTAAGAATTCAAGAGGCACCTGGGTGGCTCAGTTCGTTGAGTGTCCAACTCCAGCTCAGGTCATGATCTCACTGTTCGTGAGTTCAAGCCCTGTGTTGGGCTCTGTGGTGACAGCTCAGAGCCTGGATTCTGCTTCAGATTCTGTCTCCTCTCTCTCTCTGCCCCTCCCTTGCTTGCTTGCTGTCTCTCTTTCTCTCTCTTTCTCTCAAAAATAATAAACATTAAAAAAAATTTTTTTTTAAAGAATTCAAAAGTATTTTTGCTATACATAGGAAGAAATGCCTTTGGACTTCCAAAAATAAAGGCTGTAGATTTCATCAACATACATGAACATTGGCTATTTGAAAGCTGTCAAGCATCTTTCTTCTGGAATACTTGGTGAAGAGATGCCTAGTTGGAAAAGCAAAATGAAGTTACTAGGTTAGGTTCCGATAGATTAAAGGAGACTATTCGGGGTGCCTGGGTGGCTCAGTCGGTTAGGCGTCCGACTTCAGCTCAGGTCATGATCTCACAGTTCGTGAGTTCAAGCCCTGTGTTGGGCTCTGTGCTGACAGCTCAGAGCCTGGAGCCTGCTTCAGATTCTGTGTCTCCCTGTCTCTCTGCCCCTCCCCCACTCACACTCTGTCTCCCTCCATCTCTCAAAAATGAATAAATGTTAAAAAAAAAAAATGTTTTTTAAAGGAGACTGTCAGTGACCCCAAAGCCTGGAATATGATTTTAGGCAATTTTACTGGTTAATTCTTATGATTCCTGAGCCTGGGCATTAGAGTTAATTAAAACAAGAATGACTAATGCCCAGAGTAGCTGCAGTCTTATTTGGGAACTTACATCAAATCTCATGTAAAACTGTAGGCTGATATTCTACAATTGCTTGAGGAGCTCTCCGATGTTCAATGTAAGATTTCAAGTACATGGAATTAAATTACTGGAAACACTTCCCTTCCTTCCCCTCCCTTCTAGCCCCTAAGTATGAACTGCTTAGTTTCCAGACCAACTTGGAAAATATACATTCAGCTATTTTTCTGCATTTTTCTCCCTCTACACACCTTTTCCAAAACTAAATCCTGAGCCTTCAGTACCAGACAGTGGTAAGAGAAAAAAGTACAACCTAGGGCCTTCATGACTGTGGCCTATGCGAGAGGAAGGCTAGCATACAAAACACTCAGGGAGATGAGAGACAAATCACCGGGCAGAGAGAGGTTGCCTAGAATTAGAAATCTCATCTTGGAGAGCCTGACCTGGGTGGCTTGGTCAGTTAAGCGTCTGACTCTTGATTTCAGCTCAGGTCATGATCTCATGGATTGTGGGATCGAGCCCTGAGCTGACAGCACAGAACCTGCTTGGGATTCTCTCTCTCCCTCTCTCTCTGCCCCTGACTGGCTTATGCTCTTTCTCTCTGTCTCTCTCCCTCCCTCCTTAAAGTAAATAGATAAACAAGCAAACAAACAAACAAACAAACCCTCTTTCCCTCCCATTCCTCAGCTGCCATTCATTCCTTTATCTATTATCTTTTTCCGCTCCTTTTTTTTTTCTCTGCTCCTTTCCCCTTCTTCAGTCTCTGAAACATGGAAAATACACTTTAAAACAAAAAATGTCATGCAGTTAAAAGAAAAGATACTAAACGCATGCATTATAGTGTTTGCAGTCTGCCCCCACCGTTCCCCGTGCACGCCCCCATATACTAAAGAAAAGCCCTTCTTTGCAGAGCATCTCTTTCTCCCTCCCCATTCCATATCCCACTGCTCCCTGGGAGGATAAGGGCTGCCTAAGAGTCACTAGGTTTTGCATGTAAAGATCAGGGCACTTGTGTTTAGAAAGAAGTAAAACTAAAATAAAATAAAACAAAAACCTCAGGATTAAAGGAGATAAAAAAAGACTTTCAAAGGGAGTGGGAGGCCATGGAAGTCAAGAGCCCCATCTGCCTGACTTGACAGTCAATCTGAGCTTGAGTGCAAGAAGCGTGATGGGGACTTAGGGGTACGGGCCATTTACGAGTTGTATGGGCACTGGGACATTGTCCACTCTAGAAGCACGTCTGCTACATAAGAGACATTTAATCAATACTATTAAATTAAGAGCAAGAGAAATGAAGAAAAAAATTTTTAAGTCCAGAGTTACAAATTAGATCACCCTGTATATTTTCTAAGAGTGTCCCATAAAGATTTGAATTGCTGTTATTTACTTTTGTCTGATGGATTAGAGTTCTCTCTGCGAGACCCCCTGCCCTCGCTTTTATTCCAGTGACACACACCTTGTCACCCACTGGGCGGACAGGCTGATGTCATTTGGCAAACTGCAGAGCTGGGGTTAGAACTAGGTTTGGTGGTCGTGGATGAGCATTTCAATGACAGGATAAGTTTGCTTTTTACATGTAAAGATGTCTCTGCAAGAAAATGACAGAATTCTTACCACTTTAACATATTGTTTTAGAGGGGAGATAGTGATGAATGCTTTATTTTGCAGTTGAAGCAGTAGGAGGAAGGTAAAAATGGGTGAAACATTTTTATACTTTCAAGAACAGTGTTTGAACATCTGCTGGGTGCCAGACATCACGCTGGGTGCCATGTAGAATAAGGAAATATGGTTGGGGCCTAAGAAAATCAGAAATTCTCATTTAAATAGTGGTATGATAAATGCACTTCTCATGTGATGAAAATGGAAGTCAAAATTACATGGGGATGTCCTCTTATAAAACTAGACTGGACCTTTCCATTTAATAATCTCACTGAAATCTCACAGTATGGGGACCAGGAGACCTTCCTTCTGGGAATGCTAACTTTCTTCTTTTTGGAAACTTTTCTCTCTCTGACGCCACACATGTGGAGGTTTTAATGAGCGCTACATGTGATAAAACCCCATTCTTTCAGCCACAGCTGGTGAGTCCAAAGATCAGCATGTGACCCAAACCAGGCAGGGATGCTGCTGGAGACTTTGTTTCCTACCAAGTGGAGGAAGTTTGTCTGAAAGAAAATACTTTTTGCATTTTTTTAACATATCCATTTACTCACAATTTACTTCTTAAAAAAATTTCTTGATGAGAATATGTAAGTTCTCTTAGCAAATTTCAGTTACATAATATAGTATTTTCAAGCGCGCAGTCACTGTGTTATACATTATATCCTCAGAACCTATTCATCACATAACTGAAAGTTTGTAACCTTTTACTAACCTATTTTCCCCACTCCTCAGTCCCTGGAAATCACTTTCCTACTCTGTGTTTCTAGGAGTTTGACTTTTTTTTTTTAGGTTCCACATATAAATACCATGTGGTCTATATATTTCTCTGTTTTTTTTTTTTTTTTCACTTTAATGCCCTCCTGGAGGGGATTTCATCCATGTTGTCACAAGACAGGATTTCCTTCTGTTTTTCAAGAATACAATGATATTCCATTGTATACATATACCACATTTTCTCGATCCATTCATCGATCGACAGACACTTAGGTCCTTTTTATACCTTGGCTGCTGTGAATAATGCTGCAGTGAAAACTGGAATCCAGATAGTCTCTTCAAGATGATGGTTTTGTTTCATTTGGACATATACCCAGGAATGGGATTGCTGGATCATATGATAGTTCTACTTTTAATTTCTTTTTCTTTTAAGTTTATTTATTTATTTTGGGAGAGAGAGAGAGGGAGGGGCACAGAAAGGAAGAGAGAGAGAAAATCCCAAGCAGGCTCTGCTCTGTCAGCGCAGAGCCTGGCATGGGGCTCAAACCCATGAAGGGTGAGATCATGACCTGAGCTGAAATCAAGAGTTGGACACCTACCCAACTGAGCCATCCAGGTGCCCCTACTTTTAATTTCTTGAGGAACCTCCATACTGTTTCTCACGGTAGATGTGCCAGTTTACATTCCCAGCAACAGTGTCTGTACCTTTATCAGCATTTGTTATCTGGTGTGTAAAGCGAAAAGGTAAGAGATGGGCAGAGACCTGGGAGAGCAAGCGTCCTTGGCTCTAGTGTGCCTGAACTCAGATGCACAACTGGGCTCTCCTGAAGAAAACAGAACCATTGGATCCCCATTTTTTACTAGGCTACCTTGCATTGAGTTTTTTTCTCCCTAGCAATCAAAATACTTCTAACTAATATACTTAATTTAACATAGTTTCTATAAATAACAAAGGATTTAGCTAACCAAATAATTATTTTGTGAGTCTTATTAAAATAGACTTTGGAAACCAAAGACTCTGGTTAAAATCCCGAGTTTACCATGCACTAGTTTAGTAACCTTTGTTTACTGCCCTTGCACTGTGGTTTTAACACCACTTGTATAAAGTAGTAATGATATACACATCACAAGGTTGTCCTAAGAATCACATTAACAGTGTGCAATAAACACTGTGAGTGTGGGCCACTCCATGAGAGGTGGTTGTTGTTATATACCCACTGTGACAGACCAGAATTATTAAAGGAAACAAGAGCTACAGATACGCTGGTGCTATTCTGGAAGAATGTGGCCTGGAGTAATTAAAGGAGTTTAAGGGCATTCCTCAGTCAGATGGGGAGAGAGTTATGTCTGTGTTAAGTGAACTCACAGAAATTATTCACAGCAAAGTCAGAAGAATTATTTTGTCACAAGAGGCTACAGATAAAAGATCTGATAGAGCACATAGATGAATTCTTTATAGACTTTATGAGAAATTACTTGGTAAAATTATTTGGAAAAAGAAAGTGAAAGAAATAATACTTCTAGAAGTAATTAACAGTAATTAACTCTTCTCTGAAAATTCCTGTGTTTTTTTTTTTTTTCTACAGTGGTCTAAGCATATTAACTGGACATCTTGACTCTGTATAGATTAGAGATACCTAAGCCTAGTCAATAGCCAGAGAAGTTGCACCATTAGATCACTGGGGAACTTTAAAACTAATCTTAACTATTGATTTATGCAAAGGATTCTGGAAAATTGTCTTGGATGAAGAATCTGGAACTGAAATGGCATTTGTAATTGCCAGCGGTGTGTGCATTCAACGTCACACTCTTTGGATTGATGACCTACTTTTCAAAATTTGGCAAGTGGTTCAGCCATTTGCGATAGCTACAGATGCATCATCACTATGTGTAACCCAAGTGTAAAAAGTCATTTGGGGCATCTCAAATTATTGCCAGTTGAGAACCACAAGATTGATCTCAAATTAAACTTTCAACTTTAATTCCCAGAAGCGAAATGCTCCACAGAAGATGGAAATGAACGAGTAGAACTTTCTCCCCAACACTCAATCTCCCTCACCCCTACCATGTGAAACAAAAGAGGACTCCTTCAACCACTGGAGAGTATCTGCAACCAAAATGCAGCTGCCACTTTCTGTATGATGTCCTCCCTGCACCTCCACCACGGATTTCTCCTCCCAGGAGAGTAAATAATTCCTGAATGGGCTCTTAACAGCACATTGGTCAACACCTACAAGTATGTCCCTTATCATGTCACATCACAGTCACTAAAATAAGTGTTTATTCCCTGCTCATGACTTCAGGTGAAGTCCTAAGCCTTATTTGTTCTTTCTCCTAGAGAACTAAGATGTGGACTCAATAAACATTCACTGAATATTGCATTTTCTTCTTACAGGAAGGACACCTATCTCTGCTGAGAAGTTAAATATTGAGCCCTGAGTAATTTTAAAAGAGTTCCACCTTCATGATGACCTTAAGAGAAGTATTCTTTTGCCCTCATGTATGTGAATATTGAAGATACCTAATAAGAAACCAATGAATGTTTTAAGATAATTGAGCCCTTTTGGCTACATAGAAACCAAATCATTCAACTTAAAAAGTGGCCGAGCCGGTTGAGGTGATAGTCATGGAAAATGGCCTATCCTGGGGAAAAGATGGCTTTACTGAGGCAAAGTGGAGTGTGCTTCTCCAAGACTGTGGATTATAGAGGTGAGCAGAGCTGAAGATGATTTCTAATCTGGATTAATGCACCAGGACAGTTGTCTGATTTAACTCAGCATAGAGAATGGGATTTGTTTATTCAGATCCTAGAGTATGAAGAAACTTTTACAAATTTAAAATTTCTAGATTGATCTTGAAGGCTCCAGATGTTTCATTATTCTTCAGAATGTCAAGTACTCTATCAGATAGAGGTTTGGGATCATGTGTTCTTTTAAGGCCACTCTAGGATAAAACATATTGTAATCTACTTTTGAAGAAAAGAATTAACAAAAGAAAGATATTTGCCTTCTATTCAGAAAGACTATTTAGCAATCACAAAAGCTTTGATGAAATCAGGATTTCCAGACAGTGATTCCTGAAGAAACATCCGAATGATCTGAGACTCGCCATACATTTGGAATCAATCCCAAAGCGAGACTCTGAAGCAGGTGGCAGCTGTGGTTTGAAATTGCTGTTCTAGATTAACACTGTACTGGTTTCTTGTTTGGGAAACGTAAGGAAGAAAAAACAGCTTAAGAAAGAAGCTTGAAAAGCCAGCCTCTGTATTTTAGAGCAACAATTCTCTAACTTTGGCGTCATTTGGGGCCCTCATAGTGTATATCTCCGGGACCAGACCTACCTTGAAAATCTGTATTAGATCACCACTTAAAAGCATTTCTTGTAGACTCTCTTTAAAAACAAAGATGTGGGTTTGTTCAAGAAAAGATTTTATGTTGTGAGAAGAAGAATGAGAGTTGAAGTCATAATCTTAAACGTACGGAGTATGGTTTCATGTGCTACCTGTTGATTTATTAATGGTGACAAGACATGGGTCAGACCGGTCAGTCAAATGATCTGTCAGCCCACCAGCTGTGTTCCTGAGTTGAGTGATCCATGTTCTTACAGCCCTTTTTGGCCCATGAGCGAATTTAAGGATGAAAGATTAGAAAGTTGTAAAATTTCTGTGGGGAATAAGCAATGCTGTTTTCTGACACTCTTGCATTAAATAAAGTAGGTAATTTAATTTGTATGGATATATATTCTTTCCAACAGACCTGAGTGTATTTTAAATTTCCACTTTTAAAGTGGCTCATAAATATTGAACATATCCTCAATTGGTCTTTAAGCCAAAGAGTTGCTCACCTCTGGTGAATCTGTGCTACACACTGGACACCCAGGGGCTATCATGAAGCCCAGTGCTGCATACTGTGCTTCAGCACCATCCCGCAAGGTGCTTTAAGAAGCTTTGCACATACTCCATCGCACTTAACCCTCATACCAACCCTGTGAGGTAGCTATTAATAATATTCCTATTTTACATATAAGGAAAATGAGACTAGGAGACGTTAAGAAATTTGAATCCAGTCATTTTGCCAGTAGGTGGCTGGAATTCAGATTTAAAGTCAGGCCTGTCAGACTCTGGACTTGTGCATCTCAAGAACGAAGAACATGCAGGCCTGGCTATCCTATTTTGTTGTACGGTTAAGTTCAAACTAAGGGGCAAGCAAGCTGCTGTTCCCTTTCTAGACTAGGAGGGAGTATTAAGGAACAGTTTTGTGCTATCTGTTGTGATCTGTGATAGTGACAAGGCTTGGCAGGCAGTGGGTGAGGGGCTTTCAAACTCTAGCCTTCAGTCCAAGTGCTGCCCATCATGAGTCTTTCAAGAGACCATCACATGCACGTCTAATGATGGAAGGTTCTCACACCTAACTAAAGGGGTTCCTTGTTTAACTTTTAATATATTGCTCCAACTAGCTTTCTGTAATAACAGGAAAGGATAACGAATCACGGGGGAATCATGCAGCACTGATGGGTTGAGAAATAGACATCTGTGCAACTCTCAAAGGCAAGCAACACGAGGCCATTAACTCTAAGCTATCGGGCAAACCAATACCATCTCCTGGGGAAGCCAGTAAATTTTAGACCATGAAATCATAGAGGAGGATTGGTCGGTTACAAGTACAAAGTGCTAACTTGAAATGACTTGTCCGACAACCCCAAGTACCAAAATAAAGCCAGAAACTGTAAAACAAAAACAAATGACTTCTGAAAAGGCAAAAGAGGGATCAAAGCCTGCGTGCTTTTCTCATATAAAAAAGCTTGGCTCTTGCTTAGACCTTACTGACTCCTATTTTATAAACAATTTTAACAGAGTTGGTATTCAGTGATAAGTGGAACAGATGGTAGTGGAAAGCACACTAATAGTTACAATAGCTGCTGATAATCTGGCAAAGGAAATTTTTTGAACACTCTTTTTAAAAATAAAAAAATTGAGGGTAGCTGGGTGGCTCAGACAGTTAAACGTCTGATTCTTGGTTTCGGCTCGGGTCATGATCTCAGAGTTCATGGGATTGAGCACTGTGTCAGGTTCTGTGCAGGCAGCATGGAGCCTGCTTAGGGTTCTCTCTCCCTCTCTCTCTCTGCCCCTCCCCCACTTGTTCATGCATGCAAGTGCACACTCTCTCTCAAAATAAATAAGTAAACATTAAAAAAAAATAAGTAAAAAGAAACAAGTAAAATACATTTTTTAAAAATTTGAAAGTGGGGCGCCTGGGTGGCTCAGTCGGTTAAGCATGCGACTTCAGCTCAGGTCATGATCTCATGGTTCATGAGTTGGAGCCCCGCTTCAGGCTCTGTGCTGACAGCTCAGAGCCTGGAGCCTGCTTCGAATTCTGTGTCTCCCTGTCTCTCTGGCCCTCCCATGCTCATGCTCTGTCTGTCTCTGTCGCTTAGTAATAAATAAGCATTAAAAAAAAAAATTTTTTTTTTAAATTGAAAGTTACCACAAGATAAGAGGAAAAGAGTGTAAGGGTTCAAAGCCCTGAATGCGTTGTGGTCATAAGAACATCACTGTGCTATACAGCCCATTAGTTTTCATTGCATTGCTAATAGACATATTAGTCATAAGTCTATAAGAATATTGCTCACTAATATTCTGCCCACTAATTTTTTAAGTTTTATTTATGTTGAGAGAGAGAGAGAGAGAGAGCATGAGCAAGGGAGGGGCAGAGGGAGAGAGAGAGAGAGAATCCCAAGCAGGCTCCACACTAACCACGCAGAGCTGGATATGGGGCTCGAACTCACAAACTGTGAGATCATGACTTGACCCCAAATCAGGAGTTGGATGCTTAACCGACTAAGCCACTCAGGTGCCCTTGTGCCAACGAATTTAAAGGCGGGGAAGGGTACAATCATTTGAGAAAGAGGCAAGGGTAGTAGTGAGACTTTTCATTTTATCTTTTAATGTGCCAATCGTTTTGGGTTTTTTTGTTTTTTTAAATAATGTCTACACCCAATGTGGGACTCAAACTCTCAATGCCAAGATCAAGAGTCACATGCTCTACCAACTAAGCCAGCCAGGCACCCTAATCAGTCAATCTTAAAATCCCCAGTGATTTTACTAGCAACATGAGTTTATGTGGGAATAGCAGAGGAATGGCAATTCAGGACATGCAAGCTATGGTGAACCATAGGCAAGTCTGAGAAGATAAAGGGAAGGTCAGCTTTTATTGGGTTTGAGGAGGAAACTGGGTAGGGTTGTTTTAAACAAAAGTTCAGTGGAGAACAAAAAGGTGGTTTCCCGCTGGCTGCAAGCAGTGATTAGTGCGTTGTTCCTGGGACAGGGATAGGTCATCCTTCTTTCTATTATGAGCAAGAGATGAAATTCTTATGTGAAAAATCTCTCCCCTTGTTATTTTTCTTTTGTTAGCAATGAGGGTTACAATGAGTAGCTCATGTGTGAGTTCCCCTTTCAGGATTTCCTGACTGTTTTAAATGAGGTTCCGTTACTTACTCTCACAAATCTTTGAACTAAATTGGACTAGCCTTTTGGGGCTGCCATACAGAATACTACAGACTGGGTGGCTGAAATGACAGAAATTTGCATTCTCACAGTTCTGGAAGCTACAAGTCCAAGATCAAAGTGCCAACAGGATTGGTTTCTGGTGAGACCTCTTTCCCTAACTTGCAGAGGATTGCCCTCCAGATGCGTCCTCACATAGCCTTTCCTCAGTGTGCATGAACTCCTGGTATCTCTTCCTCTTCTTATAAGGACATCAGTCACACTGAAAGAGGGCTCTGCCCGAATGACCTCAATTTCCCTTAATTATTTCCTTTGAGGCCCTATCTCCAAATGCAGTCACACTGGGGGCTGGGCTTCAACTCAGCCCATAACACAGCCCATAACACAGGTGAATAAAATGTTTATTCAAAAGATTAAATTAATTAAATTCAAAATTCAGAAAGCTCATCTTACCCTGCCACCTTCCCCCTTCACCAATTGATTGAGCAGCTACTATGTGCTAGGAATGTGGTAATACTCTGGAAGAACATGAATCATACTAGAAGGAACTCACAGTAGAGCAGAAGGAGAACAAATGTTTTAATATTTAATTTCCTGGAAAAGGAAGAGTCATTTCTACTGATATTTTTGCTGCATACAATGTATCACATTAACTCTCCTCTCTCTCCATTCTTGTTCTCTTTTTTTCTTCTCCCATCTCTCCCCCCTCAATTCTTCCTCCCATCTATTTCTTGCTCATATTTTCAGTGACTTTTCTGTGAAATCATGCATTTGATTTTTTCCTGATTCGAGTCTCTCATTCAAGAAGTAGCCTCGAGATTTTTGAAAGTTTCAATTCAGTCTTGTTCAGTTAAGAGAATTTGGGGTTTAGTAAAAATTCTCTTTTTACCTCACTCTGTTGTTTGGGTAGAAGGTAGCAAGGATTCTGGTTTTCCACCAAGGGACTGGCTTTCACTCCCTTTTCCTTTCCCACATCATTGTTATTGATGGATTATCTGGATAAATCCTCAGCCCTCTTACTTACACAAATGCATCCCAAAAGGTAGGATTTTGTACACACAAAAGTATTTCTTTTGTCCACAAAAGGACTGGAAAAACACAGTTCTTTTTTTTTTTTAAGTATATGAAATTTATTGTCAAATTGGTTTCCATACAACACCCAGTGCTCATCCCAAAAGATGCCCTCTTCAATACCACAGTTCTGGTTTGACTCTTTGTCATAAAGACCACAAGGCCAAGAAACTAAGGTAAATGGTGATGACTCTAAAGCTAGTGACCGCAAAGTGCAGTGTTCATGGCTACGAAATGTATCACTTACTGTTCTAATCAGATTCTAACTCATTGGAAGTTGAGGGCAGTTACTGAACAGTCCTAGTCATTTCAAGGAAACGTTTGAAAAGAATATTTTTCCATCTTTGATTTGTGAGTTAAGGTTCCTGTTTTAAATTTGTTTTTGCCAGACATCTAATGTACGTGAGGAAGGGCGTAATCTCAGTTCCACTGCAATAAGCCTGCCTGCCCATGAGACAACCCAGGATGGGTTATAAATATCCTATAATATGCTGAAAGTACTGAAGCACAGCTTTATATCAGGTTTTTCTTATTCTTCTTCTTTAACCCTCCTGGCATTTCCCTTATCAAGATTCGACAGCAGTAGGCCTGTAGCTCAGCTGCCTATTTATGCTTTAGTACAAGACCAAGAAAACATTTCACTGCTATAGATAACTTTCTAGAGAGTTAGATCCCTATTTAGTGTGGAAAGTTCAAGATTTGTCTGCTTGAAATTGTCTGTTAAGCAGTCACCATGGAGTTTACATTTACTGAAGAGGGAAGACAAGATCGAAATGGCCTTTAAAGTAAATTTTATAAACAGGACAGTGAAATTAATGGCCATAAAATTGACCTGAGCAAGTCCCAGGCCAATGGCCAGCTGCAGCATCAATGTACCTCCATTGTACCTCTGTTTAAATTTCTGACTGTCTGGCTGAAAGATGAGCTCACCTTTTAAACTAGCCTGATAAACACAATATTCTTGAGGGCACAACTTCGGTGGTATGAAAATTTTTGTGATTTGAAGCAGAGATGCTTGTCTTACAAAATTCCCGGGGTCCTAACATATACACTGTGCCGAATACCTAAAGTTCACTGCGGTAGGGGACAGCTGTCCATGCCAACACTGAAAGGCTTATTTGGCTACTTCCCTATTCTAAGGATTGCAGGTGCCTCTTCTTGATAGATGGCAGGGAAAGCAGTGGCATATCTTAGAACTGCAGAGCTAAGAGGTCATCCATCTAGTGATTTCAAGTCACAGCTTCTCAGGATGGTTCCTGGCTGGCTGCAAAGAGCTTGTTAAAAACACACTGTTATATGTCCCTCCCCTGAGAGACCACGAAGTAGGACATAGGAATTTAAAGATCATAAGGCTCCCTAAGCGATTAGGAGGTGCAGTCAGGATGGGAACCATTGCTACAAATCCAATCCCTCCTCTAACAGAGATAATTCTGTTCTATCACCATTTATTCTTCCAAATTACCCCTTAAAAATTCTCAAACTTATGGGCAAAATACACAAAGGGCTAGACCACTGAAAACAGACGCAACTCGATAACTAGGGCAAAAACAGCAACAACAGAAAAACACTAACATAGTTTTTAAAATGTTAAATCCTCAAAAAATTAGGTAGAGTAAATATAAGACTTAACCTTAAAAAAAGGGAGGTAGATTTTAGTTTAATGGAAAAAAAAATCACAAAGATTGGGAAGAACTACCAAGTTGGAATACATGGTTAAACTTAGCCAAGAAGAAGCTGGAGCATGTTCACACTGGATGCTGTGCTGCACCCCTCCACGTCTGGCTGTGTTCAGCAGTCTGAGAGCAGTGTGAAAGGGCTTTGCCACCACTGCTTGATGGTGCAAGACGTCAAAGGGCTGATGAGAACCATAAATGATCCAACACAACGTCCATGTAATACTGATGTTACAGTATTAATATCAATAATATTAATACTGCTAGTGGCCAACTGAGTGTGAGCTAAGTCACATTCAGAAACACGTGTTGTAGCAGAACAGACTTAATCTTCTAGGAAACATTTCTACCAAGCATTTATTATGTTTCTACTTGAGTGCTTCTGCCTGGGGTAGCTTACTCTGTATGTTGAGCTAAAATTTGTCTGTCTGTAGTGCCCACCCATTTATCCAAGTCTAATTGTACTTTCCCATGACAGAGAGCTTTTCAGATATTTGGAAATGGTAATCTTAATTCCCCTACCTCTTCTCTTTGCCAGGCTAAAAATATCCTCTAGGGTTTCACATGCTTCTCATTGGGTATTGCTTAAAGTTCTCTGACCATTCAGGCTTACCTCCCTTTAAAATGCTCAGGGTGTTTTTTTTTTTAAATATAATTTATTGTCAAACTGGTTTCCATACAACACCCAGTGCTCATCCCAACAAGTGCCCTTCTCCATGCCCATCACCCACTTTCCCCTCTCACCCACCCCCTATCTACTCTTAGTTTATTCTCAGTCCTTAAGAGTCTCTTATGGTTTGCCTCCCTCCCTCTCTGTAACGTTTTTTCTCCCCTTCCCCTACCCCATGGTCTTCTGTTAAGTTTCTCAAGATCAACATATGAGTGAAAACATATGGTATCTGTCTTTCTCTGCCTGGCTTATTTCACTTAGGATAATACCCTCCAGTTCCATCCATGTTGCTACAAAAGGCCATATTTCATTCTTTCTCATTGCCAAGTAGTATTCCATTGTGTATATAAACCACATCTTCTTTATCCATTCATCAGTTGATGGACATTTAGGCTCTTTACATAATTTGGCTATTGTTGAAAGCTCTGCGATAAACATTGGGGTACATGTGCCCCTATGAATCAGCACTCCTGTATCCTTTGGGTAGATTCCTAGCAATGCTATTGCTATATCATAGGGTAGTTCTATTTTTAATTTTTTGAGGAACCTCAACACTGTTTTCCAGAGCGGCTGCACCAGTTTGCATTCCCACCAACAGTGCAAGAGGGTTCCAGTTTCTCCACATCTTCACCAGCATCTATAGTCTCCTGATTTGTTCGTTTTAGCCACTCTGACCGGTGTGAGGTGATATCTCATTGTAGTTTTGATTTGTATTTCTCTGATGAGGAGTGACATTGAGCATCTTTTCATGTGCCTGTTGGCCATCTGGATGTTGTCTCTAGAGAAGTGTCTATTCGTGTCTTCTGCCCATTTCTTCACTGGATTATTTGTTTTTCAGGAGTGGAGTTTGGTAAGTTCTTTATAGATTTTAGATAATAGCCCTTTATCCAATATATCATTTGCAAATATCTTTTCCCATTCCGTTGGTTGCCTTTCAGTTTTGTTGACTGTTTCCTTTGCAGTGCAGAAGCTTTTTATCTTCATGGGGTCCCAATAGTTCATTTTTGCTTTTAATTACCTTGCCTTTGGAGATAGGTCGAGTAAGAAACTACTGCAGCTGAGGTTAAGGAGGTTTTTTCCTGCTTTTTCTTCTAGGGTTTTGATGGTTTCCTGTCTCATATTCAGTTCCTTCATCATTTGAATTTATTTTTGTGTATGGTGTAAGAAAGTGGTCTAGTTTCATTCTTCTGCATGTTGCTGTCCAGTTCTCCCAGCACCATTTGTTAAACAGACTGTCTTTTTTCCATTGGATATTCTTTCCTGCTTTGTCAAAGACTAGTTGGCCATACATAAAATGCCCAGGGTTTTGATAGCCAAAATTGACCATAATTCTCTATATTTGGCTGATCAATGTAAACATGAGTGAGGTTATTAGCTCATTTGAGCTGAATCCTATATTTCTAAGGCTACAGAGCAAATTGAATAGGCTTGTTTCTTTTTTTGACAGTTGAATCACACCATTGACTCAGATTGTACTTTCAATCACCTCTACCCTGACCTAGAGAGTGCATTTTCACCCTCAGGGCACACCTTGCCCTTGGCAAGGTACGGGAACCTTACAGAAGGCCTCTATGGCTACCTGACTGTGGGCTGGGAGTTCTGTCTGGCCTCACCTTTCCACATATCTCTTCACACCTCCCTAGGCAGGACTACTTGTGATTCTAGACTCTCCTTTGAAAATTATATCACTTTTATTACATCTCATTCCAGACAAGTTATCTGATTTTTATTTTTTATTTTATTTTATTTTAAATATACTCTTTTTTAATTTTTTTTTTAACACTTTATTTATTTTGAGACAGAGGGAGACAGAGCATGAACGGGGGGGGGGGGGGGGGTCAGAGAGAGAGGGAGACACAGAATCAGAAGCAGGCTCCAGGCTCTGAGCCATCAGCCCAGAGCCCGACGCGGGGCTCGAACTCACGGACCGTGAGATCGTGACCTGAGCTGAAGTCGGACGTTTAACCGACTGAGCCACCCAGGTGCCCCCAAGTTATCTGATTTTAGATGAACATGTCTCTGCACATATCCACAGCTTCCTTGTATCCGTTGCTTCTGTTAGATGCTAGAGTCCCATTCTATCCACAAATGGAACATGGATTACCCAAAAGCCCTAACCATGTGTTCTGTATGAACTTCTGTTAAATCATGTCACCCTAAGCACATTTATGGAGATGGGTTTTGGTACATAAATGTTGGGTCACACATTTATCCATATAAAGCTCTATGCTGTTAGATTTGTCTATCACATTGTAGTCCTTGTAGTTCTATTATCCAACATATCTGTTACACTCCCAGATATGTATCACCTGCCAATATGATTTGCCAATAGTCTTTTCCAAGGCATTAATAAAACTGTTGAAGAGAAAAGACCAGTGACAAATCCTTGTGGGTATCTCCCTAGAAACTTGTATCCATAGGCTATCTATCCATCAAAGAACACCCTGTGCTTCAATGATTATGAACCTATAGCTGACTCAAAAGTAAACTTACAATGAAATAAACTATATTAAAAACAAAGGCAAGGAAAGCCTGAGAAACTGTCACAGATGACAGGACACTAAGGAAACATGACAACTAAATGCAACGTGGTATGTCGGATGGGATCTTGGACAGAAAAAGGACATTAGTGGGAAAACTGGTAAAGTCCAGATAAAGCCTGTATGTTGTTTAATAGTATCATACCAATGTTCATTCCTTAGTTTTGATAAATGCACCATGGTTATGTAATGTGCTAATATTAGAGGAAGTTGGATGAAATGCACATGGGACTACTGTGTACTACCCTGCAACTCTTCTGTAAATCTAAAATTATTTCAAAACAGTACGTTTTAAAAATTTTAAATAAGGTTTTTTAAAGGCAGTAAACACTCAAAACTTGTCATTTCCTAATCTTAGTACATTTTACTATCATCTATGCCCTAGCGATTATTTACTTCTATGGTACCTATTTACCAGCACTCCACTCCTGAAGACCTTCCTTACTAATCAGAAAAAAGGTACTAGTCTGCTCATGTCCTTGACTATGGTAATCATTTTACTTTATTTATTTTTTATCAGTTTATAGCTATAGAAGAATGTGATCCTCTGATCTACTTGTAAACAAAGTGATTGTGTGATGATGTAGCTTTGGATGTCTTTTTGTCTGCCTTGTCTGTAGGTCTGCTTTCTTGCTGAAGCAATCAGTGTTTACCTCTAGTAATCTGAGAGCATTTTACATACTAAAACCAAAAGAATCACCTCTTTCTTATATTCCAAATTAAAAATAAATTCTCCTATTGTGCAAAAATGTTAACACCATTCATCATCTCCCTGGAAACAATCATTCAAGGCATTACTACCTAATCACTTCCTGACCTGTATGCAATGTGTTACAATCCTACACACCTGATCGCCATATGGTCAGGACCACATTTCCCAGGTCGATGCAGAGTTACCACAATATACCCTGCAAATGCTTTTCTGAAATTAGGTACAATATGTTACTAGTGGTCGCTTCGCTAACTGGTCTATTTGCCCCTTTAAAAGAATTAGGCTGAGCTGATGCAATGTTTTCTTGGTAAACTCCATACTTATGTACTGCCGCCTTCTTCTAAAAAGCCTGTGAGGTGACTCCCTTGTTAGTTTGACTGCAAACTGTCTGAGACTCAGACAAATGTAAGAGAACTGCAGGAAATTGCTTCCTAATTGTCAGGCTCCCACACTATGTTCAGGAAAATACGATCACAAGGCTTGCTTTGGAATTGCTTCTATTTACCTTCATTTTAATCGAAAGCAAGTAATTAAGAAATTTTCTCTCCGGAAGACTTCTAATAAGCAAATTTCCATTATTCTTAACCACATAGTGTGAGCTGACTTTTCTTTTCTTAATGAATTCTGTAATGTGAACGTGGACATGCATTAATCCAGCCATGGCTGAGCAGAGCTGAGCCCATGAAGACAAGAATCAAGGGTCCTCCTCCCTCGGTACACAGATTAATAAGTGCAGGATATAGACTTTATGGTCCAAGAGTTGAAAAGGACAAGAAAACCCATCTCTCTCTAGCCCAAGGGACTGGACACTATTTACATTTTTAATGTTACCATGTTCTATTGACACAGCTAAAAACGTGACAAATTGGATGAAAACTTCAATAATGGATTTTTACAAATGATAATAGATACTATATTGTGCCAAACACTCTAGTACGTACTTTAAATAAATTACCTCATTTAAAATACTGGGGATAATGATCCCCTTTTCACAAATGAGGAAACTGATGTTCAGAGATGTAAACCTGCCCTAGATGACCAAAGCGGTAAATGGTCAAGCCGGGATCCGAACCCAGGACTGTTGGTGCCAGAGTCTTTGTTGTGCCCCTGTGCCTCTCTCCTTGGATCTGAGTTCACCTGAATTAGTGAACAAGAAAACGACAGACTCACTTTTCTTCCGTGAGAGCCATATGAAGTAGTTCTCACGTCCCATTAGTAAAACCTTTCCAGAACAAACTCCAATACATGTACATGTATAGATTCATACGTTATACACTTGTGGTGCTGCAATAGCATAATGTATACATCATAACGTATACAAAAGTAGGAAAATTGCAAAACGCTGTAAAAGTTTAAATATATTCTAATATTTTCTTCTCCCAACCCAATGAGTCATCCTGTATACCCTGCAATCTATTCACCCCCTCTGACGCAGAGGCTGCCCTTTGCCAAATTTAATTAGCACACCTAATTAAATTATTGTGCACCACTTGCACTGGCACTGTTTACAGGTGGGTTTATTATTCCAAATATAATTAATATCACACAACACTGTCCACTTTTCAACTTTAGGTGACACAAAAGGAGCATGACTCTTGGAGAGGATCAAAGTGTAAGAGTGGAACCTAAATCCAACCCTATCCCATACCTGTGACATGACCTGTCCCCTCACAACAGTCTCCAAGGCCACGTTACACCATGTGTACAGGAGGAGGAGTAATACCACTAAGCAGTGGGGGTTCTGAAGACTAATGCAAAGTTCAAAAGCACAGAGTTCCTGGTGGCATTCCAAGTGCCAATGTTACTCTTTCCTAACTTTGATCCATTATCTCTTTTGTGGACTGACTGTGAATTTTTACTAAATGACTAAAATATGGAGAATACAGGCAAAATCTAAAGAATTTTCCTTTTTCTCACAATAATCATTTATGCCTTTATCTGCTAGGATCCTCTATGTTTAGTTAGAACAAAATGCAGACTATACTTTCCCTCCTTAAATTCTCAGCACACTGAGGGAGAGTTTTCTAGAAGAATAAGCACACTATTGATGGCATAATTCATTTGAGAATGAGGGTGTGGTTGGGGCAACTATACTAAGAACCCTGGATGAGTGGCTGTCCCTATGGCAATCCAGTTAAATATTCTTTGTATCACTTTAATTCAGTAGTTACCTAATTTGTGTTCAGTGGAGTTCAAGAAAGGTGCCTGACCTGGGAGCGGAGAGGAAGAAAAGGAGGAAGCCAGCAGGGGGCGCTCTGGGCCCCTTCTCTAACCAAAAACAATTCTCTTCTGGTCTGTTTTAGACAAGGGGACCGTCAGAGGATTCCATTTAAACAACGGGACTATAAAAAAAAAAACCTAACCAAAGTCCTAACATATATGGGCAATTTTAAATTTTATCTTTTAAGTAAAATGTAAAAGCTTCCTGCTGTTCATTTTTAAAACTTGGGCAAGAATGTGAGGTGAAATCAGATTTGATGAAACTACAAGGGCAAAGAATAATTCAGCAAATTAATAGTTTTATCGTTTCTACATATGCTCTAAGTTGAGATACAAGATACTCGTATCACCCAAAGTTAGAATTTCCACTGAGGATGACCTCAATGACAAAGTCACTCAGCCTGACACACTTCTGAGAGTCTTTATTCAGTCATACCTGGAGGATTGATAAGGGATATGCTGGGGTTTTGAACTCTGAATCACTTAATATCAATCTTTGTGGGTGCTTCAGGAGCAAAATCAAGATAGATGAATCTTACAGTGCATGGGGTGGGGAGATGATAAGAATTAAAACACACTGAAAGAGCCAGCGTCCTTGCTCTGAAGGATTTTTCTACAAAACATATTGGTAGAGAAGTGTCATTTCCAGTGGAGTGTAGCATTTAAGCCTGTCAGTGCTGACAGTCTGTTCAACACAGGCCTTGTTAGCCGTTTGCTATGGGCAAGACAATAAACATGCAGGCCCAGGTATTTGTAACGAACATGTGATTACAAGCACAGACAGACTGCCATGAGCTTGGGGAAACAGAAATAGCTTTGGCATGAGTGACTCAGTCTCTCAAACAGTTCTAGTGCCTACGCACCTGAGGAAATTCCTGATCTACTTGTTTAACTTGGCTCCAGCAGATCTTATGGCTAAATAATCCAACAATAAGAAACATACCCTCAAGCCAGGCAAGCCTCTGGCCAGCACATTATCACTCCCATCTTTGATGCGGTTCCATCTTGCTCCTGAAATGTCTCCCTGCTTCTATCCAGATCATCATTCTTCAACAACTAAATCAAATGCTCTCTATTCTTTAATCACCTCTGGTTAATTTCTCTATTCTCCAAATTCACTCATTCATTCAACAAATATTTATTGAGAACGTAGTATGTGTCAAACATGGCTATAGGTGCTGTGGATAAAATAGTGAGCAAGATACCCAAGTCTCCACCATTAATGAGCTTAAAATTCTAGTAGGGAAGAACAGGGTGCACACACACACACACACACACACACACACACACTTATGTTTATATATTATGACTCCAGGAAATAGTGCTATGAGAAAATATAAACCAGGATAAGGGAGTCTCTAACATCTATATCTGTGCCACTCACTTTTGACATAACACCTTGTATTCTGATTTAACTTTTAATTTGCAACCGTTTTATAAGTCTTAAGGGAGAGATGTACTATCTTTGTATCCTCCACGATGCCTAGCTCAGATCTTGCAACAGATGTTCAACAAATACTTGTTGAATTTCTTCCATTTAATGAAATCCACTTGCCAGTATCATGGAGAGGGACTGACTTGATGCTGACTGATGGCCTGGCTTAGCCCCCACATAAAGAGGAGAAGCTTCAGGAATGGTTTACAGCTGGCATGATGACAGATGATAATTTAAGTCACAGAAATTTTGTTTTGAAATATGCATAGATTCCATCTATGCAATACCTATTGTAACTATACTGTGATGATTCTTAACATACAAAGTTCCTATTTTTACCATTATTCTTGAACAGTCTTCAATCCATATATTTTTATTCTTTTCAAAATCAAGTTTGTAACTGTTTAATTACACTGATAACTTTATTTTATAGGCCTTTAAGAATTTCTCATATAAGTAAATCCACAAATCACGGAGGAAAAAATAATGCTAAGTGAAGTGTAGGTGCTCATTTTTAGTAATTCCTTCAGTTTCCTTACATAACCAAAATCTGATAGGCATGTTAATTATGCCATTCTTTGCTCTATGAATAAGTTATGTTTTACAGTAAGTCAGTCTGGTAATATTTTGAGGGTCCACAGCCACAGGAATGTGCTGGGTAAAGGACACAGAAATGTAGGCAGTGATGAAATTCTGCCCTTGCCCCGCGGTGTGGTGAACAGTCAGAAACTTAATGTACCTAACTTCCTTATCAGTGGCTTTCATTCTTTTCCATCTCATTACGATTCAGAAAGCAGAGCACCCTTCCAGGATGACCTTCATTTTGTGGTTTTTGTGAACAGAACGTATGTTCTGGAGTCAGACAAACAGAGATTTGAATCCTAATTCTCCAACTCACTTGCCAGGAGACCTGGGTCAAGGTGGCCCATCTCTCTGAATCTCAGCGTATTCATTATAAAACCAGTAAATAACTAATTTTCTTAGAGTTATGGTAAGGATTAAATGAAATAAGATGCATATCAAATACTCTGTGCATAAGAGGCTATCAATAATTGTCACTTTTTCTTTATTTTTAACTTATAATCACTTTGTGGTAAGTACTAAAATAGAGATATGAATAAGACACCTTCCAAGATATCAAAAAACTCATTATCTAGATGAGGAGAGAAGAACATAAGCAGGCATTTCCAGCTAGGTGAATGAACAGAAAGTAATGAATACAATGTTGGAGAAATACCCAAGGTACTGTGGGAGGAAAAGTCACTCATAGGGTTGGAGAAGGCTTCCTAGGAAATATCATTTAGGAAGTCTTGGAGGATAAATGGAAATTCAGCAGTGGGGAGAATGGAATAGTCCAGGTACAAGGAACAACATCAGTAAAAGCACAGAAGGAAGACATAACAGTGCACGCAAGGAACTACAAGACATTCAATGCTGTTGCTCAAAAAGTTCAAGGCAGAAAGGGATGAACATGAAGAGGTGAGGTTGGAAAGATAAGCAGGAAGTAGATCATGAAGGTGAGGATCTTGAACTCCATCCTGTAGAAAATTAATAGTAAATGCAACTAGAGCACTTAAATAAATAATTGACATAATTATACATGAATACAATGTA